>NW_028318186.1:9866666-10517500 GCF_062004578.1 Staurois parvus
AGCACCTTGCAAAGCGTGGGAAGGTGCAACGCGGTGTGGCGACAGTAAAGACAGCGTCAGGTTGCAGATAAAATTAGAACTTTTATTGCAGAGTATGCCAATTATTGATAACCCCCATTGGGAGAGTGCCACTTGGGGGTAAAGCAGGCCATACATGGGTCGAATTCCAAAAGATTTATCGATTGAAAACATAGTTTGTTCTGTAATCCGATGGTGCCACCAATGATTTTGAAAATCGGTTGTTTTTCACGAATTTTCTAGCATGCCTGACAAACGAAATGGGGAGGAACCACCAAAATCGGCCGGTGTCATTGCCCCACTAACAGCGAAAATCGGCCGATTATACTTAGGTCTGATTTTCGAAAGAAAAATCGTTCAAAATTTGACCCATGTATGGCCAGCCTAACACTCACAGCTTAGTTCAATGCCAAGATACAGCAGGTAAAGATGCACTGATAGTGTCTGTCTTTAGATGGTGGAATGTGGCCTGGCTAGTCCAGTCCCAAAGGGGAGTCTTCTATGCAGGATTGCAAGTCCCTAGCCTATCCCTACTTATTTATTTCACTTACTTATATAGCGCTGTCAATTTATGCAGCACTTTACATATATATATTGTACATTCACATCAGTCCCTAACCCTCCAGGGGTGTACAATCTAAGGTCCCTAACTTACATTCATACATACACATACTAGGGCCAATTTAGACAGGAGCCAATTAACCTACCAGCATGTCTTTGGAGTGTGGGAGGAAAGCAGAGTACCCAGAGGAAACCCACACAGGCACAGGGAGAACATGCAAACTCCAGGCAGGTGGTGCCATGGCTGGGATTTAAACCAACGACCCTAGTACAGGCCAGGCGGAAATGCTAACCATTTAGCCACCTCTATGTGCGATATTATGTGCATCATGCATTGCCATTCATTTTGAACAGTATCTCAATTCACCTGGGGTATTGCATAGTTACAGAGTTAGTCTGGCTGAAAAAAGACAAAAGTCCATCCAGTTCAACCATTAAAAAAAAAAAAGTTATAATCCTATACCCACAATTGATCCAGAGGAAGGAAAAAAAACCCAGCAAAGCATGATCCAATTTGCTCCTGCAGGGGAATAAAATCCTTCCTGATCCACTGAGAGGCAAAAAAAAAACAAAACAAAAAAAAGTTATAATCCTATACCCACAGTTGATCCAGCGGAAGGCCAGAAAACCCAGCAAAGCATGATCCAATTTGTTCCTGCAGGGAAAAAAATTCCTTCCTGATCCACATATTAGGGCCAATTTAGACAGGATCCAATTAACCTACCAGCATGTCTTTGGAGTATGGGAGGAAACCCACGCAGGCACAAGGAGAACATGCAAACTCCAGGCAGGTGGTGCCGTGGCTGGGATTTGAACCAATGACCCTAGTACTGCCAGGTGGAAGTGCTAACCATTTAGCCACTGTGCTGCCCTACTTGTCAATAACCTTTCCCTGTCACTAATCACTTTCGCTGACAGGTGGGTGCTCTTTCCCTATATTAGCCACTTCGCATAGAGTACGCCAAAACCTGGGGGCAGGGACTTATAAAGAATCTGTTGATCCAAGATGGCTGCCAGAGGTCACCTGAATGCAGCATAGCCAACTGGAACCATAGAGAAACCATAGAGTAAACCATAAAGAAACCAAATTTCTCCTGACTTCTTCCCCAGGCTATGATACTGCTTCGGTCAAGCACCACCTACAGAGGGGCAAGCATACTGCACCTGCCTACACTTGCATACATTGTCAACCAAAGGGCGCTCCGACAAATTAGAATTTCACGCCGTGGGCTTATTTGTATTTTTATCTGCAGCTTTGGATCTATCCTTGACTGCTACCTCCCAGATCTCCCCCTGTCGCCATTACTGTTTGGCAGGCTTAAAAATCACTACATGATAAAGGCCCACTTACTTCCTAGTGGTGTGTTAGGCTCCATTCACACCAATGCGTTTTTTAGTGCTTTTTGCAGAAACGTACTACAGTCCATTTAACATGGTTTCCTATGGAACATGTGCACATCTATGCTTTTTTGAACTGCTGCCTTTTTGGATAGGGACAGGGACTTGTAGCATTTTTGCTACAATAGAGTTCAGTGGAGAATCTGCTGAAATGCATGGAAGTACGTTTTTGCCGCATTTTGCATTTTTATTCTGCCCAGCAGAAAAAAAAACACTTAAAAAAAAAAAGCTGAACAAAATGCAAAATGCGGTAAAATTTTGTCAAAGACGCATGCAGAAAAACGCAAAACGAACTGTAAAAAGCATTGCAAAATGGACAAAAAGCAAACTGCATAGGTGTGAACGGAGCCTTAAGGTAGCCCATTCAAAATGAATAAACTGCTAATGCACCCTAATGGGATTAACCGCTTCCCGTCCGCCCTATAGCAGAAGTACTGCTACAGGGCGGCACGAGTGCGCAAAATCACGTGTATATTTAAGTGATTTTGCATTTACGAGTAGTGGGCGCACGCCACCATTTGCGGCCTCGGCTGCCAATCACTGGATCCCGGCTGGTGATTACTCACTGGCACCTGGTGATTGCCGAGCATCTCCAATGAGGGGGGGGGGGAACTATATGAAAATAATACAGATCTCTCCCCTGTCAGCTCCCACTAACCATATAAAGCAGTGTGCTTACAGTAATACACAGCACACAGTTAACCCTTTGATCACCCCAGATGTTAACCCCTTCCTGCCCAGTGCCATTAGTACAGCGTCAGTGCTTTTATTTAGCACTGATCACTGTATTGGTGTCACTGGGGATGTCAGTGACACCAAGTTGGTTCCCCCCCCAGTGTCAGAATTCCCGCTATGGTCCTGCTATAAGTCGCTGATCCCGCCATTACTAATAACAAAAAAAAATAAAAAAATTCCAGTATATATACCGCCATTTTAGACGCTATAACTTTCACGTAAACCAATTCATTTACACGTATTGGGATTTTTTTTTAGCAAAGACATGGAGCAGGATACATTTTGGCCTAAATTTATGACGAAATTTGATATTTTAAATTTTTTTTCTGGATATGTTTAATAGCAAAAAGTAAAAAGAAAATAGTTTTTTTCTCAAAATTGTCCGTCTTTTTTTTTTTAGCATAAAAAATTAAAAATGCAGAGGCAATCAAATACCACTGAAAGCTCTGTTCATGGGAAAAAAGAACGTAAATTTAATTTAGGTGCAATGTTGCATGACCGTGCAATTGTTAAAGTAACGCAGTGCCGTAAAGCAAAAAATGGCCTGGTCAGGAAGGGGGGTAAATTCTCAGGAGGGCAAGTGCTGAAAAAACCAACACAATATATCGCAAAGCTGTGCAGTGGAATAACGTCCTCACAGGATGTCAACTTACAAGCCGACCTCAATGCTCTGTGTAATTGGGCAACTATGTGGCATATGAGGTTTAATGTTGATAAATGTAAGGTTCTGCACTTGGGGGCTAAGAATATGCATGCATCATACATACTAGGGGGGTACAACTGGGGGCATCAATGGTGGAGAAGGATCTGGGGGTTCTGGTAGATCACAAGCTTAATAATGGCATGCAATGCCAAGCTGCGGTTTCTAAAGTGAGCAAAATCCTCTCTTGTGTTAAAAGAGGTATAGACTCCAGAGAGAGATATCATATTACCCCGGTACAAATCATTAGTAACACCTCATCTGGAATATGCAGTTCAGTTTTGGGCACCAATTCACAAAAAGAACATTGGGGAACTGGAGAAAGTACAGAGAAGGGCAACCAAACTGATAAGAGGCATGGAGGAGATCAGCTACGAGGAAAGATTAGAGGAACTGAATTTATTCTCTCTTGAGAAGAGGAGATTAAGGGGGGATATGATCAACATGTATAATACATAAGGGGGGGATATGATCTCCATGTATAATACATAAGGGGGGGATATGATCACCATGTATAATACATAAGGGGGGATATGATCACCATGTATAATACATAAGGGGGGATATGATCTCCATGTATAATACATAAGGGGGGATATGATCACCATGTATAATACATAAGGGGGGGATATGATCACCATGTATAATACATAAGGGGGATATGATCACCATGTATAATACATAAGGGGGGATATGATCTCCATGTATAATACATAAGGGGGGATATGATCACCATGTATAATACATAAGGGGGATATGATCAACATGTATAATACATCAGTGGTTCATATAGTGAACTCGGTGTAGAGTTATTCACCCTGAGGTCATCACAGAGGACAAGAAGGCACTCTTTACGTCTGGAGGAAAAGAAATTTAATCTCCAAACACGGAAAGGTTTCTTCACAGTGAGAGCTGTGAAAATGTGGAATAGACTCCCTCAAGAGTTGGTTCTGGCCAGCTCAGTGGATTGCTTCAAAAAAGTCCTGGATTATTTCTTAGATACACAGAATATAGCTGGATACTAACATTTAGAGGTAAAGTAGATCCAGGGAATATCTGATTGCCTCTCAGTGGATCAGGAAGGATTTTATTCCCCTGCAGGAGCAAATTGGATGATGCTTTGCTGTTTTTTTTCCTTTCTCTGGATCAACTGTGGGTATAGGATTATAACTTTTTTTTTTAATGGTTGAACTGGATGGACGTTTGTCTTTTTTCAGCCAGACTAACTATGTAACCAGGTGCATTGGGATACTGTTCAAAATGAATGGCAATGCATGATATGCATAATATCGCACATAGAGGTGGCTAAATGGTTAGCATTTCCACCTGGCAGTACTAGGGTCGTTGGTTTAAATCCCAGCCATGACACCACCTGCCTGGAGTTTGCATGTTCTCCCTGTGCCCGCATGGGTTTCCTCTGGGTACTCCGGTTTCCTCCCACTCTCCAAAGACATGCTGGTAGGTTAATTGGCTCCTGTCTAAATTGGCCCTAGTATGTGTATGTATGAATGTGAGTTAGGGACCTTAGATTGTACACCCCTTGAGGGTTAGGGACTGATGTGACTGTACACTATATGTGTAAAGTGCTGTGTAAATTGACAGTGCTATATAAGTACCTGAAATAAATAAATAAATAGAGGTGAGAACATGCGTGGTAATAAACACTTTCAGGCTACACAGAAGTATAAATGGGTCCTACAGGTTTCTTAGGTTAAGAGGTGACTGGCCTGTGAGCGCTCACAGACCATTAAGCACATAGAATTTTATATTTGTACTGGATAGCAGCTCTTATTAAACTATTAATACAATTCAAGAATAGATGAGATTAATCAAAAGGTAAACTGAAAATCATTTTTAATGAAAATATTCCGAAATGTTTCAAGGTGGCGAAGTTTATTTTGGTGACAATGTAACAGGAACCTGCAATCTCTGCCGTCTAAACTCTAAAGAGCTGCTGTTTGTACGGGATAAAGAGTGTGACACTACGAGGACCTATCTGGAATAAATTAGCGCGGTTCAATGCCTCCGTGTCCTAGTTGTGCCAGTAACTGTGAGGACGGGTTTGGGAAACTCAGTCGTGTTTGCACTCTGAATGCTGAGCAATGATGGAATGGATTTTAAAACCCCCGATATGACCTAATTTCACAGCCTGGTAACTTATCCCTGCTTTATTTCAGGCTTTATGGAAAATAATCGTTAGGGCAATAGCGCCCCCTGTGGCCAAATAATCGTGGGCAAAGAAAGATGTGTTGGACTTTTAAAAATGTTCAGAATTGGACATACTGTAATTGCAGATCACAACAAAATAGGGATTGAGCTGATCTGCATAACTGCCAACCTAAAGAGTTAGGAAAGAGGGAAATGTGTAATACCAAAGCTTTTAGATCAAACAAATGGCCCTGACACCATCCTGATTAGTAACCTGAACGCTAGGCAGATATAAAAGAAGCAATGTAATGCTGCTCTGTATACATTTTATTTATTATTTCAGGTACTTATATAGCGCCGTCAATTTACGCAGCGCTTTACATATATATATTGTACATTCACATCAGTCCCTAACCCTCAAGGGGGCGTACAGTCTGAGGTCCCTAACTCACATTGCATGTATTTGTAAATGCAATCAGTGTAAGTACTAAGAAAAAGGAAGGGAGAAGGGAGGGAGTCTCTAGGTACCAACCAACAACATCATTAAAATAAAAAATACATGTATTAACCACTTCAATTCCGAATACTTTCACCCCCTTCCTGTCCAGGCCAATTTTCAGCTTTCAGCACTCTCACACTTCAGTCTCTTGTACAGCAGAACTCAGAGAGTGAGAGGGAGAAGAAGCACAAGAAGCCATTCAGGGTGTGCTACAATGTAAGGAGAATGCTGATAGGTGGAGAGAGCATGGGGACATAGAAGTGAGCCTATCAGTGTGCTGCTTCTTCTTTCACTGTTCAGGTGGGGATGGGGAGAGGACCTGTAAGTGAAAGTAAAGCTGCAGCAGAGAAAGACCTGAGCTAGACAGAGTGATGATGTATGGCAAAGCTGTGTAATCTCAGGACTGGATAGAAAGTAATACACATCACTTGGCAGGTGAAACAGCTTTCATTGTTATGTATTTCATACATGTATTTAACTCTTTCCATTGAGTTCAGATTTAAGCCTAGATGCCTAGAGCAAATTTAGCAGCATTATTATGCATTGGCTTGATAATAACTCAAAGCTAATTCACCTACTCAAGGTGTTGCTAAACCCCGGACCAGGGGCGGACTGACAACTCATGGGGCCCCCAGGCAATAGGGGATCATGGGACCCCTGTGTCCTTGCCCAAACTCAAAAAAGCCTATGAAAAAGGTACGAGGGGCATCTCATGGGGCCCCCTACTGACCCCGGGCCCTGGGGCAGTGCCCGAGTTTCCAAATGGTCAGTCCGCCCCTGCCCCGGACCCTGCATTCACTTTATCCGGTCTCCCACAGTGCACAGAACATGGAAGTGCAATTATTTTAGTAAATATAAACTGCTAAATACCTTTTCTCATCAGCAGTATATAGCAGTCTTGTGGCTCCTATCAGTGTCCAGCAGAGCACTAGTTAAATACTGTAGGAGGAGTTTTCATTCTCCCCTGATTGTCCTATGAGGCAGCATAACCTCTGACCTGTCTGGACAGTTTTGTTTGGTCCTGTGCTGATCACATGCACACCCCCCCCCCCCAAAAAAAAAAAGCTCTTTAGCAATACACACCAAACTGAGCATGTGCAGCTTGCCCCAAGGCTCTGTTCTATCAGCAGATGGATTGGGGGCAGTAGAAGAAGGGGAGGATCAGAGAAGACAGGATCAAATGGCCTTTTTACACAATGCAGAGGATTAACCCTTTAGGTTCCACAGTGAGTATAACAAGCATGCTTTACTGCATATACAGACTGATTTTACTGTTGTGGGTTTAGTAACACTTTAAATGATTTTGAAAAAAAAATCAAAAAGTAATTTTTGGAAGACAGAAAGGAAATAATTTACCATGATCAGTGCAATGTAATTCAATAAGGGCTTAGTGTAGTGACAGGTCCACTTCAGATCATGGATACATCAGAATAAAGAAATAAATGATGTTTAAATGATAATATTCCTTTTCTGTTATAAATAAATAATGATCCAGCTGCATCAGGCGTCTGCTCCCAGCTATTGCAAATGTTTATCCAAGTGCTGAGTGAAGCAAGCTGACAAGGTCAGTGTATGCCATAGGGAGGACAGCTGAGAGCAATAGCCGGTCCCAGCCGGGGGCCCCGGGTCCATGGGAGGGCTGCACAGGGAAATAATAATAATAATATTAATTTCCCATATGGAAGAAAAATATATTTAAAATATATTTTAAAAATATTATTCCACAATTTTGGCTATATTCAATATATTTCAAAATATATTTCAATAAATATATATATATATATATATACTGTATGTTGAAATGCCTTTTTATTACAAAATATATGAAAAATATTTGTAAAAATACATTTCAAATATACTGTATGTCTTTGAATATACAAATCTACATTTTTGGAATGCATTTTACAGATATATGTAAAAATTACTTTTCTATGTTAAAAAAAATCTGAAGAATATATATTTTTTTTAAAAAATATATCACTCTGTTTATTTGTCCTACTGATTATTTTTCTTGGGACAGAAAATGATGGGAAGTTCAAAAATGTACAGTTCTCAAAAGAACAGGAGGTGAGAAAACCTTCTAATAGGAACATTTGTTTTAATGACAACTAAGAAGGGAGTTCCCTCAGTTTGGAAAGATTTCATGTCAATTCCTGTTGTGTCTTTGGCTTGGGAAATGATGAGAAATCTTCCCAATGGGACACAGTAGAAATAAAACCCCCACTACATCTAAAACTATTATTTTTTGGGCCTTTAAATGTACATCATGGCAAACCTGTAATAAGAGAGATATAGAGGCTACCATAGCGGACTTCTCTGCAAAATGCTTGGTGCTTTGTCCTCAATATTTTCTGGTGGACTGACCCAGAACTAGCCTGAGGCCACTGAAATCAGAGGACAGTCAAAACTCCCAATCAACATACTTGTCCCGGCCATTGAAGCCTTTTGGATCATCACAACAGTCAGGAGACTAGAATGATGAAAAGGTGAGTGTAGTATTGGCAGTCTATGTACTGTATTTGCCTGTACAGGTTTCCTTTAAGATGAAGCATAGTACCTAGTGACCTCGATGGGTCTGCAGGATACCCCAATACCAAATATGATATTTATACAATAATGGAATACATATACTGATTCCAAAAGTCAGTTGCTACCAGCCAGGACTTATTAAAGGAAGCCTGCCATGGGATATGTAGGCTGCCATTGGTAAATTGCTGAAAATGCTAATTGCTTGGCTGTCAAGCCCATCTCCTGACTTACAATGGCTTGTAACACGAAAATCATAGGGACAAGGACAATTTAACGTACTGCTACACTAGGGATTGTCCATGGATATCACGGACAACTGGCACAGGCACTATCGACTGATATCAGGGATTTCTGACCCTTGGACAATCAGTAGATATCAGTGACAGCTGCCTCATGAACTTTCACAGCTGGCTCAGGTTAACATTTTAAAGTACAGCTAGACTAGGGACTCTCCATGGATAACAGAGATAGCTGACCCATGGTCTATCCATGGATATTAGAATGTTAGGATATTTGGGTGGGGGCATCTGATCCAGGGACTGACTGTGGATATCAGAGGCAGCTGACCCAGGGACTATCCCTAGATATTTGGGACAGCTTGCCCAGGGACTATCAATGGATATCGTTGACAGCTTGCCAAGGGATTATCCATGGATATTTTTGACAGCTTGCCAAGGGAATATCCATGGATATTGAATACAGATGACCCAGTAGCTGTCTGTGGATATAAGAGACATCTGGCCCAGGGACTATCCATGAATATTGGAGACAGATGACCCAGGGGCTGTCTGTGGATATAAGGGACAGCTAGTCCAGGGTCCATCCATAATATCAGTGACAGCTGGCACAAGAACTGTCTGTGGATTGCAGGAGCAGCCGGCTCTATATCCACAACAATGGATATTGTTGACAGCTTGCCTAAGAACTATCCATGGATATTTGAGACAGCTGACCCAGGGACTATCCCTAGATATTATGGACAGCTGGCCCAGGGACTATCCATGGATATCATTGACAGCTTGCCAAGGGACTATCCATGGATATTGGAGACAGATGACCCAGGGACTATCCCAAGATATTAGGGACAGCTGGCCCAGGGACTATCTATGGATATCGTTGACAACTTGCCAAGGGACTCTCCATGGATATTGGAGACAGATGACCTAGGAATGACCCAGGGACTATCCCAGCCACTCATGTGGATGTTACTTTGACTCATACCACCTACCTAAGTATTGTTGATGACCAAGTATACACCTTCATGGATATGACATTCCCTGATGGCAGTGGCCTCTTTCAGCAGGATAATGCACCCTGCCACACCGCAAAAATGGTTCAAGAATAGTTTGAGCAACACAATGAGTTTGAGGTGTTGACTTGGCCTCCAAATTCTCCAGATCTCAATCCAATCGAGTATCTGTGTAATATGCTGGAAAAAAAGTCCAATCCCTGAAGGCCCCACCTCGCAATTTACTAGATTTAAGGGATCTGCTACTGATGGCTTGGTGCCAAATACCATAGCATGCATTCAGAGGTCTACTTGAGCCCATGACCTCATTGGTCAGGGCAAAAGGAGCTGTTTTGATGGCAAAAAGGGGACCTACTCAATATCAGGTAGGTATTCATGAAGCTATTACTGGCTGGTGTATATCTAAGACAAATGGACCAGGGACAATCCATTGAGAAAGACAACTGGCCCAGGGACTGTGTTTGCATAACAGGGACAGCTGAGCCAGAGACTATTCATGGATATCAGTGATGACTGGCCTGGAAATTATCCATGGATGTCAGTGATGGCTGGCCTATGAATTATCCATGGATGTCAGTGATGGCTGGCCTATGAATTATCCATGGATGTCAGTGATGGCTGGCCTATGAATTATCCATGGATATCAGGTACAGCTAATCCAGGAAAATTGATCTGTTCTTGAATTTCTTCTTACCGCGGCATGATGTGTTGCTTTTTGAGATCTTTTAGCATGCTTCATTTTGTCAGACAGCATCTTTTCCAGTGATTTCTTGATTCAACAGGTATGGCAGTAATCAGGCCTGGGTGTGGCAAGTGAAAGTTAACTCAGCTTTCCAAAAATTGTGATTAATTACAGTTCATTCATGATTTAGCATGGAAGGGGGGGGGGGGGTTACTTTAAGGCCAGGCAAGTTTGGACAGCTTTTGTCCCTTAATAAATGAGAACATCACTTAAAAACTGCATTCTGTATTTACTCGGATTATGTTTCTGTAACATTAGAATGTGTTTGATGATCTGAATCATTGAAGTGTGACAAATATATATAAGATAAAAAAAAATAAAAAAAATCAGGAAGGTAGCAAATACTTTTTCACAGCCCTGCATCAGAGACAGGTGATCCAGGGACTATTCATGGATATTGAGGACAGCTGCCCCAGTGAGTGCCTGTGCATATCAAGGACAGCTGGCCCATGGTCTATCCATAGATATGATTGGCAGTTGTTCCTGAGATTATTTGCAAATATCAGGGACAGGGGCGGACTGACAAATCATGGGGCCCCCGGGCAATAGGGGATCATGGGGCCCCTTTGTCCTCGCCCACACTCAAACCACATCCACAAAAGCCTATGAAAGGTACCAGGGGCATCTCATGGGGCCCCTTACTGACCCCGGGCCCTCGGGCAGTGCCCGACTTTCCAAATGGTCAGTCCGCCCCTGATCAGGGATGATCCATAGATGTCAAGGACACTTACAATTGTGAGTATTTTTTTTACCAGGTATTAAGAACATGAGATACATCCTAAAAAACAGTTTTTAGGACCCATCTCTTCTTCCCTGCCCCTCTCTTCTTGCTGCTGCTTCATCTGCTGCTATTACTCTTCTGTTGTAGGATGACAAATGCAGATAGTCTGTAAGTGTCATTGTGTAAATAATCAGCCCTTATTAACTCTTGCCTTCCCTTCTCCACTCAACTATTATTTTTTGCTGATATTTTTTATTTCATTTTTTTTTATTTTTTACGTTTTCAAAATGTGCCCACACTATCCTATCACCAGAAGTCCCCTTTAACCCTCTTCTGAATACTGAGAGGATCCTGCTGCTGGACAGATAATAGGAAGGAAGTGTTTGTGTCACTCAGGCAGTGACATGGACACCCAAAGAAAAACCTCACCAGATGTAAACAAAAAAGGAGAGAGGACCCAGGGCTGGAGCGTCGTGTGACCACGGCTTTAGGTATGTAGAATGGACATTTGGGTTTTTTTTTCCATGTCAGTGATCAGTTTGAGGATGGTGTGTGTGGGGGCATGTTTTGCCCAGAGTTGGTAAACTGATGACAAAGTTATCACCCATATCTCTCAACTTTCTGAGATGGGAACGAGGGTCACCTATTAGCAAAAGTATGTAGGCATAGGACACACCCCCTGCCACGCCTACCTTTAAAGGAGAATTCTACAAAAAAAAGTGCTTTTTTTTCCTACTACTATTCCTTTTATACTGGCTTTCGAAATGTACAAATGCAACAATTAGAAACTTTATGAAAGGTTTAGCACCGTTTAGCAAGGTTTAAACACTTTTTGCAAGATACATAGTGCATTTTATATCCAACTATATAGATCAGACCAAAATGAGAGATGAATGAGGAGGAAAGAGGGGCTTTTTTTGAAATCAGGGACAGTTCCTTGAAATCAGGGACAGTCCCTCGAAATCAGGGACAGCCCCTCGAAATCAGGGACAGTTGGGAGCTATGGTCACCATATAAACAGACCCATAGTGAAACTGCTCCGGTCCATAAAGGGTCAATAAACTCCATATACAGTGGTTTTTTTCAGCAGGAACTTGGGGAACGCAGTTCCGGCACCTCCAGCACTGAATAGGGTGCTGGGGGTTTGCTGGGAGGTCTATTGATGCTGGGGTATCTATTGTCATTGAGGGGGGGGGGGGGGAGTCCTGTGTTGCTGGGGAGGCCTGTTGTTGCTGGTGGGAAATCTATTTTTTGCTGGAGGGATCTTATGTTGCTAGGGCACCAATAATTGCTGGGGGGGATCTACTGTTGAGGGAGGTGCCTATTATTGCTTGCCGCTGGAGGGTCTATTGATGCTAGCTGCTGATTTGGGGGTATTTTGATGCTGGTGGTCTATTGGTGCTTGGGGGAGAGGGTTTTATCATTGCTGATGGGGATCTATCGTTGCTGGAGGGGGGGCCTATTGTTCCTGGCTGAAGATAATTGTGCTTGGAGGTGGGTAGGGGGCGGAGACACGGGGTGACTCAGAAGCAGTACTTTCACCTGCCAATATTTATATATATATATGCAATATATGGGGTATGTTTTCCTAGACAATTACATTTAAAGCATACCGTAATGATAACTGTCACAGTTGCTGTGCAGTTGCTCCAGAGCTTAGTAAATGAGCAGAAGCTCTGCTGACTTCCGTAATCCAATCATGTGCAAGCAAAAATTCATTTTTTTTTTTTTTATTTTAATTGCATGTGATTGGGTATTCTTTGCAAAGTGAAGATTTACCTCATTTACTACGCACTAGAGCACCTGCATTTGCAAAGAGCACAGTGCACCATCACAGGAGTGAGCTCTCAAATGCCAAGCTCAGAGCTACTGTACCCGGGGGGGTTCGAATTAGAGAAGGAGCTTGCTCCTGTGATGGTGTGGATGAACAGTAATAGCTGGGCCTCGCTTAGCAACGTCCTAGTAACGTCCAGAAGGATTTTCAGGTCAGGATTCATGAGATATGTACGTTTTCTATATCAAGAGCATTATTCAATTTTGGTCAAAGCTGCACAGCTTTTTTTTTAATCTACAGACTCCCCTTACCTGTATAGTTAGGTTTTTGGTAAAGGTGAACTAACCCTTTAAAGCGGCTGTAACCCTCAGATATGAAATATGAACAAAGCATATCCCTCTATAGTGTGTACTTATCTCAATCCAGAGCACTAGGTGTTATTTTTGTCTGCTGCCTCCTTCCTCTGCCATCAGCATGAATCACTTCTGACAAATTTTCCTGACACCAAGAGAAAAATGGTGACAGGAGACCTCCAGCAGATTAATAACCTTAGCTCTGTTCCTGTGAGCTGTGTGAAGGGGTGTGTGTGTCTTTTCCCTCCAATCAGCTGTCAGGGATCTCCTCACTGAGCTCTGCAGAGTGTAACTTCAGCTCTCCACCCCCCGTTTTCTGAAAGCTCAGACAAGCTTTAGAAATTCAGCACTTTGAATGGATGTAGAGAAGAGAAGACTACAGATAAACAGGTACACCCACATGGTAAAAAATATATTTTAAATATATTTTAAAAATATCCTTCCCAAGTATATTGGCATATATTTGAAATGCTACAATTTTGGCCATATTCAATATATTTCAATATATATATATATATATATATATATATATATATAAATATAGAGCATGTTGAAATGCGTTTTTATTACAAAATATCTAAAAAATATTTTTAAAAATACATTTTAACCATTTCAATACCGGCCACTTTTACCCCCTTCCTGCCCAGGCCATTTTTCAGGTTTCAGTGCTCTCACACTTTGAATGACAATTGCGCGGTCATACAACATTGTACCCAAACTAAAATTTTATTATTTTCTTCACACAACTAGAGCTTTCTTTTGGTGGTATTTAATCACTGCTGGGGTTATTATTTTTTGCTAAATTAACAAAAAAATACTGAAAAGTTTGAAAAAAAACCACGTTTTTCTTTGTTTCTGTTATAAAAGTTTGCAAATAAATAATTGTTCTTCATAAATTTAGGCCGAGATGTATTCTACTACATGTCTTTGGTGAAAATAACCCAAATTAGGATGTATTATTTAGTTTGTAGGAAAGTTATAGAGTTCACAAACTATGGTATAGATCTGAATATTGATCAATCCTGAAGTACTGACAGCCAATCTAATTTCTTGAGGTCCAAGAATGTCAGAATAGTACAGATATCCCCCAAATGACCCCTTTTTCCAAAGTAGACAGTCCGACGTACTTCATAAGAGGCATGGCGAGTTTTTTGAAGTTGTATTTTTTTTCATAATGTTTTGGAAAATGAAAAAATCAAAAAAATTATTTTCACTATTTTTTTTTACATACTGTCACCAGCGCAGTACAGCGTCATCATATAACTGGCATGGCGGTGAACAGGGACACTGACTGGTGACAGCACGAAAAAAAAAATATATCATTTTTTTTTTTTTTTTTATTATTGTACATTTTTTATTACATTTTGTTCTTTTTTTTAAGATTTTTTTTCATATTTCACTATGACCAAAGTAGTATAATGTTACCATAGTAACATTGTACTACTTTGGGGAAGTGATCAGTGTTTATTTATTTTTTTACACAATTTGCTTATTGTTATTATTATACAGTATTTATAAAGCGCCAATAGTTCGCTCAGCGCTGTACATTACAAAGGGGGACAGAACATGTGACAGAACAATACCAATACAATGCAAAACATGAGGGGATCGAGGGCCCTGCTCTTTCCAGCTTACAATCTAGGAGGGAGGGGATGGTGGCACAGGAGGAAATAGCCGTGGGGGATGGGGTGGTAGGAAGAGTGGAGGAGGTCGGCAGGTTAGCAGGGGGTGGGGTAGGCTTCCCTGAAGAGGTGGGTTTTCAGGGTGCACCTAAAGGAGAGGAGAGTAGGTGATAATCTGATGGGTTGGGGCAGGGAGTTCCAGAGGACAGATGACACTCTGGAGAAGTCCTGGAGGCAGGGCATGGGAGGAGGAGACCAGGGAACTAGAGAGAAGGAGGTCTTGTGAGGAGCAGAGTGTGCGTGCTGAGCGGTACTTGGATATTAGGTCAGTGATGTAGTTTGGGACAGTATGAATTACTTTGCTATAAGCAAGCATTTACCTGAATGACATTGATTCATTCAGGGTTTTTTTTTTTTTTGTGCTTAGCTGTGATTTGGCCACGGCTAATCACATGACATGTGCATGTGATTGCTGTGACCATTCACAGCTAGGCACTAGTATACAATGGATGGCATGAATGAAGCCATCCATTGTATACAACTGTCATGTGACCTGCTGTGATTGGTCACAGCAGGTCACATGGTACCGGCAATGGGGGCCGGTACTCAGATCTGTCATTGGCTGTGTCCGAGGTACACGGCCGGTGACAGATCGCGCCGCTGCGTGGCTCTGCAAGCGCGCACACTGCACATGCCCGGGAGGACGCCATATGGAGTCCGCCCGGAAAGCTAAAGCATTTTGCCGGCCGCCAAACGACTATTGGCCGGGCGGCTAATGGTTAAAAAATACTGTATGTCTTTAAAAATGCAAATCTACCTTTTTGGAATGCATTTACAAATATATGTAAAAATATATGTTAAAATGAATTTTTTATATGTTAAAACAAATCTGAAGAATATATTTAAAAAAAATATATTTTTAAAAATATTTGTCATATATTTTGTAATATATAAAAAACGCATTTCAACATGCAGTATATATAATATAACAAATATATTTTCCTTCCATACAGGCAGGTAGGAGGATTTGTTTCATCTCGGTGTATCACGTGAAGCCAGTCGCTTCACTGGTGTATATAAAGGTATAAAGGTTTACAACCACTTTAAGCCTGGCCAAAAAAATCTTGGAGATGGCATCATCCTGTCCTGCCTTGTTGCTAGAACGTTGGTATGAGCAAGGGCATTATCTAACTTTGGTCAATGCTGCAGTTTGTTTTTTGCAAACATCCATGACCTGCATAGGCAGTTTTTTTTGGTAAAGGTGAACTAATACCAAATTAAAAAAGAAAAAAGCGCCACTTACAAAAAACACCAAAGTGTCAGCAGCATATCCCACCCAAAATAAATTTTGGCAACAATAATCCAAATTAAAAGGTATGCGCTAATAACAAACTTATACAAAAGTGTATATCATCATCCAAAAAACATTAGTGTTTTAAATAAATTATAGTGTCCAAACATAAATTAGTGTCCAAAAAAATATATATATCTTCAGTGACTTGAACCAATTGTGAGAAATCCACCACCAAAGGAGATTAAATGAACTCACCAGAGCTAATGGCTGGTCAGATTATAAACCAGCAACAACGCTTGTGCTCTGGGAGCAATGAACCCGATGTCCAAATAGATATGGTGAGGTTTCAGATACTTCCAGATAATAATAATCACAGCCAAACAACTTTGCAGCCCAAGCTCTTATGATGAACTTCTCCACTCTTTCTCATACCTCCATGACAGCATGCAGTACACTCAGGGACAAAAAAGAGAACATAATGGTGCAATACGTTTTTTTTCATTTATCTCTTTAATAAAAAAGGTATAAGGAAACTCACAAACAAGGTGTCCAACAGACACCAGCTTCAATCGCAAAAAAGGGGTTGAGATACAGTTAACGCTCACCGCAGATCTCTCCCATACAGCACAGACCAGCAAGGCTCTCTAACGTCCACATCAAGTAGGCTACGCCCCTTGATGACGTCGGTGTGACGAAACCGGTTGAGCGTAGCCTACTTGATGTGGACGTTAGAGAGCCTTGCTGGTCTGTGCTGTATGGGAGAGATCTGCGGTGAGCGTTAACTGTATCTCAACCCTTTTTTGCGATTGAAGCTGGTGTCTGTTGGACACCTTGTTTGTGAGTTTCCTTATACCTTTTTTATTAAAGAGATAAATGAAAAAAACGTATTGCACCATTATGTTCTCTTTTTTGTCCCTGAGTGTACTGCATGCTCTCATGGAGGTATGAGAAAGAGTGGAGAAGTTCATCATAAGAGCTTGGGCTGCAAAGTTGTTTGGCTGTGATTATTATTATCTGGAAGTATCTGAAACATCACCATATCTATTTGGACATCGGGTTCATTGCTCCCAGAGCACAAGCGTTGTTGCTGGTTTATAATCTAACCAGCCATTAGCTCTGGTGAGTTCATTTAATCTCCTTTGGTGGTGGATTTCTCACAATTGGTTCAAGTCACTGAAGATATATATATTTTTTTGGACACTAATTTATGTTTGGACACTATAATTTATTTAAAACACTAATGTTTTTTGGATGATGATATACACTTTTGTATAAGTTTGTTATTAGCGCATACCTTTTAATTTGGATTAAAGGTGAACTAACCCTTTAAGAAGTAAATTGACTTTTTCTTGTAGTGGAGCATGCTCGAATGGTCAGTCTGCCCCTGAGTGGAGGAGGTTGTGAGTTACTTTGTGACTATTGACCTCAGGGACATCTGACTCCTGTGTGTTTTGTATAGTTATGCAATCCATGTACGCAGCCCCGCTCTCCGCTCCCCTCCCTGGTCTTCCTGACAGCCTGAGCCATGTTTTCCACTCCTCCTTACTGTAAAGATGTTACATAAGATTTCTTCTTCTGGGAAAGTCTGGGAAACATCTGTTATACACGTTCTTTACAAAACAGCTTGCTTTTATTCCGCCAGGTGGGTTTGTGTCTAGCTATCTGTATGAGATTAGTGTAGAAAACATTGGGCGTGATATATGATCAACGGTGCAACAACATTCTCACTAGTGTAGCGTTTGAATGTGCGCCAAATCATGGGTGTCGCATTTGCAGTGCCATTCGTTTTTAATGAAATATAGAAACATAGAAAAGTGATGGAAAAAGTGGTCCATCAAGTCTGCCTGTCTTTTTTTTTTTTTGGGGGGGGGTAGTGTTTGTATTTTTTTTTTAGGTTTTTTTTTTTGGGCGGGGGGTTAGCATTTTGAGGGGTGGAGGGTAGTTGTGTTTGTTTTTTTTTTTTTACTTTTTTGTCTGAGTATAGATCTATGCTTGTCTCAAGTACGTTTGAAGCTACCATATTTACTGTTGACTGGCTCACTACCTCTTCTGGACATTTATTCCAAGCATCAACTACTCTTTCAGTAAGATAGTACTTTCTGACATTAGTTGTGAACTTTCCTCCAGTTAGTTTGAGGTCATGTCCCCATGTTCTTGATTTATGTTTCATGTTGAAAATCCTGCCCTCCTGAACCTTATTTATCCCCTTGATGTATTTAAAGGTCTCAGTCATGTTTCCCCTTTCCCTTTATCTCCTCCAGACTGTACATGTTAAGATCCTGAAGTTGCTCGATGTGTTTTATCCCCCGGATCTTTCACCATTTTTGTTACCCATTTCTGGACTCGTTCTATCTTATCAATATCTTTTTGTAAGCGAGGTCTCCATAACTGGACACAGTATTCTAAATGAGGTCTAATTAAAGATCTATATAGAGGAATCAGGACCTCCTTCCTCCTGCCGGAGATCCCTCTAGTGATATAAAGATCTATATAGGGGAATAAGGACCTCCTTCCTCCTGCCAGTGACCCCCTAGTGATATAAAGATTTATACAGATTAATCAGGACCTCCTTCCTCCTGCCGGTGACCCCTCTAGTGATATAAAGATCTACTATATAGAGGAATCAGGACCTCCTTCCTCCTGCTGATGACCCCTTTAGTGATATAAAGATCTATATAGGGGAATCATGACTTCCTTCCTCCTGCTGGTGATCCCTCTAGCGATATAAAGATCTATATAGGGGAATCAGGACCTCCGTCTTTCTGCCGGTGACCCCTCTAGTGATATAAAGATTTATACAGATTAATCAGGACCTCCTTCCTCCTGCCGGTGACCCCTGTAGTGATGTAAAGATCTACTATATAGAGGAATCAGGACCTTTTTCCTCCTGCCAGTAATCCCTCTAGTGATATAAAGATCTATAGAGGGGAATCAGGACCTCCTTCCTCCTGCTGGTGACCCCTCTAGTGATATAAAGATTTATACAGACTATTCAGGACCTCATTCCTCCTGCCGGTGACCCCTCTAGTGATATAAAGATCTACTATATAGAGAAATCAGGACCTTCTTCCTTTTGCCGGTGACCCCTTTAGTGATATAAAGATCTATATAGAGGAATCAGGACCTCCTTCCTCCTGCTGGCAACCCCTCTAGTGATATAAAGATCTATGTAGAGGAATCAAGACCTCCTTCCTCCTGCTGGTGACCCCTCTAGTGATATAAAGATTTATGTAGAGGAATCAGGACCTCCTTCCTCCTGCTGATGACCCCTCTAGTGATATAAAGATCTATGCAGAGGATCAGAGGCTCCTTCCTCCTGCTGGAGAACCCTCTAGTGATATAAAGATCTATATCGAGGGATCAGTACCTCCTTCCTCCTGCCAGTGATTCCTCTAGTGATATAAAGATTTGTATAGGGGAATCAGGACCTCCTTCCTCCTGCTGGTGACCCCTCTAGTGATATAAAGATCTATGTAGAGGAATCCGGACCTCCTTCCTCTTGCTGGTGACCCCTCTAGTGATATAAAGATCTATGTAGAGGAATCAGAGCCTCCTTCCTCCTGCCGGTGACCCCTCTAGTGATATAAAGATCTATATAGAGGAATCAGGACCTCCTTCCTCCTGCTGGCAACCCCTCTAGTGATATAAAGATCTATGTAGAGGAATCAAGACCTCCTTCCTCCTGCTGGTGACCCCTCTAGTGATATAAAGATCTATCTGGAGGAATCAGGACCTCCTTCCTCCTGCTGATGACCCCTCTAGTGATATAAAGATCTATGTAGAGGATCAGAGCCTCCTTCCTCCTGCTGAAGAACCCTCTAGTGATATAAAGATCTATATCGAGGGATCAGTACCTCCTTCCTCCTGCCAGTGATCCCTCTAGTGATATAAAGATTTGTATAGGGGAATCAGGACCTCCTTCCTCCTGCTGGTGACCCCTCTAGTGATATAAAGATCTACGTAGAGGAATCAGAGCCTCCTTCCTCCTGCCGGTGACCCCTCTAGTGACATAAAGATTTATACAGACTATTCAGGACCTCCTTCCTCCTGCCGGTGACCCCTCTAGTGATATAAAGATCTACTATATAGAGAAATCAGGACCTTCTTCTTTTTGCCGGTGACCCCTTTAGTGATATAAAGATCTATATAGAGGAATCAGGACCTCCTTCCTCCTGCTGGTGACCCCTTTAGTGATATAAAGATCTATATAGAGGAATCAGGACCTCCTTCCTCCTGCTGGCAACCCCTCTAGTGATATAAAGATCTATATAGATGGATCAGGACTTCCTTCCTCCTGCTGGTGACCCCTCTAGTTATATAAAGCTCTATATAGAGGAATCAGGACCTCTTTCCTCCTGTTGGTGATCCCTCTAGTGATATAAAGATCTATATAGAGGGATCAGGACCTCCTTCCTCCTGTTGGTGACCCCTCTAGTGATATAAAGATCTATATAGAGGGATCAGGACCTCCTTCCTCCTGTTGGTGACCCCTCTAGTGATATAAAGATCTATATAGAGGAATCAGGACCTCCTTCCTCCTGCCAATGATCCCTGTTTGCTCATTCTGCAATCATCTGAAATAAGTACCCCCAAATTATTTTCCTCTGAAGTGCTAACCAACAATGTACCCCCAGTGTTGTACTCTCTCAATGGATTCTTTTTCCCTTGGTGCATCCTGAAACACACTAAGCAAATTGTCCTTTCTTGCATGGTTAAGAAACACTGGGAAAAAAAGGTGCATGCTTCTTCTTGCTGCATTTGCTGCGTGTATTGAAATGAATGGGCTGCACTACGTGAAAAGCACAACGCAACACAAGTGTGCGTGTAGGCAATGTTTAACACTGCACTACAGTGCTGAGAATGGGGGCTAAAAAATTGTGACATTTAGTATGCATGAGTTGGCAGCAAGACCCTGAGTAAAACGTGTTCTGTATGCATGTGACGCTTCAGCAGTGGCCAATGGCCCTGTTACTAGGACACAGGTGGCTTCTTAAAGTGACAATAAACTATAACTTTATTCTCCAAAAATAATCTTTATGCATCCATTACTCAATGGCCATGTCATTTTTTTCATGAAATAGTTTCTTACTGTGTTTTTTTCTGCCTCTTTGAAATTGTGAGCTCCCAAACCTCTCCTTTTCCTCTCTTTTCCATTTGTTTGTAACAAGCAGTGCACATTAGTTGTGGACATGTGCACCACTGTATACATACCACCTCTCTGGTGGCCTGTGTCTCCTATCTTCACTTCTTTCCAGAGCTGTAGCCTCTGTCAGAATCTTCATTATTCAAAACTTTGGGGAGTCTTGGATTCCCATGTCCCATGCCATGCACTGCGAGTCCTTCCTCTGCCCTCCTATGTCATTACATAACACAGGTGTCTTAGGGGTCAGTTGGTGGAAGCATCGTATGCGGCAGGGGGATACAGTGTCTGCCAGAAGTGCAGTGCAGGAAACCTCCAGTTAAAGTATATGCCTCACCTTGTAAAATAACCCATTCAGTTTAAAACCGAAATGAAAGGCAAAACATTTGTGTATAGATATAAAAACACATTATAAATACCTTTACCCTCTTTTTATAAGCGATCACATACCCTCTTTGCTCAGCTGCATAGAAAACCAGGGGAGGAGAAACAGCAGCACCCTGGTCTTCCTAGTAAATGGCTGTGCAGGAAGGGGGGGGCAGTCAGGTCAAGTCTGATCATTGGAGGAGAGCAGACTGAGTTCCCAGCAAAGCTAGCGAGCTGACCACACTGTGCTCTCCTGCCTGGTGTGGTCAGTTTTTAATAGGAAAGCAGAGGGGCTGGGAGGAACACCAGGGATGGTACATGGTACAGCAGGCACATATCAGGAATATAAAATGTTGGGTTTACATATTCTTTAAAGGTTTTTCAGGCAATTGACAGGGTCGCTTTAGGTATTCTGATTAATGTGTCCTGGTCAAACTTCCCATTTAACTTGAATAAGGATGCAAATTAAATTCAAACAGTGTCATATACAGTAGATCCACATAGTGAAAACTGCCGCTGAAAAATATCTTTTTATTATCAGTGGTAGTCACAGTATTATGCAGATGTTAAAGGGCTCACAAAAAGTTATACCCTGAAGGGTGTGCAGCTGATGGGTAGATGGGTTCCTGGCCAGTGACAAGGACCCATCCTATTGTCCCTTTCCTGTCTAATTTGTTTCTGAAGTCAAGTACAATATATTTCATACAGGCTTGGCAATGGGTGATCCCTCATATGTATTTGTGTTCTTCTTACAGAGATATCCAGTGAGAAAATGAGGATGGTTCCTCTATCACTGCTGCTAGTGGGCATTCTGGTCAACTTTACAGGGGCTCTTCTACCCCCCGAGAGCCTGAAAAGTGAGTAAATTATAACCTTTATTCTGTAACACTACTGATAACCTTTATTATATGTAATACATTTTTATTTTCTATACTTTAGGTTACTTCCTCCCTTCTTTCCTTCCTTCCTGCCTAACTTCCTTCCTTTTCCTTTTTCCCTCCCTCCCTACCTTCCTTTCCTTTCCTCTTCCTTTCCTTTTCCTCTTCCTCTTCCTTTCCTTTCCTCTTCCTTTCCTCTTTCTTTCCTCTTCCTTTCCTTTCCTCTGCTTTTCCTCTTCCTTTTTCCTTAATCCTTGATTCATTCATTTCTTCATTCCTTTCCTTCCTTCATCTCTCCTGTCTTTTCTTGCCTTTGTCCTTCCCTTTTTTCCTTGCTTTTCTTCCTTCGTTCTTCCCGTCATGCCTTCTTTACATCTCCCCATTTGTCTTCCCTTTCCTTCCTCTCTGTTGTCCTTCTTCATTTTCTTTCCTTCCATTCTCCTGTCTTTCCTTCCTTTCTCTCTTCTGTCTTTCCTTCCTTCCTCTCTTTCAATTTTCCTCCTTTTCTTTCCTTCCTCTCTCCCATCCTTCATCCTTTTTCTCTTTCTGTATCCATGAAGGTTCAACCATGTCTGCTTAAAGTGGTTGTAAACCTCAGACATGAAATATGAACAAAGCATATCCCTCTATAGTATGTAGTTGTCTCTATCCAGAGCACTAAGTGTCAGTACTGTCTGGTATATACCTGCTTGGTATGCTATAACGTGTCCATACACAGTTTCTTTTTTGTTCAGCCAGGTGGATAGAGGAATCCGACAATCCCTCCAAATACATTGTATTGCACTAATCAGCAGCTCCAGCTGCTGATCAATGGAATCATTTCTAATATGTCCCTTCGACAAAAGCCGATTAAACAATTCATTTCTGTTGAGCTGGGGGAGCCCACCCACTTATCGAAATTCTGCCAGTTCCTTCTGGACCAGATGAATTTTGTTCCTTAAACTCATGATGAGCCATAGATCACAATATTAGCAAGAGCCTGTTCATTTTAAAAAAGATGTTTATCAGCATGCATGACAACGTAGTGCCACCTTAGCACCCTGCACTGTAATTTGTGGCTTTATGTATGTAGCACCCTCCTAGTTAGCTAGGGGGAGCTAGCTGATTATATTTACAGGCAGAAGGGCTGAATAGCAGCTTGGGCAATAGTCAGCTGGGTAAAATTTAGGTCAGGGCTGAAAGGCTCTGCAGATCAGTTCCTTGATACCTCCCCCTGCTCTGGAATCTTGGAGAAGAGTCTAGAAGCAGTGAGCGGGGGTGAAGAGGGGCTGGTCTGCACACTTGAGGGTATCTAGTCAATCTCCATGCAGGAGGCTTGACATGGGGTCCTTAAGTGTGACTGAGCCTTCCCAGTAAGAAGGGGCCTACCTGCAGGCAGGAAGCAGGAAAGGATGATCGCTCAGCCTTACTGGCCCTCAGAGCGAGGGCCACCTGTAGAGCCAGGAAAGGAGTCAGCCCAGTGTAAGGCCTGAAGGCAGCCACCTACCTAAATCAGCTCACAGGTTAAGGGGAAAAGAGCAATCTGGTGGGAAACCTGATTAGCTCCTTACCTAGGACAGTTTAATTTAACATGGCAGAGACTGGATTCCCTTGCCCAGGGATTCCCTCAGGCATCTGGATAAGAAGAGGATTATCTGGGGTCTGTGGTGGTACACCAGGTGAGGCTGGAGAGCTCTCCAAGAAGAGTTTCTGCTCTGTAAAGACTTGTACATAGTTGCTAAGGAGTTTGTCCTCAGATCACTGTTCCTTGGGTATCCCATACAACCCTTACCCCATCCAAGTTCAACACCATTAATATAAAATAAAACAAAGGACTGTTTACTGATTCTGAATGCAAGTTTGAGAAAATATGTGTTGCCTAGCTATGCAGGACTACAGGGGGGCCCAAATCTTCAGCAACTCCTATGGGGGTAGTGCTACATGTAGATGGTCTGTTGTATCATTGTCAGTTGAGGAAAATTGCTTCTGACATTTTTGTAACAATGTCTGTCTTCGTTCTGCAGAAATTTCAGAAGAGGGAAGAAAGTACATCACTGAACAGTTTGAGAATGCCCTAAATGGAGTCAAGCAGATGAAACAGCTCATGGATCAAACTGGGGAAGAGCACCAGAAGATTCTTCGCACACTGGAGGAGACCAAGAAGAGCAAGGAGGTAATTCTTTCACTTCTTTTATCTATCAAATCTATGCATTGTGGAACTTGAGCCTATGTTTTAGGCTTTTTTTCTGCCGATGTCTACTGCAGCATGATACAAGCCTCTTGACATTTTTCTTTTATATTCTTAGGATGCTTTGAAGCAGGCTCTGGAGTCTGAGCAGCAGCTCTCCGAGACCCAGGAAATCTGCAATGACACCATGCTGGCACTGTGGGAGGAGTGTAAGCCTTGCCTCAAACAGACTTGCGTCAGGTTCTACTCCAAGACCTGCAGAAGCGGATCAGGCCTGGTTGGGCGTCAGGTGAATTTATGCCTTCAGTTGTAATACAAAGCAGAATCCAAAGCGTTCTGGAGCACATACAGTCAGGTTTTCCAAGACAAAAATGGGCAGTATTTATAAACCCTCTACAAGCAAACAGAGTTCATATTTTCATGTTTTGGTTTTCCTGTGGTGTTGAAAGATAAAGTATGATAGGATAGTGACCTTTGCAGTTGAACTGGTATATTATCAGTCCATGCATGTAGTTCTCATACATTTTTACTTTTTTTTCTTTTAGCTTTTTACAAGGCTTTATTTTCTCAGAGAATAGGTGCAGGTGCTCCCCCCTTCTGAGTCACCCCTTATTTCCACCACCAACCCAGCTGGGAGAATTATCACTTGGTCCCACCCCCTACCCACCTCCCAGTACCACCCCTCTATAAAAAACAGAACCAAGTATAATTTTTTGGGCTAAATAATTTGTATAATTTGTTACTGATAACAAGAAAGGCAGTAAATTAAATTCCTTGCAGCCTGGAATAATAGATCCCCCAACAGCAACAACAGACCCTGTGCAACAAAATATCCCCAGGAGCAACAAATCCACCCCAGCAACAACATACCCCTGCCAGCAGCCAGCATTAATAGACCCCCTCCCTCAATAGTAGTTTCCTCACAGCAGCAATTGACCCCCCCCCAGCAACAACAAATCCCCCAACAGTAACTGTAGACCTAAGGTAAATAATAGATTCCCTGCAATAACAGATCCCCCAAGTGATAACAAATCCCCCGGCAGCCAGCCTCAATAGACCCTCCAGCACACCCCGCCACCCCCTACCATTACATACATTCAGTGCCAGAACTGCGTTCCCCCACTTTCCCCCTGAAAAAAGTCCTGGCTTTTTATAGCTTTGCACATGCAAACCTGAAAATGAATCATTGAGATGCATACAGGGAGCCCAGTCTACCTGTTTAATGCTTCTGTCTTTCATCCAGGTTGCTGTAGGCCAGTTCTTAACAGGTGGTGTGCATGCCCTGGGGAACAAGGTACAAATATCAGCTTCCCATCCCGTTCAAGTGCATAGAAGCCTTTGAGATACTGAGTCCCTTTACTAGAAGAGGCTGTCCCTGATTGTAATGGACCCAAGAACCTCAGTGGTTAGATGACAACCAGGTACTTTCAGTGAATGAAAGTGCCCTGGCCATGTCCTGAATCTGTGAGCAGTATCTAATATTACACTCATTGTTTGGGTGCAGAGTCTGCAGGTATCAGCATGTGAAGAGGGGCTCCTGTTTCATCCACGTAACCGCTGACCACGAAGGAGTAAGAGTCCTTTTCCACTGCCATCATTGAATAGAGGGGCTTTCACCGACTAGCACCAAATTGATAGGTCCTTCACCCATTGAAGGCCAATGACTTGGGGCACTGCACTCACTGCCAATGGAACAGGGCCCTTCTGCTTTTGAACACCGATGTAATGACGGCATTTACATCAACCTCCTTAGGCCTTACAGGTACTTATAACTTTAGAAACTGATGCCTTTATAACTTAAAAAATAATTGACCAAAAACTTGTTTCCTTTTAACAACGAACTACTTTTTCATTTATTTTTGGGTGTATATAGTTTTAACTGACATCTTTGCTCCAGACAGCAGGAAACAGATGGCATTTATCTCTGCCTGATTATGAGCAACTACTCGGAATAATACAGCTTATAATGAAAAAGAAAATCCATATTTACTTCTAGAAATGTTTTCAAGCCTGAGAGTGGCTGTACATGCATACCTCAAGGTCTCTTCTGCTATGAAAAGCTAACTTGCTTGTATTTTCATTTTCAGGCATTAGGTGCAGCTGTGGATGTCTTTGTCTTTTTTTACCATAATCTCCTTATGTGCTTTTGCTACAAATATCATTTTATTTACAGAGCTAAACATCTCAAGCTAAAATTTACAACAGAAGGAGTCAGAGAAGTGACTCTTCAGCCTACCTTCCTTCCCTTCTGTTGGGTTCAGATGGCTCCATCCAATGTTTCAATCAGAGGGAGTCAGTCTCAAAGCAATTATAAATAGTATCCATAAGTTCAGTGCAGAGGGATCCCAATAATTATTTATATGTAGCTCTACACCTCTTAAGGGTTGCTTAGTAATTTTTGGGTTCCCTGTCAACCTGGACTTCTTTCTGAAAGCCCAACCTCTGTTTACACCACCACACTCTTGTGACCCAAATAAGTCACCACTGTAAAATGGACTCACACACAGGTTAGTGTAAATCAAAGTGAAGTTTATATTGAGTCTGAACGTAGCTTGATCAAACCCCCCCCCCCCCCAAAAAAAAAAAATAGCATTAGTATATGCAGCAATATAATCACTCTTGTCAACTTTAAGTAAAAGTAACAACATCCACAGTAAAGTACCAGTAACTGTTAGCAGTCCTGCTTTCAGGGATAATGTACTGCCTCCAATCTACAGTGACTGTTAAATCACCAGCGAGCGAGAGCAACTATCATTAAACAGGTACGCTCAATGCGAGTCCTCAGAACCTGATGGCAGGGATTAGATTTGAAAATGGAGAGAGCACCTGTCTATAATCAACCAATGCCCCTTTAAGAACAATATGGAGTCTTCTGCATGCTAGTTGGGGCCCAGTTGGTGTGAAGATGATCTAAGGTGTAGATGATAGTTAATAAGTACTTCTCCTCTTAATGGTAGTGAACTTACATAAGGTCCCCTTTAAGGCACTAAACAAAGACAGATTTGAAGTAGTAAAGTGTAACAGTTGGCATAAGTGTTTGTAGGCAAGAACAACTCTCTCTCTGGATGACAAGGGCCAAAGGCAACAGTAGTAGAAAACATGTTCAACTGGGAAGGGTAGATTACTGTATCAGTGGGCACTGCTGTACTCTGGCCTGCAGCTGTGTGTCCTCCAGTCTGCTTGGATGATAAGACTAATGCAAATATGTTCCAATGGTGGCAGCTGGGAGAACTAGGCCACAAACTAGGGTAACTAAGTGTAATGTCCGTACCTATGTGCAGGTAGATAGCAGATGTGATGAAATTGTCAATGTTCTCTCAGGTGGGGGCCCCCTCAGACTCTCCAGTCCTGTTTCGGCATCACCAGCTGGTCTGCTTAAAGATTGACTCACCTCAGCATGGGGAAGACTGATGATCAGCAGACTTATTCTGTTCCCCCTCTATCTCTGACTCTGGTTCTGCGGCCTGGACCAAAACTCCAACCATCAGCACACTTCCTCCTCTCTCGATCTCTTGCCTCTAGCTTCTTGGTCAGTCTCCTGGGCTTTGAATTGTATATGCCCCCGCCCACACGCAAGCTCCTCTGGGAAATGTAGTTTCCTGGTGCACTGTTCTTCAGTAAAGTCCTGCAATTCAGCATACAGGTTCCACATGGCTATTCTTCAACATGTGAATGCTATTGTTCTGCAAGACACTGCTATCTTGTGTTTGCTTCATCATCCTGCATTAGACATTTATAGCAGGGTGTTTCATATACTTTTTGAGCAATGAGACTATTTATTGTGATCTGCACACTTTCATGGCTCTGCCAAACAGGAAGAAACATATCAATATACCTCAGTCCGGTGAATGCTTAAAAAAATAAATAAGATCACGTTCAACGCTAGTTTCCTGGTAGAGGTTTATCACTATTCTTTTTGCCTCTTTATAGGAACATACAGTTAAAAAACATAGGCCTCAGCCTACCTATCTTATAAAACCATGTCCCCTTTACATGGGATTGAGAGAGGCCCACCACAGCAGTAGCAGCACAGGCATAACACAGGTCCATTTCTTTCTCACTCTTCTGGTTGCCTCCCATAACATTATTATTGTCTCTGATTGTCCCCTGGAAGAGGGACCAATATAAATTCCTCAGGAGGGAGCAACATAAGGTGTATGAATAAAAGTGAATGTGGCCTTACTATCATCTAGCAACTGCTTTCATTTTTTACTTTTTGGACTTTTTTGTGAGCAATTTAAGGACAGCCAAAATTCTCTCTGTTCTCATGGACTGTTTATGAAGTTATGGGTGGTTGGCATTCCTGGAGGCCTCAGAGGAAGTTCACAAAAGCGTGAGGCTAAATAAAAATAAAAACTGCATGCAAATTGCACCCTACTGGAAACCGATCCCGGTGAAAATTTGACAAAACTTTAAGAAAAAGTATTTTAATGGAGTGAAAATGATGGTGTCCCTTTTCTCCTTACAGCTGGAAGACTTCTTGAATAGATCTTCTCCCTTTGCCATTTGGGTCAATGGAGAGAGAATAGACACTCTAAACAAGCAAAACGAGCAGCAGCACATGGCATTGGAGGATATCGAAGATGGCTATAGCATTGTAGAAGACAGCGTACATGAACTCTTCCAGGACAGCATCAAGGCTTTTGACCACATGAAGCCACTTTTCAGCAGGCCTTTCAATGGTTTCAGTTTTCCCCAGTGGGAACCATTCCCCTTTCAGAGAATCAGCCCTCCAGTTTCCGCCATGCGTATCCGCAAGCAACGCTCACCTTTGTTTGAACCTTTTTTCACTAGCAATTTTGACTCCCTCTTCAAAGCTGCTCAGAAAATGATGGAGAAGCATCGTCAGATGATCCAACAAGGACCACGGTTCGATGGTAAGAGTTAGCCAGAGATTTATTTAAAGCCCATTGCTAACTGATATATATTTTTCATAGCTTTAGAGTTCTTAATAGATGTTTACCTCTGCCATTTGCTGTCTGCTTTCTTCAAACAGGTTAAAAACACTTTAGTCTTCTTGGATAGTACAACTCCTGCTGTGCTACTGGCAATACTGCCATAACTAACACCCGTGTTGCGTAACCGGCTCTTGTCCAATCACAGAGATCTCTGTGCTACAATAAGCAGAGAAAAATCCATGCTGTGGCCTGCATGAATGGGTTGTAAAATACGGACCACAGCGTGCCTAGCCTGATGGAGTATAATGAAAAGAGTAGATAACAATATCTGCCCCACATTATAAATAAGCCCTTAAAATTTATTTTTTTAACTGGTTTGGGCAAAAATGACTAAACAACAGCGGTAAAACACTTACTAAACTCTCTTAAAGGATATGTTCACCTTTTAACAAATGGAGCACTATCCCTGCAGATGCTGCATGATAATGCTTGTCCCTAGTGGTTGTCCTGACCTTGCAAGCCTCCCAACACCTCTGACACTCTAGGTTCAGACATATTTCAACAAGAGACACAATTCCTTAATAACACCTCTATATTAGGCTTGGTTAACAGATCATACGGTTACAAATGGTATGTTGTAACTATGTAACTGCAACAGCAGCAGCGGGAGGGGAAGAAAAGGCTTGTTGACTTATCAGCTCCCTCTGGGCCACTATCAAAAAAATAGGGAATGCAAAGAATCAAGTACATATATATATATGCTATATATACTCTGGCATAAATGGGTATAGACACCCTAAATTTAATAACAATGGCTTGAATGCAATGGGGTCCCTATGTAACTAGAAGTAACAACTTGAGCCCTGAGATGTTTAAAGTTCCTGATGTGATAGTAGCCGCTGTCCTCTGCTAGCAATGGTGGGGCCCATATACAGTAGTGACTAATGGTAATTCAATGAAGATAACAGATAGGCTGTGTTACTGAGGGGTAAAGGTGTGTGCATGCAGTGTCTCTAGAGTGTTGTCAGAAAGAGGTTGGGCATCCGCCCGCTCACCAATCCCATGGATAGCATGGTCTCTTAGGAAATGTAAAAATGATCCCCCTGCGCTCCACTGGTATGAACAAACACAACCCCAAATATATGCAAGTTGCTGCCACCTATTTCCAATACCACAGGATGTATAACATAAAAAACCAATAATGGTGAAGCGCTTCACATAAAGAACTAAAATATATAAAGTACAATAATATAAAAATATGTAAATATATAAAATACATGTAAAGTGATCACACTGTATTGGAAGGTATAGTAACTAGTGCTAAGTATTACCCAAAAAAATAAATATAAATAAAATATATAAGTGCCAAGTGCTAAGAGTGCAAAACCGATCATGCGTTTGCTGACTAGATTGTGCCAAAATACAATATATATAAAGTAAAAATAATACACAATGACAATGCACACTCTAACTAAAAGTGACAGGTGCTCAGTATGAGTATATATGTTAATTAAAAATAAAAATCCACAATAAAGTGCAATAACAAGTGCTTAACATTTCATGTGCAAACAAACACCACGATGTCAGTGCTTCAATTCTTCACTCCAAAACATGATGCGTGTTAGCATGCCACACGTGTAAATCGCAATCCAAAAGTGGCTAAAGTGCCTCCTCACCTTAACCATGCGACCCCTAAGGGCCACAATGCTTTAAGTAATATTGCTCCACGCTTGGAGGAATGTGGGTAGGTCCTTTTCTAACATTTTACATGTTACACCCTGAAGATGAGTGTAACGTAACATGTTATGAAAGGTGAACTTATCCATTTAAGAAATCAAATGATGGTACCTGAAGTTGGGCTTTATGTTTTATGGCAATATTTGCCGTATACTAGTGCAGTTTAGTTGAGTGCCTTTATGGAAAATGGACACAGATCAGTGCCTAAGTGTTAAAACTCCATTAAACCTTTTTTATTTCCATTGGGAAACATTTCGATTTTTGTTTTCATATTTAAAAGGGCTTTTTGCCATGCACACATTTTCCCATTTAGAACCATAAAAAAAAATAAATTACAATCTCATAATTGTATAATATGCATATCAGCCTAGAGAAAGTTTTGCTAAATATTATCCTAAAAAAGTAAAACAACAGACAAATTCTAATGTTTCCTCTTATGTATAGGATGTAATAAATGATTATGAGAAATGTTTAAATATCAAGACCTTACTATTAAATCTTTGGATAAGTGAGGTGATTTAGTGATATAGTGCAGAATTATCATACAAAAAGATGTTCGAAAAAAAAAGTTATGAGAAATCATACAAAAAAATATCTACACTAGTAGCTTGTAAGTTGTACGAAGCTGTTTACAAAACTAAAAAAAAACAAAAATAAACATTTTGGAGTTCAGCTACAATTGTATTCTGATACTGTTTGCTTTTATTATTACTATACATGATTTATATAGCAGCAACAGTTTGGGCAGCACTTATAAGGGCATTACATTTACAATTAAAAACAAAAGGGTTAGGATGGCCTTGCTTGTGAAGGTTTACAATCTAAAAGTGGGAGGGGGGACAAGTGATACAAATGGTAACAACTGTGTGGGTTGATGGAGAAAGTAGAAGTACAGTTTTTAGGTAAAGGTGGGATAGGCTTGCCTCAAGAGATGGATTTTCAGGGATCGCCTAAAGGCAGACAGAGTGGGAGATAGCTGGACAGATTGGGGTGAAGAGTTCCAGAGGATGGGAGAAGTTCTAGGGAAGTCCTTGAGGTAAGAAAGGGAATAAATTACAAAGATGCTGAAGAGCAGGAGGTCTTGGGAGGAAGAAAGAGGACAGTTTGGGTGATATGAGATTAAAGCGGAGCTCCAGTCAAAGATAAAAAAAAAATAAAAGTCAGCAGCTACAAAAACTGTAGCTGCTCACTTTTAAAAAACAGCCACTCACCTGTCCCACAATCCAGCAGTGTACTCACTACAGCAGTTTTCTCCAGCTGTCCTGGCTCCCCGGTGCCGGCATCTTAAGTGTGGGCACCCGGTTGCGACGGCGTTAAACAACAAATAATAGAAAGGCTCCCAACCCTGTGGAAGCCAATAGAGTCACAAGCCCAGGAACAAATAAAATAGAAATTCACTTTAATGATGGGTTAAAAAGCATGACATGTAGGAGTGCCCAGATTAATACATCACCAAGCCAGTGGAGAGGAGAAACACATATTCCCAGAAGCTGGAGGATGCCACATGATCCTGGTCCCAACAGTAGGTTGCTCAGCCCAGGAGCCTCAGGACAGTGGGAAGGGTGTGTGGATGGCAGCCACTGGGATCACTAAGATGGCACCTTCACCAGAAGTCATGTGTCCCACATACAGTTGTCTTGTCATACACCTGGCGAGAGACCACCCGAACATGGGCTGATGAGGGCAAACTGGAAGACTAGGGGAGCACTCAAACCATATCAAACCAAAAGAGAGAAGCTGGTCATCATGATAACATGTTTCAGGGACTTGCCCCTTCCTTAGATCATGTCAACATGAGTGATGGTAAAATTGATGATTCTTACAAATAAGATAAACATACAGTAGTTGAGACCTAGATTTCCCATTACAAGAAGGGGAGATGCATACCTTGGGTAAATGGTGGTTTTATGAATGTACCAAATCTTCAGATGACTGACATAAAAGTTCAAATTCAGGGCTTTTCAAAAAATAAACATGCTAGCTACTATTCAACTAGTGGGGTGGCCTAGGAGACATGAAAATTAAAGAAAATCAGCAGGTAGGTAATTTCCAAATGCAAAATGTCCATACGTGATAAGAGTGCACTTTGTTTATTTATTTTTTCAATAGCCACTATGTATTTTTTTTACATTTCTCTTCTTAGGGATGGGTAATGCTACTGATGACAAAATGGTATGTCGGGAACTCAGACGAAATACTGGCAGCTGCTTAAAGATGAAGGACAAGTGTGAGAAGTGCAAGGAAATTCTGGCAGTAGGTAAGTGTCTATATATGACAAGTGCCACTGTTAACAGCAGTGACAGATGAACCGTGGTTAGTTATGGGCTGCTTTTCTTAGTTAAAAGATGAGTCCACCCAAAATGATATCTTAGTAAGAGACAGAGCCCCAGGCTTCGTGTCTTGGATGCCCCCTGCCAAAATTCCTGGCTCTGTACCAGTCCACGTCACAGTTTGGGCGTTCTTGCCCATCTTTGTGTGTTCCAAATCCATTCTGTTACATTCATTATAATGTAAATTTGTAAAAGTCCAGCAAGAATGGTGGGAGTCACTCATATTGGGCACATCAGGCGTGTGTGCTCCCAGATGTGTTGAATGCTGAAGAGTTTGACAGCAAAGGTAGGAGACACTGACCACCAAAGAGTTGAGTTGCTCCTCTTTCCTTTTTTTTTAAAGGAACCACCATTATTATTGTTTTGGGAAATTAATGAGTATCGCTTTAAATTGTATCTAAAGGCAAAACTTTTTTTTTTTTTAATTTATGGATATAGTGGTAAGAGGCTAAAACCCCCATCAGGTGTTTTTTGCTGTTGTGTCTCCAATAAGGAAAATTCACCCTATTTGTCCTGTTGGCTATTGTCACCAGAAATGAAGTGATCAAAAATCCAAACTTTTGAGTTTCCACCAGACCAGGGTAAGACAAGAAATTTTCCAAAGGGGGCACTGGCTCTGGTGACATCTAAGGGGGAATTTACTTTACTTTGAAGATTTCTTCTCAATGCTGATTGTGCATAAAAGACAGAAAGTGAAGGGAAATCTCATGAATATGACACAAATGGAAACAATTACGTGGGTTTTAACAATTTCCTTTCCCATCTGAAAAAAACAAACATTTTGGCTTACTGTATCTCAAACTCACACTTTAGCTGCAAGTCCTCACTGTCCTGGCCTCACCCAGACATTAGTACCCATAGACTGCTAAGGGGCTGTGTTCCAAGGCTGAAGGTGATAGGAGATGATCCCTTAAGAGTCTATGGAGCTATAATGCGAAGGTGCAGTCAAGACACTGAACACTTTTACCGCTTGATGTAAGCAGAGAGAGGAATTGTTGCCATTGGTAAATATGCATTTGTGAAGGGTGGTTAGGTTAGGTTTGACGAAGGGGAAAGGGGCACTTATTTAAGACCCTGGTGCCCAACCTGCTGCAGCCACATGTGGCCCTTTGGCAAGGGTGGATCTAGGAGGATGTTTGGGTGGGATGTGCCCCCCCGCCCAGAATTTAGTTGAGACCCCCCCCAGGTCTCTGAGAGTGCATCCACTAATCCACGAGCCAGTCTTGTGGTGGCAAGAGAGCACTGTGATGGGGATACCTGATGTAAAGGGGCACTCTGATTCAGATACCTGATGTGATGGGGTAACTGATCATATGTTAGGGGGCACTCTTATGCGAACAGTTAATGTAAGGGGGCACTCTGATGGGGACAGTTGATGTAAGGGGGCACTCTGATGGGGATAGTTGATGTAAGGGGGCACTCTGATGGGGACAGTTGATATAAGGAAGCACTCTGACAGGGACCCTGATGTAAGGGGGACTATGGTAGGGAGCCTGACGTAAGGGAGCATTCCGATAAATATCCTGTTGTTGAGGACCCTGATGTAAAAGGAGAACTCTGATGTGGACCTTGATGCAATGGGGAAGTGATGGAAACCATAATTTAGAAGGGGACCCTGATGGGGGATGGGGGGAGGGCACAGGGTCTGTTTAATCATCCTAATCTAATGGCAGCCTAATACATACTGTACTAGTGTTTCCCAGGTGGTGACAGACTGTCAGTAACTCACACACAGTGTTGACATTGTGCCCCCTGACTTTTTTTCACTGCACCCCCAGATCAGGCTAAATCTGGCCCTGCCCTTTGGTATATGATGTGCGGTCCTCAGACCTCAGCAGTCTGTAGTGGGAACATTGATTAGGGTAATAGTATTGATCTCTACCAGCCTCATGTATTATGTTTCCAGTTTCGTATTGTCTTCTGCAGCATATCCCAACCAAAAAATGTATCCTGTCTACACTCTCTGACCCTCATCTCCTCTGTTAGGTCTGCAGTTTGAAAGTCCTCTCAAGCATTACATATATTGAACATTACGTGCTGCCCTTTGGTGATGTCAGGAACAGCATTTGAGGGCCCCTTTAGCTCATAAGTTGACAACCACTGCTTTAAGAGCAGAATTTCCCCTGAATTTCTGTCCCAGTAAGTGAGAGTAGTTACTGGAATGAGTAGAAATCTCATGTTTGAGCATACAAACAGAAAAAAAAAAACAGACAAAGGTTTTTTCCATTCCTCACTTCGAACCAAACTATGAAAAAACTTCTGGATGGATTCATGTAGAAGAATAGGATGATGATGTTGAAAATTATATCAAGGTGCTAGACACACAGGCATCTCTCTTCTCCAAGGTGATTTAGGCTGTCTTCGTACATATGTGTTTTGGTAACATGCAGAAAAATGTGGGATTTACTATGCATTACTGCAGCACAGGATAACACATAGCAATTTGTCCTATGTGTAGTGCCAATCATTAAAAGCGGTGCTCCAGTTTCCTGTTAAAAAAATAAAAGTCAGCAGCTACAAAAACTGCAGGTGCTGACTTTTAAAAAACAGCCACTTACCTGTCCCTTGATCCAGCGGTGTGTCCTCACTGCAGGTGGTTTCACCAGCCATCCTGTGTCCCTGGTGTCGATATCCTAAGGGTGGACACCCGGCTGTGACAGCTTGCGGCTTCACAGTTGGGTGCCCACTGTGCAAGTGTGAGCAGCGCTGCGCTTTGTGAATGGTCCCGTAGTCTTCTGGGACCTGTCATGTATCCTTGAAGACTGCAGGGGGTGGGTGGGGGTGGAAGAGAACTTCCAATCGCCTAGGCGGTCGGAAGGGAAGTGGGAGTGGGTACCTGTTAAAATTGAGTACCCACTCCCCAAAGGAGCTAATCGTTAATGGGGAGCGGGGGAAAAGTCCTTAAAGCGGAACTTCCCCTTTTGGGTGGAGCTCTGCTTTAAGAATGGCACCCTGATGCACACAGAACAGTAGGTGCCAATGGAGCCAGACTGCAATGATCTGCAGTGCACATACCGTGCTTTGTGGCACAGTCAGGATGGGACAAGGGGTGGGCAGGAGGGGAAGGTGCTCCTGGCGCAGTAATTCATGTGAGGGAGGGAGGGGGGGGGGCACTGCATGGTGAGTTCCTGCTCCTGTAGCATTTAAGGTCTGCAAGATCATGGAGGGATGGGGGAATTGTACTGGGGACTCAATGGGGAAAGAGGGGACTGGATTTGTGGTAGAAGGTGTGACAATCACGGCGTCAGACCCTAGACCTTCTCACCAAACTTGTGACTGAAGGACTAGCCAATCTAAAACTGTGATGTCACGTGCGTAACAATGCCACACCCAGCTGCACCCTGCACAACGATTTTCCAGCTCACTGGACCACAAATCGATGTACCAGCAGCCTGAGCGTGATTGTTACTGGGTCAGGTTAATTACGCAATTAACCCTTCACACTGCCACCACCTCCTTTTTGTACAGAGAAAGAGGAAACTCGGCAACATCGGCAATATCACTAGGATGATTGGATAATCGTCTGTATACCACTGTCACCGCAGGCAGGTTATACAGAGGGTTAAACACACATAGTAGCGCTCTTCAGTGGCAGGAATTCGTAAGTTGCATTAAGGAGCTTTAGAAACAGTTCAACACTTTCAGAAAGAAAGATTTATTACTAAAATGTCAAAAGGGTGCAATAAAAATGTTTACAGGAAAAAGATGTAACCAATATATATATAAATATACAGAGAGCAATAACACAGCAAAAAGATAACAGAAAGAAGTTTAGGTAGGTAAGTACTTGCCAAAAAGTCTTGGGTTAAGCAGCTTCAAGTCTCCTGAGCCAAAAAGGATTTCTTGTTTCTACTGCTAGTTTTGATGTTAAACGCAGGAGACTCTGCTTTCTCTCACCCCCAACTCCAAGCTTAACAGCCTTTTTCTACAATCTCAGCGGGGTGTCTCCTTACAACAAAGAACCAATTGCCTTATTTGGGGAGGGAAGTGTAGGTGGAGACGTAAGTTACAACCAGAATCTCTCCTAGCTTATATTTTGGCCCATAACTTTTCCTAGGTACATTTGACATCCCACCCGTGGGTAGATTATATGCAGACGCATCTGTGGAATGATTAGATATGAGATATGAAATATACACTTGAATGGTTCAAGAGATATACTTTTCTGATTTTCTATGTATGCCAGCCAAGGAGAGTGACATATCAAACTGTTTGTCTTACGTTACCAATCTGAAGATATGCCTGGTTTTTATGTGAGTCTCTCATATTCCAAGATATGAGACATAGGGGGAAAATAGATTTTGAATTTGGTATCTAGTTTATTACTCCTCTGGAATGTCTTTGAATTCAGGGAAAGTCTTGGGTTATACTTTTACGATATGCCAGATTGAACAGTTTCTTAGACAGCCAGGCACCCAACTCCCTGGGGGGGGGTTTATAGTTCGGAGCTGCCTGCTGTGCTTTGGCTGCCTATAACCTCGTCCAACACACAGGCCACATGTCACTGTGGATGAACAGAGAGGGAGGGGGGATGATGGGACAACATGGAGAATTCTTAACAAAATGGAGGGCTGTGTCTGTCTGTGTACACGATTGCTACAGAAGGGGGGATTTGTGGTGGTTGGGTGCACTTTGTCGTCTTCGCCCTGAGTGCTAGATGACCTTGTCCCGGTACTGGGTGCACTGCATTAAGAAAATGTGCACCTTATTTATTTTGATACAGTGCATGTGTGCAGTAATACACCACAACGGAAAGAGTAGTTGTTCTGGGGTCCTACATGCAGAGTAAGAAGGTATAGCGCACAGATCTCCATTAAATGATTATAACGTGTACTCTACCAGCAGCAACTTCTTTATTCACATCAGTATCAGTGTGCTTGGCAGGTCCATCACTGCCGAGATCCAAGTTCCCCGTGCCAAGTTCCTAATGGATGTGTTCCAGTCCTGACCAGTTTGATGGAGAAGACTCAGGACACGCTGGAGGGTGTTACATCTGCCAGAAAAGTTATCCTGTCCCAGTTTCTGAAGCGGGAATCATGACTCATCTATAGCTGCCTATAAACCTTAGGATCATCTAACAGACATCTAACAAAAGATCTTTCTACAGATATACAACAATATATTGGGCGAACACGCAAGCTTGTGTTTATAGAAAAGTCAGTGTGATGCGGCACCAGCTGTCTCAGAACGATCAACTTTCCCCCAAACAAGCTCAGCCTGGTAGTGGTGGTTACGCTATATTCCTTAATCTGCCCAACCTGTTTTCTCTGCAATTTATCTGATTCTGTCCAGTCTGCAACATATTAAAGCTGAAGTTTAATCTTATACAGTGCCTTGAAAAAGTATTCATACCCCTTGACATTTTCCACATTTTCTCATGTTACAACCAAAATTGTAAATGTATTTTATTGGGATTTTATGTGACAGACCAAAGTGAAGTGGAAAGAAAATGATAAATGGTTTTCAACATTTTTTTTACAAATAAATATCTCAAAAAGTGTGCCGTGCATTTGTATTCAGCCCCCCGGAGTCAATACTTTGTAGAACACCTTTCACTGCAATTCCAGCTGCAAGTCTTTTTGGGGATGTCTCTACCAGCTTTGCATCTACAGTTGTGACCAAAATTATTCAACCCCCAATGCTGTAAAGGGGTTTAGGGACTATAGTGTACATTTGGAATTGTATTCAGAATCAAATCCTACAAGGACGTTGTAACTACCCAAATGCAACTAAAATGACATCAATTGTTTATGTAATACAGTAGTAAATGGTTCTTATGTGGTTTCTTCATTGCCACAATTATTCAACCCCTTAAAGACTACCACTCTGAAGAACAGAGGTTCATACAGGTGCTTTCCATCAGGTATTGAAAACACCTGTGGATGTCACCGAGCAGCAATCAAGCATAATAAGCACCAATTAGGCAGCTTTAAAATGACTGTGATACTCAGCTCCTTCTAGACATTTACTGGTGTGGTTACAAACATGGTGAAGGCAAGAGAATGGTCCAGGAAGACAAGAGAAGAGGTGATTTCTCTTCACAGGAAGGGCAATGGCTATAAGAAGATTGCAAAGATGTTAAACATACCAAGAGACACCTTAGGAAGCATCATTCGCAAATTCAAGGCAAAGGGCACTGTTGAAACGCTACCTGGTCGTGGCAGAAAGAAGATGCTGACTTCGACTGCTGTGCGCTACCTGAAGCGTAGAGTGGAGAGAAGTCCCCGTGTGACTGCTGAGGAACTGAGAAAAGATTTGTCAGATGTGGGTACAGAAGTTTCAGCCCAGACAATAAGACGCACACTGCGTAATGAAGGCCTCCGTGCCAGAACTCCCAGGCGTACCCCCTTGCTGTCTCCAAAGAATAAGAAGAGTATGCCAAAAGCCATGTGGACAAACCACAAAAGTTGTGGGATAGTGTTCTGTGGACTGATGAAACAAAATTAGAACTGTTTGGGCCCATGGATCAACGCTATGTTTGGAGGAGGAAGAACAAGGCCTTTGATGAAAAGAACACCTTGCCTACTGTGAAGCATGGTGGAGGGTCAATCATGCTTTGGGGCTGTTTTGCTTCTGCAGGTACAGGGAAGCTTCAGCGTGTGCAAGGTACCATGAATTCTCTTCAGTACCAGGAGATATTGGATGGAAACGTGATGCAGTCCGTCACACACCTGAGGCTTGGGAGACGTTGGACCTTTCAACAGGACAATGATCCCAAGCATACCTCCAAGTCCACTAGAGCATGGTTGCAGAGGAAAGGCTGGAACATTTTGGAGTGGCCATCGCAGTCACCAGACTTAAATCCGATTGAGAACCTCTGGTGGGACTTAAAGAAAGCAGTTGCAGTGCGCAAGCCTAAGAATGTGACTGAACTGGAGGCCTTTGCCCATGAAGAATGGGCGAAGATACCCGTAGATCGCTGCAAGACACTTGTGTCAAGCTATGCTTCACGTTTAAAAGCTGTTATAACTGTAAAAGGATGCTGTACTAAGTACTAAGATTGAATGTCACTTGGGGGTTGAATAAAACTGATAATGCTGTGAGCACAGAAAAGACATTTGTGGTTATTTCATTATAACTGTTATGTTATATTTGTCTGACCTACAAGTGCCTCTTTAATGTAAATGTAAGCAAGATGACTGAATGATCAAAAGCAATGTCAAACTGGCCAAAACACTCAATTTCAGTGGGGGTTGAATAATTTTGGTCACAACTGTAGAGAGGGACATTCCTGCCCATTCTTCTTTGCAAAATAGCTCAAGCTCTGTCAGATTGGATCTGTGAACAGCAATTTTCAAGTCTTGCCACAGATTCTCCATTGGATTTAGGTCTGGACTTTGACTGGACCATTCTAACACATGAATATGCTTTGATCTAAACCATTCCATTGTAGCTCTGGCTGTATGTTTAGGGTCGTTGTCCTGCTGGAAGGTGAACCTCCGCCCCAGTCTCAAGTCTTTTGCAGACTCTAACAGGTTTTCTTCTAAGATTTCCCTGTATTTGGCTCCATCCATCTTCCCATCAACTCTTACCAGCTTCCCTGTCCCTGCTGAAGAAAAGCATTTCCACATGATGCTGCAACCGTCATGTTTCACGGTGGGGATGGTGTGTTCAGGGTGATGTGCAGTGTTTGTTTTCCACCACACATAACCTTTTGCTTTTAGGCCAAAAAGTTCAATTTTGGTCTCATGTGAGCAGAGCCCCTTCTTCTACATGTTTGCTGTGTCCCCCACATGAATTCTCGCAAGCTACAAACGGGACTTCTTATAGCTTTCTTTGAACAATGGCTTTCTTCTTGCCACTCTTCCATAAATACCAGATTTGTGGAGTCTACGACTAATAATTGTCCTGCGGACAGATTCTCCCACCTGAGCTGTGGATCTCTGCAGCTCCTCCAGGACCTCTTGGCTGCTTCTCTGATTAATGCTCTCCTTGCCCGGCCTGTCAGTTTAGGTGGATGGTCATGTCTAGGTAGGTTTGCAGTTGTGCCATACTCTTTCTATTTTCGGATGATGTATTGAACAGTGCTCTGTGAGATTTTCAAAGCTTGGAATATTTATTTTATAGCCTAACCCTGCTTTAAACTTCTCCACAACTTTATCCCTGACCTGTCTGGTGTGTTCCTTGGCCTTCATGATGCTGTTTGTTCACTAATGTTCTCTAACAAACCTCTGAGGGCTTCACAGAACAGCTGTATTTATACTGAGATTATATTAAACACAGGTGGACTCTATTTACTAATTAGGTGACTTCTGAAGGCAATTGGTTCCACTAGATTTTAGTTACGTGCATCATAGTAAAGGGGGCTAAATACAAATGCACGCCACATTTTTCAGATATTTATTTGCAAAAATATTTGAAAACCATTTCTCATTTTCCCTTCCACTTCACAATTATGTGCCACTTTGTGTTGGTCTATCACATAAAATCCCAATAAAATACATTTACAATTTTGGTTGTAACATGACAAAATGTGGAAAATTGCAAGGGGTATGAATACTTTTTCAAGGCACTGTATTTTGCCTTCCCCCCTCAACATGCCAATATAATTGTGAAATAAATCTTTATTGCTTTCATTACATACCTTATTTTAGACTCATCACTGAGTATTTGTGTTTCTCTATGCAATGCAAGCAGACCATAGAGGGAGAGGTCAGCGGGGTGCTGCACATAGCTTCCTGCCTCAGCACTCCTCTGAAGAGTCCTTAGCCCTGATGCAAATAAAAAAATGCCTTGATGGAATGTCAGTCTGGAGGAGTGGAAATTCAGAGGCAGGCTGAATTTGCAAACAAACCACTCTACGTAATGCTGATCCTTTCTGATTGAAAGAACTGAAATCCAATTAATTAAAGGGATGAGCAAGGCATAGTAAAGCAATAAAGGAAAGAGCTAGATGATGCTGGATGACCTCTAGCTACTAAATGAAGTAGACTCTGACATGATGCAGCTTCTAATGCACACTGTGAGAAGCTTACAGTCTGCAGGGAAATCAGAGTCAGCAATTTCAGAACATGAAAGGAGCCTGTACAACTGTGCATGACTGACAGTACATTTTATTACCAAAGTGTGTTAGATAGCATGGGAAATGGTTAGAACATCTATCAGTATTCACTGTTTTCTGTGGCCCCAAATGAAGAGATTTCCTCTCATTTCCTGTCCTGGCGACAACATGAGGTGCACAGTAATAAAAACACTCTGCTTTGGTATAGTTGGTAGAATGCTGGAGCCCAATAGGTTTTTATTATGTGCCCCCACAGGAGATTATCCATTCTAGCCGACAGACAGCAGTAAAATCTTTAAAGAGTTTCTACCGCTTTCCACTCCATCTAAAAACTACGAAAAGTGTTTGGGCTTGAGTTACACTTTTCCAAGAAAATTGCAGTATCTGCTCCAATTGAACAAAGTCCTATGTATAATGTATGTAAAAGATTGGAACAATCTGTGTGGTCAGCAGTAAAGTAGATCAAAACCCAAGAACAAAAATAATATATTGAAGCTTATTGGTCCTTAGATGTGGCTGCATTTGTTTTCTTTTTTTCAGGCTATGAACATTTCCTGCAAGTACATGTTTTTGTACAAGAACTGTGCAATGTCCTTGTAATTTCCTGTGCCCTGAACTCAGGGATCTTGTTAGAAACCACGAGGCCCTATATGGCCCCCCAAAAGAACACAGTTTACTATGCTTCAGTTACGAATGAACACAGTGAATGATTGTTACTGGATCCTTCCTCTGGATCAACTTTGGGTATAGGATTATAACTTTTTTTTTAATGGTTGAACTGGATGGACTTTTGTCTTTTTTCAGCCAGACTAACTATTTAACTATAATGGTAATCAGGACAAATACAGAGGTTGAATCTCCCCATCGGGGGCACAGACAGCAATAAAACCTGACTGGGGTTCTACTGCCTCTCCACTTCGTCCAAACCTAAACAAAAAGTTGTACCTTTTAGTTATGTTTTAAGGATGAAATAAATCAATAAATAAAATGTAACTGTAAACCCACTAATGCCTAAAGGTAAAACAAACCTGAATGCGAAGTTCCAGATGTTTTTCTTTTTTAAAAGCACCCCGGTGAGAGTGGCAGCTTATGCGATGCCATTTGACATTAACTGTACTTTTAATCCTTTGTGTTCCTTTTATTAAAAAAATTACTTACTGCACCCTCATATTCTGAAAGCTTTCATCTTGAGAGTGGGCACCTAAAGCTAGACTAACTATGTAACAGGGGCGGACTGACCAATGGGGAACTCGGGCACAGCCCGAGGGCCGGGGTCAGTAGGGGGCCCTATGAGATGCTACTGGTACCTTTCATAGGTTTTTTTGGGTGTGGTTTGAGCATGGGCGAGGACACAGGGGCCCCATGATCCCCTATTGCCCGGGGGCCCCATGAGTCGTCAGTCCGCCCCTGCTATGTAACTATGTAACTCATTGTGTTCATTCAGGAAAAGAAGGGGCTTGTGACATATTTACCAAACCCTCCACCCACTCTCCATCCTAAAGGATCCTATTGTGTGCTTACAGCTGCCGTAGGAAGGAAAAGGAGGGAAGCCGGCAGCACTGTGGGGGTGGGGGAACCCCAGGGGGCTTAGGCAATGGAGAAAACATATGGTGCATGGGGAGGATAAAGGGTGTTGTGGGGGCAGCTGCTGGAACTGATCCCCTGTATGGCTCTCTCTGCAGCAGCTGAAAGTCAGCAGACGGTAGAGGAGAAGAAGCCAGCTTTCAGCTGCTACGGAGAGAGCCATACAGGGGATCGGTTCCAGTAATTGTTCCCCCGCCGGTCACCCCCTCTCCTGCCCACATCTGATTCACCCAGCTTCCTGGGCCCCCTAGTTGGCCTGGGCCTTATACAGGAGGACTGGTGGTACCTCCTTATCTACGGCCCTTCCTGAACTGATTTCTCACACAATGTTATCAGCCTTTAACTGCTGTCTTCTGTGAGCTAGAAAACACTTCTTCCTTTGCAATGGAGATTGCGTGTGTGACAGCACTGCTCCCCCATAGATACAATGCATTGAATGAATAATCTGGCAGTGCAATGAGTGAGTGTTCAGGTGTTCTGTTCTGGCAGGATCACCAGATGAAAAATAAAGGAAAAATAAAATGAACGCAGCCACCTCATCTAAGGGCTTTATTAGATGCAATATATGACATTTTTGTTCTAGGATTTATACATGCTTAAGCAACCTGGCTTGGCTTACATGACCACTCCAGCCTTATATCCCATGCCACCTAAAAGGGTATCTAACGGAAGATGAGATTACTTTCTAAAGATTGGTGAAGATAATATTTGATGATTTGTATTATCTTCTTGCCCATGACAGATTGTTCAGGGAAGGATACAATGCAAGAAAAACTGCGGGAGAAATTTGAAGACTCCGTTCGCTTAGCAGAGAAGTATACCAAGCTGTACGATGATCTGCTACAGAGATTCCGGGAGAAAATGCTGAATACCACCGGAATCCTGGAGGACTTGAGTCACCAATACAGCTGGGTGTCCAAGCTGGCCAACCTCACCGATAGTGACATGAATGGAATCTTCCAAGTGTCTACAGTGAGTACTAGGGCTCATTTCCTCCCCTCTCTCCTCCTTTTCCTTTTCCTTTCCTTTTCTTTTCTTTCCTGTCCTGTCCTTGTATTTCACTTGTAGAAATAATATTGCTGTGGCCCTCCATGTGATCAGTTACTTTCTTTTTTTGTAAATAAATAATGATACTATGTTCCTTTCACAGGCCTATTCCTCCAGCGGAGGGGCTCCATCTGACACCACTGTCACAGTCAAACTTTTCGACTCTGAGTCTTTCACCTTCACAGTGCCTGGACACATCACCATGGAGGACCCAAAGTTTGGAGAACTGGTGGCTGAGGAAGCTTTGAAGAGATTTAAAAAAGAAGTCATGTAAGTTTTATTTAGTGCAACAAAACTGGAAGAGCAGAGTAATTCAGCAGTGCAGAATATTTCAGGAGAGGAGAGTTAGAGGAAGGATCAGAGTCCTCCAGCAGTGCAGAATATCTCAGGAGTAGAGCGTTAGATAGAGGAAGGAGCAGAGTCCTCCAGCAGTGCAGAATATCTCAGGAGTAGAGAGTTAGATAGAGGAAGGAGCAGAGTCCTCCAGCAGTGCAGAATATCTCAGGAGTAGAGAGTTAGATAGAGGAAGGAGCAGAGTCCTCCAGCAGTGCAGAATATCTCAGGAGTAGAGAGTTAGATAGAGGAAGGAGCAGAGTCCTCCAGTCCTACGCGATTGCAAAAGCAGCGCTAGAACATGGATTTGGAAATCCAGTTGGCTAAAGTGTAGGTGGAACACCAAAAAACCATTGTGACTATAATGGAAGGGAGAGATGGGCCTTTCAAGGAGACATTTTGCAATGACAGAAGGTTTGCAAGGATGGCAAAGATGGAGGTGGAGGAGCAGACCTCCAGTTCTGACCCCCTACTCCCTCAGGGTGAGGTAATCAGCCCTATACCTTCTCAGGACTCAGGAGGCATGCTAAGGGTGATCTGGTCAATGGAGTCTCCAATGCAGGGGAATCAGCTGGTGTTTGATGGTGAGGACATACCCGATAATGTGCCTGATAAGGTAAAGCCTATCAAGCCCTAAACTGTGGATAAAACAATTTTTGTGTCTTTTAACACTGTGACTAATGCTGACAGTTTGCCCAGTGACCCCATGTCCAGCAATGCTTTGACTGATGGTGTTCTAAGCAAAAAGTGCATTAAAAAACAAATATGAAATTTCTGCAGTGGGACTACAAATGCCAGCAGAACCCACTAACCCTTCTTTGGCCAAATCCAAAGCTGCTTGCCCAGTCACAGCTGCTGATCAAAGCTCTATAGTGCAGAGTCGGGTGACCAGTGGTATTGCAGTGGAGACTGTGACTGCACTTGATGGAAAGGTTAATGTCTGTGTGACTGATAACAGTTTTTACAACACAAGTGTGATAGAAAATCCTGCCAGTACAGGTGTGATGGACAATCCTACCAGTGCAGGTGTGAAGGACAAACCTACCAGTGCAGGTGTGAAGGACAAACCTACCAGTGCAGGTGTGAAGGACAAACCTACCAGTGCTGGTGTGAAGGATAATCCTACCAGTGCAGGTGTGAAGGACAGTTCTACCAGTGCTGGTGTGAAGGACAATTCTACCATTGCAGGTGTAAAGGACAATCCTACCAGTGCAGGTGTGAAGGACAATCCTACCAGTGCAGGTGTGAAGGACAAACCTACCAGTGCAGGTGTGAAGGACAAACCTACCAGTGCTGGTGTGAAGGATAATCCTACCAGTGCAGGTGTGAAGGACAGTTCTACCAGTGCTGGTGTGAAGGACAATTCTACCATTGCAGGTGTAAAGGACAATCCTACCAGTGCAGGTGTGAAGGACAATCCTACCAGTACAGGTGTGAAGGACAATTCTACCAGGACAGGTGTGAAGGACAGTCCTACTAACTTAAATCCATCTGTGAATAGTAATGTGCAGATTAATGCTGTATTAGTGTGGGGCCTTGGCCTTGATAAGCCTACCTTTGCTTAGGTAGTAGGCTCTGCTCCCATTAATGTCATCAAGCCAGGGCTGCAGTCAAAGGGGAACTCCACTTCCAAGCAGGTTTTCCCCCCACAAACCACCGTTTTGAGCACCTCAGGATCGGGTCTTGGGTCTCTGACCTCTGCCAGGGGGTCCAAGGCGAAATGTCGTCATACTTAAATGGGAAGATGGTGCAATCCCTCCAGCAAGGCATGATCTAATCTTGGGGATGGGTTTTAGGGAAAATTTCTTCTATGCCCTCATTCATGTAGCTGGAAGCTGGGAGTACATCATAAGCTTCACCTTTGAGGGTTGTTGCCTATGCAGATGATGTATTAGTGATTGTCACTGGGACGGATGAAGCAGAGGAGGTGGTCTCTCTGACATCACGGTACTCTGAAGCATCAGGCTCCAAGATCAATCAGGATAACAGTAAAGTTTTCTGGATGGAAAAAGAAGGCGAGGTGTTTGATCTCCCGGACACCTTTCCAACACCCCAGGAAAAAATAAAGATACTAGGCATTGAATTCGGACCCGTGATTATGGCCTTAAAAATTGGGAAGGCAGCCTGGAAGTTGCCAATACTAAGGTGATAAGCTGGAAGAGATGGAAGTTATCTCTGAGGGAAAGGGTTGATTTGGTTAAGACTTACCTGATTCCGGTCTTCTTGTATGTCAGCTTTGTCTGCATCTTGCCAGTGTCTCTCTATGGTAAGGTCTCTAGTGTGTTCTTCCAGATGTTGTGGGGGAACAGACTGAACCTCATCAAGAGGAATGTCACCTATCTGTCCAGGAGGGAGGGAGGCTTATGTATGGTCAACCCAGTTATTATCTTTTCACTGATTTTTCTCAAGTTTAATATTGGTAATATGCTTGCAGTGTAACCTCCTGGATGGGCAGGCATGTTTAGATCTTGGTTTAGGCCTTTTCTACGACTTTGGGAGGAAGGTGGTCAAGTGAAAAATCTCAGGGGTCATTGTGGTCAGCTTCCAGCCTATGTCTTTCCGTGCCTGAAGTTGCTGCGGCAGTGGCGATTGTTGGCTGAAGATCTCAGATCCGCTCCAAGGAAAGTCCTTATGAGCTGAGTCTTGAGTGAAGTCTTTCATGACCCACTGGCCTTAAGAGATTCCCCAGGTGAAATTATGAGGGAAGGGGTAAGGCTGATTAATTTGGATAGAGTCCCCCCTAAATTTAGGGATCTGGCCTGGCTGTGCTTTCATGGGAGGATCTATGTTTGGGGCAATTTGAAATATCGCAGTGAGATGGATCGTAGTTGTCCTCGGGAGGAGTGTGCAGATGAGGAGGAGACTATGGACCATTTTCTGCTTCATTGCCCTTTTAACATAGAGGTATACAAACAGATCAGGCAATCCCTCAGTGTTCCTTTCCTCTCTAGGCTGGGTTATGCTGAGTGGGTGTACGGAGCATTCAACACTGGTGGGGCTTTTTGTTTGGATACACTTTTTTTAGTTAGCCTAGTAGTCCGTTATTTCACCTAGAATGCACGGTCACCACTTGGCATACAATCCTTCCTGTTCAGGTGGTGGTGTGTGACATTTTGCATGAGGTGGGGAAGATTCAGGTGCTTAAGAGAGACAAGTGGGGTTGGGGGGCTTGGTTGAAGGCGTGGATGGGGTTTCAGGCCTCCCTGACTACCAGGAGTCTCTTTCCAGGGCGTGGCTGTCTGTCTCTTATCACCCTAGTTTTTTTCCTTGATGCTTAATTTTTGAAAAATAGCTGCATACATAGGTGATGGGTTGTGCCTCTTAGGCCCCCTCTGTTGCTTTATGTAAATAGTTTTCTACAGTGTGAAAGTTTTGGTAGTAGACTATGTATATATTGTATATATTCTGAACATGGATGTGCATGCCTTTTGTTTTCTGTTGAAGTATGACTGTATTATGGTTATGTTTTTTTACTTTGGCATAAAGTTTTGTTGCTTGATTCTTTTCAATAAAAGATCAGCAGAGTCCTCCAGCAGTGCAGAGTATTTCAGGAGTAGAGAGTTAGATAGAGGAAGGAGCAGAGTCCTCCAGCAGTGCAGAGTATTTCAGGAGTAGAGAGTTAGATAGAAGAAGGAGCAGAGTCCTCCAGCAGTGCAGAGTATTTCAGGAGTAGAGAGTTAGATAGAGGAAGGAGCAGAGTCCTCCAGCAGTGCAGAGTATTTCAGGAGTAGAGAGTTAGATAGAGGAAGGAGCAGAGTCCTCCAGCAGTGCAGAGTATTTCAGGAGTAGAGAGTTAGATAGAGGAAGGAGCAGAGTCCTCCAGCAGTGCAGAGTATTTCAGGAGTAGAGAGTTAGATAGAGGAAGGAGCAGAGTCCTCTAGCAGTGCAGATTATTTTAGGAGTAGAGAGTTAGATAGAGGAAGGAGCAGAGTCCTCCAGCAGCGCAGATTATTTCAGGAGTAGAGAGTTAGATGGAAGAAGGAGCAGAGTCCTCCAGCAGTGCAGAGTATTTCAGGAGTAGAGAGTTAGATGGAGGAAGGAGCAGAGTCCTCCAGCAGTGCAGAGTATCTCAGGAGTAGAGAGTTAGATAGAGGAAGGAGCAGAGTCCTCCAGCAGTGCAGAGTATTTCAGCAGTAGAGAGTTAGATAGAGGAAGGAGCAGAGTCCTCCAGCAGTGCAGAGTATCTCAGGAGTAGAGAGTTAGATAGAGGAAGGAGCAGAGTCCTCCAGCAGTGCAGAGTATTTGAGTAGTAGAGCGTTAGATAGAGGAAGGAGCAGAGTCCTCCAGCAGTGCAAAGTATCTCAGGAGTAGAGAGTTAGATAGAGGAAGGAGCAGAGTCCTCCAGCAGCGCAGATTATTTCAGGAGTAGAGAGTTAGATGGAGGAAGGAGCAGAGTCCTCCAGCAGTGCAGAGTATCTCAGGAGTAGAGAGTTAGATAGAGGAAGGAGCAGAGTCCTCCAGCAGTGCAGAGTATTTCAGGAGTAGAGAGTTAGATAGAGGAAGGAGCAGAGTCCTCCAGCAGTGCAGAGTATTTCAGGAGTAGAGAGTTAGATAGAGGAAGGAGCAGAGTCCTCCAGCAATGCAGAGTATTTCAGGAGTAGAGAGTTAGATAGAGGAAGGAGCAGAGTCCTCCAGCAGCGCAGATTATTTCAGGAGTAGAGAGTTAGATGGAGGAAGGAGCAGAGTCCTCCAGCAGTGCAAAGTATCTCAGGAGTAGAGAGTTAGATAGAGGAAGGAGCAGAGTCCTCCAGCAGTGCAGAGTATTTCAGGAGTAGAGAGTTAGATAAAGGAAGGAGCAGAGTCCTCCAGCAGCGCAGATTATTTCAGGAGTAGAGAGTTAGATGGAGGAAGGAGCAGAGTCCTCCAGCAGTGCAGAGTATTTCAGGAGTAGAGAGTTAGATGGAGGAAGGAGCAGAGTCCTCCAGCAGTGCAGAGTATCTCAGGAGTAGAGAGTTAGATAGAGGAAGGAGCAGAGTCCTCCAGCAGTGCAGAGTATTTCAGGAGTAGAGAGTTAGATAGAGGAAGGAGCAGAGTCCTCCAGCAGTGCAGAGTATTTCAGTAGTAGAGCGTTAGATAGAGGAAGGAGCAGAGTCCTCCAGCAGTGAAGAGTATTTAAGGAGAGGAGAGTTAGAAAGAGGAAGGAGCAGAGTCCTCCAGCAGTGCAAAGTATCTCAGGAGTAGAGAGTTAGATAGAGGAAGGAGCAGAGTCCTCCAGCAGTGCAGAGTATTTCAGGAGTAGAGAGTTAGATAGAGGAAGGAGCAGAGTCCTCCAGCAGCGCAGATTATTTCAGGAGTAGAGAGTTAGATAGAGGAAGGAGCAGAGTCCTCCAGCAGTGCAGAGTATTTCAGGAGTAGAGAGTTAGATGGAGGAAGGAGCAGAGTCCTCCAGCAGTGCAGAGGATCTCAGGAGTAGAGAGTTAGATAGAGGAAGGAGCAGAGTCCTCCAGCAGTGCAGAGTATTTCAGGAGTAGAGAGTTAGATGGAGGAAGGAGCAGAGTCCTCCAGCAGTGCAGAGGATCTCAGGAGTAGAGAGTTAGATAGAGGAAGGAGCAGAGTCCTCCAGCAGTGCAGAGTATTTCAGGAGTAGAGAGTTAGATGGAGGAAGGAGCAGAGTCCTCCAGCAGTGCAGAGTATTTCAGGAGTAGAGAGTTAGATGGAGGAAGGAGCAGAGTCCTCCAGCAGTGCAGAGTATCTCAGGAGTAGAGAGTTAGAGGAAGGAGCAGAGTCCTCCAGCAGTGCAGATTATTTCAGCAGTAGAGAGTTAGATAGAGGAAGGAGCAGAGTCCTCCAGCAGTGCAGAGTATCTCAGGAGTAGAGAGTTAGATAGAGGAAGGAGCAGAGTCCTCCAGCAGTGCAGAGTATTTCAGTAGTAGAGCGTTAGATAGATAAATGAGCAGAGTCCTCCAGCAGTGAAGAGTATTTAAGGAGAGGAGACTTAGAAAGAGGAAGGAGCAGAGTCCTCCAGCAGTGCAGAGTATTTCAGGAGTAGAGAGTTAGATAGAGGAAGGAGCAGAGTCCTCCAGCAGTGCAGAGTATTTCAGTAGTAGAGCGTTAGATAGAGGAAGGAGCAGAGTCCTCCAGCAGTGCAGAGTATTTCAGTAGTAGAGCGTTAGATAGAGGAAGGAGCAGAGTCCTCCAGCAGTGCAGAGTATTTCAGTAGTAGAGCGTTAGATAGAGGAAGGAGCAGAGTCCTCCAGCAGTGAAGAGTATTTAAGGAGAGGAGAGTTAGAAAGAGGAAGGGACAGAGTCCTCCAGCATTGTCTTAGCTCCCTGGGGCTTCCATCTTCACCTGGTTCTTCTTCCAGGTTCATGGGCTGTGGCAGTTTGACTGGCCAGAACACGATGACGGCACTCCTGTGCCTGGGAGTCTCAGCCACGACACAGCTCTCTCAATAGACGGCACACAGTCCCTTTAGAGTGTAGTGCGCATGAGCCAGTGGCATCAGCAACGCTGCTAATGTAAATATGTCCTAAACGGTGCAGGTTTAGGAGATACTGTATTTACCGTACCTGCAGGTAAGGCTGTAATAAGCCTACAAGGGAAAAAAAGGCTTTACTGTCACTTTGAAAAAAAAGCTGAACAGTCTATTTGCCTTTAGTCAATCAACCCCTTTGAGTCTGTGTGTTACTCACTGTGTCGTTCTGTTCTTCCTTCCGCAGTGAGGCTGCCTGATTGTACAGAGTGAAGTCTGGTACACCTAATCCACAGCCATTTCCAATCCAGGTAGAAGTTGATTGTGACGCTCCTCCTCATAGCCAGCCAGACCTAGACAAGCATCCAGCCATTCCGTGTCCAGCACACACCTCCTCTCACTACTGTTGTACTGCTACTACTGGTACTAATGTTTGCTGCTTTTTTTGTAGGGACCAAAAATGCACAAAAAACAATTAAAAGACCTTTAATGTTATCCTTGCTGAAAATGGCTAGTCCTTTTTCTTCCATTCCTATCGTATTCCATTCCAGTTGTTGAACTGCTTATGCCTTTAAATCTGCTATTCATTTCAGGTGCATCAAAACAATAGGTGAGCAAAGTCTTACAGTTACTGTTAGCAGACTCAGCCAAAGAAGTGGAAGCAGTGGTCTCTCTGCATAGGTCTGACACACCCCCTGTGGAGCTAGAGCAGCCTTTCTCAACCAGGGTGCCCAGGCACCCTGGTGTGTCTTGAGGTTTCTTCAGGGGTTCCTTGGCAAAATGTCTAAAAATTGTCCAAAACTTGTTATACAAGCCAGCGGGTGGAACAAGCCTGCCTTTTTGTTACACCAAGTCACAGGGTTTCATTGTGCACCATTACGTCCTTCTGGCCACCGAAATCCTGACAACCAATGACATCATTAACCCCCCGGCGGTATTCCCGATTGTAGCTCGGGGTTAACTTTCAGTACCAAAAGCAGTAACCCCGAGCTACACTTGGGATTGCCCTGCAGTGTTGCTCCAGGATCCCTTGATCACTTACCTTTTCCTGCGCTCCTGCGATGTCCCCCCTGCAGCGTACCCGGTCATGTCCTCCGGCAGATGCCAGCATCCGTCTTCCAGGTTCCGGTCCCTGCGAGCATCGGGACGTACATGGGACGGAACTGGCGAGAAATTCAAAAATGGAAAAATGTGACATTCACTAAATTCACTAAAATCACATAGTAAACATTACTGTATCAAACCATTTCACATACATTTTGTCCCTAGTGCTTTGTCCTGTGCCCTGCCTGCATTTTGACTGTTCTTTCTGCCTGGAAATTGAGAAACGTCCATGGCGTCCAAAAAGTGTCCCTTTATGTCAAAAGCGGTTTTAGACCGGCTAGAGAGCAGCGATAGTAAATTAGAATCACTTGCAGAATTGAGTGATAATGATTCGTGGGGAAATTCGTCATCAGACACTGAAAGCGATTTTGCGACTTTGCTCAGCGATGTGCAAACTTGGCGCTATATTTCAAATTTCAGTGTTTTTGGTTTGATTATATTATTGAATTAAATTTATTATTATTATATTATTATTTTTTAGGATTATTTATTATATTATAATTTATGATTTTGTGTTTCAAGTTTTATTATACCCGGGATGTTTACTAGACCCTTGTTCGGACAGGTTTCAGTGAGTTATTCCTAAGAATTACAGGCCTACAATAAAAAAAACAACATATTTCCATGCAAAAAAAAATGGACCACTTTGAGCACAGAAATACTGAAATAATCAGACCGCTAGGGAGCTTAATTGATAAGTAACGTATTTGAAGCTGAACTCTGGGATCAATTTTGTCTACATACAAGAGTCTTGTACCCTGTTCTTAAATCTTGGCGTGTTTTGGGTATTTCTTAAACATCTGTATATAATCCAGTTTAACACTTTACCTCTGTGCAGGAGCTTCCTGTTATAAAGACTAGTCACTGCTGTTTTTTTTTTATTTGTTTTTTTTGGGGGGTTAGGTTTTTTTTAGTTTGTTTTTTTTTTGGATCTATGCTTGTTCCAAGCACATTTGAAGCTATTTACTGTTGACTGGCCCAAAACCTCTGCTAGAAGTTTATTCCAAGCATCAACTACTCTTTCAATAAAATAGTGCTTACTGGGATTAGTTTTGAACTTTCCTCCAGTTAGTTTAAGGTCATGTCCCCGTGTTCTTGATTTTGGTTTCGTGTTGAAAATGCTGCCCTCCTGAACCTTATTCACCCCCTTGATGTATTTAAAGGTCTCAATCATGTCTCCCCTTTCCCTTATCTCCTCCAGACTGGACATGTTAAGTTCCTGAAATCACACTTGATATGTTTTATCCCCCAGACCTTTCACCGTTTTTGTTACCCGTCTCTGGATTTGTTCTATCTTACCAATATATTTTGGAAGTGAGGTCTCCAGAACTGGACACTATTCTAAATGAGATCTCACTAAAGATCTATATAGGGGAATTAGAACTTCCTTCCTCTTGCTGGTGACCCCTCTAGTGATGCATCTTAGAATTCTATTCGCTTTCCCCGCTGCCTGGCCACACTGTTTGCTCATTTTGCAATCATCTGAAATAAGTAACCACAAGTCGTTTTCCTCTGAAGTACTGGCAAACACTGTACCCCCCAATGCTGTCTCTCAAGGGATTCCTTTTCCCTAGGTGCATTATTTTACATTTAGAAACTTTGAATTGCAATTTCCACTTTTTTATATTCAAATATTTTTTTTGAAAGATTTTCAATAGACATGTTATCACACATTGATAAGAAAAAAAAAAGGAAAGAGCAGTGTTCACATTGAAATGAAACATTTGGTAAATATACATACAAGAAATAAAGCAAGTCCCCACCAATTGGCTGGGGATGATAGAACATGGTCGCGGATACTTGAGAGGTATGCTCGGATCAATGGGAACCCTAGTTGGTTGGGAGTGTGATAAACATTAGAGGGGGAGGGGGGGGGGGGGCACCAGTCAAGTGCATTGGTCATAGTGTGGTATTATTTTGTTATACAGTAGTTGTCAATGGACGGAGCAGTTAGGGTCTTGAAGCCATCGAGACCACTGAAATCGGAATTTATGATATGAGAAATTTTGGATTGCTGTTCTCTTTTCCATCTCACAATGGAGATTAAGTTCAGAAATAAGGGTTGAGAACGAGGGGGTTGTGGTGGATTTCCATAACTTAGTGATATTAATTTTTGCCACTGCTAATGTATGGACTATGATGGTACGTGAATCTGGGGGAAAGTTGTCTATTCCTGTGTGAAGGAGGGCTAAGGCTGGATTTGGAGTTGTCAGAACTCCAGATGTAGAGGAGATTAATTGGAAGACTATTCCAATACGATTTGAGAGATTTACATGTCCAAAGTATATGGAGGATTGTTCCTATTTCTCCGCACTGTCTCCAGCATTTGGGCGAGTGTTGGGAGTAGTAAAGGGCGAGTTTAACAGGTGTTAGATACCACTGATGTAAGATTTTCATGTATGATTCCCAGTGGGAGCTACATTTAGAGGCTCTGTAGGTGATGTTGAAGGTTTTTGCCCAAGTGTGTGGAGACACTGGTTGAAGAAGGATTTTTTCCCAGTTAGGGAAGTGGTGTGTATGGCAAACTGAGTTTTAGTTATAATCGTATAAAAGGTTGAGATTCCTTTCTTAGGATACTGCGTTCTGTGGAAGAAGAGGTACGCAGTGGAGGGGATTGTTAGTTCTAGAGGCAAGTCTATTGTACGTGAGGAGTGGGCTATTCTTATGTACGTGAAGTTTTCATTGTCGGGGAGGTGGAATTTTTTTTGGAGATTAGAGAAGGATTCTAGTCTATGGTTTATGTATAAGTCTCGAATATGAAATATACCTCGATTTTCCCATTGTGTCAGGTTTAAAGAGGGAATGATGAGGTGTAGGGTGGAGATTGGAGTAGGAATTTTTTTTTTTTTGTTTCATTTTCTGGGTGATTAGAGGATAAAAGGTCAAACCAGGCCTGTAAGGAGGCTTTTATACACGGATGGTTGGGTAGTAGTTGAGCTTGGGTATTTAGAGGTAGGAACAATAACTTGTCAGGAATATGCGGAAGTTGTGGAGGATTTTCCATGTAGGTCCACGTTTTATCTTTAGTAGGATGCCACCAAAAGAAGAGCTGGTCTAGGAGCGTGGCGTTGTAGTAGGATTTTAAATGTGGGAGACCTGCTCCTCCCTTAGAGGAAGGTCTTATTAGTAAATTTGTCATGCACCTAGGTTTTTTTGGGTTCCACGTAAATTTGTTTAGTATCGCTTGGAGTTTGGAGAAAAAAGAGTTGGGAACTGGAATTGGAAGAGTACGTAATATGTAAAGTATTTTAGGTAATATACACATTTTTAGGGTTGCTATTCTACCCATTGTCGATAAGGTTAATGTGTGTAGTTGTTTAATTTCCACTTTTTTGACCAATGTTCCAGCAATGCCAAATCATGTTACAGACATTTTAAACACCTTTGCGTCATCAGCAAAAATACATACCTTACCCAACAAATCTTTAGTTATATCACTTACATATAGATTAAATAGAACAAGACCTAGTACACAGCCTTGTGGTACACCACTAGTGACTGGTTCTGAGTGAACCCCATTTACAATCACACTCTTGTATCTATCCTTTAGCCAGCTGCATATCCACTGAACCACCCAAGGGCTAAGTCCTAGCTTTCACAACTTTTGTATTAAATCATTATGTGGAACTGTATCAAATGCCTTTCTGAAATCAAGATATGCTATGTCCGCAGCACCATGCTGGTCCAAAACATTGGTAATATAGTAAAAAAATCCAGTCAGATTAGTTTGGCATGATCTGCCTTCAGTAAAGCCATGCTGCTTTGGATCCAGCAAGTTGTGTGTTTTTAAGTGATCAATGATCCTTCTTTTCAGGAGTGAGTCTAATAACTTGACTACTACCGATGTTAAACACCTTTGCATTAGTTTTCATACAAACTGGTAACAGACAGTAAATGACACAGTAAATACATCCTCAGAACAAAAGATATAGAAGGCAACAGGGACAATATTCTGTGGGGGCCCAAAACACACAAATAACCAGATACCATATTTAGTCGCATAACAAACGTAGAGACACTAAATTATGGAAGGGGAAAGGTAGGATATAGGGAGAGGGAAAAAAGGGAATAAAAGTAAGGAACAGAAAACAAAAAGAAAACAATGGAAAGGGGTTGAGGGGAACTTCAGTCTATTCAAAGGGGGAGGAGGGCCCAACAGCTATGAAATCTTTGAATGACTTACATTTTCGTCCCTTGCCAAGCACAATGAAGGAATGCTTTGGAAAATGAAAGCCTACTGATCAATACTCAAAAGGGTTATGACATCAATTGAGTGTAGGTGTTGGAGGTGGTAAAGTCTATCCACAATGCCCAAATCGTATAAAATAGTGAATACTTATCGGCATATTGATACCTCCTCTAGCTATATATCTCGTACCTTGAATAGCCTTTCCCTAACCATGGGAACCACCAAGGTTTTGAAGTGTATAAGGTTTTTACCAACATTGAGCAAGTACGGTATCACATACCACTTATACTTATCCACAGACAGGTGGGTAGCATGAAATAATATCTGAAGAAGGTCATCATCTAGTGGATGTTGTGTAAACTTGGTAATGAGAGTCTGAATATCTGTCCAGAAGGGTTTAATATAGGGACAGTCCCACCAAAGATGGGAAAACCTATCTCTTTGTGCATTAAACTTCAAGTCATCCATGGGAGCTTGCTATACTGTTGAGAGGGGAAAATATTGGAGTTTATTTTATGGCATGGGTTTACTTTAAGAAGACCTTTTCCTACCTAGAGTTCTGTCTCAGTGGAGAAAGTAAAATTTGGATACATAATAAACACAAACAGTTCAGGTTTCCGGCAAACAAAAGCGGCAGAACTTACAATTCCATCTCCCAGCCCTCACTAAGCCACATGGAAATTTAAAAGATCTTATTTCTAAGCACCGGCCAATTTTTTTTCAGAGCTGTGAAACTGAAAACCGAGATTATCGGAGTTTATTTCACACCAGAGCTGGGCTCGCACTGACTTCCAGGAGATGATGTGCAAGGCGACTGATAAAAGTGGGATGGAATATCTGAAAAGGGCAATGGCTTTTCTTCCCGTGTAATCTGAAGAAAGACACGGACACCAGATATCTCCCTGAGGACAGGTCCCGGCTACAACATACTTCACTAATTCATCTATTTATAAATACGTGTGTCCTGGCCACAGAATGGCCTTTATTGTCACCACATTGAACATACAGTATTTTAAAAATGAAATAGAAATGAAAAGTTTTTATACAAGTATATTATTATAAAAGTAATTTTCTCATGGAGAAACCAGACCTGTGGCTGTTTTACCCTGATGTACCTTATAGTGTAACTACACAGCTATGAATTCTGTCTACTGGTCCATAGAAAATATGGAGAGTCTCAAATGCAACCCTGACATGTCCAGAGGGCTGCACAATAGCTTAATGTTACAGTGTTGTGTTAAAGTGGTTGTAAACCTCAGACATTAAATATGAGCAAAGCATATCCTCCACAGTGTGTACTTGCCTCAGTCCAGGGCACTAAGGAGCTTATTTACTAAAGCTGGTTAATTCAGAATCTCCTGCACTTCTGCATAGAAACCAATCAGCTTCCAGGTTTTATTGCTAAAGCTTAATTGAACATGCTGAGGTTAGAAGCGGATTGGCTACCATGCACAGCCACATGAGATTCTGAGTGAACCAGCTTTAGTAAATAAACTCCTAAAGTGTAATTTCTGTCTGTTGCCTCCTTTCTCTGATATCTGCATGAGTCACTTCTGACAAGTTTTCCTGACACCAATTAACAGCCTCAGCTTTGTTTCTGTATGCTGTGTGATGGGGGGGATGTCTCTTCCCTCCGATCAGCTGTCCTTACTGAGCTATGCAGTGTGTAATTTCAGCTCTCCGCCCCCCTTTTTTTTCTGAACTCTCAGACAAGCTGTATAAATTCTGCACTTTTTTTACCAGTTGCGTTTATTGAAATCATACAAAAGTATAACAAGGCAAGGTACATAAAAACAGGCAAACTTAAGGCACTCAGTGTAAATACAATTCACATGGAATTCCAATGCTAAAAATCATATGGAGTCAACTGAACATCCTTGATGAAAAAAAGGGGGGGGGGGAGAAAGGGGAAAAGGTTAGAATAGAGAAACTGTAAGGGACCGCCTGGCGGTACCACTAGCTCTCCACTGAATAGGCGTCCCCAGCGCATGGAGTCTAAGTCCCAGGGTGCTTGTTCACCAGGGCCCCTGATGGTGGGGATGGACTTGGAGCCCCCTGAGACCAGGTCGTGGCTACTGGGTGCGACCGTCAGTGGTAGTGGTATGCGCCAAGGGCTCCCACGGGGAAGAGTCTGATATGAGGAGGTCAGCAGACCCCACTGCACGGGATGGATGGATGGATGAGCAAGGTCAGACGGGCCGGGTCGGTAACAGAGAGGACGGCAAGGTACAAGGCAGCGGGCATAGAATGGTCGGGTCACACGCCAGGTCAGCAACAGCAGGTCAAATCCAATAGGGGGCATCCAGGAGAGAGGTCAGGCAAAGCAAAGGTCAGGGCAGGAGAAATACAGCAAGGTCAAGGCACAATCCGGGTCAGCAACTTACAATTCACAGGTTCGCAGATACAGGATACAGGTAAGACCAGAAGGCATTTAAATATCCCGCCCTGCGCTGCCATTGGTGCCCAGCGGGCGGCCGCGGCTTCTACTGCGCATGCGCGAACTCGAACGCCGCGGCCGGCCCGGACCTAGTGCTCGAGTCCCTGCACAGGGCAGCACACTGCGCCTGCGCCGGGACCATCGCGGCGGGGATCGAGGGGATCCCTGACAGAAAGCCCCGAGAGGGGGGGGGGAAGAGGAAGAAAAAAAAGAGAGAGGGGGAGGAGAAGAAAAAGCGGGGAAAAGAAGAAAAGCAAATCATAAACATAAACAATAACCAAGCAAGTACACAGTACAAACTGGACATACCTGCAAGAGAATAAGCCAATTATTATGCCGTAAGGCCCTGAGCCTCCACCCACCCAGTCCATATTTTATCAAATTTAGCTGGAAAATTACAGCTCATATAAGTAAGTTTGTACAATGGAAGCGCCCCGTTGACTGCCGATTTCCATCCCGAGACTGTTAGTGGAGCAGACTGATTCCATTTCAACAGAATTTCTCTCCTAGCATAGTAAAAAACATAGAAGACAAACTGTCTATTATGCTTAGACGTCTCCACGAGGTCCAAAAGGCCTAGCAACATAATCAGGGGATCCATGGTGATAGACAGTTTACTAACAGTGTTAACAGTATCCAGTACCCTGACCCAGAAGGGGAGAAGCTTGGAACATTCCTAAAACATATGGAGAAACGTGCCCACCTCCTTATCACAGCGAGAACATGTGGCTAATATATCAGGATATATCACAGCCAAACACCACAGTGTGTAATATACTCTATGGATACATTTAAGCTGTATAAAGCGGTCCCTGGCCAAGATTATGGTAGGGAGGCACTGTAGAAGGCAATCCTCCCAGTCATCCTTTGTTAACGAAGGGAGGTTCATGTGCCATTTATCAAAGGGAGCCTGCATTCTAGGGGTAGAGAGTGGTATCAACAGGGAATGGAGAGCAGATAACGGCTTAGGCAAATCCTCCAGTAACAGCAAGTTTTCTAACGGATCTGTCTGAATGCTCGGTGGAGAGGGAAATTGAGCAGCCACCGCATGACGCAGTTGTAAAAACTGGAAAAACATTCTGTTAGGCAGGCCATAATTGTGTTTGAGTTCATCAAACCAAAGCAGGGTGCCGCTAGGCATAATATGGTACAACGTTTTAATACCATATCGAGCCCTCACCATGGGGTCCGGTATCGTATGCAAATGTGGGAGGGCAGGGTTGCCCCAGAGTGGTGTGTCTGGGGAGTACACATTATTCACCTGAAATTTAGCTCTAGCCTGACTCCACACCCTCAGGGTCGTCAGCATAGGAAGAGTGATGGCATAGTTGGACTTCGGACCTCTATGAATTAGGTTATGAATTTCAGCATACGAACCCAGTATTGCCGCCTTCAGGATCACTGCAGCATTATCCCTAAGCCGGGAGAGCCACCATCGCACCGTGACCAGTACAGCCACCCAATAATTTAGAAGCAGATTAGGAAGTGCCAGGCCACCGCGATCAATAGGCAAGTGCAGCGTGGATCTGGAAAGTCTAGGGGCCCTTCCAGCCCAAATAAACCCAGAGACGATGCCATCAACATGACGGAAAAATTATTGTGGGAACTGCACCTGTGTATGCCGAAAAAAAGTAGATAAACTTAGGTAGGAATATAATTTTAAAAAGATTAACCTGGCCAATGGTGCTAATCGGAAGGGAAGACCATGCAGTACATTTAGTCTGCAACTGTTGGACAAGGGGGTAAAGCTTGTCCGCTAGAAACTTCTGCAAGTCACGTTGCACCGTTACACCCAAATATTTAAAGCAAGAGACCGATCTAATAGGAGCGAAGGAAATGTCGGGTAAGGGTCCTGATGCAAGAGGAAACAGTATGGACGTCTCCCAATTAATGCGGACACCGGAGTAACTGCCCAAGTGATCAATAAGACTCAGTGCCTCCCTAAGAGACAAATTACAGTCCCTCAAATATAAGAGAATGTCGTCCGCATATAGGGAAATCCTATCCTCCCAGTCACCCACCGGTAGGCCATGTAAAGAATCGGAAGAGTGGATTAGGCAGGCTAAGGGATCAATCACAAGGGCAAACAAGCCTGGCAAAAGTGGACAGCCCTGCCGAGTGCCTCTATGGAGAGCAAAAGGGGGGGAGAGGATATTGTCAATACGTTCTCTTGCAAATGGCGCACTGTAAAGGCACCTAATCCATGAAATGAAATGAGGGCCAAATCCGAATCGATGCAGCGTTTCCCATAGATACTCCCACTCAACCAAATCAAAGGCCTTCTCGGCATCCAAGGACAGCACCACCTATCACAAGCCACAGAAATATGGTGAGCAGTCTCCATATGTTAATGTCCGTACCCTTCCCCGGTATAAAATCCATCTGATCATGATGCACCACCACAGAGATAACTGAACCCAGTCTCCCAGCCAGCACCTTGGTGAGTACCTGAAGTAGATGTTATAAAGAGACTTGCCATTTGCCAAGTCTCAGCATGTTTTGCCTGATAAGGTCTTTATCAGGAGCTCACAGTTGACATACTTCTTCCTCTTTTTTGATCCTCTTTTTTTCAGAATTTAACATTTTCGTGACTGTTTTAAAAAAACAAAACAAAAACCCTTTCAGTATCAAAAGTCAGGATTCTTCTTCAATACTTCCTATCTATGGCAATAAAAACCTTGCAGCTCTTGGTACTCCCAGGCAGTGTCACAACCATATATTAACCAAGTCCAACCTTATGTTGTCATAAGCAGTCAGTGAGTACATCTGTGTTGGGCATTTTGGTGGTCTTTAAAAGTGGAGTGCGATTTTATTTGGATTTGATATTTAGTTGGAAGCTGCAGCTGAGAGACTCTGTCTTTGACTTGTAGGATTAGCACAGAGCTGTTACGAAAAATGTAATATAGCAAGGCAACTTGTAGTGAGCAGTAACTGCTTACCAGCTTGGGCGATTCATGGGCAAGTCAAGGAGAGCATGGGGCCCAAGGTTCCCATGGTTGCTGGGTGGAAACCTCCAGACATCACCCCACTGATATTTCCTGTGAACAACTCACCTTGGCCTAAACGGAAACCAGGCCCTCCGATCCAATCCACAATCTTGGTCCCTCTCATTCCCCTGGGCCCATTTCCAAGAGTAGTCCTCCACTGGTACAGAATAAACAGTGTACATACCAGACTTCTTCTGAAGGTCTTTGTTTTTAATGAAGAATGTTACATGAACTATTAGCTATATAGAATAAAGATGCACCTTACTTAAACACGTTTCAACAGTTTTTGTAGTAAGGAAGGGAAGAGAAACATGGAGTGACCCATAGCCTAGCAGAGGGTAGAACATTGTTCTGGCATTCTCCAAAGGAGGAATGCAATCAGTCTTATCTCACCAAGTGTGAAATGCCTTTATACCTCCCCCAAAAGGGAAAATGTACATGGAATAGCTCCCTGGCTACATCAGTCTGTTGGATAGGTGCAGCGTGGTGCAGCAGAAGTAATCACACAGTGCGTGGAGTGCAGTAACCAATGTATTGAAGGACTTGCAAACAGTACAACAGCCCAGCAGGGAGCTCAGCCAATGCAGCAGAGAGTCAGCAGGAGTAGGCCTGAGCTGAAGACATTGTTCGCCATGGAAGGTGGAATGTGGCCTAGTTGGTCCAACCCAAGGGGGAGCTTAAGGGAGTGAAAACGTAGGTCCTGAGCTTTCAAGAACTCCTCCAGAACCTCTCCTTGCCATTAGTGCTGTCCCTGACAGATGGGTGTACTCTCCCTACACTAGCCACTGAGCAAATGCACGCCAAAACCTAGGGACAGGGGCTTAAAAAGACTATGCATGACCCAAAATGACCATCAGGGTCACCTGGATGCAGTGTAGCTAACTGGCGACCAAGGAAACCATAGAAAAAGCAAGTGTTCCTTGACCTCCCCTCCAGCTGCACAACCCTTCTGGATGAATGCCACCTACAGTGGAGAAAACAGATTGCACCTGTCTACAAATCCTATAGATAAGTCCTAGATAAGAAATGCTGTTGCTTCTTCCCACAGGCTGAAAGCCCAATCCATTAACCTATGTATTGCATATAGCCCTCTAGGAATATCCCAAATATCCCAGACTGGTAGGGCATTGTTGTCAAGCAACCTAAGGTGGTGTGCCACCTTAAAGGGCTTTATCACAATCTTTGCTCAAGCAGCAAGCACTTAAACTAGTAACGTCAGTAACAAGTTGAATCTGTGAACAACAACAGCATCTCCACTGCACCCTTCAACAAAACTGGAAAACTAAAATGTGCTTTTGGAGGCTGCATAGAGTATACTTTACATAATGGATGATTTTTTTTACTGCACAGCCCATCAAATAAGAGAAAGGAAATCTTGAGGTTACTATCAACCCAACACAACCTGTACCCCTTTTCCCACACAGTTATTGAGCTAAATTTATGCACAAATGCCCAGAGGTAGCAAGATGAAAGAAAGGAAGGAAAATGTCATCACTATTTGGAAATGTTAAGGTTTGGTACTGCCTCAGGCAGTGCCCATATGGTACCCACAGCCATGATACACCCTGGAATTTTTGTAAATAACTAAACATATCAGTCCATGTGGTCCAGCCATTTTATTCTGCAAATAGGCAAACATTCCGAAAGTTACAGTGTTGATATTACTATAGAGCTTTTCCATACAACTTTCCACCCACATAGTGTAATATCTGTATTTTAACATCTAAGTCAGTCCAGACAGTCATTGTTCAATTCTCATGTATAATATAAACCTATATATAATTTGTTTTAAAGCTAATTCATTATATATAAACAACACTAGGACTTATTTATCAGAATTACTGTTACTATTTCCATCCAGCAACGAATCAGCTGCATCCCAATGTGGTTCTGGTTCGGGCCTGGAGCAATAAATGATGGAAAGGATGTGACTGCTACAAGGCAGCAAATTCATTTTTTGGACACTTCATTTAATTATGAAGCATATTCATATAATCTAATTTACAGTTTTAACTTGAATAATAGTATAGTGTACTGTTCGGAGATCTGAGCATGACATGCAATGTGCTCTACATGCACAGCTTCTGTAAGGCTACTTTCCCACTGATCAGCCACAAGAACATGGCAAAAACGCATATGCATTTTTGCCGTGCTTTCTGAGCGTATTTTAAAGGACACATGACATAAAAACTGCAGTAAAAATGCTTCTTTGAGCCATCTTTGAGGCGATTTCCATTGGGGTAGGAGTTTTTACACTGCAAAGGAGGCACAACGCCCCAGTGTGAAGACATACATAGGCATACATTGACATACAGAGGGAAGAATTGTTCTTGAGCTTTTCAGGCGCATTTTTTAACTCAAAAGCACTTCAAAAACTCCTCAGTGTGAAAGTAGCCTCAAAGCAGTGGGATTGTAAGCAATATATAAAAACAATTATGACATATCTAATGCTATCTATGAACATGGAAAATGTGCTTAAAGTGGATCTGCTTTTTTTTTTAAATAATTTTTTTCATATCATTATTTAATAATCATCATGTTCACAATATGCCCTTTCCCAGTAGTGCATACCTTCCTTTCACTACCCTGCAAGTAAGCTGTATCAATATGTAGGTGAATATATAGTATCAATATGTAGGGGAAGGTGTCAAAAAACTTACTCCTGTACTCATTAAAATCCTCCCCTGGCTCTGGGACATATGTTCAATGCCACCAATCAATTGAGTAGTCTCTGCTGTACAGTCTTGAGGAAGTGATACAGCTTCTGTGCCACCAATTACCCTAGGTTCACATATATATGGCCGTGTGGGCTGCGTTTTACGCGGGCATGAGAGCCTATTCATTTGAATGGACTCCCGTGCCCCGTGACACACAGGAAAGACGTCCCTGCACTTCTTCTGAAAACGCAGCCTGCATGGGAACCTCGATTTCCAGTACAGCTGCGTTTTCCAGTGCGAGAAGCGTGCCATTAGAAATAATGGCACCTGCCCGCGGGTCCGCATTCCTCTGTGCGGGTGGTGCGGCTGCATGCTCATGCGGATCCACAGCAGCACCACCTGCACAGATGTGAACCTAGCCTTTATTGCATTTTCAACACATTGAGCACCATTGGCACACTGAATGTTATTGTCATTGACACACCCTGCTGTAGAATGCACACTGAGCACACTTTGACTGCCCCTGTTTCATTTTCTCTGAGGAGCACATGAAACATGTATACTGATGCAGCAGACTAACTAGAGCAAGAACAGTGAGGATTTCAAAACTAATAAAGTCAGTGGCATTGCTGATCCACTGAATATACCAAATACACATCATGCAATTTTATTTGTGCCAACATTCCCGATCACCCACTCATGGCCAGTCTGTGTCCACAATTCTGTAATACAGTAAACCTGTACTGAGAGAAATATGGGAATTACCATTGTTGACCTCCTTCTATAAAAGAGCTTTGTAAAGGGATAGAATTATACATTTCTCTCTTTCACATATACCCTTTTTAATGTGCAATAATAGTCTGCTAGCCTTGCTTGCTGCAGCTTGGCATTGCAGGTCTACAAGACAATGTGTGGCATGGACAACAATAACTCTCAGATCCTTCTCAATCCTGGATTCCCCCCAAAGTTCTTCTACTAGCAAGTAACTTATCTTCATAATTTTAACCCCCAAGTGCATTACTTTACATTTTTCAGCATTACACCTCATCTGCCATGAAGCTACCCACCATTCTATTTTAACAAGGTCTTCTTAAGTTGCTATATCCTGTTGTTAAATTGTTGCCCTGCAAAGCTTGGTATCATCAGCAATCAATGAGACTGAATTTTTTATACCAACCTCTATATCATTTATGGACAAGTTAAACAGAGTAGGTGTCAAGGCAGAGCTCTGGGGTACCCCACTCATAACTGCAGACAACACTCTTTGGATGTGCTACTGCAATCCACGTTCATACAATTTCTTAAATGCAAACAGATCTTAATTTGTAAATAAAGCGTTTATGGGGGACTGTATCAAATGCCTTAATGAAATCTAGATACACTATATGCATAGGTCTTTCACTATCGACATTACAGCTCACGTCCTCATAGAACAGTGATAGATTGTTCTGACAAGATTAGTCCTTGATAACTCCATGCTGGTTGCCACTAATAATACCATTTTCACTTGTTCACAAGCCTTTGCCCTTGTGTTGGTGCACTGATCTGCATTGTGTTTAGTACACCGATTCATTTTCAGTGAGTGATCAGCACATGTCCATTGGCCTTGTGCTGAGGAGCAGGTTGTTTTGCCTACGCATGTGCGATGTGGTGTCATTAAAATTAAATGGAGATGTACCACAATGCTCATAGACCACGTGTTGTACAAAACATGATTGCTAAAGTGTGATGACAGCCTTAACCCAGCTTCTGAACATTGAACCCTTTTCATCCTTATTTTTCCTTATAATTATTAAACTATGGAAAAGTTTTACCCCCCAAGAAGAGTAATAAAGTGTTAAATTTATAAATAGCAGGCACTTGTTTTCAAGCAGGTATCCTTAATTAGTCAAATTTCTTTACAGGTGTGTACCTGCATGCTTAAAAAACCCTTTTAAGACAGTCCTTTTTTAAATCTGGAGTCCTTTTGTGTCCACCCTTTTTAAACAAAATTGGAACAGTCCTCAGGAAGAGGTTTGGCTGCAAAAAAATTAAAATCTAGTGCCAGGGATCTGGGTTGACCCTTGAAGTGCAACATTAACAGTCGCCGTTGATCACTGTCCGTTCTCCGTTCAGAAGGCCTTGTGTCTCCTCGCTTTGCTCCTTGCATCGCGCACACATGAGTGGCTTGTGGAGTCCATTGTAAAGGCAAGTTCCCAGCAAGAGGACAATAAAGCCTAGAATCTGCAGTGGATGGAACTGCTCCCAACCCACAGCTAAGCTGACGACCCAGATGACCACAGTCCTCAGGCTGTCTATCACCATGCGGGTGGTGGCACTGATCTCCTTGGTCACACTGATGCCAGCAAAGTTGAAGAAGGCGATGCTGATGATATTACCCAACAAGGCCAGGATGATTAGAGGCTGTCGACCCATCTGGCAGAAGGCATCTATTGAGTCTTCTAGAACTCCGCGTTCACTGCTACTGAAGCCACCGGCAGGAATGTAGTAGAAGGGGATCAACAGGATGGTCAGAATGATAAACCCAAAGAGACCTAAACAGAAAATATTCATATTAATGAAGGAAAACCATAATGTGCTTTCAGCAAGAGATCATGTTAAAGTTGAACTTCAATCAAAGAGCTAAGTACTCCACAAGACTTTAAATAATCTACTTGAACCCCTCCAATCTGGTTTTCATCAACTGTGCAGCACAGAAACTGCCTTGGTCAAAGTCACTAATGACCTTCTGTTAGCTTCCAATTCTGGCTAACTATTCTTATTCCACTGGATCTCAGTTCTTCCTTTGATACTGTAGAGCACAATCTTTTACTCCCTCACCTTAAAACCATTTTTGGAGTCTCAGAATTGACTTTACAAGTCATATCTTACTGATCGCTGTCACTTTGTTTCTGTCAGTGGATTCCAGTTTGAAGTTGGGCCACTCAAGCTCAGTGCTCCCCAGGGCTCAACCATGAGTCCCTTACTTTTTAGCACTTAATTATTTCCACTTGGCCAATTGCTTAGATCACATGGGCTCAATAATGACTTCTATGCTGGCGACACAGATATACATCAACACTAAACCGGACTCTACTTTGGCTGCTTCTCTCCTATCTCACTGTATTTGTGATATAAAAACTTGGATGGCCCATAATATCCTTCAATTAAATGGTGACAAGACTGAAGTCATGTTTATTGGTACCCCCCATAAATTGTGTAAAGCCAGTCCTGGTAGTCTATCCATTGACGACACTGTACTTGAGCTTTAGTTTAAATTAAAAAATCTAGGGGTGATATTTGATGCTATATTAACATTTGATCCCCATGTACAAAATGTTGGCAGAACATTTTTTCCATTTGAGAAACATTGCTCGGCTGCATCCTATGCTATCATACACTGCAGCTGAAAAGCTGATCCATGCATTTGTGTTCTCCTGACTTGACTATTGCAATGTTCTACTCACTGGTGTACCTAAATCCACTATTAATTGATTACAATATTTACAAACTTCTGCAGCCAGAATCCTCACTAGGTCTGTTACAATAACCATATTACCCCTATCCTGGAGTCCTTGCACTGGCTACCCATCAGGTTTCGCATAGACCTTTAAGATCCTCTTGCTCACCTATAATGCTCTTCATGGTTTGGCATTCCATTATCTGTCTGAACTCTTATCAACCTACTGCCCCTCTCATAACCTCCACTCCTCAAATTCTGGTCTTCTGTGTGTGTCCCCTACTCACCTACACTCGATGGGAGACAGAGCCTTCTCCTGCAATGCTCCAAAACTCTGGAATTAATTTATTAATTAGTCATCAGAGTCATCTTCTCTAAACTCATTTAAAGGACAAGTTCACCTGTTGTAACAAGTTACATGTTACACCCATGATCAGGGTGTAACATTTCACGATCTGATCGGCCCCCGATCTCCACTTTGAAAGCTAACGAGATCTTCTTCCCCCCTGCTAGCTGTAAAATTTGAACAAATGTGGCCATGCAGGGCTCCGCCCGCCCGGCAGCATCACTCATTCACAGCATTCTGTGAATGAGCAATTACATGTCCCGACAGCCTTAGCGACTGTCGACTTGTAGTCCTCAATGAACTACATTGACTCTGTGGAAAGCTGTGGTAGTTCATTGATTCTTCCTGTTAGTATATATGCTTGCTCGTACATCTTGTAAGGCAAGCAGATATTCTGACAGGTCTGCAGGAGACCTGCATGGCACCAGTGATCTACTGATTGCTGGTGCAATGGTTTCCAGGCTCCTTTAGACAAAAATAATAAATGCACATTTTTTACCTTCAAAAATGTGCATTTATTATTTTTGCTGAAAAGGTGAACTTATCTTTTAAATCAGATCTAAAAACTTTTTCCTTTAGACTTGCTTTCACCTAATGGTCCCTTTTTTTCCTTTGTTTTATCCTGTGTTTTCTTTGTAAAGCACTTTGAGAAGCTACCTTTAAAGGTGCTATATAAACTAAAGTTTATTAATTGTTATTATTATTAGTAGTAGTATTATTACTACTTCTGTGCTGACGACACTCAGGTACACATCCACACTAAACTGGATTCTACTTTGGCCGCTCCTCTCCTTTCTAAGTGTATTTGTGATATACTGTAAACACTTGTATGGCCCACAACTTCCTTCAATTAAACTGTGAAAAGACTAAAGTCATGCTTATTGGCACCCTCCATCTATTATGTAAGGCTGGTCCTGGTAGCCTGTCTATAAATGGCACTGTACTTGAGCTTCAGTCTAAATTGAAAAGTCTAGGGGCAATATTTGATGCTAATTTAAATTTTGATCCACATGTACAAAATGTTGTCTGAACAACTTTGCTCTGCTGCGTCCTACGCTATCATACACTGTAGCTGAAAAGCTTATCCATACACGGGCTCTTTTGCCACTAATCTCTGCAGTTTTCCAGGTTTGCCAATGATTGGTACTCTTCTAGGAGCTCTTATACCTGCCTAAAGATTTGTCATTTTGTCTATCCAATCCTAAGACTTCAAGAGCCAATCTGACTGTTCTCTGCTACAGTTAAGGCGTGGTCACCTCCCCATCTCCATACTGTGACTGGACAATGAAAGAGCAATAACGGACTGATTAGATTACATTTCTACTCCCTACTCCATTGTTTTTTTTATATTTGATGTGATGATTACATTTGGCATACAGTTTTGCTTCTAGCAGTCCTGTGTATAACTCGGAATGTCTAAGGGACTGTAGAATCTAACAAGGCCTCTACATGGCAAGACAAAATGGCCCTCGCACCACTAACCCGAAGAGTTTAATAGACTCATTGTTGCCATTGGTTGGTCCTCCTCTTGAAGGCTCCTGGAGACAACAAGTCTGGTATATCTAAAGTAAACCTATCAGAAGCCCAGCCAGTGCATGGAAATTACAAAGGCTAACGTTACCCACAGTGACCACCATTTTTCACTTTAAAGTGGAATTAATTACTTCTGTTCTCTTACAGCAGAGGAAGGTACCATCTTAACCTCTGTTTGATCTGCAGCTGCCTTGGTGCTACACATGTGATCAGCTGTGCAGCTATGACAATAGCCAGTGTTGTATTTAGGTGTCGTGCTGCCCTAGGCAACACAAAAATTGGCTCCCCCCATGGAGAGACCCTGATACTGAGAAGCATCCCCCTCCCCCACGAAAGGAAGCCTGACACTGACCAACAACACCCCAGCCCCCCACCACCACCCGAGAGAGCCTTCCACTGCCACCGACCCCCATACACTGGCAATGCCCCCCTTCCTCTTGACCCTGTGAGAGAGAACACACTCACCTTCACAGCTCCGGACATCCCCGGAAACAAGAGTCAGGCTCTGCATACACCATCAAGCAGCCCACAGCCTCTTTCAGATCCCACCTGGTCCCCATGCTGCATGTGTCCCTTCTTCCATCCCTTCGCTGCCCCCCTGAAAAATGCTGCTGACCCCCTGAAAGGTGCCGCTGCCCCCCTGAAAAATGCCGCCCTAGGCAAATGCCTTTTTTGCCTTGTGGTAAATACACCCCTGACAATAGCCATCTGAAGTTCAGTTGAGTGCTGAAATTAGAAAAGTAGTAAATGCAACAGTTGTCACCAGAGGCATGTCTTGAATTAGCTGATATAGGACCAGTGCTGTAAAAATAAGCCGGCTTAAAAGCATCCAGCATATCATCTTCTTGGCTTTTCTCCTTCTCTGTGTGTTGGCTCCTCCAGGAGCACGTCTCACTCATCCACTGTAATAAGCCCAGATCAACCATGTCTGCTGGTAAACATACAGGTTTCAGCTACAGTCCCTTCATCTTGGCCCCTCAAATGCATGTATCCCAGATTGGGCTTAGTCGTAGAGGTCCTCTACATTAGAGGGGCCAAGATGCGGGTAAAATGCATCAGATGGACATTGCCAGGATGCAGGGACTGTAGCTGAAGACTGTATGTTTACCAGTGGATGCGGCTGATCTGATTCATGTGCTGTCGTAGGACCGAGGCTGTTACATGTAGCGGGTCACACGCTTGTCCGTAGTCTTTTTGGTATTTGATGTTTTGTGTATTTAGTATGTTCCTCTGCCGACCCCCCTTCCCCCAAGAAAAAACAAACATTATTTGCAATGGCAAGCTGCAATAAATTATCGTTGATTCTTTTCTACCCAGTACTTTTACATAATGTGTGCACAGATTGAATTCCAGGAGGTATGTCTTTTGTATAAATCAGTGGTTCTCAACCTTCCTAATGCTGCGACCCTTTAATACAGTTCCTCATGTTATTTTCGTTGCTAATTCATAACTGTAATTTTGCAGTGGGAGGAGTAGTGCCACATCATTGGTGTCAGTGAGAGGAGTAGTGCCACATCACTGATGTCAGTGGGAGGAATAGTGCCCCATTGTTGGTGTCAGTGGGAGGAATAGTGTCCCATCATTGGTATCAGTGGGAGGAATAGTGTCCCATCATTGGTATCAGTGGGAGGAATAGTGCCACATCATTGGTGTCAGTGAGAGGAGTAGTGCCACATCACTGATGTCAGTGGGAGGAATAGTGTCCCATCGTTGGCATCAGTGGGAGGAATAGTGCCACATTGTTGGTGTCAGTGGGAGGAATAGTGCCCCATCATTGGTGTCAGTGTGGGAGGAATAGTGCCCCATCATTGGTGTCAGTGGAGGGGGGAATACTGCCCCATCATTGATACTAGTGTGGGGGGGAATTGTGCCCCATCATTGGTGTCAGTGGGGGGAGGAATAGTGCCCCATCGTTGGTGTCAGTGGGGGGAGGAATAATGCCCCATCGTTGGTGTCAGTGGGGGGAGGAATAGTTCCCCATCGTTGGTGTCAGTGGGGGGGGGAGGAAATAGTGCCCCATCATTGGTGTCAGTGGGAGGAATAGTGCCCCATCATTTGTATTAGTGACACCAATGATGGGGCACTATTCCTCTTACTGACACCAATGATACTTACCTTGCTGACTCCTGCTCCAGCCTGGGCTTGCTCCCTCCTTCTCCCATCTACAGCCAGCATACCTGGCTGCAGCAGCACCATCTGCACGCTACAGACACTTACCTGTCAGCTGTCTTCCTTCTCCGGCCGCTCCCTTGCTCGATCTTCTTTGATCTTCGCGCTGCTGCTCGGCTCCTCCTCCTCGCCGGTGATTGGCCGCCTGTGTGCCTCTCCTGAGCTACAGTTCCAGCGGCCAATCACTGGCGAGGAGACGGAGCTGTTGAGTGATCCCGGGGATGTGGCCAGATGACAGGGGCGGCATGTCATCCCGCGCACACATCGCGTCCAGGGAAATGTGGACGTATCTGCATGTGGGAGGACCCGCCTGGAGACTGATAGAGGAGCGGTGTCTCGGTTCCTAACCATCGGAAATATGTGTTTTCCGATGGTCTTTGGAGACCCCTGTGAAAGGGTTGTTTGACCCCCAAAGGGGTCGCGACCTACAGGTTGAGAACCGCTGATATAAATCAATATTTATATCAGAACAGTATCTAGAAGTACCTGTATTTCCTTCTGCTCTCAATGCTAAACATAGTGGCAGGGCAGTGAATAATGTGAGGATGAGGGGTGAGATTAAAGCAAACGTGCTGCTGTGGCCTGAATGGGCACAAAACTTATAAAGACAATATAGATAAATACCAAAAAATGTAGTAAACATTATTCCAGTTCACACAGCTAGTGGAGCACTACTTACCCTCAGTTCCCACAGCTCGGAGGGGATGCACGTTATGTTTGTAGACAAATTTTTCCTCTAGCACCATCTGGATAGAAGCAACAATCTGAGCCATGACAATAAGCAAATCACCTGGATGGAGAGAATAACAATAGAAAATATAATTTGCAGTACAAAAAAGTCTAAACTTTTGCAGTTTTGAGGATGAAACACACAGACCAAGGGTAGAGTATAGAAACTTCCCTTCATTAATCCAGCCGGATGTACAACAGCCACAAGACATTAGACACGTGATTGGTTGTAGGTCAGCCCGTGATCCCTGTGTTTTTTTATACTTCTCTCCTATGCTGGTTCCTGTACTTTGGAACTGCTACAAGGACAATTGTACTGTACATGAGTGTACTGATCCTTTAAAGAGCAAACCCTATTTTCTAGGCTTGTGGGTTTGATCCTTTGGGCTTGTGTAGACAAGCTTTGTGTTGAATTGTAGCGGTGCCAACCAAATACATGCTTTTGCTGTACTTGAATTGCTTTTTGCAACCATTTATGGTCCTATTGTAGCAGCAGGAACGCATCCCAAAAGGACAAGCTACATCTCCATATAATCAGCAGGTACTTTTTATTTTGTACTTGCAGAGAATCTATCTAGCCTTAAAGGTTATCTAAACGCAAAAACAAAAATGTAATGTATCACAGCATACCGGTTCTTAGATGTGGTGGAAGGAAGTCATGGATGTCACCCAGACATTACATGAGAAATGGGGAGATTAGTATTTTAGAGAAGGCATTGGGGGTTATTTATTAAAACCAGAGAGTGAAAAAACTAGTACAGCTCTGCATAGAAACCAATCAGCTTCCAGGTTTTATCGTCAAAGCTTAATTGAATAGGCTGGAGCTAGAAGCTGATACAAGCACAGCTGCACCAGAGTTTGAGTGCGCCAGTTTTAGTAAATCTTCCCCACTTTTTATTCTTCCAGTTCATCCCACTGGAAGTGACAAAGGCACAGCATTTCTGGCAAGATCATCAGGTAGTTTCTCTACTTCTGTTCTAAGCTGGAAACAGAAAACGAATGCAGCCACTGCATCGAAGGATTGGTAAGCTTCACTATATTACATTTTTGCGGACCTGCTGGTATTGATCCTGGACTAAGCTTCTATCCTTCCCCTGGCACCATCTACATCCAGCTACTTTGACCCTTGTTTCAGGTAGGTCTGTCCTGCAGTTGACGTTCTGACATTGTACTGCTTATTCTGGTTTCACCTAGGACTGCTTGACCAACCCCTATGTTCTCACCACTTGGGCTACTACCATATTGTTGCTTGAATAGCCATTGGCTATTTTGGTACTGGACCATGCATACTAAGCATAGGAGAGAGGTGGCAGCTAATAGTGAGAAAAGCAATACAGCAAATGCTGAGCTGGTAACTATAGCATTGGTTTTGTAAATACCTATATTAGCATTTCTGGGAGGGTTTGACGGTGAAACTTTTCGAGAGTCTTGGTGAGAAGGTTTCTTAGCTACATCTCAAGATTTTAGGGGTTATGCTCCAAATCCTATTGTCAAAGTCAAACTCTCAATCAGTCTCGCTTTTGGACTATCAAAGACATATAGTATAAGTAACCTAGGGGCTCACACCATTTGGCTTCACCTATAACTCAAATATTTTTTTGTTTGAATGATCTTTGAATATCTGTTTTAATTATTTGAGTTCTGGAAACTAATCAGAAATATATCTAAACTGAAGACTCCAAAACATTTCCACCTACAATTACTGGCTATTAGTAACACTTTTAATAACTGCCCTACCATATACAGTCATTTATGGTGGTGTTATGTGCCATATCATTTCATTACGAGCTTATAGGGAACATTTCCCATTAAGTACATCAAAGGTTGGGAGTGCATATAGCATACAGGCCAGGGAAGTAAAGCGTTCAATATTGCTGTCTCAATCATATCTCATTTCTTTATTTTCTGTGTTTGAGGTTGAGGTAAAGGATCCTGTAAAAGTCCACAGGCAGTTATAAATAAACATTAGTCCATAAAGATTATCTGCACAACTGATGTCGCTCTAAAATCCTGCTTTTATTCAGAAGACCACAGTGTACAATACGCAAATACAGTCAATTGATGCTTTTCAGTCTACACAGCCTTAATCATAACGGAGTCAGTTATGATTAAGGCCGTGTAGGCTGAAACGCGGCATCTAACTGTAACATTGGTTGTGCAGATCATCATTATGGACTATTACTTTCAAATGTGCAACTGCGGATCAAGCACCTGTGAGCTCTATTGATACAACATTTAATGGGTAGTAGCACTGGACTTTTTGTTTGTGCTAATAAAGAATGCATGAGCAGGGGGTGTAGTGCCCCTTTAATTAAGGATGTTTTGCTTTTGGACCTTAAAGTGACATACAACAAATAATCATTTACCTGTAATGACATCATTGAGGCTCTTTCCACTGCTGTGACCGCTTAGTAAGTCCGTCAAGCCAACAATGACCAGTCCAGCAATGGTGACCAGGATCCCCACCCATTGACTGCACTCCAACTTCCTCCCCAGGAATGCCACGGACAGAAGACCTGTGAAGATGATGACAGCTCCTCGCAGCATCTGGAAACTGGACGCACTGGTCATGTTTAAGGCTGATGGAATGATGAGAATAGCATTTAGAAGCTTTAAGGAAGATCTAAATCCAATCGCTGGCTATATAAGCTTTAATATCATAATGTCACTTCAGAAGTCGCTTTTAATCTTGTTAAATCTGAAACTTTTACAAAAATAATGCCCATTGATGCTGCTGTGTAGGCCCTTGTTCATGCACTTTTTATGAGGTGACAGCTGTCCACCAATTTTTGTAGTCACCCTGTCACATGTACCCCAGGTAGTGACTACAAGCAGTGATGACACTAAACCTAAGAGACCCTAAGATGATCATATAACTGGTGTATCTAATTGCATTAACAGCAGGGGCGGACTGACCATTTGGAAACTCGGGCACTGCCTGAGGGCCCGGGGTCAGTAGGGGGCCCCACGAGATGCCCCTGGTACCTTTTTCATAGGCTTCTTTGAGTTTGGGCAAGGACACAGGGGCCCCATGATCCCCTATTGCCCGGGGGCCCCATGAGTTGTCAGTCCGCACCTGATTAAGAGGATACATTTGTCATGCCAGTTCTTCTTTATAATATCTGTACAGTTACCTTCTGTTTGGCTCCGTGTACTCACCCACATACATGATGCTGGTTCCAGCCATGTCACAGATGGCTGGTCCAAGGAAGATGAAAGGACTGAAGGGCTGAGAAGGTGGCAAGGTGGGCTGGGAAGACCGCTTGTCTTTGAAGACCAGGATGTAGAAGACAGCCAGACAAGAGAGCTCTCCTAAGAACATGCCCACCGCCTAAGATACAAAGAAAGACCGTTCAGTTCATGACTGCTATCTACTACATGGGAACTCCCTGCCATCTACAATGAACTATTCCAGCACTGCATAAAAACAGTTGCTTCAATAAGGCTTCATTCACATGGGCATACGTGTTCTACACATATGTACTGTATATGTGGCCATTCTGCATGTAGAGCGCAGGTTCCTGTTGGCACAGACTCTGCAAAAATAAACATCCAAAGTACCTGTGTTCAGACGCATAGAATTCTTCTAATGGCTTCAAATGTGTAAGCATATATGCGTTTACTTGCATTTACACACATAAAATCTGCAGATGTGTACAGTTCCAGAAGCAACTGTCTCCTACTTTTTTGTATGCTGCTAAACGCGGCACATTTTTGTTTGTAGATGCAGATATGTGTATGGCTCTATTGATTCCCAGTGCCATGTTTTAGATATGTACAAAACTACATGCTGTACACATCTACGTAAATGCTGTGTTTTAGATGCATGTGTGAAAGAGCTCAAAAGGAGCAGTAATGTGCAAGGTGCAGTACCCTTTATCAATCAGAAATCACAGTTCATGAAACTGATTTTAGCAAACTGAAATCTGATTAGCTGCGCAGGTTACTGTATAAGTTGCACATCACCACATTGCTTTAACCACATGAAAATGGACCTATGCTGAAATGTTGACAAACAATCAAGTCCAAAAAAGGGTAACAAAATGGAAGAAATACTTACTTTTCCAGGAGAATATGCTGCTCTAAGACCCCTTCTGCCTTGCTCACAAGCATGAAGCCCTAAGTAACTGGTTATATGATCTCTGCTGAAGGATCGGCCAGTATGAACTCTGATCTTCTCCATCAGAGATCACATGACCAAGTGCCTAGGCCTTCAGACATGTGGCTGGTGCTGAAGAGAGCTTTGAGCAGCATTTTTGCCGGTCCTTCCTAATTTTTCCATCCTATTATCATCTTCATGATACCACTTTAGTATACTTACAGTAGGTCCACGTTAGTGTGTTTTTTCCTAAAGCAACAAATCCAATGAGGATGTTGAAGTGTAAAAATTAATCTGAGAGATATTATTATTATACAGGATTTATATAGCACCAACAGTATGCTCAGCGCTTTACAATATAAAGGGAGACAATACAGCAACAATACAGTTCAATACAAGATGGATAGGAGGGCCTGATCCTTGGAGTTTACAATCTAGGATATAAAGAAAATGTGTCAAAAGGCACTTTATAATCCCCAATATTCACCTTGTTGGCTGTTTCCTTGCATCACATCTCTCCATAGACTTAAAATATAACTGCAAAAATGTTTTTAATTTTTTTTTGTTTGATTGCTGCCTATGTCACCATTGAAATTCCATCTCACTTAATGTGCTAGTGATAACATCACATAGAAAAACAAAAGGAAACCTCATTGTGTGACTAGCACAGATGGAAAAACGAATAGATTTATACATCTTAAAGTGGAACTGCACTGCTTCTGAACAACAGAAACGAAAAATGCTATTTATATTCATTGTTTCATAGTTATATAGTTAATCTGGCTGAAAGAAGACAAAAGTCCAGCCAGTTCAACCATAGAAAAAAAAAATTTATAATCCTATATCCATATATTGTTAATATTCAAAGCAAACTCCCCCATCCATCCGTGTCTCCATGCTAAATGTTGCTGAGAATCATTTTGAAAAACACCCTCTAGCATTTCTGGCTGTGGCCATCTTGAGTAAGGGCAGATGATTCATGTAGTATTTACTTCCTGGAATACATCTGCCTTTAGCTTAGGCATTGGCTGAGCTGAGAACCTTCACTCCACCCCTGAAGATTCTGGTATGTATGGCATCATTTGCCTAGGCATGGAAACCAGGAAGTAACTGCAGAAATGTAAAAAAAAAAGTTTAAAACAAGTAAATATAGTTACATAGTTAGTCTGGCTAAAAAAAAAGACAAAAGTGCTTCCAGTTCAACCATTAAAAAATAAATAAAAATGGTTATAATCCTGCATCCACAGTTGATCCAGAGGAAGGCAAAAAAACCAGCAAAGCATGATCCAATTTGCTCCTGCTGGGAAAAAAAATCCTTCCTGATCCCCCGAGAGGCAATCGGATATTCCCTGGAACAACTTTACCAAATATGACATACCTTCCTATCTATTTACTAATGCTAGCAGCATTAAGGATTAAACATAGTCAATGTTGATTGAGAGAATGAAGTTCCGCTTTAAGACAAATAATGTGTACCATATATACCCAAACATCTGTTTGTCCGAACAGTTAAATAATAAAATGCACTTTTATTACTACTTTTACTATTATTTTGGTGTATTTACATACCTACCTTCGATAGTGACAACACTATCATATAGTGTATTTGAAGGGAAGAAAGAAAGAGGATGAAGGAAGCTACGAAGGATGGAAGAGAAGAAAGAAAGAGGATGAAGAGAAGGGAAGGATGGAAGGGATGAAAGAAAGAGGATGAAGGAAGCTAGGAAGGATGGAAGGGAAGAAAGAAAGAGGATGAAGAGAAGGGAAGGATGGAAGGGAAGAAAGAAAGAGGATGAAGGAAGCTAGGAAGGATGGAAGAGAAGAAAGAAAGAGGATGAAGAGAAGGGGAGGATGGAAGGGAAGAAAGAAAGAGGATAAAGAGAGGGGAAGGATGGAAGGGAAGAAAGAAAGAGGATGAAGAGAAGGGAAGGATGGAAGGGAAGAAAGAAAGAGGATAAAGAGAAGGGAAGGATGGAAGGGAAGAAAGAATGAGGATGAAGGAAGCTAGGAAGGATGGAAGGGAAGAAAGAAAGAGGATGAAGAGAAGGGGAGGATGGAAAGGAAAAAAGAAAAGGGCTGAAGGGAAGGGAAGGATAGAAGGGAAAAAAGAAAGAGGCTGAAGGGAAGGAAGGATGAAGGGAAGGGAGGGGAAGGGAAGGAAAGGGAAGGGAGGGGAAGGGAAGGGAAGGGAAGGGAAGGAAAGGGAAGGGAGGGGAAGGGAAGGAAAGAGAAGGAAGATGAGGGAAAGGAAGATGAAAGAAAGGAAAGGAGGAAGAAGATGGCATAATGAAAGAAGGGAAGGAGGGAAGAAGCAAAGAAAGGGACAGAAGGAAGGAAGGGAAAATGGACAGAAGGTGGACAGAAGAGCCAGGAGGATGGAAAGAAGGAAGGAAGGAATTAAAAAGAAGGTGGAACAAAAGAAGAATGGAAGGGAAGGAGGGAAGAAGGAAAAAAAGATGTAGGGAGGGAAAGAAGGAAAGAACAAGGGAAGAAAAAGGAAAAACCCTATAAATTCCTTTTAAACTTGGAGACATTTGTCCCATGGTGCTCTCAGCCATTACAGACAAGGATCCAGAAATGTCACTCACCTGAAGGAAGGGATGCTGGAACTGATGAGTTGCTTCATCATTACATCCTTTGGCACTGAAGTTGTCTGCCCACCTACAAAGCAGAAATGTGTACAGTAAGAGGAATATTCTCCATGTTATCCATAAATGCACTTTTCTTGGCAAACCTACCCAGTTGGACATTCCTGTGCACTAAAACACTAGAACCACTTACATGCAGCCCTGCTACTAATTCCAGAATCTGTAGGAAAGCTGGTTGTTTGCTGTCACTGTCACCAGGCCTCACAGCAGGATTTTTGCAAATTTCAGGATCCCAAACTTGAGAAATTTGAGATCCTCAGCTTTTTCAACATTTTGGGAGAAGACCAAGTCACATCACCCTTGGAGTATTGTTTTATGTTTTGTGTTCAACCTTTTTTTTTATATCATCTTTATTTAGATTTTCGTACAATAAAATAAAAGGCTATCAACAGCAACATACATGTATCGTGAATATTGTATATAAAGTGCTCAGTATAAGATATGTTAACATAATTAGCTTCCAGGTTTTATTGTCAAAGCTTAATTGAACAAGCTGAAGTTAGAAGCTGATCGGCTACCATGCACAGCTGCACCAGATTCTAAGTACTCCAATTTTACTAAATCTCCCCCAATATGTTGCCGTGCCCCATGAAAGGAATAATTTACAGAGGCATTGAACTAAAGAAGAAAAGGAAAGAAAAACTACATATATGACAACCGTGATATACAACTGTAAGTAACTCTAAGGAAAAAGTACACCCAGTGGCTATGGGTTCCAGTGCTTTCAGAGGGTGTTCCTCTGAAATACTTTGACAGAAGACTAAAAAGAGAACTCTCCATGGAAAAACTGGTGCATAATCCAGTAATGAAACAGTAACCTGTGCACCAGATGTCCAGTTCCCTAGCTGTATAACTAATTAATTGACAAGACAAAACAAAGACAATAAAAAGTTAACATTTTGATTGTGACGCAGGCCTGAATCCAGCATGTTAACCTTATGCTAATGCAGCACCCTCCTAGTGCAGAGTAGCCTGGTAGGTACATTTAGTTGACTCATCTGTAGTTAGAGGAGCAAAGGTTGATTATTCAGGGCTTCCCAGTTTCTCACAGACTGCTGCTCTCATTGCTTCACCCTGTATTCTAGATGATTTTAGATTCATAGCTGGAGGAAGAACAGAGTGGTCAGCCTAAATATTTATGGAACTCCAGCCAATCTCTGGGAAGGTGTGCCCAGTATGGTAAGGGAGACCATAAATAGTCTGAGGCCTGAGCAGCAGGGGCCAGAGTTCCTAGGTCCAGTCCTGCTGGAGGAGACCCCTGTGCAGGGGCTCTGCTTCTAGGGCAGAACACTAAAAGGTGCCATCAGGAAGACACCAAGGTTCCAGCTAGGATTAGCTTGGGGGCCTATTCATATTCTGTAGAAGCTCACTGGAGAGAGCCAGGAGGAGGTTGGTGGGGAAAAGTCTTGCTGTTCTATGGTGATGTGAATCTACATCTTCCTCATTTGGAAGAGCCTGATGGATATCAGGAGGATACAACTAATGATCCTGTGAGTAAGTGACCTCAGTGCTGGAAAGTCAGTGACTGTGTGTAGCTTTTAAACTCTGGAAGGAGTACTAGTTCGCACCATCAGCATAGAGATTCCTTTTTCACAATTCAGCCAGAAAGCTAAGGAGTCCTCAAGATATTCAGTTCTTTAGTTTTTTTTTTGGGTATCCCCTGCTGCCCTTATCCCCATCCAAGTTCAGGGTTCCATTAAAACCCAAAAAGACCCCCCTAGACTGTTCTTTGAGCCATCTGTAGAGTGCTGTAGAGTGTAAGTGCCTTAACCAGGGGACTAGAACCAAGTTCACCAGAGGCTTGTTAGGAGGTGCTTTATACTAATATAGTCGTCTATTCCAGGCACAGTAGGCAGTAGGACAAGAAAAATGAGGAGTTACCAGATTCTATTGAGAAGATGTACTGTGTTCAATGCTTGGTGGAGGGGTCAAAAGTGCTCGTGGGGATGCAGCAGAGGTTCCTGAGTAATGGGAACTATAATGGATCCATGTGGCCCAGATAGTGTATTTCTCTTTAAATTTGGCTATCCATTCCTCCATGTCCATTATATTTACCACCATCTGAATCCAGTCTGATCAACCAGGAGCCTGAGATTTCTTTTCCAATAAACTGGGATCAGATGTCTTGCAGCATTTAAAAGGTTTGGCTGCAGGGAATAGAGGGAACATGTTGTAGATAATGTAGTGGGAAGTCTAGTATATCCACATCTAAGGCAATTTTCATTTGGGTTCTAATATCCAGCCTAAATGAGTGGATTTTGAGGCATACCCACCAAATATGTAGGAACATGCCAGATTGTACACATCCCCTCCAACAAAGCTGGACTGATAAGGATAAATCACAGCCACCTTGGATGAGACACGATACCATACAATGAACAACTGTGTGGTGCAAGTCTCTCTCCCATTTTCAAATATACAAAGTTTTGCTTTCAACTTTTGATTTATGTATTTATTTAGTTTACAGTTTTCCTCCAGCATTTTACATACAATTTAACCTTGTTGCTACCACCTGGTGGTCCTTTAAGTGGGTGTAAAAACTGGAAGGTGGAGGAGGTGATCACATGATTAACAAACAATACAGGTGACAAGAGATTGTCTGAGCAACTATAATTAGCTCCAACCCCAATTTTTGTATATTGCTGATAACAAGTAAATGGGCTATTTGGTTGTGGTTCTGGAACAAAGAAGAAGTCAGCTTTTATAACATTGGGGGGGTTAGTACAAATGGAGCATTCAGAATCTGGTGCAGTTGTGCATGGTAGCCAATCAGCTTCTAACTTCAGCTTGTTCAATTAAGCTTAGACAAAAAACTGGAAGCTGATTGGTTTCTATGCAGAGCGGCACCAGGTTTTGCAGTCTCCAGTTTTAGTAAGTAACCCCTATGGTCTTAAAGACACTAAACACTATTGTTGTTCTCCAAAAATAATACACACCCACTACTTAATGACCCTGTAATTTCATTTTCATGTAATCGTTTCTTACTGTGTTTTTTGCCTTCTGTGAGTTTCCAAAACTTTACTTCTCCCCCTCACTTCTGTTTGTTTGGAACTGGCAGTGCACGTTACTTGCAGTCATGTTCACCTCTCTATGCACACTACACGTCCCATAATCCATAGTTCATCTCAGTAGAGGGCATGAAAGGGTGGCTACGTTTCTATATACAATGGGACTATGGACAACAAACGTGGCCACCTTCTAACAGGAAGTCAGCAAAAAAAGGAATTTGGAGATTTGAAGGTCTGAGCAATAGAAGGGACTTTTCTGAGTTAAAAATAAATACTTGGATAGAATTTTTTTTTTAAATGTCACTTACATAGTTAGTCTGGCTGCAAAAAAGACAAAAGTCCATCTAGTTCAACCAAAAAAAGTTATAATCCTATACCCACAGTTGATCTAGAGGAAGGCAAAAAACCCAGCAAAGTATGATCCAATTTGCTCCTGCAGGGAATAAAATCCTTCCTGGTCCCCCGAGAGGCAATCGGATATTCCCTGGATCAACTTTACCTATAAATGTTAGTAACCAGTTATATTCTGTGTATCCAAGAAACAATCCAGGACTTTTTTAAAGCAATCCACTGAACTGGCCAGAACCACTTTACCCCTTCCCAACAGGCATACGAATATATTCGGCCTCACAGAAGTGGGTCTTTATCCATGGGTTCACATACACTCACTGGCCACTTTATTAGGTACACCTGTTCAATTGCTTGGTAACGCAAATTGCTAATCAGCCAATCACAAGGCAGCAACTTAATGCATTTAGGCATCTAGATGTGGTGAAGATGACTTGCTGAAGTTCAAACTGATCAAGATCGGGAAGAAAGGGGATTTAAGTGACTATGAAAAGGGCATGGTTGTTGCTGCCAAACAGACTTGTATGTGTATTTCAAAATCTGAAGATCTACTGGGATTTTCACGCACAACCATCTCTAGGGTTTACAAAGAATGATCCAAAAAAAGAAAATATCCAGTGTGTGGCAGTTGTGTGTATGAAAATGCCTTGTTGATGTCAGAGGTCAGAGGAGAATGGGCAGACTGGTTGCTGCGACATTCAGGTGGTAGGGTCAGAATTTGGTGTAAACAACATGAAAGCATGGATCCATCCTGCCTTGTATCAATGGTTCATGCTGGTGGTGTAATGGTGTGGGGGATATTTTCTTGGCACTAGCAAGGTGTACCTAATAAAGTGGCCGGAGCAGGGGCGGACTGACAACTCATGGGGCCCCCCGGGCAATAGGGGATCAATGGGGCTCCTGTGTCCTCACCCACACTTAAACCACACCAAAAAGAGCTTATGAAAGGTACCAGGGGCATCATATGGGGCCCCCTACTGACCCCGGGCCCTCGGGCGGTGCCCGAGTTCCCAAATGGTCAGTCCGCCCCTGGGCCGGAGAGTGTATATGCGCCACTGTTTTTGAGCCCAGTTCCCAATCACCTGATTGCCATGATAGCCTCTGATTGGCTATCACAGTGATCAGTCAAGAAAGAGTCTCTGTTTTTTTTCTCCTCCTGAATGGGGAAGATACATTGGGGTAAATTTACTAAAATTGGAGAGTGCACAATCTGGTGTGGATATGCATGGTAGCCAATCAGCTTCTAACTTCAGCTTGTTCAATTAAGTTTTGACAAAAAAAAATAGAAGCTGATTGGTTTCTGTGCAGAGCTGCACAACATTTTGCTGACCCCAATTTTAATAAATGAATCCATTGCATGTTTTTCTACTTGCTAGAGGAGAAAAGTGTAAGCAAAATAAATAGCTAGATCAGGATTTGATCTAGGCCAGTGTTACGGCCAGAGTCAAGGGCAGGGCAGGGGCGGACTGACCATTTGGAAACTCGGGCACCGCCCGAGGGCCCGGGGTCAGTAGGGGGCCCAATGAGATGCCCCTGGTACCTTTTTCATAGGCTTTTTTGAGTTTGGGCAAGGACACAGGGGCCCCATGATCCCTTATTGCCTGGGGGCCCCATGAGTTGTCAGTCAGCCCCTGGGTCATGGTAAATCTATTTCTAGGTAGTATTAAAAAAAAGCATTTTTTAATTTAGTATCAGTGTCAGTTAGCATCATTGTGTTTCAGTCATTAGGAGTAGTAGAATTTATTTTGGGTTGTTCTTTGGTGGTAGGGTATGGTATTTGTGATGGACTGCCTGACACCCCCGACTGGGTATCTCCACCAAGCTACAGCTTTCTCCACTCTGGAACCAGAATATAGCAAATTTACCCCAAGCATCAGACAGAACCAATGTTGGAGTAAAACAAGTGTAGCACCCTCCTAGTTAGCTAGGGGAAGCTAGCTAATAGTTTTTAATGATAGGGTGACAGTCAGGAGAGTCAAATTCAGGTCAGGGCTAAGAGGCTCTGCAAATCAGCTCACTGATACCTCCCCCTGATCTAAAGACTTGGAGAAGTCTCTAGACTTCAGTGGGTAGGGTGAGGAGTGGCTGGTCTGCATACTTAAAGGATCCCAACCAATCCCCAGCCAGGAAAGGCTTGGCATGGGGTTGGGTCACCCTTTAAGTATGTTTAAGTCTGCTCAGCAGCAGGAGAGTCGGGGTGGAAGATGAAATGAGAGGACAAGATGCCTGGAAGGGGGATCAGTGGGAGGGGGCCTACCTACAGGCAGGAAGCTGGAAAGGAGGATCACTCAGACCTCATTGGCCCCTAGAGCAAGGACCACCTGTGGAGCCAGGGAAGGAGCCAGCCCAGCGGAAGCCCTGAAAGCAGCCACCAACCCAACCAGCTCTTAGGCAAGGACTGAGTGAGCAATCCTGCACCCCCTGGGCCAGACAAAGGGAAAGAGCATTTGGGTGGGAAACCTGACTCACTCTATACCCGAGACTGTTCACCTTCACAATGGCAGCCACTGAATCCCCTTTGCTCAGGAATTCCTCCAGATTGCTGGATAGAAGAGGATTTATCTGGGGTCTGGGATGGTACACCAGGAGAGCCTGAAGATCTCTCCTAGAAGAAGAAACTCTTCTTTGTGGACTTGTACAATGTTGTTAGGAAGTTGTCCTCAGTTTACAGTTCCTTGGGCATCCCATGCATTCCTCAACCCCATCCAAGTTTAATTCCTCTAATAAAATCACAAGTTCAAGGACAGTTTACTGTCTCTGGAAGTCTGAAAGGAAATGCGTGTTGCCTGGCTGTGCAGGTGGACCAAAATCTTCAGCAATTCCTAAGGGGATAGTGATACACAAGGACTGATTTTATGAATAATCAGCACAGCATTTATACACAAAAAGCTTCCCCTTAGACAGGTATGGCACACATTACAAGTCCCAGGAGAAAATTACATTACATAAAATAAACAGTCAAACACAAGAAAACAATGGATTCCTTCCCGGCACCTAGCAGTCTGGACTCTGGAGGTGATTAAACTAAGTGAGAGCTTATCGCCTAAACCTAAGTACAGCAAACAATAGTTGATGCCAGGAAACCCGTAACAAAAAATAAAGTTTCTTAGTCCCATATATCCTGGAATTCACTCCATGCACATAGTTTCACTCTGCACAGTATGCCAAGGGGTCCCAAAAACAGTCCCACCAGCCCCAATTGCATGGAAAGGGTAGCTGATATAATTTAGGTACCCAAGGAAGTGATATAACCCTCTTGGGGAAAAGTTTCCTTGTAACCCCAAGACGGGGTTTCCTTAGTTCTGGGTCCATAGTCAATGCCAAGGAGGCTGGCCCCCAGGCCCCTCCAGGAGCCCAAATCACGATGGTTTCCATGAGAGTAATAACAAGAAATATACAACTAAACTTTAAATTTTTTTTTTTTTCTACTATTTTGTACCATTTTTTATTTGAAAAAAAAAAAAATCAGGTGATTTCTATTACCATTTACCACCAAATGAAATCCCAATTTGTCCTTAAAAAACACAAAGTATAATTCACCTGGAAACAGAAAGTAGTTGTGATGATTTGTACAGCTTTACTGACCCTCCATCATGAAGGGGTTAAAGGATAAGGTCACCTTTGGAAACATGTTACGTGTTCCACGTGTTTTTAGGGGGGAACATATAACATGTTCCCATAGCCGCAGCCATACCTACCGCGCCCTCTCCCTCTGAAAGATAGTATGGAGAGAAGTCTCCCTGTACTATCTGTCAGATTTGAAAACAGTGCAGCCATGTAGGGCTCCGCCCACACGGCCGCATCGTTAATTCACGGACTTCCGTGAATGAACGAGCTGCAAGTCCCGGCAGCCTTAGCGGAGGTGGGCTTGTAGTTTTCAATGAACTACCATGGCACTGTGGAGCACCATGGTAGTTCATTGAAGCTTCCTGTCAGAAAAACTGCTTGACCATACATCCCTTACATCCTGTACATCCCATACATCCCGTACATCCCATACATCCCATATATCCCATACATCCTATACATCCCATACATCCCATACATCCTATACATCCCGTACATCTCATACATCCTATACATCCCGTACATCCTATACATCCCATACATCCCGTACAGCCTATAAATCCTGTACCTCTTATACATCCCGTACATCCTATACATCCCGTACATCCTATACATCCCATACAGCCTATACATCCCGTACTTCCCATACATCCCGTACATCCTATACATCCCGTACATCCCATTCATCCCGTACATCCTATACATCCCGTACATCCTATACATCCCGTATAGCCTATACATCCCATACATCCCGTACATCCCGTACATCCTGTACAGATTTGAAAACAGTGCAGCCGTGCAGGGCTCTGCCCACCAGGCCGCATCATTAATTCACGGACTTCCATGAATGAACAAGCTGCAAGCCCCCGCAGCCTTAGCGAAGGTGGGCTTGTAGTTTTCAATGAACTACCATGGCACTGTGGAGCACCATGGTAGTTCATTGAAGCTTCCTGTCAGAATAACTGCTTGACCATACATCCCTTACATCCTATACATCCCATACATCCCATACATCCTATACTTCCCGTACATCCCATACATCCCATACATCCCGTACATCCTATACATCCCGTACATCCTATACATCCCATATATCTCGTACATCCTATACATCCCATATAACCTATACATCCTATACATCTAATACATCCCGTACATCCCGCACATCCTATACATCCTGTGCATCCTATACATCCCGTACAGCCTATACATCCTGTACATCCTATACATCCCGTACATCCTATACATCCTGTACATCCCATACATCCCGCACATCCTATACATTCCATATATCCCGTACATCCTATACATCCCATACAACCTATACATCCCATACATCCTATACATCCCATACACCCTATACATCCTATACATCCCATACAACCTATACATCCCATATATCCTATACATCCTGTACATCCCATATATCCTATACATCCCATACATCCAATACATCCCGTACATCCAATACATCCCATACATCTCATACATCCTACACATCCCTTACATCCTATACATCCCATACATCTCATACATCCTACACATCCCTTACATCCTATACATCCCGTACATCATATACATCCTATACATCCCCTACATCCCGTACAGCCTATACATCCCGTACATCCCGCACATCCCGTACATCCTATACATCCCGTATATCCTATACATTCCGTACATCCTACACATCCCGTACATCCCATTCATCCCGTACATCCTATACATCCCATACATCCTATACATCCCGTACATCCCATAAATCCTGTACATCCCGTTCAGCAAGCAGGTATTCTGACAGGTCTGCAGGAGATCTGAATGCTATCACCCATCTATTGATCACTAGTGCAATGCTTTCCAAGCTCCTGTAGACAAAAATAACAAATGCATATTTTTTTACCTGCAAAAAAATGTACATTTATTATTTTTGTCTAAAGAGTGAACTTATCCTTTAGTCCTGGTTCACATCGGTGCGACTTCAGGTGCGACATGCAATTTACAAATTGAAACTAATGTATTTCTATGGCACTGTCTTAATCAGTGTGATTTGAAATAGAGCAATTTCAAAAATAGTTCCTGCACTACTTGTTTTTCTCGATTTTATTGTGACTTGCATTGACGTCTGTTAAATAAAGTTGCAATCCACAGTGAAATCGGAAGTACAAATCGCACTGATCTGCAGCTCTGAAATCGCATAACTTCAAGGGAAGTAAAGCGATTTCAGAGTTGCATTCAGTGTGAACCAGGGCTTAAAGTGGTCTATATTGTGACATGTCTTCTACAATTTGGCCACTAGATGGAGACAAATTACACTTTTCTTGCATGGCCTACAAATCTGTATTCCTCTGTGCTGGAGATTGGAGATGACATTTACAGCTCTGCCTGTTTTTGGCAAGAGAACAGGGGTCAGTCTCATCCAGAGGCGGACTGACAACTCATGGGGCCCCCGGGCAATAGGGGATCATGGGGCCCCTGTGTCCTTGCCCAAACTCAAAAAGCCTATGAAAAAGGTACCAGGGGCATCTCATGGGGCCCCCTACTGTCCTCGGGCAGTGCCCGAGTTTCCAAATGGTCAGTCCGCCCCTGGTCTCATCTCTGTATTTTTCTGCATGTTGGTCATGGTCAGAGTGAACTAGAAAATATGTGCCGATGCCTATTATTCCCCCTACTATCAGCCTCTCGCTCTCAGTGTCCCACCTTCATAATTCTATGGACATTGATCTGTCTACACCAGGGGTCCCCAAACTTTTGAAAGAAAGGACCAGTTTACTGCCCTTCAAACTTTACGGGAGTCGGATTGTGGCCAGTGGGAGTAGAAAATGCCCTGGCATCAGCGGTGTGACCAGTGACTATGTGCCCGGTCATACCAGTTCGATTTAAGGTGTGATTTGCAAATTGAAATCGCACCTGAAATCGCATCTAATGAATGTGAATGTCAGTGTTTTAACATGTGCGATGAAAATCTTCACAAGTCACAATAAAATCTTCAGAAATCGCACCTGAAATTGCACACAAAATTGTGCAATTATAAATTACAGCGGCGTGACCGGTGACTTACACCCCGGTCACATAAAGTTCGGCTTTGAAATCGTACAACTTACAGTGAAGTCGCACGATTTCAAAGTCGGGAATCATTCCAATTTCAGGTTCGATTTGCAAGACATCTGACACAGATATCTATGGCAACTGCACCAAAAGCAGTGCATGTACTACTTTAGAAATCAATGCGACTCCGACCAAGTTGTGACCGCACCGATATGACCGCTGTAATTGCGGACAATAGATGCGACTTGGCATACAATTTGCAAATTGCATGCCAAGTCTCACCCAGTGCGACCGGGGTGTAAATGCCTGGTCATACTGGTGCGATTTGCAAATGGAAATCGCATCTAATGAATGTGAATGTCCGTGTCTTAACATGTGCGCTTTGCTGCAGCGCAATTACTAAAGTAGTTCTTGCGTGACTTTTTCTGCAGTTTATTGTGATTTCACATACATAGAATATAATGGAAATCGCAATACAAATCACAAGAAATAATTGAAAATCTTCACAAGTCGCAATAAAGTCTTCAGAAATCGCACCTGAAATTGCGCCATTTTAAATCGCAGGGGTGTAACTGGTGACTAATAAGGTGGTGGGGCTTTTTTATTGTTTTCTGCAGGAACCTGAATAATAAGGAACCCACATAGAGGAACGGATTCCACCATACGCCAAATAGCACAGCAATCTAGGGTGGAAGTGAACCCTCGTGGTTCAAAATATCACTTAAAAGGTAACTCCGCTCTCTTGGAGACGAAATACAGCAAACAAATCAATAATATAGTGTATACTAGTGCTGCATAGGCCATGAATGTTAATAGAAATGACCTTCCCTCTTCAGTCTGCAGCCGCTGTGATTTTCTGTAAAGTTCCATGCAATATGAATCCTGCAACACGCCTAGTACTGTCATGTCCTGCTCGTGTGATTGGATCAATGATTCTCCCAGAAGTCTGCACTAACATACAAGTCTGATTTGCAGCATCCTCTGCAACAGGAGTTTCAGTTTTGACGAGATGTTCCCTAAGGGATGCAGACCCTGCAACTTTCCTCATCAGAACACTGTGAATACACCAGGTGATTATAATGAACCAGACCCTCCCATTCAGAATCAGTATCCCAAGGCACTGGTATAACAAATAGTTATTTATTTACAGCAGACAAAGATAGCACTACTACAGATGATCACATGACATGGTAAAGGGCCAATCACAGTGGCCTTTTACCACATGATCAGCTGTGTCCAAAGACACAGCTGATCACAAAGTAAATGCAGTTGCTGGTTATCGGCTGCACTTTCCTCATGCTGTCACAGTGTGAGGAAAGTACTACCGATAATCGGCAAGTGTCACAGAGGACAACTGCACTGATCATCTGGGTGCTGATGATCAGTGCAGCCCAAAAGTGCCCAGCAGAGGTGTCCATCAGTGCCCTTCAGAGCCCAGCAGTGCCACCCATCAGTGTCCAGCAGTTCCACCCATCAGTGTTGTCCAGCAGTGCCACACATCAGTGTTGTCCAGCAGTGCCACACATCAGTGCCCAGCTGTGCCATCAGTCAGTGCCCATCAGTGCCGCTTATCAGTGCCCATCATTGCTGCATATCAGTGCAGCAGCATCAGTGCCTCCTCATAAATTCCCACCAGTGCTGCCTCATTTGTGCAGCCTATCAGTTCTCATCGGCACAGCCTATTAGTGCCAGTCAGTGCCACCTCATCAGTGCCCATCATTGCTGCCTATCAGTCCTGCCTATCAGTGCCCATCATTGCTGCTTATCAGTCCTGCCTCATCAGTGCCTATCAGTGCCCATCAAGACTGCCTATAAGTGCCCATCAGTCCTGCCTCACCAGTGCCCATCATTGCTGCCTATCAGTGCCCATCAAGGCTGCCTATCAGTGCCCATCAGTGCTGCCTATCAGTCCTGCCTCATCAGTGCTGCCTTTCCATGCCACCTCATCAGTACCACCTATCAGTGCCCATCATTGCTGCCTATCAGTACCCATCATTGCTGCCTATCAGTCCTGCCTCATCAGTGCCTATCAGTGCCCATCAAGACTGCCAATCAGTGCCCATCAGTGCTGCCTATCAGTCCTGCCTCATCAGTGTCCATCGTTGCTGCCTAGCAGTGTCCATCGTTGCTGCCTATCAGTGCCCATCAAGGCTGCCTATCAGTGCCCATCAGTGCTGCCTATCAGTCCTGCCTCATCAGTGCCCATCAGTGCTGCCTATCCATGCCACCTCATCAGTACCACCTATCAGTGCCCATCAGTGCTGCCTATATGTGCCACCTCATCAGTGCTGCCTATCAGTGCCCATCAAGGCTGCCTATCAGTGCCCATCAGTGCTGCCTATCAGTCCTGCCTCATCAGTGCCCATCAGTGCTGCCTATCCATGCCACCTCATCAGTACCACCTATCAGTGCCCATCAGTTATACCTATCAGTGCCCATCAGTGCTGCCTATATGTGCCACCTCATCAGTGCTGCCTATCAGTGCCCATCAGTGCTGCCTATCAGTGCAGCCTCATCCATACACATCAGTGAAGGAGAAAATGTACCTGTTTCCAAATTTTATAATAGAAACAAAGAAAAACTTTTTATTTTCCAATGTGTTGCTCTTTTTTTATAATGCAAAATATAAAACACTAAGTGGTGATTAAATACCACCAAAAGAAAGCTCTATGTGTGTGAAAAAAATGATAACAATTTCATATGGATGCAGTGTTGCATGACCGCGTAATTGTCATTCAAAGTGTGACAGCGCTGAAAGCTGATAATTGGCCTCAGCAGGAAGGGGGTAAAAGTGCCCAGTAGGCAAGTGGTTAAAAATCCCTGCAATGTGCGTTGATCACCCCAGGGTAACATTCTAAGGTTAGAGTTAGACATGTGTCTAAATCTACTGAAGAGCGATTTACGTTGGGGTCACTTTTCAGAGGCCATTGACAGGCAGTGAGGAAGTGATGTGAAGCGCTCTCACCACCTGTTTTAACCCAATTTTTGCCAACAAATGTACAGCATCCATGTTCATTGCACACAATGGCGGGGTGTTTGCGGTGCTTCCCCATTCGCCAGAATAGGCTACGTTCAGCAGGCTTGCCAGCCACTGATTGCTGCACGTCAGGTAGGGTTTGCTTTGTGAGCGAAGTAAAGCATTGTGACCGCGTGTAAACACTCCCCTCTTCTGCCTATTGCAGCTTGAGGCAAAAATGTGGCTCAACCAGGGGCGGACTGACCATTTGGAAACTCAGGCACCGCCTGAGGGCCCGGGGTCAGTAGGGGGCCCCTTGAGATGCCCTTGGTACCTTTTTCATAGGCTTTTTTTAATTTGGGCAAGGAAACAGGGGCCCCATGAGCCCCTATTGCCCGGGGGCCCCATGAGGTGTCAGTCCACCCCTAGACACAACCGTACATTTTATCTCCCCACCAAGCCACACATCTAAATGAGGCCTTAATTTGTATATATACAACATAGCTAAAGAAACAAAGTATCGATAACGGGGAAAACACACGACGTTAAGGTAAAATCATTTACAAAAATGATTGGTGATCGTGCATTTTCAAATAGATTTTTAAAGCTAAATTCTGGGCACAAATATGTTTTTTCTTAAAGTGTTCCTAAACCCACAACAGTAAAATCAGTCTGTATATGCAGTAAAGCATGCTTGTTATACTCACTGTGGGACCTGAGGGGTTAATCCTCTGCATTGTGTAAAAACATCATTTGATCCTGGCTTCTCTGATCCTCCCCTTCTTCCAATGCCCCCCTCTTATCTCCTGATAAGACATATGGTGTGCAGACACTCTGTACATGCTCAGTTTAGTGCGAAGTGCTAGAGAGTTTTTTTTCTTCGGAGAGAGCATGTGATCAGCACAGGGCCAATCAGCACTGTCCAGACAGAGGTCAGGGGTTCTGCATCCTCCTAGAGCAGAATGAAAACTGTGAACTCAGAATGAAAAAGAACATTTGATCCTGTGTTCTCTGATCCTCCCCTTCTTTTACTATCCCCATTCCATCTGCTGACAGAACAGAGCCTTAAGGTCAAGCTGCACATGCTCAATTTGCTGTGTATTGTTAAAGAGTTTTTGTTTTTTTCTTGGAAGAGCGCAGGTGACCAGCACAGGGTCAATCAGCACTGTCCAGACAGAGGGTCAAAGATTCTGCAGCCTCTTAGGACAATCAGGAGAGAATGAAAACTCCTCCTACAAGCGTTAACCAGTGCTCTGCTGGACACTGATAGAAGTCACAAGACTGCTATATACTGCTGATGATAAAAGGTATTTAGCAGTTTATATTTACTACAATAATTGCATTTCCATGTTCTGTGTACTGTGGGAGACCAGATATAGTGAATGCAGGGTCCGGGGAGACCAGATATAGTGAATGCAGTGTCCACGGAGACCAGATATAGTGAATACAGGGTCCGGGGAGACCAGATATAGTGAATGCAGGGGCCTGGGAGACCAGATATAGTGAATGCAGGGTCCGGGGAGACCAGATATAGTGAATGCAGGGTCCTGGGAGACCAGATATAGTGAATGCAGGGTCCGGGAGACCAGATATAGTGAATGCAGGGTCCGGGGAGACCAGATATAGTGAATGCAGGGTCCTGGGAGACCAGATATAGTGGATGCAGGGTCCGGGAGACCAGATATAGTGAATGCACGGTCCAGGGAGACCAGATATAGTGAATGCAGGATCTGGGGAGACCAGATATAGTGAATGCAGGGTTCGGGGAGACCAGATATAGTGAATGCAGGGTCCGGGGAGACCAGATATAGTGGATGCAGGGTCTGGGGAGACCAGATATAGTGAATGTAGGGTCCGGGGAGACCAGATATAGTGAATGCAGGGTCCGGGAGACCAGATATAGTGAATGTAGGGTCCGGAGAGACCAGATATAGTGAATGCAGGGTCCGGGGAGACCAGATATAGTGAATGCAGGGTCCTGGGAGACCAGATATAGTGAATGCAGGGTCCTGGGAGACCAGATATAGTGAATGCAGGGTCCTGGGAGACCAGATATAGTGAATGCAGGGTCCTGGGAGACCAGATATAGTGAATGTAGGGTCCGGGGAGACCAGATATAGTGAATGCAGGGTCCGGGGAGACCAGATATAGTGAATGCAGGGTCCGGGAGACCAGATATAGTGAATGCAGGGTCCGGGGAGACCAGATATAGTGAATGCAGGGTCCTGGGAGACCAGATATAGTGGATGCAGGGTCCGGGAGACCAGATATAGTGAATGCACGGTCCGGGGAGACCAGATATAGTGAATGCAGGATCTGGGGAGACCAGATATAGTGAATGCAGGGTTCGGGGAGATAAGATATAGTGAATGCAGGGTCTGGGGAGACCAGATATAGTGAATGTAGGGTCCGGGGAGACCAGATATAGTGAATGCAGGGTCTGGGGAGACCAGATATAGTGAATGTAGGGTCCGGAGAGACCAGATATAGTGAATGCAGGGTCCGGGGAGACCAGATATAGTGAATGCAGGGTCCTGGGAGACCAGATATAGTGAATGCAGGGTCCTGGGAGACCAGATATAGTGAATGCAGGGTCCTGGGAGACCAGATATAGTGAATGCAGGGTCCTGGGAGACCAGATATAGTGAATGCAGGGTCCTGGGAGACCAGATATAGTGAATGTAGGGTCCGGGGAGACCAGATATAGTGAATGCAGGGTCCGGGGAGACCAGATATAGTGAATGCAGGGTCCGGGAGACCAGATATAGTGAATGCAGGGTCCGGGGAGACCAGATATAGTGAATGCAGGGTCCTGGGAGACCAGATATAGTGGATGCAGGGTCCGGGAGACCAGATATAGTGAATGCACGGTCCGGGGAGACCAGATATAGTGAATGCAGGATCTGGGGAGACCAGATATAGTGAATGCAGGGTTCGGGGAGATAAGATATAGTGAATGCAGGGTCTGGGGAGACCAGATATAGTGAATGTAGGGTCCGGGGAGACCAGATATAGTGAATGCAGGGTCTGGGGAGACCAGATATAGTGAATGTAGGGTCCGGAGAGACCAGATATAGTGAATGCAGGGTCCGGGGAGACCAGATATAGTGAATGCAGGGTCCTGGGAGACCAGATATAGTGAATGCAGGGTCCTGGGAGACCAGATATAGTGAATGCAGGGTCCTGGGAGACCAGATATAGTGAATGCAGGGTCCTGGGAGACCAGATATAGTGAATGCAGGGTCCTGGGAGACCAGATATAGTGAATGTAGGGTCCGGGGAGACCAGATATAGTGAATGCAGGGTCCGGGGAGACCAGATATAGTGAATGCAGGGTCCTGGGAGACCAGATATAGTGAATGCAGGGTCCGGGGTTTAGTAACACTTCAATAGCCACAAAAGATATAAATTTGCTTTGTGTGCACCAAATGCCTTTACAAAACCAGAAATTATCTTGTAACACTATCAGTGACATCATCACCATCATCACTGTGCTGTACATAGCCTATGCAGACAGCAGAACTGTGGGAGGATCCTGGCAGGCTCCACCCACTACAGAAAACTACAGGAGGGAGAAGACGCGACCAGTCTCGCTGCACAAGGAGAGAGAGCAGCAGCGACTGGTCTTTATTACAGGAAGCTCCTGAACTGGATCTGGAAGAAATACACAAATCACACCAAGATTCAAGAATACACATGATGAATGGATCCCAGAGTTGAGCTTTAACCACTTGCCCTCCAGAGGATTTACCCCCCTTCCTGAGCAGGCCATTTTTACTGTGCTGCATTAATTTAACTGACAATTGCGCAGTCATGCAATGCTGCACCCAAATGAAATGTCTTTCCTTTTTTCCCACAAATAGAGCTTTCTTTTGGTGGTATTTGATTGCCTGTGCGGTTTTTATTTTTTGCGCTATAAACAAAAAAAAGACCGATAGTTCTGGAAAAATAAACTTTTGCTATTAAACATTTCCAGTAAAAAAAAAAAAAAATGTACACATAAATTTAGGCCAAAATGTATTCTGCTACATGTCTTTGCTAAAAAAAATCCCAATACGTGTAAATTAATTGGTTTACGTGAAAGTTATAGCGTTTACAAATGGCGGTATAGATACTGGAATTTATTTTTATATACTAGTAATGGCTGCAATCAGAGACTTATAGCAGGAATGCGGGCATTCTGACACTGGGGGAGGAATGACATGGTGTCACTGACATCCCCAGTGACACCAATACAGTGATCAGTGCTAAAAAAAAGCACTGACACTGTACTAATGGCACTGGGCAGGAAGGGGTTAACATGAGGGGCGATCAAAGGGTTAACTATGTGCAGGAGGTGTTTTACTAGGGGGCGGGGGAGGGTGTGTGCTTCACTGTAAGCCCACTGATCGGAATGGCTGTACTGTGCACAGCCATCCCGAGCAGTGTGCCCGAGCTGACAGGGAGGAGGACTGTTTGTAAACAAAACAGTCTTCCTCCCCGTCGGAGATGCTTGGTAATCAACGGGCGCCGGCGGGTAATTACCGGCCGGGGCCCGATGATTGACAGCCACAAATGGCGGCGTGGGTAGGGCACGCACGGGACTCGTGTGCACCCCCTACCCGGAAATGCAAAATCACACACACACACATATATATATGTGATTTTGCACACCCATGCTTCCCTGTAGCAGTGTTTCTGCTATAGGGCAGTCAGGAAGCGGTTAAACATGCCCAGTAAAAAAAAAATGTAAAAATCAAATTCCATCATAAATTTCGGCCAAAATGTATTCTGCTGCATGTCTTTGCTAAAACAAATTCCCAATAAGTGTAAATTAATTGGTTTACGTGAAAGTTATAGCGTTTACTAATAGCGGTATAGATGCTGGAATTTATTTTTGTTATACTAGTAATGGCAGGACTGCGACAGGCATTCTGTTGGTGGGACTGCGACAGGCATTCTGACACTGGGGGGGGGGGGGAAACTGACTTGGTGTCACTGACATCCCCAGTGACACCAATACAGTGATCAGTGCTAATAAAAAGCACTGACACTGTACTAATGACACTGGGCAGGAAGGGGTTAACAAATGGGGTGATCAAAGGGTTTACTGTGTGCTGTTTTAATAGGGAGAGTGTGCAGAGAAATACAAAGCAGCATGTCCTTACTGGCAGGAGAGAGATCTGTGTTGTTTACACACAGATCTCTCCTCTGTCAGCTTTGCACGACGATCGCCGGGTGCCAGTGGGGAATCTCCAACCTGGACCTGCTGATTGACATCCATAGCCACCAATGGCGGCGTGGGTAGGGCAGCGGCGCACACGCGCTCCCTACCTGGAAATGCAAATCTCGTATATATACGTGATTTTGCGCAGCCCTGTAGCAGTAGTTCTACTATAGGGTGGTTAAAACAGAAATGTAAGTTGTTGGTAATGTACAAGTACTCTTTATAGTGTCACTGAATTCAGAAACCGAATGAAAAATGCTGCTTTCAAATTTTTTTTTTTTTTTTCAATTCAATTGATAGGGTGTGTGATCTAAAGGGGAAATGTTTGTGTAGAAATGAACGGTCTGGTGACAGGTTCTCTTTCGTCCTGGCTCATTGTTTTCTCTGCAGACGCAGGTGAGTGATGTTGATTACTGGGAAGAACGCCGGAGGTGGCTGACAGAGGGAATCACCTGGATGGGACATGTCAGGACAAGGAGCCAGTCACAGGATGTCTCCACCTGTCATACGGGTACATAAACCGGCCAATCAGGCGGTACAGATCAACACGCTGTCATGTGACCTCCCTCTGCACTGACTGCTAATACACAGGGTGATAGTGAACAACAAGGAGACAAAGGAAGGCAATTTCCATTTGTGGGAAAAAAGGGTGTAAACGCAGCGCCGTATAGCAAAAAAAATGGCCTGGTCAGGAAGGAAGGGATCCTCTGGAGGGCAAGGGGTTAAAGACGAAGTGGGAGTGTTTCCTATACGGAAGGCAGTTTCCGGGCACTGAATGAATGAATGAATGAAGCTTCCTTATGCAGCTTTCTGTTCCGACTGATCAGAGAAAATCTATGAGCCCTGACAGTTACTTCAGCTGACGCCGGGCAGCAGTCACAAGAAACACAAAGCCTTCTGTTACACAAAACATGAAAAATAATAACCGTCTCATCTTTCCTTGCTGCAGCTTTACAGCAAATTCATTTTATTTTATCAGTTCTACTAACGGGCAGCACAGTGGCTAAATGGTTAGCACTTCCACCTGCCAGTACTATGGTCATTGGTTCAAATCCCAACCACAGCACTGGTGTTTGCATGTTCTCCCTGTGCCTGTGTGGGTTTATTCTCACACTCCAAAGATATGTTGGTCGGTGAATTGGCTCCTGTCTAAATTGGCCCTAGTATGTGTATGTATGAATGTGAGTTCGGGACCTCAGATTGTACACCCCTTGAGGATTAGGGACTGATGTGAATGTACAATATACAGGCATACCCCAGTTTACAAATGTAGTTCGTTCTGAGGGTCTTTTCATATTGCAAGAAATTTGTAAACCAAAACGCAGTTTCCCAGAAGAATGCATTGAAAACCAATTAATCCGTTCTGGAGGTCAGAAAAAACTCAAACAAAGTTTCATCTGTTCAAATCTCTTTATAACGTGCACTTTAAAGGCATAAATACTGTACAGGGACATGATAAAAAAACTATTTTGCAAATGCATTGAAAACCAATGAATCCGTTCCGGAGGTCAGAAAAAACTCAAAGTTTCATCTGTTCAAATCTCTTTATAAAGTGCACTTTAAAGGCATAAATACTGTACAGGGACATGATAAAAAACTATTTTGCAAATGCACTGAAAACCAATTAATCCGTTCTGGAGGTCAGAAAAAAGTAGAAAAAAGTTTTAGCCGTTCAAAACTATTAATAAAGTGCACAGTTTTTTTGTAGGGATGGGGGGGGGGGCCCTGTTAGGTTGACTGTAAGGGGCCTCATGGTTTCTACCAGCAGCTCTGTTCCGGACTATGCAAGAACAATACCTTTACCTATCAAAATTTCTTTGTAACCTGTAGGATGTATGTGTTTTTCGGTAGGGGGGTGTCTTATTTCTCCTGAATACATATGTATACTGCCGTTCCCTGTACAACACGGGCATGTTTCTCCTCTCTTTTGTATTTATTATTTTTGTTGTGTAACTGGATGACTACCTGGCTTGTTGACCGTAGCCATAGCTTGTTTTTTGTTGTTAATCTGTATGTTTTCTGAAAAATTACTAATAAATAGAATTTTACCAAAAAAAAAAAAAAACAGCAAAAACGCACTACATGCTTTTTTGCAGCATTTCCATTGAAGTCTATAGAACCAAAAACGCAACTTTGTGCATAAAAAAAAAGTCCCTGACCCTTTCCAAAAAACACACCAGGTGAAAACACGGAGATGTGAACCTGTCCCATAGGAAATCATGTTAAATGGACTGCACTGCGTTTCTGCAAAACACTGCGGAAAAAGCTTCAGTGTGAAACTAGGGTAAGCCCATGAAAGGGTAAAATGCGTTAGAGGGGCTTAAATGAAGGCGATCTGTAATACTCTTGATTGGGTGATCTGCTGTTGTGTTCTTCTATGTCTCTTCCTGACAGTTGGGTTTGCATCTACTTTAACCCTAGGTTCACATCTGTGCGGGTGGTGCCGCTGCATATCCGCACGCAACTTCGTGCAGCCACACCACCCGCACAGAGAATTGCAGACCTGCGGGCGGGTGCCATTAGTTCTAATGGTACGCCGCCCACACTAGAAAACGCAACCGTACTGGGAACCGGGCTGCGTTTTCCAAAGAAGTGCAGGGAATTCATCCCTTGCGTGTCACGGGCACGGGAGTCCATTCAAATGAATGGGCTCTGGTGCTCCATTAAAACGTGCCCCGCACGGCTGCATAGGTGTGAACTGGGGGTGAAACATTCCCATCTCGGTCACAAGTAATACATCAGAGAGGCATGGAATTATTCACATTGTGTTTATCTTTTTAACCACTTGCCCTCCAGAGGATTTACCACCCTTTCCTGACCAAACCATTTTTTGCAATATGGCTCTGTGTTACTTTAAAGGACAATTGCGGATATAAATTTCATTTGGGTGCAGCACCAAAATTAAATTTATGTCCTTTTTTTTCCACAAATGGAGCTTTCTTTTGGTGGTATTTGATCACCTCTGCGGTTTTTATTTTTTGCGCTAGAAACAAAAAAAAAACTAACAATTTTGAAAAAGACCCCAATATTTTTGACTTACTGTAGCTATTAAACATGTCCAGTAAAAAAATCTTAAAAATCAAATTTCAGCATAAATTTAGGCCAAAATGTATTCTTCTCCATGTCATTGCTGAAAAAAAATCCTAATACGTGTAAATTAATTGGTTTACGTGAAAGTTATAGTGTCTACAAATGGCGGTATAGATACTGGAATCCAAATACGTGTAAATTAACCACTTGCCCTCCAGAGGATTTACCCCCCTTCCTGACCAGGCCATTTTTTGCGATACGGCGCTGCGTTACTTTAACTGACAATGCAAATGACCAAATAAAATTTATGCCCTTTTTTTTCCACAAATAGAGCTTTCTTTCAATGGTATTTAATCGTCTCTGAGTTTTTTACTTGTTTGCGCTATAAACAAAAAAAGACCGACAATTTTGAAAAAAAAACAATATGGTAAAAAAATGTAAAAAATTGAATTTTGTCATAAATTTAGGCCAAAATGTATTCTGCTCCATGTCATTGCTGAAAAAAAATCCTAATACGTGTAAATTAATTGGTTTACGTGAAAGTTATAGTGTCTACAAATGGCGGTATAGATACTGGAATTTTTATTATTTCTTTTAATATTAGTAATGGCGGCGTTCAGTGACTTATAGCAGGACTGCGGCGGGCATTCTGACACTGGGGGGAACTGACCTGGTGTTACCGACATCCCCAGTGACACCAATACAGTGATCAGTGCTAACAAAAAGCACTGACACTGTACTTATGACACTGGGAACAAAGGGGTTAACATCTGGGGAGATCAAAGGGTTAATTGGTTGCTGTTTTACTATGGAGACATGCTGCTGTGTATTTCTCTGATGTGCAGGGCAATACACAGCAGCATGTTATTGCTGGTAGGAGAGAGACCTGTGTTGTTTACACACAGGGCTCTCCCCTGTCCCGTCAGCGGGGAATCTCCGGCAGGGACCCAGTGATGGACATCTGTAGCCGCCATTGGCGTTGCGGGTGGGGCTTCATGCGTGCCCCCTACCTGGAAATGCAATCACATATATATACAGTTGTGTTCAAAATAATAGCAGTGTGTTGAAAAAAGTGAATAAAGCTCAAAATCCTTCTAATAGCTTTTATTTCCATACACACAAATGCATTGGGAACACTACACATTCTATTCCAAATCAAAACATGAAGAAAAATAGATCAAATTTGTGTTGTTCCTCTAAAAACAAATGAAGAAAAGTGAATATTAGACTGTTCAAAAAAAATCAGTGTTTGTATTCTTCTTTACAAACTCAAACATTCACTATATAAACTGAATAATGTTTGAAGATTTTGCTTTCCTTTGAATCACTTAATGAATATTTTGTTGTATAAGCACTGTTTCTGAGAACTGCTGTACATCTGTGTTGCATGGAGTCAACCAACTTCTGGCACCTGTGAACAGGTATTCCAGCCCAGGATGATTGGACTACATTCCACAGTTCTTCTCTATTTCTTGGTTTTGCCTCAGAAACTGCATTTTTGGTGTCACCCCACAAGTTTTCTATTGGATTAAGATCCGGGGATTGGGCTGGCCACTCCATAACGTCAATCTTGTTGGTCTGGAACCAAGATGTTGCACGTTTACTGGTGTGTTTGGGGTCGTTGTCTTGTTGGAACACCCATTTCAAGAACATTTCCTCTTCAGCATAAGGCAGCATGACCTCTTCAAGTATTCTGATGTATTCAAACTGATCCATGATCCCTGGTATGCGATAAATAGGCTCAACACCGTAGTATGAGAAACATCCCCATATCATGATGCTTGCACCACCATGCTTCACTGTCTTCACAGTGTACTGTGGCTTGAATTCAGTGTTTGGGGGTCGTCTGACAAACTGTCTCCGGCCACTAGACCCAAAAAGAACAATCTTACTTTCATCAGTCCACAAAATGTTGCGCCATTTCTCTTTAGGTCAGTCAATGTGCTCTTTGGCAGATTGTAACCTCTTCAGCACGTCTTTTTTCCAACAGTGGGACTTTGCGGGGGCTTCTTGCAGATAGCTTGGCTTCACATAGGCGTCTTCTAATTGTAACAGTACTCACAGATAACTTTACACCTTCTTTCATCTTCCTGGAGCTGATTGTTGGCTGAGTCCTTGCCATTTTGGCTATTCTTCTATCCATTCGAATGGTAGTTTTTCGCTTTCTTCCACGTCTTTCCGGTTTTGGTTGCCATTTTAAAGCATTTGCAATCATTTTAGCTGAGCAGCCTATCATTTTCTGCACTTCTTTATATGTTTTCCCCTCTCCAATCAACTTTTTAATCAAGGTACGCTGTTTTTCTGAACAATGTCTGGAACGACCCATTTTCCTCAGAATTTCAGAGAGAAATGCACTGTAACCAGCATGTACAACATTTGCTGCCTTCCTTCCTTAAATAAGGGCAATAATTGCCACCTGTTTTTCAAAGAATGAATGACCTCACTAATAGAACTCCACACTGCTATTATTTTGAACATGCCCCTTTCAATGAGTGATTCAATTACACAGAATCAGCAGCATGCATGTCATGACTGTTGGGTCTGTTGGATTTCTATTACTCTATTACACCTGCTAGTAAATTATTTGCCATGTAGAAATATCATTTCTACCAAAAACAGTGATTGATCAGGTTAGTCATGTCTGACTGCTATTATTTTGAACACAACTGTATATATATATGTGATTTTGTGCATCTGTGCCGCCTTGTAGCAGTACTTCTGTTATAGGGCGGAGGGGAAGCGGAGAGCTGCTCCAAGGGGCTTCGGGTGTTTTTTTTTTATAAAATAGATATATGTAATGAAATAAACAATATCAAGACATCTAAGCACATTTTGTTTATTACATCACATTATTATGTGCTTAGATGACTTGATATTGTATATTTTATTACATAAATGGTATTGCATCACAACAGCTTAAGTTGGGGGGAGATTTACTAAAACCGAAGAGTGCGAAATCTGGTGCAGCTCTGCACAGAAACCAATCAGCTTCCAGGTTTTAGTCCTCATGCACACTGAATATTTTTACAGCGGCTGTTTTTGGCTTTTGATGTTTTTTTCTACAGCCAGTAAGCCCCCCAGCATGCTATCCTATGTGTCCATGCACACATAGACTGTAATCGTTTTTTGCCAGGGACGTTTTTTGGCTGCAAAAAAACCCCAAGAGTAGTGGGTTTCTAAAGGAGTTTTTTAGCTGTAAAAACACTCTAATGATGAAAAACATGGCAAAATGCGGTAAACCATAGCAAACCAGTATTTTTGACTTTTTTTGCCAAAAAAAGTACTAAAAAATGCAAATGTTGAAAAAAAAAAATTATGCTACTCGTGGCAAAACACCGCTAAACGCTAATGCAAAAACGCAAAAAAAAGCTGAAAAACTCACGTTTTTAACATGACTTTACACAGCTAACATTACCAGCGTTATCAAAACATGAGGACGCAAAACACCCCGTGTGCATGAGGACGGGTTGTGAAAGCTTAATTGAACAATTAAAAATTGAATCTAGAAGCTGATTGGCTGCCATGCACAACTGCATCAGATTCTGAGTGCTCCAGCTTTAGTAAATCTCCCCCATGATGCTCTGTGATAAAATACAGCTTGCCCTATTTTCACATGCGTTGCTGTGCGTCTTAGGTGATTCATTTTGAATAGGCTACTTAAATGACCACAATGCAATGCATGCGTTGGAGCACACGTGGTTGTGGTGTGAATGAGCCCTCAATGTACCAAGCTAGCCATGACTAGCAGGCAGTGCGTGGGGGTTACACTGTACAAGTTGCAGGATCTGGTGCTGAGTAAGGCTCATACTTCCTATAAGGTAGCTGTAACGGCAATGTGGTCTGACTCATCACATGATCCTCGGATCAGAATTTGCTGTCACATACAGTTTTAAAAATGTGGAGAACAGCTAAATTCCAGAGGAAGTCAGAGAAGTATGTCAAAGGGGATCCCCTACTCACGCACTGTTTGTAATAGGTAATGTTCTAACTGAGCGCTTGGGATCATGCATCTAAGGACGTTGATTTTACAGCCATTCAAAAAACTGGAGGTCAGTTGAAAATCAGGATTTCTCATTGTGCCTTAAAGGAATTCTTTACTAACAAATGTAGAAGTTGCCATTGTTAACTTAAAAATGCCATGTACCTGGTTGCCTCTAGCTTCAGTGCTTTGAGACACTGACTTGGAATAAGCATGCAGATCAGGAAAGTGAAGTCAGAATGCCTGATTTTCTTACCCATTTTGAGTCAGACGGCACAACAACCCTGACACAGCGCGGCAGCTAAAATTTACAGAAGAGTTCACTGGTACCATCTTCCCTAATTTTTAGTACGTATTTCCTTTGAAGATCCAATTAAATGACAATTTCCCAATTTAATGTTCATCGGAGCATCCACAGAAACTCTCAGCCAAGGTTCACCAGGAGAAATAGCTATTGTACAAGTTAGAAAACCTTGTTTGATTGTTATTGTTGTCCCCCTCTAAACTTGCATTAAAGGCGTTAGAAGCACCCCCACCCTATGCTTGCTAACATCTTCATCCCAGTCCTCAGGACGCTATCACCACACTTGATACACCCACCTTCTGGGTGGTCCTGCTCACATCATACCCACTTTCTGGGAGGTCCTGCCCAGATCTCACCCACTTTCTGAATGTTCCCACCACTAATTATGCGGGAACCACCCACTTGTGGCCTCCTCAGCTTATACCTTTTTTGATTTACTGCACATGCTCAGTAAACTCAAATAATAATGATGCTGTAATCTCAGGACACAGTCCAGGACACATGACAGAGATGCAGGACTGTCCCAGCAAATCTGGTCTTTTGGCTAAAATCAAGCATAGTATCTGTTCCTAACACCACAGGCCCTCTGTGGGCCTGTGGTTTCCATTGAGGGAGCTCTGCCATCATTCTGAAATTTCGGATGGGATGTTTGACTGTAGGGTATCCCTGCCGGTATAATGGGAGTTCTGAGGGATCTTTTTAAGAAACCAAATTCAGCACCCACTGGGTAAGGTAGGGTCAGGAACAGGGGCGGACTGACAACCCATGGGGCCCCTGGGCAGTAGGGGATCATGGGGCCCCTGTGTCCTTGCCCACACTCAAACCACACCCAAAAAAGCCTATGAAAGGTACCAGGGACATCTCATGGGGCCCCCTACTGACCCCGGGCCCTCGGGCAGTGCCCGAGTACCCGAATGGTCAGTCCGCCCCTGGTCAGGAATATTTCCCCAGTGTGGAGGATTCAGCCCAGTGCCTTCTGATTTGAACTATGCTACCTTGTCTGGTTGAGGGCCGGGAGGGTAGAGGGCCTATGGTGTCGAGTGCCCCCTGAGAGTGGCATCCTGGGGATGGTGGAGTAGCACTATGGGTTTGGGGTCCCACTGTGTAAAACTGCACTGAGCCACGACACTAAACTTTTTTTTGCACCAGGCCTCATGGCATAGACACTAGGGCAATTTTTGTTACCAGGCTGCAAGGCCTAGTCACTGCACCCGTACTTGCACTCTTTTTTGTTTTCTCTTATTTTATTTCTCTCCATGCGTCTGTCACCTCCCCTGTATATGTGTCTTTTTCATTTGGATTGTAGCATGTGGGTCTTTGGGCCTACCCTGAAGGCTAGGGGGAAGATGTATGGCCCTTAGGTTTCTTCCTCCTTGGGGGAACCCCTCACCTAATAATCATGCATCAGCTTTGGCTGACAATGAGGAGCGTGGTCCAGCTGTTTTTTTGGCTAGGTGAACCGAAGCAGCCTTGCCCTATCAGGAGTCTTGCAACCCAAAAAAGGGTTCTTCTTGTTCAGGAGGAGTCCATATGACATTGCACTAATGCACTTTTTTTGTGTTCACATACTTTTTTGGTTCACTTTATTGTGCTTTGCTTTTGCGCACCACACTGAGCTTTGAAAAAAAAGAAACCTGGGATAGTCTGTCTGCTTTCCTATGGATGTAAGGTTTGGGTGAGATGCTTGGGGGTGGTTGTATCACGCAAGAGCCCCCCAACATTGTCTGTACACAGTTATATAGTGGCCCGGTGGTCTCTAGAAGTATGTCATCCTTTTGTAAGTATATGTATTGGTAACTATTACTATTTTAAAAAGGTATTCGTGATCTATTCCAGTTAAAGAAAAGTATGAAGGATTAGTCTACTTCCACCATTTGGTCACATTCACGTATCTACTGGATAGTTAAATGGACTAGAATTTCAATCAATCATTCTGAGTGAATTACAGCCCCAGCCAAACAAATAACAAAGTGCTGCTTGAGCTTTACAAACAGACCTGACATTTCATGGTATGTTTAACCAGAAACAAAAGTGAAAGTGATTAGGTTAGATTGGTAAAATTCCAGGACACTTTTACACAGTTTCTTTACTCAGAAACCCTAACCCCTCATAAGCTTTATACTTACCTAGAACCCAAAACAGGACCCATTACATTGTTTACATGGCGAATGACTTTAACCCTAGTATGCAATATTTGGCTCCAATTGTCAGCTATCCATCTACCAGCCCGGAAGAAGTGTAAGAGGCTGAACTACAAATGCATACTAGAGACAGCTGGTGAAGAAACCAGAGGAGTTTCTGTGGCTGCGCTTGGCGTAAGAGCATTCTCATTGAAGGAAGGATATAAAAGGCTAGCAGAGTGGTCCTGGCCTGTCCAATCTATTGGAAGAGCTAGCCTGCAGCCAGGAAAGATGTTACTTACACTGATACATGAATGCTTTCCATCCTGAAGGAAGCCTGGAGACTTCTCCATTTGGGAGGCAAGAGAAAGGTCATGCCTAATGGTTGTGGATGCCAGGACTTTATCTCATAGGGCAGGGCACAGGTCTCTCTCAGTAGATCCTGTCTCTCTAAAGACTTGTTTGGGTTACTTAGCCAAACTATTGTGCCACCACCTAGGGAGTGGCTGAATGTACAGAACCTTGTTTATTTGAACTATTTAGTAAAGGAATATACTGTAGATTCTGTACCACGCTTTGCCTTCCCTTAACTCCTATTTGTAACATCTCCCCAAGGCCATATACTCCATATCTTTCTCCTACCTTATCTCTTATCACCCCTTGTAATCCTTTTCTGATACATTTCCCTTTCTCACCTTTCACCCCTCACTTCAGTGTTCTTTGTCTATATCTTTCTGCTCTCATTGCTTGCTACACAACTAGTAGTTTATTTTTTATACTCAAATGTTAATACACTCCCATTAACTTGTGAAATACACTAAATAAACTACACACATTACCTACTCATCCCAAGTAATATATAACATTATAGCTAATGTTTCATACTCTAGTGTATGGTTTACATTGAATATATATAGTATTTACAGTACAGTACCCTTGGAGTTCTCTATGTTGTAATTGATTGTACTATATCAATCCTTCTTTCATAAATACTTGAATAAACATTGAATAGGAACCAGAGTGAAAACAAGCTGGGACTTGTAAATCTGAATCAGGTGCCGTTGCAGACCTGACAGTGTATTACTGGAATCGGCAAAGATCATCTTCCAACCTGGAGACATCAAACCCTTAATTTCTCTGCTATGGTACCATAGCCAGTTTTTCAAACTTGTAAAGGAACTACAAGCTCAGGAACCAAAAGTACCAACAAGCCAGTAACCCTACTACTAAGTACTAGTGTGTTTGTCGCTGCCAATGGGGCAAGGTTGTCCTTGCTATGGTACTGTAGATAGTTTCCCAACCTGGTGGCCCTCTAGCAGCAAAGGAACTGCAAGTACTTGTGAGTCGCTGCTGTTGCAGGCCAACCAGTTGGAAGAAGTTTGTCCCTGCTATGGTACTGTAGCCGGTTTCCAAAGCTAATAGTCTCTAGCAGTAAAGGAACTACAAGTACTTGTCTCTTTGCTATTGGAAGCCAACCAGTTGGAGAAGGTTGACCCTGCAATGGTACTGTAGCTGATTTCTAAAGCTGGAAGCCCTCTAGTGATTAAGGGAAGTACAAGTACTTATGTCTCTGCTGCTGGAGGCCAACCAATTGGAAGAAGGTTGTCCCTGCTGTGGTACTGTGAACAGTTTTTTAAGCTGGTGGCCCTCTAGGAGTAAAGAATCTACAAGTATCAGCAAGCCAGTAGCCCTCTAGCGGTAGGTAAAGGCACTACAAGTACTTGTGTCTCTGCTGCTGGAGACCAACCAGTTGGAAGAAGGTTGTCCCTGCTATGGTACTGTGGCCAGTTTTTTAAGCTGGTAGCCATCTAGCAGTAAATGATCTACAAGTATCAGCAAGCCAGAATCCCTCTAGTGGTAAAGGCACTACAAGTACTTGTGTCTCTGCTGCTGGAGACCAACCAGTTGGAAGAAGGTTGTCCCTGCTATGGTTCTGTGGCCAGTTTCTCAAGCTGGTAGCCCTCTAACAGTAAAGGAACTACAAGTACCAGGAATACCGTAGTCCTCCAGCAGTAAAAGAACTACATGTACTAATGTAATTTCTGCTGGAGGCCAACCAGTTGGAAGAAGCTTGTCTCTGCTATGGTACAGTAATTAGCTTCCAAAGCAGTAGCCCTCTAGCAGTAAGAGAGCTACAAGCACCAGCAAGCCAGTAGCCCTCTAGCTGTAAAGGAACTACAAGTACTTGTGTCTCTGCTGCTGGAGGCCAACCAGTTGGAGAAGGTTGTCCCTGCTATGGTATTGTAGTTGGTTTCCAAGCTGGTAGCCGCTAGCATTAAAGGAACTATAAAGTAATAGTGTCTTTTCTGCTGGAGGCCAACCAATTGGAAGAAGGTTTTCCCTGCTATGGTACAGTAACTAGCTTCCCGAACCGGTAGCCCTCTAGCAGTAAAGGAACTACAAGTACTTGTGTCTCCACTGCTGGAGGCCAACCAATAGGGGAAGGTTTCTACAGAGCAGTCCTAGGCAGAGCGCTCATTGTAAACAATAACTGATTGTACGTACTTGGCAGACAGTGTGTTGATGGAGCCCGTCACGAGCATCATTGCAGCCAGAATAAGCTGGTACGACGTCCAGGCCATGGTTGCTGCTGGGCATTCAGGGGTTTCCTTCGGCTGAGGCTGCTGGAAGAGGGATGCACCTTGTTTGTGACAGATTAAATACAGTAAGAGAAAGGACGGAGGTTTCCTGTATGAGTAGACTGTGCAGTCATGTGACCGACAAGTCAGCTGTAACCCATAGAGGGAGCGTGAGACACAGCTTGTGTGTGCGTGACGTCATGTGCAGCCACTGGATAGAAATCTCACTGTGGTTGGGGCTGCCAGTCTCTGCTTCTGCAAAACCGGCAAACAATGAGGAAATAGAAATGTTACATCTGTTACATTGCATATATAAAGGATCGGTCCACCCAGTACTGATATTTCAGTATTTGGTAGATATTGGAGAACTAAACCTACCAACAATCTGGGCACTGAATTCTGAGCTCTGCACACCTGCTGTGCCCATTATGAGGGGCTCCAACCTTCCCTCCCGGTCTTTATCTTATATTATGGAGAATGTAACAGAATTTGCTGGGACACACAAAGGTGGGCAGAGGAATCCAAATCTCCCAGGTGGACAGGAACAGAGTCAGGTATTATGTAGATCTCTCTGTAGGAGCATCTTAACCCCTTCACGCCTAAGGGTAAAACAAATGTAAATGCCTAAGCACTATTTTGCAACGTTGACATTTATTAGTAAACCGTACATATCATCAACTACTTTGTACATCCAGGTGAATTATAACTTTTTTTTTTTTTTCAGAACAAATTGGGCTTTCATTTGGTGGTAAATGGTAATGGATATCTCCTGATTTTTTGTTATTATCAAAGGAAAACTGGCTCAAAATATAAAAAAAATATATTTTTTTTATTTAGCTGTGTGTTTCTTGTTACTAACATAACCTACCACCAAAGAACAACCCAAAATAAATTCTCCAGCTCTTGACGATCACAGCGATACCATATATGTGTATGTTATTTGTTGCTTGTACCCGTAGTGCAGCCCAGAAACAATAGTGCGCATTTTGTTTTTGTCTTTTTTATTTTACCTAAAACACACTGACACTGACATTGACACTAACTGACACTGATACCATTTTTTTTAATCCTGACCTTTGACCCTGACCTTGACCTTTGTCCCTGACCTTGACCCAAACACTAACCCTGGCACTGAACTAGATAAAACTTTGATCTAGGTATTTTTTCCTTATTTTTTTATATTTATTTATCTCTTTTTTTTTTCAAACATTTTTTTTCCCCTCTATGTCAGGAGTTAGAGAGATACAATTTATCAACAAGGGGGGCGGGCTGTACAGTGACTGATCACAGTGATAGCCAATCAGAGGCTGTCACAGCGATTATGTGACCCGGCATCGGTATTCCCGGGTCCTGATCGTTCGAATGGGACTTGGTGCTCTCAGTGACACCGCGGTCTTTGTGCTGGGAGCGCGCCGTGCGGCGTGCTCCCAGCACAAAGACAGGTACGCAAATATGCGGCCCCACAGAAAAAAGCCCAGTTCTATGAGGCCGCATATTTGTGTTAACAGGTTAACCATAAAAGAAGCCAGGGGCTGACTCAGCCCACCATGTCCCACCTACGCTCACCAGCCACTTTATCAGGTACACCTTGCTAGTGTCAAGAAATTCTCCTCCACACCATTACACCATCACCAGCCTGAACCGTTGATACAAGGCAGGATGGATCCATGCTTTCATGTTGTGTACACCAAATTCTGACCCTACCATCTGAATGTTGCAGCAACCAGTCTGCCCATTCTCCTCTGAAATCAACAAGGCATTTTCATCCACACAACTGCCACTAACTAGATAGATATTTTCTCTTTTTCGGACCATTCTCTGTAAACCCCAGAGATGGTTGTGCGTGAAAATCCCAGTAGATCAGCAGTTTTTGAATTACTCAGACCTGCCCGTCTGGCACCAACAACCATGCCATGTTCAAAGTCACTTAAATCCCCTTTCTTCCTGATCCTGCTCGATTTGGACTCCAGCAAGTTGTCTTCACCACGTCTAGATGCCTAAATGCATTGAGTTGCTGCCAGGTGATTGGCTGATTAGCAATTTGTGCTACCAAGCAATTGAACGGGTGTACCTAATAAAGTGGCCGCTGAGTGTATATCTAAACTAACACTTTTAGGTTGACCTTTTAAATGGCAAATCAGACAACATGGTGTTGCTGCAGAGAAGACCAAGGCGCAGAAAAATCAATTCTTCTTTTAATAGTATGCTGTTTTTTGCTGAGTAATCAGCTGTGGAAATTCAACAGAATTATCTCTCTAGAGGCAGTCAGATCTGTTTAAATAAAAGCACCCTGTATATGGCAGATATTTTATCTCAGGGGGTTAAGCCCCTAATGGCTAATCTACAAATACGATGCTCAAAAAAAATTAAAGGAACACTTTTTAATCAACATATAGCATAAAGTCAATGAAACTCCTGGGATATTGATCTGGTCAGTTAAGTAGCAGAGGGGATTGTTAATCAGTTACAGCTGCTTTGGTGTTAATGAAATTAACAACAGGTGCACTAGATGGGCAACAATAAGACGACCCCCAAAACAGGAATGGTTTTACAGTTGGAAGCCACTGACATTTTTTTCCCTACTCATCTTTTCTGATTGTTTTTCACTAGTTTTGAATTTGGCTAGGGTCAGTGTTACTACTGGTAGCATGAGGCGACACCTGGACCCCACAGAGGTTGCTCAGGCAGTCCAACTCCTCATCAATATGTGCCATTGCCAGAAGGTTTGCTGTGTCTCCCAGCACAGTCTTAAGAGCATGGAGGAGATTCCAGGAGACAGGCAGTTACTCTAGGAGAGCTGGACAGGGCCTTAGAGGGTTCTTAACCCATCAGCAGGACCAGTATCTGCTCCTTTGTGCAAGGAGGAAAAGGATGAGTACTGCCAGAGCCCTACAAAATTACCTCCAGCTGGTGTGGTCTCTGACCAAACAATCAGAAACAGACTTCATGAGGGTGGCCTGAGGGCCTGATGTCCTCTAGTGGGCCCTGTGCTCACTGCCAAGCACCATAGAATTTGACTCGCATTTGCCATTGAACACCAGAATTGGCAGGTCCGCCATTGGCACCCTGTGCATTTCACAGATGAGAACAGGTTCACCCTGAGCACGTGACAGGGTCTGGTGAAGCCATGGTGAATATTATGCTGTCTGTAACATTGTTCAGCATGACCATTATGGTGGTGGGTCAGTGATGGTCTGGGGAGGCATAACCATGGATGGACATACAAACCTCTACTGGCTAGACAATGGTACCCTGACTGCCATTAGGTTTTGGGATGAAATCATTGGATCCATTGTCAGACCCTACACTGGTGCAGTGGGTCCTGGGTTCCTCCTGGTGCTTGACAATGCCTGGCCTCATGTGGTGAGAATATGCAGGCAGTCCCTGGAGGATGAAGGAATTGATACCATTGAATGGCCCCCACGCTTACCTGACCTAATGTCAGAGCCTGGGTCCGAACCTGGGCCTTCTGCAGTGAGTGGCAATGTTGCTTCTTGCTGAGCCACCTGGAATGCTGGACAGCTCCCTTGACAATTATTTGGATGATCCTACCTTGACCTTGTTTGTCATGAACCTTGAATCCCTTGCTCCTTCCATGAACTTCCTGATATAAGCCATGTCTCTGCACTTCCTGTTTGCCAGATTATTGTGCTCTCCAGCCAGTACCTTGCTCCTTGTCTTCTCTGCTGTTATCCGTATTTTGCTACCACTCGTTATTGACCCTTGGCCTGTTCTTGACTACGATTCTGCCTGATCCCAACCTGTGACTGCTCATTACTGACCCTGGCTTGTTTACTGACCACACTTCCATTTTATCCTTACCTGCTTAATACGCTACTGGACCTCTACTTGCTCACCTCCTGGTGGGGTGATCCTGAGGACCACGACCTGGTGCAGCAAAATCCATCTCCACCATCAGGAGCTCTGGTGAACACTGGTTGGTACTTAGACTCCTCGGGTGAGCCCACTCCTCCGCCACGGTGACCTACCCGTGTACCTATCCTGCTGGTTTCAGGTGAGTCTTTCCACTACTATAGCAACTGTTCTTTCAGCTTGACCCCTGATCGTGACAGAATAATCTGGCCCAAACATGGAGGCCACTATAGCAAACGTGGCTCCTCTTAGGCAGCAAATTGCTGAGCTGCAGGAATTCGGGGTTTCCCAACAAGAAAAAGTTGCCAAACTGGAAAGCATAGTGGATAGGTAACAGAGAGAGATTCATACTCTGCAGAGACAACTGCTGGACCGAGATGATACAAACTCACATATGCCCCAGCCCCAACCATCTAAGTGTAATGGAGACCACCGCCATTACAGGGGTTTCCTTAATCAATGTTGTATATGTTTCCAAATGCACCCTGCTGCATTTCCTTCAGAGAAAAAGAAGGTAATGTTTATTATTGGACTTCTGACTGGTGAAGCTCTAACTTGGGCCTCCCCTTATATAGAACAAGACAATGGCACTCTGAATAATTTTGATACCTTTTTGACCGCGATGAATCAGGTTTTTGATGATCCCAACCGTTGTGCTACTACCGAAGCAAAGTTGCATAGTTTGTGGCAAGGTAAACGCTCTGTTGCTGAATACACAGCCAAATTCAGATGTTGGATCGCAGATACCACTTGGAATCCTGCAGCACACAAAAGCTAGTTCCGCCAAGGGATTTCTGAACAGGTAAAGGATGAGCTTGCCAGAGTAGATACTCCTAATGATCTTGAGGAATTCATCCAATTATGTATCTGAATCGATCAAAGACTTACAGAAAGGAGGAAGGAGAGGCTGGGAATGTTTGGAAATAATGGTGGCATGCATCTCTCTGCTAGTCCATTTGTTCCGCAGGATTCAAAAGTCTCTCTGGGTTCTAACACTCCTGAGCCTATGCAGGTTGATGCTATCAAGAGATCCATTTCCATTCAGGAGAGAGCGAGAGAGAAGACGTTCAGAGAACCTATGTCTATATTGTGGGGACTCTGGTCATTATGCAGTTAATTGTCCTAAAAAAAAGTTAGAAGAACAATTGCTATGGCTGATGTGATTGTGCCTGAACAAATAAACTCTATTGCCAGTCTGTCTCCCTACTGATTCCTGAAGAAAATAAAGTGAACTATCTACTCTCTCATTTTGTCATCCCCATTAAACTTGTCTCCGAGGGCTGTGAAATCTCCTGCTCAGCTATGCTGGACTCCGGGGCTGGGGGGAACTTTATGGATATAGAATTTGCCAACAGCAATAATATTCAAGCAAGAAATACATTTACCACTATTGCTATGGAGGCAGTATGAAGATTCACCCTGTTTTTTACATATCGCTATTCAAACCATTTCACGATTTCTCTGAAATAATTCTTCCATCTTCTCCAACTGTCGAGGTACAAGGTGAAGAAGAATATGTGGCGGAGAAGATTCTTGACTCTAGGATGTTTAGAAAAAAAACTGCAATATCTTGTCCAATGGGAAGGATATGGGCAAGAGGAGAGTTCTTGGGAGCCTGAGGAAAATGTTCATGCTCCTAGATTAACAAGAGAATTCCACCAGAAGTTTCCCCTCTAGCCTGGTCCTAAGATATGCAGGGGATGTCCTGTGAGGAGGGGAGTACTATCAGAGCCTGAGTCCGAACCTGGGCCTTCTGCAGCGAGAGGCAATGTTTCTTCTTGCTGAGCCACCTGGAATGCTGGACAGCTCCCTTGACAATTATTTGGATGATCCTACCTTGACCTTGTTTGTCATGAACGTTGAACCCCTTGCTCCTCCCTTGAACGTCCTGATATAAGCCATGTCTCTGCACTTCCGAATTCTGCAGTGTTTAGAGTTATACTGTCAGCCCAGATTCAGCCAAATGCAGCAAAGTTGATTGGACGGTGCTTCACAGTATACAGTTGTGACCAAAATTATTCAACCCCCAATGCTGTAAAGGGGTTTAGGGACTATAGTGTACATTTGGAATTGTATTCAGAATCAAATCCTACAAGGACGTTGTAACTACCCAAATGCAACTAAAATGACATCAATTGTTTATGTAATACAGTAGTAAATGGTTCTTATGTGGTTTCTTCATTGCCACAATTATTCAACCCCTTAAAGACTACCACTCTGAAGAACAGAGGTTCATACAGGTGCTTTCCATCAGGTATTGAAAACACCTGTGGATGTCATCGAGCAGCAATCAAGCATAATAAGCACCAATTAGGCAGCTTTAAAATGACTGTGATACTCAGCTCCTTCTAGACATTTACTGGTGTGGTTACAAACATGGTGAAGGCAAGAGAATGGTCCAGGAAGACAAGAGAAGAGGTGATTTCTCTTCACAGGAAGGGCAATGGCTATAAGAAGATTGCAAAGATGTTAAACATACCAAGAGACACCTTAGGAAGCATCATTCGCAAATTCAAGGCAAAGGGCACTGTTGAAACGCTACCTGGTCGTGGCAGAAAGAAGATGCTGACTTCGACTGCTGTGCGCTACCTGAAGCGTAGAGTGGAGAGAAGTCCCCGTGTGACTGCTGAGGAACTGAGAAAAGATTTGTCAGATGTGGGTACAGAAGTTTCAGCCCAGACAATAAGACGCACACTGCGTAATGAAGGCCTCCGTGCCAGAACTCCCAGGCGTACCCCCTTGCTGTCTCCAAAGAATAAGAAGAGTCGACTGCAGTATGCCAAAAGCCATGTGGACAAACCACAAAAGTTGTGGGATAGTGTTCTGTGGACTGATGAAACAAAATTAGAACTGTTTGGGCCCATGGATCAACGCTATGTTTGGAGGAGGAAGAACAAGGCCTATGATGAAAAGAACACCTTGCCTACTGTGAAGCATGGTGGAGGGTCAATCATGCTTTGGGGCTGTTTTGCTTCTGCAGGTACAGGGAAGCTTCAGCGTGTGCAAGGTACCATGAATTCTCTTCAGTACCAGGAGATATTGGATGGAAACGTGATGCAGTCCGTCACACACCTGAGGCTTGGGAGACGTTGGACCTTTCAACAGGACAATGATCCCAAGCATACCTCCAAGTCCACTAGAGCATGGTTGCAGAGGAAAGGCTGGAACATTTTGGAGTGGCCATCGCAGTCACCAGACTTAAATCCGATTGAGAACCTCTGGTGGGACTTAAAGAAAGCAGTTGCAGTGCGCAAGCCTAAGAATGTGACTGAACTGGAGGCCTTTGCCCATGAAGAATGGGCGAAGATACCCGTAGATCGCTGCAAGACACTTGTGTCAAGCTATGCTTCACGTTTAAAAGCTGTTATAACTGTAAAAGGATGCTGTACTAAGTACTAAGATTGAATGTCACTTGGGGGTTGAATAAAACTGATAATGCTGTGAGCACAGAAAAGACATTTGTGGTTATTTCATTATAACTGTTATGTTATATTTGTCTGACCTACAAGTGCCTCTTTAATGTAAATGTAAGCAAGATGACTGAATGATCAAAAGCAATGTCAAACTGGCCAAAACACTCAATTTCAGTGGGGGTTGAATAATTTTGGTCACAACTGTAGATGGACAATGATGCAAAAGCAACCCAGGAGCTTATGAAGTTAAAGAAGTGGAATATTCTGCAATGGTTGAGTCAGTCATTTGATCTCAACCGAATTGAGCACACATTTCACTTGCTGAAGGCAAAACCAAAGGAAGAAAGACCCTCAAACAAAGAACAACTGAAGACAGCTGCAGTTAGAGCCTAGCAAAGCATCAAAAAGGAGGACACCCAGTCTTTGGTAAGGTCCATGGGTTCCAGACTTCAGACAGTCATTGCCAGTAAAGGATTCTCAACAAAATATTAAAAATGAACATTTTATTTAGGATTATATTAATTTATCCAATTACATTTGAGCCCCTGAAAATGTAGGGACTGTGTATAAAAATGGTTGCAGTTTCTAAAATTTGTACTTGATATTTATGTTCAACCCCTTGAATTAAAGCTGAAAGTCGGCACTGCAAATTAAGTTGGATTGTTTCATTTTAATTTATTCTGGTGGCATACAGACCCAAAAGTATGAAAATTGTGCCTGTGTCCAAATATATATGGACCTAACTGTATATACACACATACACTATATTGCCAAAAGTATTGGGACGCCTGCCTTTAAACGCACATGAACTTTAATGGCATCCCAGTCTTAGTCCGTAGGGTTCAATATGCAATGTGGAGCAGCAGGAAGGTGAGAGGGGTCTGGACTGTAACAACTATCACAAGGCACACTTGGTGTGCAACATGGGAACATTATGGCGAAGGCGGGAGGGTACCGGAGAGAGAGGTCACATGTGGTGCACAGTGTGGGAGCAATATAGTGGGAGGTGTACGGGGACCTGAGCGAAGGCACCACTGAACTGGGGCTCTCTGCTGAGTGAAGGTGCCACTGAGCTGGGGCCCTCTGCTGAGCGAGGGTGCCACTGAGCTGGGGCCCTCTGCAGAACGAGGGTGCCACTGAGCTGGGGCCCTCTGCAGAGCGAGGGTGACACTGAGCTGGGGCCCTCTGCAGAGCGAGGGTGCCACTGAGCTGGGGCCCTCTGCAGAGCGAAGGTGCCACTGAGCTGTAAGCCATGTACCGGGGTGGGCTCCCCAGGATACAGTGAAGTCACGAACGAGGAAATCAACCCCAACACCAGCTTTTGCCACAACAGAATTTTACTTAGATGTGGCAAATAAACACAACCACAAATGCTGAGACAATACAATAAATTTACATACACCCAGCCCAAAGGCTGAGACCCTTGTGCTGCACAGCACGGCGCCTCCTGATGGATGAAGGTAGAAGGTATAGTAATTTACCTACTGGTGGACACAACTAAGCTGCCACACCTTACCTGTTATTACCCTAAAAGAGCAGGAATCAGTGTATGGGTGTATGGTATGGGCTAGCCTGCAGTGCAGCACAACAGCTTACAATCTTACACAAATCTACAGTATTCCCCCTCCCATAACTGGTCCTGTAGCACGTGCCTGATTATTCCTTCTGAGCAAAACGCCAGTCTGGCTTGAGTTTGTAGGATGTTATCAGCTCTCCAATGTGAAATGTCATTTTAAGTTATGAAGTCCTTCCAATGATCAGTAATAACACTTGTGGCCTGACACAAACAGAGACCCTAACTAACTAACAACAGGCATGGACTCAGTCTCTGGGCGCCAACACTGAAATGAGGTGCGTGCACGATCTTACCGACCCGGCTCTGCTTTGTATCCGCTGGTGACTCTGAACAGAACAAATGTCTCTCCAACAAGCATGTGGTATCGCAGTATATATTGCTTAGTTCCTCTGCTCTCATCAGCATTCCAGGCAGCAATCTTCCTTTCTCTGAACAGGATCAGGGTCTTGGACACGATCAGCTTCACTTAGCTGCAGCTCTGGTTACTGAGGGAAGCTTTCACACCTGGATGTCATCAGATTCTCAGCTCACACGGCCCCTGCATTCACCATCCTCTAAACATGGCTACTCTCTCTCCTTTTCCTGTTCCTTCAACTGTGTGAAAACTCCACCTCTTCATGAATATAGAAATACAATTGCAAGAAAAAGTATGTGAACCCCTTGGGATTACGTGGCGTTTTGCATGAATTGGGCATAAAATGTGCTCTGAACATCATCTAAGTCACAACAATAGAAGAACACAGTCCGCTGAACATAATACTACACAAACATTAGATGTTGCCATGGTTTAATTGCACATAACATGTAAACATTCACAGTGCAGGGAGGAAAAAGTATGTGAGGCCCTAGCTTAATGACTTCTCCCAGAGCTAATTGGAGCTCGGAGTGAGCCAACCTTGACTCCAATCAGTGTGATGATATTGGATATGTTGCTGACAGCTGTCCTGCCCTTAAAAAACACACACCTGTTTTGGGTTTACTGGTTTCAAGAAGCACTGTCTGATATGAACCATGCCTCGCAGAAAAGAGCTCTCAGAAGATCTATGATCAAGAATTGTTGACTTGCATGAAGCTGGAAAGGGTTACAAAAGTATCTCCAAAAGCCTTGATGTTCATGTGTCCACGGTAAGACAGACTGTCTACAAATGGAGAAAGTTTAGCACTGTTGCTACTCTCCCTAGGCGTGGTCGTCCTGTAAAAATGACTGCAAGAGCACAGCGCAGAATGCTGCATGAGGTAAAGAAGAATCCCAGAGTGTCAGCTAAAGACCTACAGAAATCTCTGGCACATGCTAACATTTTTGTTGACACATCTACAATAAGGAAAACATTAAGAATGGAAAATATTAACACAAGAATGGAGTACATGGGAGGACACCACGGAGGAAGCCATTGCTGTCCAAAAAGAATTGAGTTGTTTGGGAAGAACACACAACACTATGTGTGGAGAAAAAAAAGGCACAGCACACCAACATCAAAACCTCATCCCCACTGTAAAACATGGCGGAGGGGGCATCATGGTTTGGGGCTGCTTTGCTGCCTCAGGGCCTGGACGGATTGTTGTCATTGATGGGAAAATGAATTCCATAGTTTATCAAGACATTTTGCAGGAAAACGTACGACCATCTGTCCTCCAACTGAAGCTCCGCAGAGGATGGGTGATGTAACAGGACAATGACCCAAAGCATACAAGTAATTCAGCAAAACAATGGCTGCAACAGCACAGAATCAGTCCTGACCTCAACCCGATTGAAATGCTGTGGCATGACCTTAAGAGAGCAATTCACACCAGACATCCCAAGAATATTGCTACACTGAAACAGTTTTGTGAAGAGGAGTGGTCCAAAATGACTCCAGATCGTTGTGCAGGTCTGATCTGCAACTACAGGAAACGTTTGGTTGAGGTTATTGCTGCCAAAGGAGGGTCAACCAGTTATTAAGTCCAAAGGTTCACATACTTTTTCCTCCCTGCACTGTGAATGTTTACATGTTATGTGCAATTAAACCATGGCAACATCTAATGTTTGTGTAGTATTATGTTCAGCAGACTGTGTTCTTCTATTGTTGTGACTTAGATGACGTTCAGAGCACATTTTATGCCCAATTCATGCAAAACTCCACGTAATCCCAAGGGGTTCACATACTTTTTCTTGCAACTGTACCTGTCTGCTGCCAGCCTTTGCCTTTGGCCTCCCAATTTAGGGATACCTTGGGATAGCATGTGAGTGTACCAATTTCTCCATCTTCTATTTTTTTCTTCTTTCTTTTCTTTTTTGAATAATATATACATTTTAAGGATATATTGTAATGTATGTTTTTTGTAAATAGGTCATACTCCTGTAAATCTGAATTTATTCTCTCTTGAGAAGAGGAGATTAACGAGGATATGATCAACATGTATAAATACATCAGTGGTTCATATAGTGAACTCGATGTAGAGCTATTCACCCTGAGGTCATCACAGAGGACAAGGGGGCACTCTTTACGTCTGGAGGAAAAGAAATGTAATCTCCAAACATGGAAAGGTTTCTTCACAGTGAGAGCTGTGAAAATGTGTTCTGGCCAGCTCAGTGGATTGCTTCAAAAAAGGCCTGGAATCTTTCCTACATACACAGAATATAACTGGATACTAACATTTGTAGGCAAAGTTGATCCAGGGAATATCCAATTGCCTCTCGGGAATCACTAAGGAATTTTTTTCTCTGCATTAGCAAATTGGATTGGATGCTATGCTGGGTTTTTTCCTTCCTCTGGATCAACTGTGGGTATAGGATTATAACTTTTTTTTTTTTTTTTATGGTTGAACTGGACTTTTGTCTTGTTTCAGCCAGACTAATTATGTAACTATGCAAATCCTAATTGAAGGCCCTGAGGAAGCACTTATGCAAAACGTGTTGACCTCTAAAGATTAATGGAATTGAAGAATGTCTGTCTGAATTGAAGGGATGATCCATATACTTGAGCGATGACCTTATATAGTTTTTAATGCCTTTTGTCAATCTAGATTTTTAAATCTCTAATAAAAACAAAGTTTTTATTGATATAATTGGTGTGTTCCCTGGTACCAGTAAAAAAAAAAAACATACTAAAATTTATCTGTCTAAACCTAGCACCTATGTAGGAGGGTGCCACATTTATTTTATAGGGTAGAAAGAAACTTCAAGATATGTTGGATAGTGAACATTTAAGCCTCATGCACACAAACATATTAAAATACTCCTATTTACACTGGAACCCTTTCTGCCATGAGCTAGCCGAAGAATCAAGTGTAAAAAAGACTTGTTTTGGTGTGTAAATACGTGCATTTATGTACATTAACATATGTATGGTGTTTAGTGTAAGCTCATTCTACTGCCCACAATATCAATTTATTCTGGTTACTGGAATAAATGTACTAGTGTAAATTATGCTCCTTTCTGAACGCAGGTTTGGGGCTTTTTTTATGTCTATAAACGCTGCTCATAAAATACTTATCTAAAAATGCCTGATGACCACCTAGGGTAACATAGAACTGCTTTTAAAGGCACAAAAAAGTATGCTGTATGCCTGTGTATATGAGGAAGTCTGCGTGAGGTTTTATTCATTTGACAAATTGTTTCTGTTTCTATTTTCTGACCTACCCATTTGCTATTTCCCCTAGACAATAGCAGGCTAAAGGGTGGCATTTTCGCACATCGTCAGTCGCTTGGCAATAGTGAGAATGGTGTGTTTCCTCTTCTTTAAAAATAATATTTAAATTGAAATTCCTTCATAAGCTAAACTAGTGATGACAGCACAGTGGCTAAATGGTTAGCACTTCCACTTGGCAGTACTAGGATCGCTGGTTTGAATCCCACCCATGGCACCACCTGCCTGGAGTTTGCATGTTCTCTCTGTGCCTGCGTGGGTTTCCTTCGGGTACTCCGGTTTCCTCACACACTCCAAAGACATGCTGGTAGGTTAATTGGCTCCTGTCTAAATTGGCCCTAGTATGTGTATGTATGAATGTGAGTTATGGACCTTAGATTGTACACCCCTTGAGGGTGTAAATGTAGAATATATATATATATATATATATGTAAAGCACTGTGTAAATTGACAGCATAAGTACCTGAAATAAATAAATAAATAATGGGAATTGTTACATTGTACATCTGTGAACCTGGGAAAGGGCAAGGAAACCCCAAGCTGTTGTTCCTATTGTGTTGCATCTGAATCGAAACATTAGGCCTCATTCACATAGGGCATTAACTGTGACTGTCAGAGGAATCTGACTTTTTTTTTCTGCCTCTAAAGTCCCTTCTATGTTACACATGGGCATTTACAGGTGTTTATAGGAAGAAAAAAACCATCACTAACATGTTCAGGAGAGAAGCATTTTGGTGGAGAAAATGCTAGACGAGTCTAAACACATGTAAATGCACCTAAACGCTATGCATGATTGGCACTTGAGCATTCTTTCATTCCAATGGCTAGAATAGATTATTATTGTGGCCAGTGGAATCAACGAAAGCCCAAAATGCCTGACCTGCCTAAACATATTTGCAAAATGCAGCTTTAGGTGGGAATTTTGAGCTGCTTTTTCCTCCCCATGAGTTAGGGCATCCAGGGGAGGAAAAAAAATGTTCTGTGTGCATGAGGCCTTAAAGCAGAATTTCATTCTCTCAATCAACATTGACCATTGTTATGTTACTAGCATTTGTACATAGATAGAAAAGTATTTTATAGTTCCTGGTTTAAAACTTTTTTTTTTACATTATTTTACAGTAACTTCCTGGTTTCCAGGCCGAGGTAAATGACATCATACATCCCAGGAGTCTTCAGGAGGAGGGGAGGTGGAGTTTTCTCAGTCAAGGAAACCCTCCTGTCTGCAAGCCTGAGCTAAGGGCAGATGGACTCCAGTAGGTAAATAATACATGAACCATTTGCCCATTATTTGGACTAATATTTCAACTTTGGATGAAAGCCCACCTGATGTGTTTGTACTCCAACCTTACTATATATATATATATGTATATATATATATATATATTGCCAGAAGTATTGAGATACCCCTACAATTCATTGGATTCAGGTGTTCCAATCACCTCCATGGCCACAGGTGTATAAATTCAAGCACCTAGGCACGCAGATTGCTTCTACAAACATTTGTGAAAGAATGGGTCACTCTCAGTTCAGTGAATTCAAGCGTGGTACCGTGATAGGTTGCCGCTTGTGCAATAAGTCCATCCGTGACATTTCCTGGCTACTAAATATTCCATGGTCAACTGTTAGTGGTATTATAACAAAGTGGAAGCAACTGGGAACAACAGCAACTCAGCCACCAAGTGGTAGACCACGTAAAATGACAGAGCGGGGTCAGCTAAAGCGCACAGTGTCAATAGCTAAAGACCTCCGAACTTGGTGTGGCCTTCAGATTAGCAGAACAACAGCGCATACAGAAATTCATGGAATGGGTTTCCATGGCCGAGCAGCTGCATCCAAGCCTTACATCACCAAGTGCAATGCAAAGCGTCAGATGCAGTGGTGTAGAGCATGCCGCCACTGGACTCTAGAGCAGTGGAGACTTGTTCTCTGGCGTGACAAATCACACTTCTCTGTCTGGCAATGTAATGGACATGTCTGGGTTTGGCTGTTGCCAGGAGAACAGAACAGTACTTGCCTGACTGCATTGTGCCAAGTGTAAAGATTGGTGGAGGAGGGATTATGGTGTGGGGTTGTTTTTCAGGGGTTGGGAATGGCCCCTTAGTTCCAGAGAAGGGAACTCTTAAGGAGTCAGCATACCAAGACATTTTGGACAATTTCATGCTCCCAACTTTGTGGGAACAATTTTGGGGATGGCCCCTTCCTGTTCCAAAGTCACTGCACACCAGTGCACAAAGCAAGGTCCATAAAGACATTGGATGAATGAGTTTGGGGTGGAGGAACTTGACTGCCTTGCACAGAGTCTTGACCTCAACCCCATAGAACACCTTTGGGTTGAATGAAAGTGGAGACTGCGAGCCAGGCCTTCCTGTCCTACATCAGTGCCTGACCTCACAAATGTGCTTCTGGAAGAATGGTCAAACATTCTCATAGACACCCTCCTAAACCTTGTGGACAGCCTTCCCAGAAGAGTTGAAGCTGTTATAGCTGCAAAGGGTGGGCCAACTCAATATTGAACCCTACGAGCTAAGACTGGGATGCCATTAAAGTTCATGTGTGTGTAAAGGCAGGCATCCCAATACTTTTGGCAATATAATGTATAGATTTTTTTTTTACATTATTATTATTATCTTACAGACACACACACACATATACTTTTTCAAAAACGATATTTTATTATCTTTTATTATTTTTCTTGTTTATTGCCGTTTTTTCCATTTTTATATTTACTTTAACTATTTTGAACACAATATTTTCTGACCAATCTAAAAATAAAAGCCTCACACACCTCATTAGGTACACACAGGAAATAGCGGTGAAGGTCTCACACTTCATTAGTCATAATTGTTTTATTTATCCAAAAGATAGAAATTGATCTCTGAAGGTTTATTCACCTTAACTATAATTCTATGAGGGATCCTGAAATTATTTTAATGAGAGCTCAATCATTAGGGGTTTTATAAAATACATTTTAGTTTAATAAGAGATGATATCATTTCTTTCTTATTTTTTTTAACTCTTTTTTATGTCTTGTAAATTTTATTAAAATTGTACTTTTGACCTCCTGACCTGCCAATTCCTATTAATGGTTTTTAAAATGCCCCATGTGTTTGTGAGTAAACCATCTGCTGAAAAAATAAAGGGTAGGATAGCCCCCCACATACACATCTTTGTGTGTCCATCTAGTTATGATATTTACACAGCTTTGCCACACCTCACATGTCTGTCTAGTGGATCAGATCTTCCACTGCTGCAGTTGCACATTCACTTACAGGCTCCCTCCCCATCCCCACCCTGTGTCTGAACAGAGATGCAGAAAACTGATGAGCTCATCTTTCTTCTCTATTACTCTGTTCTCTTCTTCTATCAGTATGCACTGTCCCACACCTAATTGGCACCCTGTGCTGCATATCCATCCCTCTCATTGAGCAGCATTGTATAAATTGTACAGTAGACTGCAATGTACCACATTTGTTTATTTTATTTTCGTAGCACCCTCCTAATTAGCTAGGAGGAGTTAGCAAATTATTTTTTATTTAGAAGGACTGAGTAGCAGCGTGGGTGATAGTCAGAGGTTAAATTTGGGTCAGGGCTGAGAGGGTCTGCGGATCAGTTCCCTGATACCTCCCCCTGATCTAGAGATTTGCATTGACTCTAGAACTCATTGCGCAGGGGTGAGGAGGAGCTGATCTGCATACTCAAGGGACTCTGGCCAATCCCCAAGAAGGAGGCTTGGCATGGGATCAGAGCAGCCCTTAAGTATGATTGAGCCTGCTCAGCAGCAGGAGACTTCGGGTGGAAGATGGGAGCGCAGGCTGATATGCAGGAGTCTTGGAGGGGGCCTAGTGGGAAGGGGCCTACCTACAGGCTGAGGCTTGGACAGAAGAATCACTCGGCCTCACCAGTCCCCAGAGGGAGGACTACCTGTAGAGCCAGGAAAGGTGGAAAACCTGATTAGCTCCTTACTCGGGACTGTTCATCTTAAAGTACATGGCACCGGATCCCCCTTGCCCATACAGGACCCTTTTCTGAGCATGCAGCCTGGCAGGTCAGGAAAGGGGGGAGGTGAGCGAGCTGCCCCCCTGAATCATACCAGGCCACATGCCCTCAACATCAGGGGAGGTGCTTTGGGGCAGGGGGGCTCCCTCACCCTTAAAGAACCTTGTCCCCATGTTGATGGTGACAAGGGCTTCTTTCCCATAACTGTGGCCAGTGGTTGTGGGGTTCTGCTGGTGGGGGGCTTATCAGAATTTGGTAGCCCCCTTTAACAAGGGGACCCCCAGATCCCAGCCCCCCCATGTGAATGAGTATGGGGTACATGGTACCACTGCTCATTCACAAAAAAAATGTGTAGTGTTAAAAAATGACAGTAGACAGTCTTTGACAAGCCCTTTATCAAAAACAAAAATTAAAAAATGTCCCCCGAAGTGGATCCAAAGTCATCCTGCCGCCACCGCCAACCCCCCCAAAAAAAAACCTCTCTCCACTCTCGACGCTGTCTCCCACCATGTGACAGCTGTGCTGACCTGACAGTTCTTAACCACTTGCCTACTGGGCAATTATACCCCCTTCCTGCCCAGGCCAATTTTCAGCTTTCAGTGCTCTCACACTTTGAATGACACTTACTCAGTCATGCAACACTGTACCCATATAAAATTTTCATCCTTTTTTTCACACAAATAGAGCTTTCTTTTGGTGGTATTTAATCACCGCTGGGTTTTTTATTTTTGCACTATAAACGAAAAAAGACCAATTTTTTTTTTAAATGCGTTTTTCTTAGTTTCTGTTATAGAATTTTGCAAATAAGTACTTTTTCTTCATAAATTTTGACCAAAATTTATACTGCTACATTTCTTTGGTAAAAATAACACAAATCAGTGCATATTATTTGGTCTGTGTGAAAGCCATAGTCTACAAGCTATGGTACCAATCATTGAAAATTGATGACACCTGATCACACTTGATGTACCAATAGCCTATCTCATTTCTTGAGGTCCTAACAAGCCAGGACAGTACACATACCCCCTAAATGATCCATTTTTGGAAAGCAGACATTCCAAATTATTTAGTAAGAGGCATGATGAGTTTTTTGAAGTTGTAATTTTTTCCCACAATTCTTTGGAAAATTAGGATTTTTTTTCCCCACAAAATTGTCATAATAACAAGTTATTTTTTACACACAGCACAGGCATACTTGCAACTACACCCCACAATACATTCTGCTACTCCTCCTGAATATAATGATACCAAATATGTGAGACTTTTCCACAGCCTGACCACATAGAGTCATAAAGAGTCCCAACATGCAAGGAGCGCCATCAGGTGTTCTAGGGACATAAATTACACATCTAATATCTTGACTACCTTTTACAATTTGAAGGCCCTGATGCACCAGGACAATGGAATTACCCACAAAATGACCCCATTTTGAGAAGCAAACACCCCAATGTATATTCTGTGAGGTATAATGAGTCTTTTGAACATGTCATTTATTTCTAAAAGTTTTCAGAATATGCGGAAAGAAAATGAAAACTTATTTTTTTTTACACAAAGTTGTCCATTTATAAGATATTTCTAAGACATAACATGTACAGTTGCAAGAAAAAGTATGTGAACCCCTTGGGATTACGTGGAGTTTTGCATGAATTGGGCATAAAATGTGCTCTGAACATCATCTAAGTCACAACAATAGAAGAACACAGTCTGCTGAACATAATACTACACAAACATTAGATATCGCCATGGTTTAATTGCACATAACATGTAAACATTCACAGTGCAGGGAGGAAAAAGTATGTGAGGCCAACCTTGAGCTAATTGGAGCCAGGAGTGAGCCAACCTTGACTCCAATCAGTGTGATGATATTGGATGTGTTGCTGACAGCTGTTCTGCCCTTAAAAACACACACCTGTTTTGGGTTAACTGGTTTCAAGAAGCACTGTCTGATGTGAACCATGCCTCGCAGAAAAGAGCTCTCAGAAGACCTACGATCAAGAATTGTTGACTTGCATGAAGCTGGAAAGGGTTACAAAAGTATCTCCAAAAGCCTTGATGTTCATGTGTCCACGGTAAGACAGACTGTCTACAAATGGAGAAAGTTTAGCACTGTTGCTACTCTCCCTAGGCGTGGTCGTCCTGTAAAAATGACTGCAAGAGCACAGCATAGAATGCTGCATGAGGTAAAGAAGAATCCCAGAGTGTCAGCTAAAGACCTACAGAAATCTCTGGCACAAGCTAACATTTTTGTTGACACATCTACAATCAGGAAAACATTAAACAAGAATGGAGTACATGGGAGGACACCACAGAGGAAGCCATTGCTGTCCAAAAAGAATATTGCAGCACCTTTGAAGTTTGCAAAAGAGCACCTCGATGTTCCACAGCACTACTGGCAAAATATACTGTAAACAGATGAAACCAAGATTGAGTTGTTTGGGAAGAACACACAACACTATGTGTGGAGAGAAAAAGGCACAGCACACCAACATCAAAACCTCATCCCCACTGTAAAACATGGCGGAGGGAGCATCATGGTTTGGGGCTGCTTTGCTGCCTCAGGGCCTGGGCGGATTGCTGTCATTGATGGGAAAATGAATTCCAGAGTTTATCAAGACATTTTGCAGGAAAACATACGACCATCTGTCCGCCAACTGAAGCTCCGCAGAGGATGGGTGATGCAACAGGACAATGACCCAAAGCATACAAGTAATTCAACAAAACAATGGCTGCAACAGCACAGAATACGCCTTCTGGAGTGGCCCAGTCAGAGTCCTGACCTCAACCCGATTGAAATGCTGTGGCATGACCTTAAGAGAGCGATTCACACCAGACATCCCAAGAATATTGCTACACTGAAACAGTTTTGTGAAGAGGAGTGGTCCAAAATGACTCCAGATCGTTGTGGAGGTCTGATCTGCAACTACAGGAAACGTTTGGTTGAGGTTATTGCTGCCAAAGAGGGTCAACCAGTTATTAAGTCCAAAGGTTCACATACTTTTTCCTCCCTGCACTGTGAATGTTTACATGTTATGTGCAATTAAACCATGGCAACATCTAATGTTTGTGTAGTATTATGTTCAGCAGACTGTGTTCTTCCATTGTTGTGACTTAGATGACGTTCAGAGCACATTTTATGCCCAATTCATGCAAAACTCCACGTAATCCCAAGGGGTTCACATACTTTTTCTTGCAACTGTAAATATAACAGAATACACCCCAAAATACATTCTGATACTTCTCTTGAGTATGGTAATACCACATGTGTGAGACTTTTTAACAGCCTGGCCACATACAGAGGCCCGACATCAAATTAGCATCGTCAGATGTTCTAGGGACATAAATTACACATCAAATTTTCAGACAACCTATTCATTTTTGATCATACCATATTTCTAACACATAGTATGTACATACCAAGAATTATACCCCAAAATAGATTCTGCTGAGAAAATAGTAAGCAAAAGATTACCTGTGGTTTTAGTAATGCAGTTGTTCACAGAGGAGAGCATTAGTCCAGGCAGCAGGCAGGGACGTGGTCCGCAACATCAAAAGCAATTGTCCAGGCAGCAGACAGGATTATTGTCCATAGTCAGTACAGAAAGCAGGCAGAGATATCAGCATAGCCAAACCATTGGTCCAAGCAGCAGGCAGAGATGTGGTCAGCAGCAGCTGAAGGAATTGTCAAGGTAGAGACATGGTCAGCACAGCCAAAATATCAGTCCTGGTAGTATGCAGGAATATGGTCCATGGTACAGGTAGCAGGTAGAGGTGTGGACAGTTCATGCGGCAGGCAGAAACATGTTGGCAAAAAGATGGCAGCAAGCAGGAATATCAGGCTTAGGGCCTCGGTCAGGTAAGACTTGGCAAAGAGGTAGAGGCTTCGTCCAACCCATCTCTTCGAAGCCTCCGGACTAACAGACCCTTTCCCAGGAATTATAAAATCCAGAGAAAACCAAAAACTTAGTTTTCTCCACTCTGAAAAACTATTCTGATGCCCCTCACATATGTGAGACCCCTGTGTTATCTTGAATCCTACTAGTACAGTAGCAGGAGAGATCAGTCCAAGCGGCGGGCAAAAACGTGGTCAATTAACAAGCCGAGGTCAGTTCAGATGGCAGGCAGAAACGTGGTTGACAGTTTAGACGGCAAGCAGAGGCATCATCAATAAACAGACCAGGGTCAGTTCCAGAGCAGGCAGAGATATGCTCAATTTAGGCAGCAGACAGAGGCGTGGTCAAATAGCAGGCCAGGGTCAATTCCAGAGCAGGCAGAATACCTCTCCATACCGGTCAGTTTAGGCAGCAGGCAATGGCGTTGTCAACTAAGAGGCTAGGGTCATTTCAGGAGCAGGCAGAGGCATGAGGAGTGAATGGCAGGAAATTCAGAATTACATTTACCATACTTCACTAATATTGTAGAGAAGTGTGATAACGGCGGAAACAGTCACCTATGCAGAGGCCTGGTTGGGAAGGACAATAAAAACTGGTGTCTCGTCTAACTCCTCTTCTGGAGCACACCTGACATTTTTTTTACATCTTTGACCTCTTTCTCCGGGAGAGACTTTTTCAGGAAAATGGTGTTCGTGGAGTCTACTCACTGCATCTGAGTGAACACTTTCTGGTGGGCCTCCAGGGTACAAAAGGGCAGTGATAATTTCCTCCTGATAGCAAAGAAAGGACATGGGTGTCTCGGTGGATTTCTGGTAGATCGCATATGTATTATAAATGGCTAAATTGAAAAAATTATTTGAGACTTTTTTATACCAATGGTGGGTTCTTCTTACAGCAAGGTAGGGCTGGATCATCTGTTCATTGAAGTTGACTCCCCCCATGAACAAATTATAATTGTGGACACATTCTGGTTTTTAGATTGTGCCGTTTCTTCTGGTGATTTGCACGTGGGTGTCATTATGAATTGATGAGAGCATGTAGATGTCTAGTTTGTCCCTCCACTTCATAGCCTATATCTCTTCATTCCACAAATTCACTATCTCCCCTCACTGTACTCTTGTGTTCACCAGCCTTTGTGGGAAGCCCTTTTTACTAGCTCTCACGGTGTCACGTGCTAGTGTTCTCCTTCGGTGAAAATTGCGGAAAAGGGGCAAGCTGGTATAAAAATTATCAACGTATAGATGATAACCCTTTTCAAGGAGTGGAAATACAAGCTCCCAAACGACTTTTCCACTTGCTCCAATGTAATCTGGGCATTCAGGGGAATGCAGTTGGGTGTCTCTTCCTTCGTACACGAGGAAGGCGTACATGCACCCCATGGCTCTGTTGCGTCATTTATATAGTTTAACTCCATATTGGGCCCTTTTGCTGTTAATAAACTGCTTAAAGCTCAGCCTGCCAGTGAAGGGGACAAGCGACTCATCCACGCAGATATTTTTGTTAAATAATTGGGCAAATTTCTTGGAGAAAAAATTAAGGAGTGGCCGAATTTTATACAATTTATCATATGCTGGGTCATTTTGGGGAAGGCACTGGGTGTTATCGTTGTAATGGAGGAACCGCATGATCATTAGATATCTTGTTCTGGGCATGACCGATGAGTAAATTGGCATATGATGGATTTTGTGGGTAGACCAGTAGGAGTGTAACTGATTTTTTTTTTTTTTTGTGAGTCCCATATTAAATGTGAGGCCCAAAAAGGTTCTAAATTCCTCCATTGTTAACTGCTTCCATTCATAGGGACGGGCATAACTTGAAAATGGGTTGGTGGCTATGAATTGTTTGGCATAGAGGTTGCACTGGTCCACAATTGAATTTAGCAAGCCATTGGTAAAAATTAAATTTAAAAAAATGGGGCAAAATTTTCTGTGTTCACCTGGACTCCTGGCTGGGCAATAAAAGGGGGGATGTTATCTGCTCCAGAGTTAGGGGAAAGCCATAGGGTGACACCCCACTAGTACCTGGCCTTTCTTGAGGTTCTCCATTTATGGTGGAAGCCACTGCTCTACTAGTGGATGCCACTGCTCTACTTGTGGTAGCCTGCTCCTCACCAGAACACCTTCGTTTGGTAGGCATACTTTCTTCTTCCTCCGATACTGTAGCAGACCCATTGCGCGGGAAACACAATCATGGGAGGACATCATATTTAGAGATGAGCGAAGTATTCAAAAATTCGATTCGACTGATTCGCCGAATTCGTGGAATAAATTCGATTCGAGTCGAATATATTCGCTGCGAATTTAACTTATAAAAAGGGTGTTTCTAGGCTTCAGAGAGCCTTTATATTAATGCAGAACACTGTACCTTTAATTTAAATGCCCTTGGAGTCTGCTGGGGAAGAGAAATAATACTGTCAGTCAGTATGACATGCAGATGAGTGCCGTCGATCTTAGAATCACCGCACACTTCACTCATTTGGGCAGTCACGGGGCCAAAACCAGAGTGTGGAGCCACAGTGTGGAGGTGGAGGCAGCAGCAATGGGAGGCCATACAGCACCCTATGACAAAATGGAACCCACCAGCAGTGTGAGGAGACCTGAAAGTGGCACATGGCAGAGTGTGGCAATGGAGACAGCAGCAATGGGAGGCCGTACAGGGACCCATGACACACTCTGGACCTGGCAGCAGCATGAGGAGGCGGTACAGGGGCCCATAACAGATTACGGGCCTGGCAGCAGCATAAGGAGTCGGTACGGGGGCCCATGGCAGATTACGGGCCTGGCAGCAGCAATGGGAGGCCATACAGCACCCTATGACAAAATGGAACCCACCAGCAGTGTGAGGAGACCTGAAAGTGGCACATGGCAGAGTGTGGCGATGGAGACAGCAGCAATGGGAGGCCGTACAGGGACCCATGACACACTCTGGACCTGGCAGCAGCATGAGGAGGCGGTACAGGGGCCCATGACAGATTACGGGCCTGGCAGCAGCATGAGGAGGCGGTACGGGGGCCCATGGCAGATTACGGGCCTGGCAGCAGCAATGGGAGGCCATACAGCACCCTATGACAAAATGGAACCCACCAGCAGTGTGAGGAGACCTGAAAGTGGCACATGGCAGAGTGTGGCGATGGAGACAGCAGCAATGGGAGGCCGTACAGGGACCCATGACACACTATGGACCTGGCAGCAGCATGAGGAGGCGGTACAGGGGCCTATGACAGATTACGGGCCTGGCAGCAGCATGCATGAGGAGTCGGTACGGGGGCCCATGGCAGATTACGGGCCTGGCAGCAGCAATGGGAGGCCATACAGCACCCTATGACAAAATGGAACCCACCAGCAGTGTGAGGAGACCTGAAAGTGGCACATGGCAGAGTGTGGCGGTGGAGACAGCAGCAATGGGAGGCCGTACAGGGACCCATGACACACTCTGGACCTGGCAGCAGCATGAGGAGGCGGTACAGGGGCCCATGACAGATTACGGGCCTGGCAGCAGCATGAGGAGGCGGTACGGGGGCCCATGGCAGATTACGGGCCTGGTAGCAGCAATGGGAGGCCATACAGCACCCTATGACAAAATGGAACCCACCAGCAGTGTGAGGAGACCTGAAAGTGGCACATGGCAGAGTGTGGCGATGGAGACAGCAGCAATGGGAGGCCGTACAGGGACCCATGACACACTCTGGACCTGGCAGCAGCATGAGGAGGCGGTACAGGGGCCCATGACAGATTACGGGCCTGGCAGCAGCATGAGGAGGCGGTACGGGGGCCCATGGCAGATTACGGGCCTGGCAGCAGCAATGGGAGGCCATACAGCACCCTATGACAAAATGGAACCCACCAGCAGTGTGAGGAGACCTGAAAGTGGCACATGGCAGAGTGTGGCGATGGAGACAGCAGCAATGGGAGGCCGTACAGGGACCCATGACACACTCTGGACCTGGCAGCAGCATGAGGAGGCGGTACAGGGGCCCATGACAGATTACGGGCCTGGCAGCAGCATGAGGAGGCGGTACGGGGGCCCATGGCAGATTACGGGCCTGGCAGCAGCAATGGGAGGCCATACAGCACCCTATGACAAAATGGAACCCACCAGCAGTGTGAGGAGACCTGAAAGTGGCACATGGCAGAGTGTGGCGATGGAGACAGCAGCAATGGGAGGCCGTACAGGGACCCATGACACACTCTGGACCTGGCAGCAGCATGAGGAGGCGGTACAGGGGCCCATGACAGATTACGGGCCTGGCAGCAGCATGCATGAGGAGTCGGTACGGGGGCCCATGGCAGATTACGGGCCTGGCAGCAGCAATGGGAGGCCATACAGCACCCTATGACAAAATGGAACCCACCAGCAGTGTGAGGAGACCTGAAAGTGGCACATGGCAGAGTGTGGCGATGGAGACAGCAGCAATGGGAGGCCGTACAGGGACCCATGACACACTCTGGACCTGGCAGCAGCATGAGGAGGCGGTACAGGGGCCCATGACAGATTACGGGCCTGGCAGCAGCATGAGGAGGTGGTACGGGGGCCCATGGCAGATTACGGGCCTGGCAGCAGCAATGGGAGGCCCGTAATCTGCCAGCACCCTATGACAAAATGGAACCCACCAGCAGTGTGAGGAGACCTGAAAGTGGCACATGGCAGAGTGTGGCGATGGAGACAGCAGCAATGGGAGGCCGTACAGGGACCCATGACACACTCTGGACCTGGCAGCAGCATGAGGAGGCGGTACAGGGGCCCATGACAGATTACGGGCCTGGCAGCAGCATGAGGAGTCGGTACGGGGGCCCATGGCAGATTACGGGCCTGGCAGCAGCAATGGGAGGCCCGTAATCTGCCAGCACCCTATGACATAATGGAACCCACCAGCAGTGTGAGGAGACCTGAAAGTGGCACATGGCAGAGTGTGGCGATGGAGACAGCAGCAATGGGAGGCCGTACAGGGACCCATGACACACTCTGGACCTGGCAGCAGCATGAGGAGGCGGTACAGGGGCCCATGACAGATTACGGGCCTGGCAGCAGCATGAGGAGTCGGTACGGGGGCCCATGGCAGATTACGGGCCTGGCAGCAGCAATGGGAGGCCCGTAATCTGCCAGCACCCTATGACCAAATGGAACCCACCAGCAGTGTGAGGAGACCTGAAAGTGGCACATGGCAGAGTGTGGCGATGGAGACAGCAGCAATGGGAGGCCGTACAGGGACCCATGACACACTCTGGACCTGGCAGAAGCATGAGGAGGCGGTACAGGGGCCCATGACAGATTACGGGCCTGGCAGCAGCATGAGGAGTCGGTACGGGGGCCCATGGCAGATTACGGGCCTGGCAGCAGCAATGGGAGGCCCGTAATCTGCCAGCACCCTATGACAAAATGGAACCCACCAGCAGTGTGAGGAGACCTGAAAGTGGCACATGGCAGAGTGTGGCGATGGAGACAACAGCAATGGGAGGCCGTACAGGGACCCATGACACACTCTGGACCTGGCAGCAGCATGAGGAGGCGGTACAGGGGCCCATGACAGATTACGGGCCTGGCAGCAGCATGAGGAGTCGGTACGGGGGCCCATGGCAGATTACGGGCCTGGCAGCAGCAATGGGAGGCCCGTAATCTGCCAGCACCCTATGACAAAATGGAACCCACCAGCAGTGTGAGGAGACCTGAAAGTGGCACATGGCAGAGTGTGGCGATGGAGACAGCAGCAATGGGAGGCCGTACAGGGACCCATGACACACTCTGGACCTGGCAGCAGCATGAGGAGGCGGTACAGGGGCCCATGACAGATTACGGGCCTGGCAGCAGCATGCATGAGGAGTCGGTACGGGGGCCCATGGCAGATTACGGGCCTGGCAGCAGCAATGGGAGGCCCGTAATCTGCCAGCACCCTATGACCAAATGGAACCCACCAGCAGTGTGAGGAGACCTGAAAGTGGCACATGGCAGAGTGTGGCGATGGAGACAGCAGCAATGGGAGGCCGTACAGGGACCCATGACACACTCTGGACCTGGCAGCAGCATGAGGAGGCGGTACAGGGGCCCATGACAGATTACGGGCCTGGCAGCAGCATGAGGAGTCGGTACGGGGGCCCATGGCAGATTACGGGCCTGGCAGCAGCAATGGGAGGCCCGTAATCTGCCAGCACCCTATGACAAAATGGAACCCACCAGCAGTGTGAGGAGACCTGAAAGTGGCACATGGCAGAGTGTGGCGATGGAGACAGCAGCAATGGGAGGCCGTACAGGGACCCATGACACACTCTGGACCTGGCAGCAGCATGAGGAGGCGGTACAGGGGCCCATGGCAGAGTGGCGAAGCGTAAGCAGCTTAAATTGAAGGCCATACAGAGGCCTATGTTAAAAATAATAACATGTTTGGGGCATGATTCATGGTGGATTTAGTCAGTTGTGTCAGGAACTGGTGGTTTGAAATCCAGACTAATCCACGCCTGATTCATTTTCACAAACGTGAGTCTCTCCACACTTTGGGTGGACAGTCGTGTCCTCCGCGGAGTTATAATACCTCCTGCCGCACTAAACACGCGCTCCGATGCCACGCTACTGGCCGGGCATGACAGCCTTTCAAGGGCAAATTCAGCTAGTTGGGGCCAAAGGTCAAGTTTCGTTGCCCAGTAGTCAAGGGGATTGTCTACCTCGGTTGGCAGGGTGCTGTCCAAGTAGGCCCAAGCCTGTTGTTTGAGGTCCTGCTCCAGGTCCACCTGATGCTGCTGCTGCTGCGGCTGGTTAGTAGTTTCCTCACTGCGCTGGTGAAGAAAGCTACTCATCATCGACTGCAGACTGAGGCAGCCGCTGCTGGTGGAGCTGCCACTGCTCCTACCACCCCACCCCTCCCCTGCTGCCATGGCAGCGGAACGCGAGCGCACAGGGCCCACAGTGTCGGAGGATGGACGTTGGCGCAGAAAGGCAGAGACCAACTGACTACATAGGTGGTTTTTATAGTACGTTATTTTGGCCTCCCTCTCAGCAGGTGTGAAAAAGGCCACCATTTTTGAAGGGTAGCGAGGGCCCAACAAGGTGGACAGCCAAAAGTCATCCCTCTGTCTGATGGTTATTATTCGGCTGTCGCTACGCAAGCAACCGAGCATGCTATGGGCCATTTGTGCCAAGGAATGCGAGGGACTCCCTGCCTCCATCTCCACAGCATACTGCCACGGTGCGTCTGGGTCCTCTGTCTCCTCCTCCTCCTCTACCAGATGCTCCTGCTCCTCCACTCCTGTCCGCTGAGTGGAAAAACCACCCATTTCACTCAATAATTCCTGAGCACCAATGTCCTCCTCTACCTCCTCCTCTTCTTCCTGTCCTGCCCCCACAGGGGTCATGTGGCGTTGAGATCTGTGCGCCACGTCTACCGCACCCTGACCAGCCATTGTTAACAGCATTTGTTCCAGGACGTGCAACAGAGGAATGACGTCGTTCATCCCATAGTCCTGCCGACTCACGAATAGCGTGGCCTCCTCAAAGGGCCTGAGCAAGCGGCAGGTGTCACGCATGAGCTGCCAATGGCTGACATCTAAGTTACACAGGGGAGTACCTTTATCCGCTTGTAACATCAGGAAATCGGTGATGGCCTTTCGCTGTTCGTAAAGGCGGTCTAACATATGTAGGGTTGAATTCCACCTTGTTGCAACGTCGCAGATCAGGCGATGCTGTGGAATTCCGTTCTGCCGCTGCAGCTCAAGGAGGGTGTGCTTTGCGGTGTAGGAATGGCTGAAATGCATGCAAAGTTTACGTGACATTTTAAGGGTGTCTTGCAGTGGGATGGTGGATTTTAGGAACCGCTTGACAACCAGATTGAACACGTGAGCCATGCATGGCGCATGGCACAACCTTCCTTGACGCAGAGCAGACACCATGTTCTTTCCGTTGTCGGTCAACATGGTTCCGATTTTCAGTTTGCGTGGAGACAGCCACCTGTCGATTTCTCTGTTCATTACACTCAGAAGTTCCTCCCCTGTGTGACTACGTTCACCAAGGCATACCAGGTGCAGCACAGCGTGACACCGCTGCGCCCTGCACATGTGATATGCCGGTCGGGTAATGGGACTTGGCACGGGTGTGGCGGCTGAGGACACGGCGGAAGAAGAGGTGGTAGAGGCGGACATCTTTGCTGGACCAAGGACGTGCAAACGTGGAGGCAAAAGCGGCGTGACTTGTCCAAGTTGCTGGTGCGGCTGTGCCGGCACCACGTTCACCCAGTGGGCCGTAAATGACATGTACTGTTCCTGACCGTAGTTACAGCTCCACACGTCGGCGCTGCCGTGCACTTTGGCAGAGACCGACATGCTCAAAGACTGGCCCACCATCTCTTCTACATGTGAATGCAGGGCTGGCACTGCCTTTTTGGCGAAGAAATGCCGGCTTGGCACTCTCCACCGCGGCGCGGCACAAGCCATCATTTCTCGGAAAGGTGCTGAGTCCACCACTTGGAAAGGGAGGGACTGCAGCACCAGCAACTTGGACAGGAGGATGTTCAGCTTCTGCACCGTCGGGTGCATGCTCGCAAACTGTTGTCTCTTGGAAACGGATTCCAAGAAAGACTGCTGACGGAATCCGTGAAGAGGAGTAGCAGGAGAAGGAGCATCTGAACGAGCGGAAGATGCCAACGAGCGACAACTCCCCTCAGCAGAGGTGTTGGAGCCTTGACTGGCTGATAGAGGGCGATTGACGTCGGGTGACGGAGCAAGTAACGGAGCGGGTGATGGAGCGGGGGCTGGGGCAGGCAGGACCGCCGTATCTTTATCACGGTTTTCCCAGGCCACCGAATGGCGATGCTGCATATGCTGACGCAACGCTTTAGTCCCAACATGGGCCCCCTGGCCACGCTTGACTTTCTGGCCACATAGTCGACATACGGCTACGTTTACTTCCTCGGGCGGCTTGACGAAAAATTGCCACACCGCCGAGTAGGAAACTTTGCCCCCGCTACTCCTCACTGGCTGACTGCTACTTCCTCCGTGCACACCGGCACCACTACTGGCCGTGGTGGTAGGCTGCAGTGGAGCTGGTGCTCTACTCCGTGGCCGTTTGCCTCCACTGACACTGCTGCGACCCTGCTGCCTCCTGGGCAACCCACCGACTGTTTTGCTCGCTGCCAAGCTGGCACCCTCTTCTCCTGATGATGCGGAAGCAATAGCCTGATGACGACGAGGCTGCCAAGTGCGATCAGCCTCATCATCATCAATTAGGGTCTCCGCCTCACTACTAGCCCCCTCGGCTGCGTGTGGGTCAGGAGACAGACCTGTCTCTAGACCGGCTACCGAGCCACTCTCCTCGCCAGTACTTCTTCGCCTGGCTGCTGAAGAGGCGGATGTCTCCCCCCGTTCCTGACCGCCCTCTGTTAGCTCTTCCTCACTGTACAGTGGGGCTGAGCCCACAGCATGCGATACTTCGCTTGGTGAGGGAACACCAAAGGACAGGGGCAGGTAGAGGACACGTGATTTCAGTGGGCTTGCTCCCGGGCCATGCCAACTAACGGTTGTGTCTGACGTACACACCGACCGTTGGCTGTAGGTGTCAGAGGTGACCTGGGAAGAGGAAGACGACCGAGCCAACCAATCGATGACGGCAGGGTTGTCGGTGGAGACACGACCGCTGGATGACACCGGGAGCACTGGCCTCTGGCTGCGACTAGTGCTGCCACGACCCCTTCCTCTGCTGCCACGTCTGCTCGCTCCTGAAACATTGCCTCCTCTGCCACTCCTCTGCGTGTTGTCTGACATACTCTTTAATTCAACGATTCTGTGTCCCTGAGTAACGATTCTGTGTCCCTGAGTAACGATTCTGTGTCCCTGAGTAACAATTCTGTGTCCCTGAGTAACGATTCTGTGTCCCTGAGTAACGATTCTGTGTCCCTCAGTAACAATTCTGTGTCCCTGAGTAACAATTCTGTGTCCCTGAATAACGATTCTGTGTCCCTGAGTAACGATTCTGTGTCCCTGAGTAACAATTCTGTGTCCCTGAGTAACAATTCTGTGTCCCTGAGTAACAATTCTGTGTCCCTCAGTAACAATTCTGTGTCCCTGAGTAACGATTCTGTGTCCCTGAGTAACAATTCTGTGTCCCTCAGTAACGATTCTGTGTCCCTGAGTAACGATTCTGTGTCCCTGAGTAACAATTCTGTGTCCCTGAGTAACGATTCTGTGTCCCTGAGTAACGATTCTGTGTCCCTGAGTAACGATTCTGTGTCCCTGAGTAACAATTCTGTGTCCCTGAGTAATGATTCTGTGTCCTCTCAGTAACGATTCTGTGTCCCTCAGTAACGATTCTGTGTCCCTCAGTAACAATTCTGTGTCCCTGAGTAACGATTCTGTGTCCCTGAGTAACAATTCTGTGTCTGTCCCTGAGTAACGATTCTGTGTCCCTGAGTAACAATTCTGTGTCCCTGAGTAACAATTCTGTGTCCCTCAGTAACGATTCTGTGTCCCTCAGTAACAATTCTGTGTCCCTGAGTAACAATTCTGTGTCCCTGAGTAACAATTCTGTGTCCCTCAGTAACGATTCTGTGTCCCTCAGTAACAATTCTGTGTCCCTCAGTAACAATTCTGTGTCCCTGAGTAACAATTCTGTGTCTCTGAGTAACAATTCTGTGTCCCTCAGTAACGATTCTGTGTCCCTCAGTAACAATTCTGTGTCCCTGAGTAACAATTCTGTGTCCCTGAGTAACGATTCTGTGTCCCTGAGTAACGATTCTGTGTCCCTGAGTAACAATTCTGTGTCTGTCCCTGAGTAACGATTCTGTGTCCCTGAGTAACAATTCTGTGTCCCTGAGTAACAATTCTGTGTCCCTGAGTAACAATTCTGTGTCCCTCAGTAACAATTCTGTGTCCCTCAGTAACGATTCTGTGTCCCTCAGTAACGATTCTGTGTCCCTCAGTAACGATTCTGTGTCCCTGAGTAACGATTCTGTGTCCCTGAGTAACAATTCTGTGTCTGTCCCTGAGTAACAATTCTGTGTCCCTGAGTAACAATTCTGTGTCCCTGAGTAACAATTCTGTGTCCCTCAGTAACGATTCTGTGTCCCTCAGTAACAATTCTGTGTCCCTCAGTAACAATTCTGTGTCCCTGAGTAACAATTCTGTGTCCCTCAGTAACGATTCTGTGTCCCTCAGTAACAATTCTGTGTCCCTCAGTAACAATTCTGTGTCCCTGAGTAACGATTCTGTGTCCCTGAGTAACAATTCTGTGTCCCTGAGTAACAATTCTGTGTCTGTCCCTGAGTAACGATTCTGTGTCCCTCAGTAACAATTCTGTGTCCCTCAGTAACAATTCGGTGTCCCTGAGTAACGAATCTGTGTCCCTGAGTAACAATTCTGTGTCTGTCCCTGAGTAACGATTCTGTGTCCCTCAGTAACAATTCTGTGTCCCTCAGTAACAATTCTGTGTCCCTGAGTAACGATTCTGTGTCCCTGAGTAACAATTCTGTGTCCCTGAGTAACAATTCTGTGTCCCTCAGTAACGATTCTGTGTCCCTCAGTAACAATTCTGTGTCCCTGAGTAACAATTCTGTGTCCCTGAGTAACAATTCTGTGTCTGTCCCTGAGTAACGATTCTGTGTCCCTGAGTAACAATTCTGTGTCCCTGAGTAACAATTCTGTTTCCCTGAGTAACGATTCTGTGTCCCTGAGTAACAATTCTGTGTCCCTGAGTAACAATTCTGTGTCTGTCCCTGAGTAACGATTCTGTGTCCCTGAGTAACAATTCTGTGTCCCTGAGTAACAATTCTGTGTCCCTGAGTAACAATTCTGTGTCCCTGAGTAACGATTGTGTGTCCCTGAGTAACGATTGTGTGTCCCTGAGTAACAATTCTGTGTCTGTCCCTGAGTAACGATTCTGTGTCCCTGAGTAACAATTCTGTGTCCCTGAGTAACGATTCTGTGTCCCTAAGTAACGGTTCTGTGTCCCTGAGTAACGATTCTGTGGCCCTAAAGTCTCTGTGGCCCTAACTCTGTCCCTCAATACAGACAGGTCTGTCTCTCTTGAATGACCGGAGGCTAATGGAGAATTCTAAGATGGCCGCGATTTATAGCTCCACCATTACACAGTGCTGGCTGGCGGCTGCTGATTGGCTAATGCGATCACATGTCATGAATGAATGCATTATGGGTCAGCGCGCCTTGTCTGCGCGCCTTCCCAGAGATCCCCGCTCCGTCGCCACACATGTCGCCGCCATTTTTGGGAAAATTCGATTCGCGCACCCGAAGTTGGCTAATCTTCGGATTTGTCGCAAATCGAATATTTCCCAATATTCAAAACGAATTCCACTTCGCCATGTTCGATCCGCTCATCTCTAATCATATTATGCCCTCCCAGAACTCGCTGGCCGCGGTGAAGCCGTCATATGGCTATCACCGGTTGGCAAGTGGTATTTAAATACTGTGATGATGTCACTAGGGGGTGGGGTCACTCGCTCCTTGTGACATCATCATGCACTGTGATTGGTCAAAGCATTGCACCTGACCTGTGGTGAAATGCTGACCTGTGGATTAAGTGAGGAAAATCTCCCTAATGGGGACTCATAACTATAGGTTCACAGCAGAGGTTCTACACCTTTATCAGTCTAGCAGATAATGTCTTTTTACAAGTGCCTGTGTCCCTTTGGAGTGATGGGGGTGTCCTCCTCCTTCTCCATCCCATGTCCTCCTCCTCCAGTCCCATCTGCCCCATCCCATGCTCTACTCTTCCATTCTCATCTCCCCCATCCCATGTCCTCCTATATCCAATATCCTCTTCCTCCTCCAGTCTCATCTCCTCTGTCCCATTACCTCCTTCTCTTTCAGTCCCATCTCCTCCATCCTATATCCTCCTCCTCCTGCAGTCTCATCTCCTTCATGTCCTCTCAAGTGCCCGGTGCTTTACAAACCATCCATAATTCTACAGACGGTTGGCAACACTGCTTTTGCCCTGCAATAAAGATGGTCTTGGTTGGGGCCCGGGCCCGTAGGGACACCCGGGGTCCCCTACATGTGTATGGGCTGCCCCCCTGATGGCAGCCCTGATGCCACTTATAGGTGTCAGTAATAAATAACTGTTGAAGACCATGGCTGTGACTGCTTTTCATACCAACAGTAATAAATGTGGCTCCAGCCTGGGGAAAGTATTTTCATAGAATATATTTTCATTGCAGCTATAGAAGTTTGCAGACTGCAGCACACGGAACATGTTCATCGGCTGTTTTACCATACTAAGTACTGAGGTGCTACCTAGTGGGGGAAATGCATATAACTTTCAAGAACCAAAATATAGGAAACATTTAAAAACAAGCTATAGAAACGCAGTCCAGATGCGTTCTGGATGCGTTTATGGTGCGATTTTGACACGTTCTGGTGTGTTTTTGATGTGTCCCAGTTAATTTTCCCCCTCTCTTTTTTTTCTTTTTAAATAGAGAAATGTGTGTTCCATGCGTTTTTGGTGCGTACTGGTGTGTTTTTGATGCGTTTTACCGCGTTCCAGTACAATTCTGTGCAGAAAAAATGCAGCCTGCTCTACTTTTTTTTTCTGCATCCGGAACGCACTGAAACTGCAAGCACTGATGTGAACTATGACATTGACAACCATACGACCTACTTTCGGTGTGTTTTGGATGCAGAAAAAAAGCAACGCATGTAGTGTGAACTGGCCCTAAAGGCTACTCTACAGTTTGTGAAACTTCAGCTTATTTTCAATCACTCTGTGGAAGGAGGGCTATGTGGTTAATGTTGGGAGACTTCAAGACCTGGTCCCATTAATATTGGTATTTTGTTAATCTACATTTAAAGAGTTTCCTTTGCCTCTTTAAATTTTTGGAAAAAAATCTGAATTTTGGGATATTATAACAAAAAGAGGTTTGTTCTTCTTATTAAAAAAAAAAAAATCTGAATTTATCTGAAGTCCACAGCTACTACAGAGAACAGCACCATTCTGGAATGTTACAGAGGACTGATTTGAGTAGAACTAAAGACAAAACATTTTTTTTCATTTAATGTTGGATAGAGTAGGTCCTGTCAATTTTATTTTTGCCATCTGTATCCCATTGGGAGGTTTACCTTCAATTCCTGATCCATAGCCAAAACAGGAAGTGAGAATAAATCCCTCCAAAATGAGGGAATCTCCAGTCGCCTCCAGGGTCAACATAACTAGTGTCCCCCACTGGAAGATTTCCCCTCTTACTGGTCTGGGGACAACCCAAAATTTGGGATTTTTTTTTACTTTAACTTTTGTTGAGGTATGTCAAGATGTTGTCAGACATATTGTAACCAGGCATTTTTGTGGCAACTTGACCATGCAGCTAATTTTTGTTTAACTATCATCGTATTGCGCTCCTTGAAACAACCACTCCGTCTTTTTCCAGAGCATCCTGAATTTATCCTGAGGTTACCTGTGGGTTTTTCTTTGTATCCCGAACAATTCTTCTGGCAGTTGTGACTGCAATCGTTCTTGGTCTACCTGACCTTTGCTTGGTATCAAGAATTCACCAAATTTTCCACATTTTAATAAGTGATTGAACAGTACTGACTGGCATATTTAAAACTTTTGATATCTTTTTTTATATCCTTTTCCATCTTTAGAAAGTCCTATTACCTTGTTATGCAGGCCTTTTGACAGTTCTTTTCTGCTTCCCATGGCTCAGTATACAGCTTGTTCAGTTCATCTACATGAAAGCTAACAAACTCATTGACTATACACAGACACTAATTATAATTTAAAAAGCCACAGATGTGGGAAATTAACCTTTAATTGCCATTTAAACCTGTGTATGTGTCACCTTATTATGGATATCGTGATTGGTCACTGACCTATCGAGAGTAATATTTCCTGTCACGAAGATTTAGATGGGCGAGAGGTTTGTTAATTAGGTTCCCCTAAGTGATATTTGACCTACCTGACAGACGGGGCTCAATTTGTTTTGGACTGTGATAAAGACGTTTTATATATCGATATAATTGTTTAACCATTTTTGTGTTCTAGTGCTGTCCTGTATGAATTTTTTTTTTTTTCAAGCTGTAGGATATTAAGGGGCTTTACTCTACAAACGACCCTGTGAAGGTCAGATACTCCAGGCCATGGTTGGAGCACAATCACATTGCTAAGTAGCCAACTGAAGGATCCACCTATGGGGGGGTCTTGGCACTGCACAGGTAACCCAACCCATGGCACCTTTCTTATCCAAAGGTCTTGATGCCTTTGGGCTTTGGAGAGAACACATCTTATAGTTTTACACAATATTTGCCATCTGTGATACCTGCACTAGAGGTAAGTGCATATGGCTCTGAAAGCAAGGCAGAATATATAACCCTATTGAAAAGAGGTCTCCCTGAAGGAGGTGCCTTGAAAGAGTCCTCCTATTTTTTCTTATTTTTCATCACTACCTCCCCAGGTCAGGAGTGGGTAATTTGAACCGGATATCGTATGTACTCTCCAGCGCCTCAGGATATGCACAGCCAAAAGGGAAGCCAAGGGTACCAGGACAGCGACAACCAAAGGAAATGCTCCAGGGGTGCAGCCTTCCTCAGACGGGGATTCAGCCACTGGATAGAGAGAAAACAGGTGGCGCACACACCTAGTGCATTATCCAAGGTTTATTGTAGGAGTGAAATAATAAAAACATACTCACAGACGAAGCATGTATCTAAAAAGCATAGAAAAATGACAATGGCCACAACGGCAGGCAAGGTGTTCTCACTGTCAGTGCGGTCAAATAGCTGATGCGTTTCGGGGACGAATCCCTTTCCTCAGAGCTGATGACCAACCTCTGATGCTGATGTATGATAAATGGAAAGTAAGAGCCTCGCTGTTGATGCCTGCATAATGACAAAGGGTGCTGAGGTGTGCTGCATGGTCTATTGATGCTGGCTGCTTGGGGAGGTATTGTTGCTGGGGTATCTGTTGTTGAGGGAGGGGTCTGTTGTTGTTAAGGGGGGTATTATGCTGCTCGGGGGTGGGGGCTACTGTTGCTGGGAGAGGCTATTTTTGCTAGCTGCAGTGGATTTATGGTACTGCTTTTCTTCTTATCAATACCAAATTACATACAAATTACTTAGCAAGCATCACAAACGAATACTTGATTCTGCTTTCTCTAAAAGGGATGGTACTGGGAGGTAGCTAGGGGGTGGAACCAGGATGCGGTGTTTGGAGGTGGGTAGGGTGCAGGGACAATAGTGATTCTGAAGGGGGGAGTACCTGCAACTAATTTCTGGGAAAAAAAGCCCTGCCTCTTTATATATTTAGTAAGCTATGTTGCATGAAGGCTAAAACCTAACAGTATTTTCAACACAAGTGCAGTGACCATTACCAATAAACAGCAACCAAATCAAATAAGTGCATCTGCTCACAAGTGAACACTTTATCATCTCAGTTTAAAACATGGGTGCACCCATTTTTTTCTTAATTTTGTAACCCAATGAGTATATTGATCTTAAGTTTCATTTTTTTTTAAAAGTTCATTCCATAATAGGCAATTAAGAAGGAAAATCCTATTCTTAATATCCATCTATGGTATATATTTTTTTTCATATCTACAGAAGAAAATAAATGATCCCATGAGTCTGTAACTCACTGAAGGCCCCAAAAGAAATCCAGGGACCAGAATGTAAGTTGTACCACACTTTAAATGTTTCCTGTTGTCCCCTTGTGTGTTTTATGTCTATTGTTTTATTCCATTTTGTCCTGAAATATTGACATTTTTATATGTATTATAATCCAATGAATATATTGTCTGTTCATGTTTATTAATGTAATGCAATTGTATTACATTACAAAAAGCCTGTTTTGCTGAGGATTTTAGATTTATAAACTAATGTTATGTGTTTTTTTTTTTAAATATTTTCATTGAACATTTTGAACATTTCAAACATTTTGAACATTAGGATAAGATTGAGAGAAAGCTATCCAGAAGGTTGAAAACTATTTATCGTGACCTGTGCTGCATATATAATTGTCTTTGCTATCTTTATATGATATGTTGCGAAATCTCTCATGTTTTTAAATTAATTTACTTTTTTTTCTTGTTTTTAAGGCTCTTTTTTTGATGGAAATTAACAACAGTACCTTGGCCACTGAAATAGTTCTGTTGGGCTTTTCGAAAAATCTTAACATTAACATTGCACTGTTTTTATTGTTTTCTGTGGTCTACCTTATAACTCTTATTGGAAATGGTCTTATGATTTGCATAATCTTGAAAAACCACCATTTACATATTCCCATGTACTTCTTTCTTTCCAATTTATCCTTTATTGACTTCTTCTATTCCTCCACAGCTTTGCCCAAGCTTCTAGTAGACCTCCTATCCAGAGATAGAATAATTTCAATCACTGGTTGTGGCATCCAAGTATATATCAGTATTTTCTTAGGAGATACGGAGTGCTTTGTCCTAGCCCTCATGGCTTATGATCGCTATGTTGCCATCTGTCACCCTCTCTACTATCCTATCCTTATGAGGTGGAGTGTATGTTTTTGGTTGGCCTCCTTTGTATGGATTTTAAGCTTTTTTATATCTGTGGTTCCATCTCTTCTAATGCTAATGAGAGTGTGTAACCCAAACCAAGTCAACCATTTTATGTGTGAGGTTATAGCCATTATTAAGTTATCTTGTGACAATATATATATGAATCAACTCGTAATATTTTCAATCAGTTTTTTCACCCTTCTCCTGCCTTTTATGCTTATTATCTGCTCATATGTTTGCATCATATCATCAGTCCTAAAAATCCACTCTGTTGAACGTTCCAAAACCTTTTCCACATGCACGTCGCATATTACCGTGGTGATTTTATTTTATGGGACGGCAATGGTCATGTACTTCGGGCCGTCTTCTCAATACTCAACAGACCAAGAAAAATTTATCTCTGTATTTTATGTCATTGTCATTCCCATGCTAAATCCTCTCATATATAGTTTAAAGAACAAAGAGGTGAAAAAGGCTTTTTTATTAGGAAAATCTGTTTCTCACTCATTGCATTAATAAGATCGAGGGAGGGACTTAGGTACAGGACCTTTGAGCCCTGGACATAGTCCATGCTGACCATTATTTACATCTGTCTGCTCCCTGTTTTGACCTGTGCTCACAGTGTCTGGCAAAGGTGTTCAAGCACCATCTTCCCGTGGCTCAAAGATGTCATGTGGCAGCATGATCCTAAGAACCACAAAGGAAACTGGTGCTGGAAGACGTCAAAAGATGATGTCCACATGCATGTCACAAATTAACATGGTGATTTTATTTTATGGGATGGCAATGGTCATGTACTTTAGGCCATCTTCTAAATACTCAACGGACCAATAAAAATGTATCTCTGTATTTTATCTCATTGTCATTCCCATGCTAAACAGGTAAAATGGCTTTTTTTTATCAGGAAAATCTGTTTTTTACACATTGCTTTATTAAGATCCAGGTAAGGTCTGAGCTATGGGGCATTTGACTCCTGGGCATATATTATTAATATATTGGTTTAGTGGCCCTGAATAGAGATAATTTACCATTTGGACCTCATTCAGATTGGGACTTGCAGTCAGTAACCCATGCTGACCATTATTTACATCTGTCTGCTCCCTGTTTTGAACTGTGCTCACAGTGTCTGGCAAAGGTCTTCAAGCACCAACATCCCTTGTGGCTCTAAGATGTCATGTGACAGCATGATCCCAAATGCCACAAAGAAAGCCATTGCTGGAAGATGCCAAAAGGTGGGCCAAAATAAACCATGTCCTTTCCTTGCCCATTTTTTACCACACACACCAATCACTGCACGGCCATGGCACCAGGGCTTATTTTCAGTGGGAACATGGGGGAACACACTTCCAGCAATGAAAGTATGTAATGCCGAGGGGTTCTGGGGTGTGCTGGAGCGTCTAATGATGCTGGCTACTGGGGGATCTATTGGGGTCTTTTGTTGCTGGTGGGGGAACAGTTGTTGCTGGTGGGGGTGTTATGTTGCTGAGAGAGATTTACTTTTGAGGGAGGGATCTATTGTTGCTGGCTGCTGAAGGGTCTATTGACGCTTGTTGTTCAGAGATCTATTGTTCGGGGGTATATTGTACCTGGTTGTAGATTTATTTTCCTGCTTTCCTTGTTATCAATAACACATTCCATGCAAATTACGTAGCACTACAAAATTATACTTGGTTCTGTATTCTCTAAAAGGGTGTTACTGTGAGGTGGGTAGGGGGTGAAACTAATGGACAGTCCTCAGAGGTGGGTAGAAGACGGAGACAAGGGGTAACTTAGAAGGGGGGAATACCTGCACCTATTCTTTGAGAAAAAAAAGCCCTGCATGGCACACTCCATCTATTCCATAAAATGGCTTCTTGGTTGTGTTTGACCCCGCGGCCAATTGTTCTCAGCCCTCCCCTGAACAGTTCATGGACATTTTTAAAAACAGAGATACTGTATTATTTTATTACATAGAAGATAACATTTAAACAGTTGACCAAATAAATGTCTTACAAGTTTAGAACGTTTGCAACAATGATCCTACAATCAGCACTAGACAAATTTACCATAACAGATATAACTGTCCAACAGGTCATCTCTTTCTTTGTGAACCATTAGAATCAAGCAGAGATAAAGTAAATGTACATGTCAGGCATCTTTTATATGTATTTGAATGTGCTCTAAAATACTGCAGAAACAACTACTAAAAACAATTGTTATAACTATATCTACTTTTTTTTTCTCTAATATGATTAAGTTATACACTCACCGACCACTTTCTTAGATACACCTTGCCAATGCCAAGAAAATATCTCCCCCACCAATATACCACCACCACTGGCCTGAAACGTTGATACAAGTCAGGATGCATCCATGCTTTCATGATATTCTGACACTACCATCTGAATATCTCAGCAACCAGTCTTTCTATTCTCCTCTGACGTCTGACATCACCAAGGCATTTTTGTCCATACAACTGCCGCTCACTGGATATTTTCTCTTTTTTGGACCATTCTCTGTAAAACCTAGAGGTGGTTGTGTGTCAAATTCCCAGTAGATCAGCAGTTTTTTTAAATACTCAGACCAGCCCATCTGGCAACAAGAACCATGCCACGTTCAAAGTCACTGAAATTCCCTTTTTTCCCCATTCTGATGCTCGGTTGGAACTTCAGCAAATCGTCTTCACCACGTCTAGATGTCTAAATGCACTGAGTTGCTGCCATGTGATTGGCAAATTAGCAATTTGTGTTAACAAGAAATTGAACAGGTGTACCTAATAAAGTGGCTGGTGAGTGTAAGTAAAGTGTAGCACCACCCCTTTAAGAGTTGCTGAGTATTTGGGCCCCCCTATAGTCCTGCACAGCCAGGCAACAAGCATTTTTCACAAACTTACATCCCGTAGTCAGGAACCAGTCCTTTAGCTTGGGTTTTTGGATTTTATTAGGGGAATTTCAACTTGGAATGGGGTAAGGAATATATGGGATGCCCAATGGAACCGAAAAACCAAGGAAAACTTCCTGGAACTATTTACAAATCTCTACAGCAAAACAATCTCTTTTGAAGAGCTAGCCAGCATCTCCTATAGTACCTCCCCAGACCCCAGATAAATCCTTTTCTTTACCCAGCTGTCTGGAGGAATCCCTGAGCAGGGGATTCGGTGTCTTCCACTTTAAGAAAGAAGACAGTCCTATGAGGTGGCTAATCTGGTTTCCCAGAGTGCTCCTTCCCCTATCTGTCCCAGGGGGTGCAGGCTTACTCACTCACTTCTCCTGTGTGACTGATGGGTTGGTGGCTGCTACCAGGCCTTCTAACTGGGCCACTCCTTCCCTGCTACACAGGGGGTCCTTGCTCTAGGGGCCAGTGAGGGTCTGAGCTTTCTTCTTTCCAAGCTCCACTGTCTATAGGTGAGTCCCTCTCCATCGGGGCCACCTCCCAGCCTCACATCCTTTCTGTCTTCCATCCGAATTGTGTGTAACTCGACATGCAGTTAAACCCTCCTGCTCTGGAATAAGCCAGACTGAATGTAATCTTGAAGCTTTATTAACAAAACAGGGTGGGGTGAAACTATTAAGATAAAACAGAAATTAAGTACATATATTTAATGTAAAAACATACAAAAAACACAATGAATAGTTAGGCTATAGATAACCGAAAGTCCAAGTTGTGTGCACACATATGCGCATGAGCCTGCGGGTGCGCACGGGAATGCGCATTGGCTAATTCTGGTGCCTACTGGCCTAGGTAAGTGCAGCAGTTGTGCTAATGATTTGCTGTCTGATCTGCAGCTCTCCCTGTGTTTCCTTTTCTGTTCCTGTATTGATACTCTGATTGACCCGGCTTGTCCTAACCTCGCTTGAACACTACTTGCACTGACCTCGGCTTGCTTCTTCTGTCTCTGCCTATGGTACCTGCCTGATCTTCCTCACTGCTGTTGACATTGTCCTGTGACCTGACTACTCTTCTGCCTGCCGTCTATGTTTGACCTGCCTGCCTGTTACTGACCTGGCACATCTGACCCTGCATCCAGGTTCGCCTGCTACCAGCCTGCTCTGCTGTGTCATCTGCCCGCTGTCAGCCTGCCTGCTACCAGCCTGCTCTACTGAAGCACCTGCGGCCAGCCTGCTCTACTGAAGCACCTGCGGCCAGCCTGCTCTACTGAAGCACCTGCGGCCAGCCTGCTCTACTGAAACACCTGCGGCCAGCTTGCTCTACTGAAGCACCTGCGGCCAGCTTGCTCTACTGAAGCACCTGCGGCCAGCCTGCTCTACTGAAGCACCTGCGGCCAGCCTGCTCTACTGAAGCACCTGCGGCCAGCCTGCTCTACTGAAGCACCTGCGGCCAGCCTGCTCTACTGAAGCACCTGCGGCCAGCCTGCTCTACTGAAACACCTGCGGCCAGCTTGCTCTACTGAAGCACCTGCGGCCAGCTTGCTCTACTGAAGCACCTGCGGCCAGCCTGCTCTACTGAAGCACCTGCGGCCAGCCTGCTCTACTGAAGCACCTGCGGCCAGCCTGCTCTACTGAAGCACCTGCGGCCAGTCTGCTCTACTGAAGCACCTGCGGCCAGTCTGCTCTACTGAAGCACCTGCGGCCAGCCTGCTCTACTGAAGCACCTGCGGCCAGCCTGCTCTGCAGTGATGTCTGCCTAAAGCCAGCTGCTTCACTCCTGTCATGCATTCAGCAAGACATCAGCTATTCCAGACTGCTTGACTGATCAGGCACTCATATCCTACCATGCTCTCATGGTTGCTGTTCCAACTTCAGTGGCCTCTTAGCCGGAGCTGTACGAGAGGCCTTCCTCTACATGTCACGCTCCTTAATAAGGGAAGTAACAGTATCAGACAGCCATGTCTGAGCCTGCAAGAAGAACCTCTCCTATGGATGAGATCTGCCAGCACCTCACCATCCTGATTCACATCTATGCAGGAAGGCTACGTCCATCTGAAAGAACGTGTGCAAAACCCTGGCTACATCTACAAATTTTGCTACAGCATCTGCTTCTTTGAAACAGCCCCAACAAAGACTGCTAATGCATCTAGAGTGATGATGTGGCCTCCTAAACCCAGGGTTCCCACACCAGAAAGGTTCTCAAGGGATCAAAATAATTTCAGAGCTTTTCATAACGCATGTCGGTTATACTTCCCCCTGCAACTACAAACTTTTTCTTTGGAATCCACGAACGTGGGATTTATCATCTCTTTACTTCAGGGTGAACCTCAGACTTGGGCTCAGCAGTTGCTAGAGAAAAAGAATGCACAGCTTCACATTATGTCATCTTTCTTCGATAGCCAGTTGCATGATGATCCTCAGCGAACTGTTACTTGTGAAGCCGCACTTCATGTGCTCCAGCAAGGCCACAGAGCCTGACAACCTATCACATCTTTAAAGGCCCTGGAGCACCAGGAAAGTGGAAACACCCACAAAATGACCCCATTTTGGAAAGCGAACACTCCAGCGTATTTTGATGAGGCGTAATGAGTCTTTTGAATATGTAATTTTTTTCCAAAAATTTTAGGAAAATTAAAGCTTTTTTTTATACAAAGTTGTCCATTTATAAGATATTTCCAACACATAGCATGTACATTCCAAAAATTACACCCCAAAATACATTCTGCTCCTCCTCCTGAGTATAGTGATACCACATGTGTGAGACTTTTCCACAGCCTGGCTACATAGAGGGGCCCAGCATCCAAAGAGCACCTTTAGGCCTTCTAGAGGCAAAAATAAAATTTTTATTTCCTGACAACCTATCACATTTTTGAAGGCCCTGGAACACCAGGACAGTGGAAACACCCACAAAATGACCCAATTTTAGAAAGCAAACACCACAACATATGTAGTACAGAGATGATCCTCCTCCTGCGCTACCTCCCTACCCCCAAATGACCCCAAAAGCCAAAAATTAAGTGGCCAGAGACACCTAACTATATTCCAAAATAATGAAAAACAATTAAAGTCGTGAAAGGGTGCTGCGCTACTTGGTGAATGATCAGGAATGATCAGTGGAAACATAAATTACATCAACTCAATGTAAATATGTCCCTCATCCAAGTGTGAACATAACATATAGAAACATAAATTGGTGCAAACAATGCCAAGTGACAGTAACAGCTGCAAAAAAGGCTATAAAGTGCTGGTGACACAAGTGAATACATCAATAATGCTGATGTATAAAAAAGTGACTCAGTCACAAAAAATCAATAAAAAAATAATTACCATTTCAATATCGTGCAATTTTACACCTTCCTGCCCAGGCCATTTTTCAGGTTTCAGCGCTCTCACACTTTGAATGACAATTGCGCGGTCATACAACACTGTACCCAAACTAAAATTTTATCATTTTCTTCACACAACTAGAGCTTTCTTTTGGTGGTATTTAATCACCGCTGGTGTTTTTATTTTTTGCTAAATTAACAAAAAAAGACCAAAATTTTTGAAAAAAAACACGTTTTTTTTTTGTTTCTGTTATAAAAGTTTACAAATAAATAATTGTTCTTCATTAATTTAGGCTGAGATGTATTCTGATACATGTCTTTGGTGAAAATACCGTATTTATTCGAGTATAACGCGCAAAATTTTCAACCAAAAAAAGAAATCAAAGTTTGGGTGCGCGTTATAAACGAGGGCTGGTGTGGGGTGACGCAGTGGCGGCCGATCCATTGAGGGCGCAGGCGCTCACTGTACGCGAAGAAAAAAAAAACGTCCCCTGTGCCGGCCCCGGCGAAAACAGCGGATCGTTTTTTTTTTCTACGTCCCCTTGTCGCGTACAGTGGGCGGCCCGAACTGGCGAGATGCACTGGTGGGGTGACGCAGTGGCGGCCGGTCCATTGAGGGCGCATGCGCTCACTGTAGAAAGAAAGAAGAAGAAAAAACGTCCCCTGTGCCTCTTCATTTCATATGGTCGCTTCTTCATTTCCTTTCCTCGCCCACACGTTACGGTAAGCATTGCTGTTTTGCTGTGTTCTTCATATTATATTCATATTCAGTGTTCTTCATATTATTTATTGATATACTGGTATCCGTTAGATGGCAACTCAGGGAATCAAGAGAAAACGTTCTGCATATGACGCTTCATTCAAGCTCAAAGTTGTTGGTCATGCTGAAATTCACGGAAATCGAGCAGCTAGCCGAGAATTCACTGTACCAGAGACGAATGTTAGAGAATGGAGAAAACAGAAAGTCGTCCTGAAAGATATGAATAAAACCAAAAAAGCACAACGAGGGAGACAAGCCATGTACCCAGACATGGAGAAGGAACTTTATGAATGGATCATTGACCAAAGAAGTAGTGGGTACATTGTCACATCACTCCACATTAGACTTCAAGCCCAAAAGTTTTGCAAAGATTTAACCTTCAAAGCCTCTAATGGATGGACACAAAAGTTTATGAAAAGGTATGGACTTGTAATACGCCAGAAAACAAAGATAGCGCAGAAGCTGCCAAATGATTTAGCAGAGAAGATCACTTCATTCCATACCTTTATAATCAACCAACGCAAGCAGATTCATTTTGAACTTTCACAGATAGGCAATATGGATGAGACCCCCATGTGTTTTGACCTACCAGGCAACAGGACAATTGACAGCAAAGGGAAGCACACAGTCCAGATTAAAACCACAGGCCATGAGAAAACTCATTTTACGGTTGCGTTATCCTGTATGGCAGACGGTTTTAAACTTAAACCAATGGTGATTTTTAAAAGAAAGACTATTCCAAAAGGAGTTAAATTTCCACCAGGTGTCATGATCCATTGTCATCCTAAAGGATGGATGGATGAGAAGGGCATCATTTTATGGTTAAATAAAGTTTGGAATACTAGACCAGGCGCACTACTGAAGAAATCCATGCTTGTATGGGACCAGTTCCGCTCACACCTGACAGACACTGTGAAAGACAAACTGAAAAGTCTAAAGACATTTCAAGCTGTGATTCCAGGTGGACCTCTATTCTTCAGCCACTCGATGTTGTTTTAAACAAACCCTTCAAAGACAGAGTCAGGGAAAAGTGGATTACCTGGATGAAATCCGACGACAAAGAATTGACTGCAAAAGGAAACCTAAAGAAACCTGGCCTATCTCTTGTGACATCTTGGATTAAAACATCATGGGAAGACATGCCAAAAGAAATGATCATCAAGAGTTTTTTAAAGACAGGCATCAGCAATAAAATGGACGGCACAGAAGACGACCTGCTGTGGAATTCAGACTCAGAAGAAAGCGAAGAAGCTGGAGAAACAGATGTTCCTGCCAACTGGGACACTGATGATAAATTAACTCTAGAAGAATGGGAACAACTCTTTAGTGTATCTGATGATGATGAATCTGACTTTGAAGCATTTTAAATAAATATTGTTACCGGTAATTTTATTTCGGTATTGTGTTTACCTTGTCAATAAATGATTTTTATCATGGCCGCACGTGTTCAACAACGTTTGTCACTTACAATGCTTGGTCTGAGCCGAGAAAAAATGTGAAACAAAATTTTATACCGATTTTTAGTCGAAAATTAGGGGTGTGCATTATACACGTGTGCGCGTTATACTCGAATAAATACCCAAATTAGGATGTATTTTTTTTTAGTTTGTAGGAAAGTTATAGAGTTCACAAACTATGGTATAGATCTGAATATTGATCAATCCTGAAGTACTGACGGCCAATCTAATTTCTTGAGGTCCAAGAATGTCAGAACAGTACAGATATCCCCAAATGACCCCTTTTTGCAGAGTAGACAGTCCGACGTACTTCATAAGAGGCATGGCGAGTTTTTTGAAGTTGTATTTTTTTGTCATAATTTTTCGGAAAATTAAAAAATTAAAAAAACTATTTTCACTATTTTTTTTTTTACATACTGTCACCAGTGCAGTACAGCGTCATCATATAACTGGCATGGCGGTGAACAGGGACACTGACTGGTGACAGTATGAAAAAAAAAAAAAATTTTTTTTTTATTTATTTATTTTTTTTTAATTATATTTAATTTTTTATTACATTTTTTTATTTTTTTTAAGATTTTTTTTTCATATTTTACTATGACCAAAGTAGTACAATGTTACCATAGTAATATTGTACTACTTTGGTGAAGTGATTAGAGATGAGCGAATCGAACCAGGCGAACCGGAATTCCATACGAATTTCAGAAAATTTTCGATTCGCGGCGAATCCGAAATTTTGCCTACTTCGGGTGCGCGAATCGAAATTTTCCCGATCAGCCGGCAAAAGTGTCCCTGCAGAGAGCTCCGCTATTTTTGACATTTCTAAGACAGTTCCTTCACATGTACAGCGGTTGAAACATTGTATCTATTAGTTTCCATTTAGGATACAGATGTTTCAACCGCTGTACATGTGAAGGAGCTGTCAGAGAACTGTCAGAAATAGAGGAACTCTGCACATACACTTTTTGCCGGTTTGGAATTCTTATTTTCATCCTACTTCTTCTTCTTCTTCTTCTTCATCCTCATCCTCATCCTCAGAAGAAGAAGAGGATGAGGATGAGGATGAAGAAGAAGAAGAAGAAGAAGAAGAAGTAGGATGAAAATAAGAATAATTCCAAGCCGGCAAAAAGTGTATGTGCAGAGTTCCTCTATTTCTGACAGTTCTCTGACAGCTTCTTCACATGTACAGCGGTTGAAACATCTGTATCCTAAATGGAAACTAATAGATACAAATTGTATCTATTAGTTTCCATTTAGGATACAGATGTTTCAACCGCTGTACATGTGAAGGAGCTGTCAGAGAACTGTCAGAAATAGAGGAACTCTGCACATACACTTTTTGCCGGCTTGGAATTATTCTTATTTTCATCCTACTTCTTCTTCTTCTTCTTCTTCTTCTTCATCCTCATCCTCATCCTCTTCTTCTTCTGAGGATGAGGATGAGGATGAAGAAGAAGAAGAAGAAGAAGTAGGATGAAAATAAGATTAATTCCAAGCCGGCAAAAAGTGTATCTGCAGCGCTCCTCTAAGTGTATTTGCAGAATGTCATTTATGGAAAAAAATAGATACAATGTTTCAATCGCTGTATGGAGTGAGTGTCCCAGAACTGTTAGAAATAGTCTATTTCTGACAGTTCTGGGACATTCACTCCATACAGCGGTTGAAACATTGTATCTATTTTTTTCCATAAATGACATTCTGCAAATACACTTAGAGGAGCGCTGCAGATACACTTTTTGCCGGCTTGGAATTAATCTTATTTTCATCCTACTTCTTCTTCTTCTTCATCCTCATCCTCTTCTTCTTCTTATGAGGATGAGGATGAAGAAGAAGAAGAAGAAGTAGGATGAAAATAAGATTAATTCCAAGCCGGCAAAAAGTGTATCTGCAGCGCTCCTCTAAGTGTATTTGCAGAATGTCATTTATGGAAAAAAATAGATACAATGTTTCAACCGCTGTATGGAGTGAGTGTCCCAGAACTGTCAGAAAAAGACTATTTCTGACAGTTCTGGGACATTCACTCCATACAGTGATTTCAACCGCTGTATGGAGGGAATGTCATAGAACTGTCAGAAATAGACTATTTCTAACAGTTCTGGGACACTCACTCCATACAGCGGTTGAAACATTGTATCTATTTGTTTCCATAAATGGATCCATTTATGGAAACAAATAGATACAATGTTTCAACCGCTGTATGGAGTGAGTGTCCCAGAACTGTTAGAAATAGTCTATTTCTGACAGTTCTATGACATTCCCTCCATACAGCGGTTGAAATCACTGTATGGAGTGAATGTCCCAGAACTGTCAGAAATAGTCTTTTTCTGACAGTTCTGGGACACTCACTCCATACAGCGGTTGAAACATTGTATCTATTTTTTTCCATAAATGACATTCTGCAAATACACTTAGAGGAGCGCTGCAGATACACTTTTTGCCGGCTTGGAATTAATCTTATTTTCATCCTACTTCTTCTTCTTCTTCTTCTTCATCCTCTTCTTCTTCTTATGAGGATGAGGATGAAGAAGAAGAAGAAGAAGAAGAAGTAGGATGAAAATAAGATTAATTCCAAGCCGGCAAAAAGTGTATCTGCAGCGCTCCTCTAAGTGTATTTGCAGAATGTCATTTATGGAAAAAAATAGATACAATGTTTCAACCGCTGTATGGAGTGAGTGTCCCAGAACTGTCAGAAATAGACTATTTCTGACAGTTCTGGGACATTCACTCCATACAGCGGTTTCAACCGCTGTATGGAGGGAATGTCATAGAACTGTCAGAAATAGACTATTTATGACAGTTCTGGGACACTCACTCCATACAGCGGTTGAAACATTGTATCTAGAGATGAGCGAAGTATTCAAAAATTCGATTCGACTGATTCGGCGAATTCGTGGAAAAATTTCGATTCGAGTCGAATATATTCGCTGTGAATTTAACTTAAAAAAGGGTGTTTCTAGGCTTCAGAGAGACTTAATATTAGTGCAGAACACTGTACCTTTAATTTAAATGCCCTTGGAGTCTGCTGGGGAAGAGAAATAATACTGTCAGTCAGTATGACATGCAGATGAGTGCCGTCGATCTTAGAATCACCGCACACTTCACTCATTTGGGCAGTCACGGGGCCAAAACCAGAGTGTGGAGCCACAGTGTGGCGGTGGAGGCAGCAGCAATGGGAGGCCATACAGCACCCTATGACAAAAATGGAAACCACCAGCAGTGTGAGGAGACCTGAAAGTGGCACATGGCAGAGTGTGGCGATAGAGACAGCAGCAATGGGAGGCCATACAGGGACCCATGACACACTCTGGACCTGGCAGCAGCATGAGGAGGCAGTACAGGGGCCCATGACAGATTACGGGCCTGGCAGCAGCATGAGGAGTTGGTACGGGGGCCCATGGCAGATTACGGGCCTGGCAGCAGCAATGGGAGGCCGTACAGGGACCCATGACACACTCTGGACCTGGCAGCAGCATGAGGAGGTGGTACAGGGGCGCATGACAGATTACGAGCCTGGCAGCAGCAACTTGGACAGGAGGACGTTCAGCTTCTGCACCGTCGGGTGCGTGCTCGCAAACTGTTGTCTCTTGGAAACGGATTCCAAGAAAGACTGCTGACGGAATCCGTGAAGAGGAGTAGCAGGAGAAGGAGCATCTGAACGAGCGGAATATGCCAACAAGCGACAACAGGGGCCCATGACAGATTACGGGCCTGGCAGCAGCATGAGGAGTCGGTACGGGGGCCCATGGCAGATTAGGGGCCTGGCAGCAGCTATGGGAGGCCCGTAATCTGCCAGCACCCTATGACAAAAAATGGAACCCACCAGCAGTGTGAGGAGACCTGAAAGTGGCACATGGCAGAGTGTGGCGATGGAGACAGCAGCAATGGGAGGCTTTACAGGGACCCATGAGAGACTCTGGACCTGGCAGCAGCATGAGGAGGCGGTATAGGGGCCCATGGCAGATTAGGGGCCTGGCAGCAGCTATGGGAGGCCCGTAATCTGCCAGCACCCTATGACAAAAAATGGAACACACCAGCAGTGTGAGGAGACCTGAAAGTGGCACATGGCAGAGTGTGGCGATGGAGACAGCAGCAATGGGAGGCCGTACAGGGACCAATGAGAGACTCTGGACTTGGCAGCAGCATGAGGAGGCGGTATAGGGGCCCATGGCAGATTAGGGGCCTGGCAGCAGCTATGGGAGGCCCGTAATCTGCCAGCACCCTATGACAAAAAATGTAACACACCAGCAGTGTGAGGAGACCTGAAAGTGGCACGTTTGGGGCATGATTCATGGCGGATTTAGTCAGTTGTGTCAGGAACTGGTGGTTTGAAATCCAGACTAATCCACGCCTGATTCATTTTCACAAACGTCAGTCTCTCCACACTTTGGGTGGACAGTCGTGTCCTCCGCGGAGTTGCAATACCTCCTGCCGCACTAAACACGCGCTCCGATGCCACGCTACTGGCCGGGCATGACAGCCTTTCAAGGGCAAATTCAGCTAGTTGGGGCCAAAGGTCAAGTTTCGTTGCCCAGTAGTCAAGGGGATTGTCTACCTCGGTTGGCAGGGTGCTGTCCAAGTAGGCCTAAGCCTGTTGTTTGAGGTCCTGCTCCAGGTCCACCTGCTGCTGCTGCTGCGGCTGGTTAGTAGTTTCCTCACTGCGCTGGTGAAGAAAGCTACTCATCATCGACTGCAGACTGAGGCAGCCGCTGCTGGTGGAGCTGCCACTGCTCCTACCACCCCACCCCTCCCCTGCTGCCATGGCAGCGGAACGCGAGCGCACAGGGCCCACAGTGTCTGAGGATGGACGTTGGCGCAGACAGGCAGAGACCAGCTGACTACATAGGTGGTTTTTATAGTACGTTATTTTGGCCTCCCTCTCAGCAGGTGTGAAAAAGGCCACCATTTTTGAACGGTAGCGAGGGTCCAACAAGGTGGACAGCCAAAAGTCATCCCTCTGTCTGATGGTTATTATTCGGCTGTCGCTACGCAAGCAAGCGAGCATGCTATGGGCCATTTGTGCCAAGGAATGCGAGAAACTCCCTGCCTCCATCTCCACAGCATACTGCCACGGTGCGTCTGGGTCCTCTGTCTCCTCTTCCTCCTCCTCTACCAGATGCTCCTGCTCCTCCACTCCTGTCCGCTGAGTGGAAAAACCACCCATTTCACTCAATAATTCCTGAGCACCAATGTCCTCCTCTACCTCCTCCTCTTCTTCCTGTCCTGCCCCCACAGGGGTCATGTGGCGTTGAGATCTGTGCACCACGTCTACCGCACCCTGACCAGCCATTGTTAACAGCATTTGTTCCAGGACGTGCAACAGAGGAATGACGTCGTTCATCCCATAGTCCTGCCGACTCACGAATAGCGTGGCCTCCTCAAAGGGCCTGAGCAAGCGCAGGTGTCACGCATGAGCTGCCAATGGCTGACATCTAAGTTACACAGGGAGTACCTTTATCCGCTTTTAACATCAGGAAATCTGTGATGGCCTTTTGCTGTTCGTAAAGGCGGTCTAACATATGTAGGGTTGAATTCCACCTTGTTGCAACGTCACAGCATGAGGAGTCGGTATAGGGGCCCATGGCAGATTAGGGGCCTGGCAGCAGCTATGGGAGGCCCGTAATCTGCCAGCACCCTATGACAAAAAATGGAACACACCAGCAGTGTGAGGAGACCTGAAAGTGGCACATGGCAGAGTGTGGCGATGGAGACAGCAGCAATGGGAGGCCGTACAGGGACCAATGAGAGACTCTGGACTTGGCAGCAGCATGAGGAGTCGGTATAGGGGCCCATGGCAGATTAGGGGCCTGGCAGCAGCTATGGGAGGCCCGTAATCTGCCAGCACCCTATGACAAAAAATGTAACACACCAGCAGTGTGAGGAGACCTGAAAGTGGCACGTTTGGGGCATGATTCATGGCGGATTTAGTCAGTTGTGTCAGGAACTGGTGGTTTGAAATCCAGACTAATCCACGCCTGATTCATTTTCACAAACGTCAGTCTCTCCACACTTTGGGTGGACAGTCGTGTCCTCCGCGGAGTTGCAATACCTCCTGCCGCACTAAACACGCGCTCCGATGCCACACTACTGGCCGGGCATGACAGCCTTTCAAGGGCAAATTCAGCTAGTTGGGGCCAAAGGTCAAGTTTCGTTGCCCAGTAGTCAAGGGGATTGTCTACCTCGGTTGGCAGGGTGCTGTCCAAGTAGGCCTAAGCCTGTTGTTTGAGGTCCTGCTCCAGGTCCACCTGCTGCTGCTGCGGCTGGTTAGTAGTTTCCTCACTGCGCTGGTGAAGAAAGCTACTCATCATCGACTGCAGACTGAGGCAGCCGCTGCTGGTGGAGCTGCCACTGCTCCTACCACCCCACCCCTCCCCTGCTGCCATGGCAGCGGAACGCGAGCGCACAGGGCCCACAGTGTCTGAGGATGGACGTTGGCGCAGACAGGCAGAGACCAGCTGACTACATAGGTGGTTTTTATAGTACGTTATTTTGGCCTCCCTCTCAGCAGGTGTGAAAAAGGCCACCATTTTTGAACGGTAGCGAGGGTCCAACAAGGTGGACAGCCAAAAGTCATCCCTCTGTCTGATGGTTATTATTCGGCTATCGCTACGCAAGCAAGCGAGCATGCTATGGGCCATTTGTGCCAAGGAATGCGAGAAACTCCCTGCCTCCATCTCCACAGCATACTGCCACGGTGCGTCTGGGTCCTCTGTCTCCTCTTCCTCCTCCTCTACCAGATGCTCCTGCTCCTCCACTCCTGTCCGCTGAGTGGAAAAACCACCCATTTCACTCAATAATTCCTGAGCACCAATGTCCTCCTCTACCTCCTCCTCTTCTTCCTGTCCTGCCCCCACAGGGGTCATGTGGCGTTGAGATCTGTGCGCCACGTCTACCGCACCCTGACCAGCCATTGTTAACAGCATTTGTTCCAGGACGTGCAACAGAGGAATGACGTCGTTCATCCCATAGTCCTGCCGACTCACGAATAGCGTGGCCTCCTCAAAGGGCCTGAGCAAGCGCAGGTGTCACGCATGAGCTGCCAATGGCTGACATCTAAGTTACACAGGGAGTACCTTTATCCGCTTTTAACATCAGGAAATCTGTGATGGCCTTTTGCTGTTCGTAAAGGCGGTCTAACATATGTAGGGTTGAATTCCACCTTGTTGCAACGTCACAGCATGAGGAGTCGGTATAGGGGCCCATGGCAGATTAGGGGCCTGGCAGCAGCTATAGGAGGCCCGTAATCTGCCAGCACCCTATGTCAAAAAATTCAACACACCAGCAGTGTGTGAGGAGACCTGAAAGTGGCACATGGCAGAGTGTGGCGATGGAGACAGCAGCAATGGGAGGCCGTACAGGGACCCATGACAGACTCTGGACTTGGCAGCAGCATGAGGAGGCGGTATATAGGGGCCTATGGCAGATTAGGGGCCTGGCAGCAGCTATAGGAGGCCCGTAATCTGCCAGCACCCTATGTCAAAAAATTCAACACACCAGCAGTGTGTGAGGAGACCTGAAAGTGGCACATGGCAGAGTGTGGCGATGGAGACAGCAGCAATGGGAGGCCGTACAGGGACCCATGACAGACTCTGGACCTGGCAGCAGCATGAGGAGGCGGTATATAGGGGCCTATGGCAGATTAGGGGCCTGGCAGCAGCTATGGGAGGCCCGTAATCTGCCAGCACCCTATGTCAAAAAACTGAACACACCAGCAGTGTGTGAGGAGACCTGAAAGTGGCACATGGCAAAGTGTGGCGATGGAGACAGCAGCAATGGGAGGCCGTACAGGGACCCATGAGAGACTCTGGACTTGGCAGCAGCATGAGGAGTCGGTATAGGGGCCCATGGCAGATTAGGGGCCTGGCAGCAGCTATGGGAGGCCCGTAATCTGCCAGCACCCTATGTCAAAAAATTCAACACACCAGCAGTGTGAGGAGACCTGAAAGTGGCACATGGCAGAGTGTGGCGATGGAGACAGCAGCAATGGGAGGCCGTACAGGGACCCATGACAGACTCTGGACTTGGCAGCAGCATGAGGAGGCGGTATATAGGGGCCTAAGGCAGATTAGGGGCCTGGCAGCAGCTATAGGAGGCCCGTAATCTGCCAGCACCCTATGTCAAAAAACTGAACACACCAGCAGTGTGTGAGGAGACCTGAAAGTGGCACATGGCAGAGTGTGGCGATGGAGACAGCAGCAATGGGAGGCCGTACAGGGACCCATGACAGACTCTGGACCTGGCAGCAGCATGAGGAGGCGGTATATAGGGGCCTATGGCAGATTAGGGGCCTGGCAGCAGCTATGGGAGGCCCGTAATCTGCCAGCACCCTATGTCAAAAAACTGAACACACCAGCAGTGTGTGAGGAGACCTGAAAGTGGCACATGGCAAAGTGTGGCGATGGAGACAGCAGCAATGGGAGGCCGTACAGGGACCCATGAGAGACTCTGGACTTGGCAGCAGCATGAGGAGTCGGTATAGGGGCCCATGGCAGATTAGGGGCCTGGCAGCAGCTATGGGAGGCCCGTAATCTGCCAGCACCCTATGTCAAAAAATTCAACACACCAGCAGTGTGAGGAGACCTGAAAGTGGCACATGGCATGAGACACTGTGGACCTGGCAGCAGCATGAGGAGGCGGTATATAGGGGCCCATGGCAGATTAGGGGCCTGGCAGCAGCTATGGGAGGCCCGTAATCTGCCAGCACCCTATGTCAAAAAATTCAACACACCAGCAGTGTGTGAGGAGACCTGAAAGTGGCACATGGCAGAGTGTGGCGATGGAGACAGCAGCAATGGGAGGCCGTACAGGGACCCATGAGAGACTCTGGACCTGGCAGCAGCATGAGGAGGCGGTATATAGGGGCCTATGGCAGATTAGGGGCCTGGCAGCAGCTATGGGAGGCCCGTAATCTGCCAGCACCCTATGTCAAAAAATTCTACACACCAGCAGTGTGTGAGGAGACCTGAAAGTGGCACATGGCAGAGTGTGGCGATGGAGACAGCAGCAATGGGAGGCCGTACAGGGAACCATGAGAGACTCTGGACCTGGCAGCAGCATGAGGAGGCGGTATATAGGGGCCTATGGCAGATTAGGGGCCTGGCAGCAGCTATAGGAGGCCCATAATCTGCCAGCACCCTATGTCAAAAAATTCAACACACCAGCAGTGTGAGGAGACCTGAAAGTGGCACATGGCATGAGACACTGTGGACCTGGCAGCAGCATGAGGAGGCGGTATAAAGGGGCCTATGGCAGATTAGGGGCCTGGCAGCAGCTATAGGAGGCCTGTAATCTGCCAGCACCCTATGTCAAAAAATTCTACACACCAGCAGTGTGAGGAGACCTGAAAGTGGCACATGGCAGAGTGTGGCGATGGAGACAGCAGCAATGGGAGGCCGTACAGGGACCCATGAGAGACTCTGGACCTGGCAGCAGCATGAGGAGGCGGTATATAGGGGCCTATGGCAGATTAGGGGCCTGGCAGCAGCTATGGGAGGCCCGTAATCTGCCAGCACCCTATGTCAAAAAATTCTACACACCAGCAGTGTGAGGAGACCTGAAAGTGGCACATGGCAGAGTGTGGCGATGGAGACAGCAGCAATGGGAGGCCGTACAGGGACCCATGAGAGACTCTGGACCTGGCAGCAGCATGAGGAGGCGGTATATAGGGGCCTATGGCAGATTAGGGGCCTGGCAGCAGCTATGGGAGGCCCGTAATCTGCCAGCACCCTATGTCAAAAAACTGAACACACCAGCAGTGTGTGAGGAGACCTGAAAGTGGCACATGGCAAAGTGTGGCGATGGAGACAGCAGCAATGGGAGGCCGTACAGGGACCCATGAGAGACTCTGGACTTGGCAGCAGCATGAGGAGTCGGTATAGGGGCCCATGGCAGATTAGGGGCCTGGCAGCAGCTATGGGAGGCCCGTAATCTGCCAGCACCCTATGTCAAAAAATTCAACACACCAGCAGTGTGAGGAGACCTGAAAGTGGCACATGGCAGAGTGTGGCGATGGAGACAGCAGCAATGGGAGGCCGTACAGGGACCCATGACAGACTCTGGACTTGGCAGCAGCATGAGGAGGCGGTATATAGGGGCCTATGGCAGATTAGGGGCCTGGCAGCAGCTATAGGAGGCCCGTAATCTGCCAGCACTCTATGTCAAAAAATTCAACACACCAGCAGTGTGTGAGGAGACCTGAAAGTGGCACATGGCAGAGTGTGGCAATGGAGACAGCAGCAATGGGAGGCCGTACAGGGACCCATGAGAGACTCTGGACCTGGCAGCAGCATGAGGAGGCGGTATATAGGGGCCTATGGCAGATTAGGGGCCTGGCAGCAGCTATAGGAGGCCCATAATCTGCCAGCACCCTATGTCAAAAAATTCAACACACCAGCAGTGTGAGGAGACCTGAAAGTGGCACATGGCATGAGACACTGTGGACCTGGCAGCAGCATGAGGAGGCGGTATATAGGGGCCTATGGCAGATTAGGGGCCTGGCAGCAGCTATAGGAGGCCCGTAATCTGCCAGCACCCTATGTCAAAAAATTCTACACACCAGCAGTGTGAGGAGACCTGAAAGTGGCACATGGCAGAGTGTGGCGATGGAGACAGCAGCAATGGGAGGCCGTACAGGGACCCATGAGAGACTCTGGACCTGGCAGCAGCATGAGGAGGCGGTATATAGGGGCCTATGGCAGATTAGGGGCCTGGCAGCAGCTATGGGAGGCCCGTAATCTGCCAGCACCCTATGTCAAAAAATTCTACACACCAGCAGTGTGAGGAGACCTGAAAGTGGCACATGGCAGAGTGTGGCGATGGAGACAGCAGCAATGGGAGGCCGTACAGGGACCCATGAGAGACTCTGGACCTGGCAGCAGCATGAGGAGGCGGTATATAGGGGCCTATGGCAGATTAGGGGCCTGGCAGCAGCTATGGGAGGCCCGTAATCTGCCAGCACCCTATGTCAAAAAACTGAACACACCAGCAGTGTGTGAGGAGACCTGAAAGTGGCACATGGCAAAGTGTGGCGATGGAGACAGCAGCAATGGGAGGCCGTACAGGGACCCATGAGAGACTCTGGACTTGGCAGCAGCATGAGGAGTCGGTATAGGGGCCCATGGCAGATTAGGGGCCTGGCAGCAGCTATGGGAGGCCCGTAATCTGCCAGCACCCTATGTCAAAAAATTCAACACACCAGCAGTGTGAGGAGACCTGAAAGTGGCACATGGCAGAGTGTGGCGATGGAGACAGCAGCAATGGGAGGCCGTACAGGGACCCATGACAGACTCTGGACTTGGCAGCAGCATGAGGAGGCGGTATATAGGGGCCTATGGCAGATTAGGGGCCTGGCAGCAGCCATAGGAGGCCCATAATCTGCCAGCACCCTATGTCAAAAAATTCAACACACCAGCAGTGTGTGAGGAGACCTGAAAGTGGCACATGGCAGAGTGTGGCGATGGAGACAGCAGCAATGGGAGGCCGTACAGGGACCCATGAGAGACTCTGGACCTGGCAGCAGCATGAGGAGGCGGTATATAGGGGCCTATGGCAGATTAGGGGCCTGGCAGCAGCTATAGGAGGCCCATAATCTGCCAGCACCCTATGTCAAAAAATTCAACACACCAGCAGTGTGAGGAGACCTGAAAGTGGCACATGGCATGAGACACTGTGGACCTGGCAGCAGCATGAGGAGGCGGTATATAGGGGCCCATGGCAGATTAGGGGCCTGGCAGCAGCTATGGGAGGCCCGTAATCTGCCAGCACCCTATGTCAAAAAATTCAACACACCAGCAGTGTGAGGAGACCTGAAAGTGGCACATGGCAGAGTGTGGCGATGGAGACAGCAGCAATGGGAGGCCGTACAGGGACCCATGACAGACTCTGGACTTGGCAGCAGCATGAGGAGGCGGTATATAGGGGCCTATGGCAGATTAGGGGCCTGGCAGCAGCTATAGGAGGCCCGTAATCTGCCAGCACCCTATGTCAAAAAATTCAACACACCAGCAGTGTGTGAGGAGACCTGAAAGTGGCACATGGCAGAGTGTGGCGATGGAGGCAGCAGCAATGGGAGGCCATACAGGGACCCATGAGAGACTCTGGACCTGGCAGCAGCATGAGGAGGCGGTATATAGGGGCCCATGGCAGATTAGGGGCCTGGCAGCAGCTATGGGAGGCCCGTAATCTGCCAGCACCCTATGTCAAAAAATTCAACACACCAGCAGTGTGTGAGGAGACCTGAAAGTGTCACATGGCAGAGTGTGGCGATGGAGACAGCAGCAATGGGAGGCCGTACAGGGAACCATGAGAGACTCTGGACCTGGCAGCAGCATGAGGAGGCGGTATATAGGGGCCTATGGCAGATTAGGGGCCTGGCAGCAGCTATAGGAGGCCCATAATCTGCCAGCACCCTATGTCAAAAAATTCAACACACCAGCAGTGTGAGGAGACCTGAAAGTGGCACATGGCATGAGACACTGTGGACCTGGCAGCAGCATGAGGAGGCGGTATATAGGGGCCTATGGCAGATTAGGGGCCTGGCAGCAGCTATAGGAGGCCCGTAATCTGCCAGCACCCTATGTCAAAAAATTCTACACACCAGCAGTGTGAGGAGACCTGAAAGTGGCACATGGCAGAGTGTGGCGATGGAGACAGCAGCAATGGGAGGCCGTACAGGGACCCATGAGAGACTCTGGACCTGGCAGCAGCATGAGGAGGCGGTATATAGGGGCCTATGGCAGATTAGGGGCCTGGCAGCAGCTATGGGAGGCCCGTAATCTGCCAGCACCCTATGTCAAAAAATTCTACACACCAGCAGTGTGAGGAGACCTGAAAGTGGCACATGGCAGAGTGTGGCGATAGAGACAGCAGCAATGGGAGGCCGTACAGGGACCCATGAGAGACTCTGGACCTGGCAGCAGCATGAGGATGCGGTATATAGGGGCCTATGGCAGATTAGGGGCCTGGCAGCAGCTATAGGAGGCCCGTAATCTGCCAGCACCCTATGTCAAAAAATTCTACACACCAGCAGTGTGAGGAGACCTGAAAGTGGCACATGGCAGAGTGTGGCGATGGAGACAGCAGCAATGGGAGGCCGTACAGGGACCCATGACAGACTCTGGACCTGGCAGCAGCATGAGGAGGCGGTATATAGGGGCCTATGGCAGATTAGGGGCCTGGCAGCAGCTATGGGAGGCCCGTAATCTGCCAGCACCCTATGTCAAAAAATTCAACACACCAGCAGTGTGTGAGGAGACCTGAAAGTGGCACATGGCAGAGTGTGGCGATGGAGACAGCAGCAATGGGAGGTCTCCCATTGTCCCAACATGGCCCAAATAGTCCCAACATGGGCCCCCTGGCCACGCTTGACTTTCTGGCCACATAGTCGACATACGGCTACGTTTACTTCCTCGGGCGGCTTGACGAAAAATTGCCACACCGCCGAGTAGGAAACTTTGCCCCCGATACTCCTCACTGGCTGACTGCTGCTTCCTCCGTGCACACCGGCACCACTACTGGCCGTGGTGGTAGGCTGCAGTGGAGCTGGTGCTCTACTCCGTGGCCGTTTGGATCCACTGACACTGCTTCCACTGACACTGCTGCGACCCTGCTGCTGTCTCCTGGGCAACCCACCGACTGTTTCGCTCACTGCCAAGCTGCCACCCTCTTCTCCTGATGATGCGGAAGAAATTGCCTGATGACGACGAGGCTGCCAAGTGCGATCAACCTCCTCATCATCAAGTAGGGTCTCCGCCTCACTACTAGCCCCCTCGGCTGCGTCTGGGTCAGGAGACAGACCTGTCTCTAGACCGGCTACCGGGCCACTCTCCTCGCCACTACTTCTTCGCCTAGCTGCTGAAAAGGCGGATGTCTCCCCCCGTTCCTGACCGCCCTCTGTTAGCTCTTCCTCACTGTACAGTGGGGCTGAGCCCACAGCATGCGATACTTCGCTTGGTGAGGGAACACCAAAGGACAGGGGCAGGTAGAGGACACGTGATTTCAGTGGGCTTGGTCCCGGGCCATGCCAACTAACGGTTGTGTCTGACGTACCCACCGACCGTTGGCTGTAGGTGTCAGAGGTGACCTGGGAAGAGGAAGACGACCGAGCCAACCAATCGATGACGGCAGGGTTGTCGGTGGAGACACGACCGCTGGATGACACCGGGAGCACTGGCCTCTGGCTGCGAATAGTGCTGCCTCGACCCCTTCCTCTGCTGCCACGTCTGCTCGCTCCTAAAACATTGCCTCCTCTGCCACTCCTCTGCATGTTGTCTGACATACTCTTTAATTAAACGATTATGTGTCCCTGAGTAACAATTCTGTGTCCCTGAGTAACAATTCTGTGTCTGTGCGAGTAACAATTCTGTGGCCCTAAGTAACAGTTCTGTGGCCCTCAGTAACAATTCTGTGTCCCTGATTAACGTTTCTGTGGCCCCAAGTAACAGTTCTGTGGCCCTCAGTAACAATTCTGTGTCTGTGCGAGTAACAATTCTGTGTCTGTGCGAGAAACAATTCTGTGGCCCTAAGTAACAGTTCTGTGGCCCTCAGTAACAGTTCTGTTTCCCTGAGTAACAATTCTGTGTCTGTGCGAGTAAGAATTCTGTGTCTGTGCGAGTAACAATTCTGTGGCCCTAAGTAACAGTTCTGTGGCCCTCAGTAACAGTTCTGTGTCCCTGAGTAACAATTCTGTGTCTGTGCGAGTAACAATTCTGTGTCTGTGCGAGTAACAATTCTGTCTGTGCGAGTAACAATTCTGTGGCCCTAAGTAACGGTTCTGTGGCCCTCAGTAACAGTTCTGTGTCCCTGTGTAACAATTCTGTGTCTGTGCGAGTAACAATTCTGTGGCCCTAAGTAACAGTTCTGTGGCCCTCAGTAACAATTCTGTGTCCCTGATTAACGTTTCTGTGGCCCCAAGTAACAGTTCTGTGGCCCTCAGTAACAATTCTGTGTCTGTGCGAGTAACAATTCTGTGTCTGTGCGAGTAACAATTCTGTGTCTGTGCGAGTAACAATTCTGTGGCCCTAAGTAACGGTTCTTGGCCCTCAGTAACAGTTCTGTGTCCCTGTGTAACAATTCTGTGTCTGTGCGAGTAACAATTCTGTGGCCCTAAGTAACAGTTCTGTGGTCCTCAGTAACAATTCTGTGTCTGTGCGAGTAACAATTCTGTGACCCTAAGTAACAGTTCTGTGGCCCTCAGTAACAATTCTGTGTCTGTCCCTGAGTAACAATTCTGTGGCCCTAACTAAAGTTTCTGTGGCCCTAAGTAACAATTCTCTGGCACTCAGTAACAATTCTGTCTGTCCCTGAGTAACAATTCTGTGGCCCTAATAACGTTTCTGTGGCCCTAAGTAACAATTATCTGGCACTCAGTAACAATTTTGTCTGTCCCTGAGTAACAATTCTCTGGCACTCAGTAACAATTCTGTCTGTCCCTGAGTAAAAATTCTGTGGCCCTAAGTAAAGTTTCTGTGGCCGTGAGTAACAATTCTCTGGCACTCCGTAACAATTCTGTCTGTCCCTGAGTAACAATTCTCTGGCACTCAGTAACAATTCTGTCTGTCCCTGAGTAAAAATTCTGTGGCCCTAAGTAAAGTTTCTGTTGCCCTGAGTAACAATTCTCTGGCACTCCGTAACAATTCTGTCTGTCCCTGAGTAACAATTCTCTGGCACTCAGTAACAATTCTGTCTGTCCCTGAGTAAAAATTCTGTGGCCCTAATTAAAGTTTCTGTGGCCCTAAGTAACAATTCTCTGGCACTCAGTAACAATTCTGTCTGTCCCTGAGTAACAATTCTCTGGCACTCCGTAACAATTCTGTCTGTCCCTGAGTAACAATTCTCTGGCACTCAGTAACAATTCTGTCTGTCCCTGAGTAAAAATTCTGTGGCCCTAAGTAAAGTTTCTGTGGCCCTGAGTAACAATTCTCTGGCACTCCGTAACAATTCTGTCTGTCCCTGAGTATGAATTCTGTGGCCCTAACTAGCGTTTCTTTGTCCCTAAGTAACAGTTCTGTGGCCCTGAGTAACAATTCTGTGTCTGTGCGAGTAACAATTCTGTGGCCCTAAGTAACAGTTCTGTGGCCCTCAGTAACAGTTCTGTGTCTGTGCGAGTAACAATTCTGTGTCTGTGCGAGTAACAATTCTGTGGCCCTAAGTAAAGTTTCTGTGGCCCTCAGTAACAGTTCTGTGTCTGTGCGAGTAACAATTCTGTGTCTGTGCGAGTAACAATTCTGTGGCCCTAAGTAAAGTTTCTGTGGCCCTAAGTAACAATTCTCTGGCACTCAGTAACAATTCTGTCTGTCCGAGTAACAATTCTCTGGCACTCAGTAACAATTCTGTCTGTCCCTGAGTAAAAATTCTGTGGCCCTAAGTAAAGTTTCTGGGGCCCTGAGTAACAATTATCTGGCACTCAGTAACAATTCTGTCTGTCCCTGAGTAACAATTCTCTGGCACTCAGTAACAATTCTGTCTGTCCCTGAGTAAAAATTCTGTGGCCCTAAGTAAAGTTTCTGTGGCCTTGAGTAACAATTCTCTGGCACTCCGTAATAATTCTGTCTGTCCCTGAGTAACAATTCTCTGGCACTCAGTAACAATTCTGTCTGTCCCTGAGTAAAAATTCTGTGGCCCTAAGTAAAGTTTCTGTGGCCCTGAGTAACAATTCTCTGGCACTCCGTAACAATTCTGTCTGTCCCTGAGTATGAATTCTGTGGCCCTAACTAGCGTTTCTTTGTCCCTAAGTAACAGTTCTGTGGCCCTGAGTAACAATTCTGTGTCTGTGCGAGTAACAATTCTGTGGCCCTAAGTAACAGTTCTGTGGCCCTCAGTAACAGTTCTGTGTCTGTGCGAGTAACAATTCTGTGTCTGTGCGAGTAACAATTCTGTGGCCCTAAGTAACAGTTCTGTGGCCTTCAGTAACAATTCTGTGTCTGTGCGAGTAACAATTCTGTGTCTGTGCGAGTAACAATTCTGTGGCCCTAAGTAAAGTTTCTGTGGCCCTAAGTAACAATTCTCTGGCACTCAGTAACAATTCTGTCTGTCCCTGAGTAAAAATTCTGTGGCCCTAAGTAAAGTTTCTGGGGCCCTGAGTAACAATTCTCTGGCACTCAGTAACAATTCTGTCTGTCCCTGAGTAACAATTCTCTGGCACTCAGTAACAATTCTGTCTGTCCCTGAGTAACAATTCTGTGGCCCTAACTAAAGTTTCTGTGGCCCTAAGTAACAGTTCTGTGGCCCTCAGTAACAATTCTGTGTCTGTCCCTGAGTAACAATTCTGTGGCCCTAACTAACGTTTCTGTTGCCCTAAGTAACAGTTCTGTGGCCCTCAGTAACAATTCTGTGTCTGTCCCTGAGTAACAATTCTGTGGCCCTAACTAAAGTTTCTGTGGCCCTAAGTAACAATTCTCTGGCACTCAGTAACAATTCTGTCTGTCCCTGAGTAACAATTCTGTGGCCCTAATAACGTTTCTGTGGCCCTAAGTAACAGTTCTGTGGCCCTCAGTAACAATTCTGTGTCTGTCCCTGAGTAACAATTCTGTGGCCCTAACTAAAGTTTCTGTGGCCCTAAGTAACAATTCTCTGGCACTCAGTAACAATTCTGTCTGTCCCTGAGTAACAATTCTGTGGCCCTAATAACGTTTCTGTGGCCCTAAGTAACAGTTCTGTGGCCCTCAGTAACAATTCTGTGTCTGTCCCTGAGTAACAATTCTGTGGCCCTAAGTAAAGTTTCTGTGGCCCTGAGTAACAATTCTCTGGCACTCCGTAACAATTCTGTCTGTCCCTGAGTATGAATTCTGTGGCCCTAACTAGCGTTTCTTTGTCCCTAAGTAACAGTTCTGTGGCCCTGAGTAACAATTCTGTGTCTGTGCGAGTAACAATTATGTGGCCCTAAGTAACAGTTCTGTGGCCCTCAGTAACAGTTCTGTGTCTGTGCGAGTAACAATTCTGTGTCTGTGCGAGTAACAATTCTGTGGCCCTAAGTAACAGTTCTGTGGCCTTCAGTAACAATTCTGTGTCTGTGCGAGTAACAATTCTGTGTCTGTGCGAGTAACAATTCTGTGGCCCTAAGTAAAGTTTCTGTGGCCCTAAGTAACAATTCTCTGGCACTCAGTAACAATTCTGTCTGTCCCTGAGTAAAAATTCTGTGGCCCTAAGTAAAGTTTCTGGGGCCCTGAGTAACAATTCTCTGGCACTCAGTAACAATTCTGTCTGTCCCTGAGTAACAATTCTCTGGCACTCAGTAACAATTCTGTCTGTCCCTGAGTAACAATTCTGTGGCCCTAAGTAAAGTTTCTGTGGCCCTAAGTAACAATTCTCTGGCACTCAGTAACAATTCTGTCTGTCCCTGAGTAACAATTCTCTGGCACTCAGTAACAATTCTGTCTGTCCCTGAGTAAAAATTCTGTGGCCCTAAGTAAAGTTTCTGGGGCCCTGAGTAACAATTCTCTGGCACTCAGTAACAATTCTGTCTGTCCCTGAGTAACAATTCTCTGGCACTCAGTAACAATTCTGTCTGTCCCTGAGTAACAATTCTGTGGCCCTAAGTAAAGTTTCTGTGGCCCTAAGTAACAATTCTCTGGCACTCAGTAACAATTCTGTCTGTCCCTGAGTAACAATTCTCTGGCACTCAGTAACAATTCTGTCTGTCCCTGAGTAAAAATTCTGTGGCCCTAATTAAAGTTTCTGTGGCCCTAAGTAACAATTCTCTGGCACTCAGTAACAATTCTGTCTGTCCCTGAGTAACAATTCTCTGGCACTCAGTAACAATTCTGTCTGTCCCTGAGTAAAAATTCTGTGGCCCTAATAACGTTTCTGTGGCCCTAAGTAACAATTCTCTGGCACTGAGTAACAATTCTGTCTGTCCCTGATTATGAATTCTGTGGCCCTAACTAGCGTTTCTTTGTTCCTAAATAACGATTCTGTGGCCCTCATTAACAAGTCTGTGTCCCTGAGTAATGGTTCTCTGTCCCTAAGTAACTTTTCTCTGTCCCCAATTATCGTTTCTGTGGCCCTAACTCTGTCCCTGTCCCTAGTACAGAGCGGTCTGCCTCTGTTCAATAACTGCAGGCAAATGAAGAATTCCAAAATGGCCGCTATTTATAGCTCGACCATTACACAGTGCTGGCTGGCTGGCTGCTGATTGGCTGATGCGATCACATGTAGTTGAGGAATGCATTATGGGTCAGCGCGCCTTGTCTGCGCGCCTTCCCAGACATCCCCGCTCCGTCGCCGCACATGTCAGCCGCCATTTTCTGAAAAATTTCGATTCGCGCGTCCGAATTAGGCTATTTTTCGGATTCGGCACGAATCGAAATTTTTCCGATATTCGACTCGAATTCCACTTCGGATACTTCGATTCGCTCATCTCTAATTGTATCTATTTGTTTCCATAAATGGATCCATTTATGGAAACAAATAGATACAATGTTTCAACCGCTGTATGGAGTGAGTGTCCCAGAACTGTTAGAAATAGTCTATTTCTGACAGTTCTATGACATTCCCTCCATACAGCGGTTGAAACCGCTGTATGGAGTGAATGTCCCAGAACTGTCAGAAATAGTCTTTTTCTGACAGTTCTGGGACATTCACTCCATACAGCGGTTTCAACCGCTGTATGGAGGGAATGTCATAGAACTGTCAGAAATAGACTATTTATGACAGTTCTGGGACACTCACTCCATACAGCGGTTGAAACATTGTATCTATTTGTTTCCATAAATGGATCCATTTATGGAAACAAATAGATACAATGTTTCAACCGCTGTATGGAGTGAGTGTCCCAGAACTGTTAGAAATAGTCTATTTCTGACAGTTCTATGACATTCCCTCCATACAGCGGTTGAAACCGCTGTATGGAGTGAATGTCCCAGAACGGTCAGAAATAGACAGAAACTGTCACAGAACTGTCCTTCTTCTCATCCTTCTCCTTCTTCTCATCCTTCTCCTTCTCCTTCTTCTCATCCTTCTCCTTCTTCTCATCCTTCTTCTCATCCTTCTCCTTCTTCTCATCCTTCTCCTTCTTCTCATCCTTCTCCTTCTCCTTCTTCTCATCCTTCTCCTTCTTCTCATCCTTCTCCTTCTCCTTCTTCTCATCCTTCTCCTTCTCCTTCTTCTCATCCTTCTCCTTCTCCTTCTTCTCATCCTTCTCCTTCTCCATCTTCTCATCCTTCTCCTTCTCCTTCTTCTCATCCTTCTCCTTCTGCTTCTCCTTCTCCTTCTTCTCATCCTTCTCCTTCTTCTCATCCTTCTCCTTCTTCTCATCCTTCTCCTTCTCCTTCTTCTCATCCTTCTCCTTCTTCTCATCCTTCTTCTCATCCTTCTCCTTCTTCTCATCCTTCTTCTCATCCTTCTCCTTCTTCTCATCCTTCTCCTTCTTCTCATCCTTCTCCTTCTCCTTCTTCTCATCCTTCTCCTTCTTCTCATCCTTCTCCTTCTCCTTCTTCTCATCCTTCTCCTTCTCCTTCTTCTCATCCTTCTCCTTCTCCTTCTTCTCATCCTTCTCCTTCTCCTTCTTCTCATCCTTCTCCTTCTCCTTCTTCTCATCCTTCTCCTTCTTCTCATCCTTCTCCTTCTCCTTCTTCTCATCCTTCTCCTTCTCCTTCTTCTCATCCTTCTCCTTCTCCTTCTTCTCATCCTTCTCCTTCTTCTCATCCTTCTCCTTCTCCTTCTTCTCATCCTTCTCCTTCTCCTTCTTCTCATCCTTCTCCTTCTCCTTCTTCTCATCCTTCTCCTTCTTCTCATCCTTCTCCTTCTCCATCTTCTCATCCTTCTCCTTCTCCTTCTTCTCATCCTTCTCCTTCTCCTTCTTCTCATCCCTCTCCTTCTCCTTCTTCTCATCCTTCTCCTTCTCCTTCTTCTCATCCTTCTCCTTCTCCTTCTTCTCATCCTTCTCCTTCTTCTCATCCTTCTCCTTCTCCTTCTTCTCATCCTTCTCCTTCTTCTCATCCTTCTCCTTCTTCTCATCCTTCTCCTTCTCCTTCTTCTCATCCTTCTCCTTCTCCTTCTCCTTCTCCTTCCTCATCTCCAAGGGCATTTAAATTAAAGGTACAGTGTTCTGCACTAATTTAAAGGCTCTCTGAAGCCTAGAAACCCTTTTTATAAGTCATCTTCGTAGCGAATAAATTCGCATCGAATCGAATTTCTTCCTGGAATTCGCCGAATCAGCCGAATCGAATTTTTGAATACTTCGCTCATCTCTAGAAGTGATCAGTATTTTTTTTTTTTTTTTACACAATTTGCTTATAGCAAAGAATTACTTTGCTATAAGCAAGCATTTAGCTGAATGAAATCGATTCATTCAGCTTTTTTTTTTTTTTTTGTGCTTAGCTGTGATTTGGTCACAGCTAATCACATGACATGTGCATGTGATTAGCTGTGACCATTCACAGCTAGGCACTAGTATACAATGGATGGCATCATGAATGAAGCCATCCATTGTATACAACTGTCATGTGACCTGCTGTGATTGGTCACAGCAGGTCACATGGTACCAGCAACGGGAGCCGGTACTCGGATCTGTCATCGGCCGTGTCCGAGGTGCACGGCCGGTGACAGATCGCACTGCTGCGCCGCTCTGCATTAGCGCAAATGGCGCATGTGCGGGAGCACGCCAAATGGCGTGCACCCGGAATGCAGAGTCTGTTTTGAAGCCGCCAAACGGCCATTGGCCGGGCGGCTAATGGTTAATAAGTGACTCAATCTAGAAAAATCAAAAAGTGACTTAGTCTAAAAAAAAATATATATATATATATATATAAAAGTCCCAAAAACTCAAGAAAAAACACAGTAAATCTTCAGTGCTCATCCAGTGCTGCAAACATATATGAAAAATACCTCCACCAGCTAGCATGCGCGCTCATCTTCAAAATGTGACCCGCAAGGAATCACAAAGCATAGAGCACCTCAAATGATAATTTCCAAGAAATTGGTCCTCGATGCAATCAGAGAGCAAAAGGTCATCTCCAATGGCGCCAACAAACACTCACAAGCATGCTCCAGAAATGGCCGCAGACCTCTGTCATCTCCAATGCCTAAGTTCTGATAAGTAGTAAAGAATTTGCCCATCAGACTCTTTAGCTCATTATTAGCCAGAGAGATGGAGGAGATCTTATCAGAAACTGAACTCGTGGTCAGGTATAGGCCAAGTGGAAAAGCATTCAAAGCATGGCTTGATAAATAAGTACAGTGCATTTGTAACATCCAGTGCACTAGATTGATTGTTTGTTTATATTTCCATTCCAATAGTATATGGCCCCCTTAAGGATGCATATTTCTGAAGTAAGATCTAAAATGGCCGAACTCACACGTCCGGGCCTAATGATGTCTAGTGGCCCCCTCTGCTGATGTGTTTAGTCACGTGATCAGTGACTTAATCATGGTCCTATTATTATTCCAGTAATTTCCCCCGAGGTGTCATTGTGGATGGTGGACAGGATGTGAATGTCTCTCTTATCCTTCCACTTCAGGGTCAGCACTTCTTTCATTTCTTAAACTTGCTGATTCCCCCCCTTTGTAGCCTAGTGTTCACTAGAGTGTGGGAAGCCCTTTCTGTTTTTTCGGGAGGTACTGCAGGCCAAGGTTTTCTCATGGTACAGGTGTCGGAAAAGGGGCAGACTGGTGCAGAAATTGTCTAGGTAGATGTGATGACCTTTTTGGAAAAATGGAAAAACAGATCTGAGACAATTTTTCCACTTGTGTTGGACATTCAAGGGGCTGGAGCTAGGAATCATTGCCTTCCTACACATGGAACGCATACAAACATCGTCTGGCACATATTGCTGGCTGATAGCTAAAAAGAGTGGGAAATTTGAGTGGAGCCTGAAAAACAGTTTTACTTTTGACTGCTGGTGGTTGCTGATGCTTGTAGTTATTTTATTTTCTTCTTTGGGGTCTTGCTAGAAGCTTTTTCTGTCACTTGTTCTTCTTTCCTTTCCTTGCCTTCCCTCAGTCTACTAATTATTTGTATAATTTGTCAAAGTTGGGATGATCTCAGGGAGAGCACTGGGTATTGTCACTAAAATGAAGGAAGCATATGAAAATCTCATAGCGTGACCTGAGAATTACAGCAGAATAAATGGGCATGTGGTGGATGGGGTGTGTGGACCAGTAAGCATGTCATTCATTTTTTTTGTAAGCCACATGTTAACGGTGAGGCCAAAAAATTCCACCAGTGTAAGAGGTCTCCATTCAAATGGACGGGCATAGGATGAACTGGAGTTGTTAGTAATATATTGTTGGGCAAAAAGGTTTCTCTGGTCCACAATAACATGAAGTAAAGTTTTGGGCAATAAAAAATCAATTTCTGAAAAATGTTCAATGTTGGCCTGCACACCTGGCTGTACGGTGAAAGGGGGAATACTCGCCGATCCTGAGTTGAGGGGCAGCTATAATGGGTTAGCAAGAGCATATATTTGGGTCCTGATTCTTGGGGTCTGATGGGATATCCCAGTGCTGATATTGGGCCTTTCATCCATGGGTCTAGCGCCATTGGTGTTTGCCGATTGACCATTTGGGTGTATGGCACTGCTGGAAGTTGCCTGGTTTTCAGAGCACCATAACCTTTTTAGGAGGGACCCCTTCTTTCTCTGATTCGATCGCTGATCCTCTACTTTCGATGGGTTCATACACTGAACTGGAATCGAATGGTGAGAACTCCCCACTGCTCTCATCCATCTTACTGGAGATTTTGAACGCCTCCTCACTAGTGTAAATTTTTTTTGACATGGCTGGCTCTGGAACAGGTAGACTGCAGATGGTGGCTGTAGGATGGGTACCCTGGTGATGGTGGCTGCGTGACGGTACTCTGCTGATGGTGGCTGTGTGTTGATACTCTGCTGATGGTGGCTGTGTGTCGACACTCTGCTGATGGTGGCTGTGTGTCGATACTTTGCTGATGGTGGCTGTGTGACGGGTACACTGGTGATGATGGTTACATGACAGTACTCTGCTGATGGTGGCTTTTTGACGGGTACACTGGTGATGGTGGTTGTTTGATGGAAACTCTGGGGATTGTGGCTATGTGACTGGTACTCTACTGATGAATGATGTGTGATACAGTGTGGGCACTGATGGGTGACAGGTGTACTGCTGATGGGCACTGATGGGCGACAGGTACACTGATGGGCGACTGGTGCACTGATGGGTGACAGGTACACTGATGGGCAACAGGTACACTGATGGGCAACAGGTGCACTGATGGGTGACTGGTACACTGATGGACAACATATGCACTGATGGGTGACTGGTACACTGATGGGCAACAGGTACACTGATGAGAGACAGGTTCACTGATGGAAGACAAATACACTAATGGTGGGCACTGTGACAGGGGCACTGTGATCTGTTTATGCACCGTGCTGTGTACAGAATGATTTACTACACTATATGAGGCGTATTTTATTTTGGGCAGTTTTACATGCTTTTGGTGGTGAGAATTCTGAGAGCACAAAGGTAGCATCCTTATGCTTGAAATTCACGTGAAGCACAGATCTCAATTTTGTGGTGTTGGATAGCGCAATATTTGGATTTGAATGAACTTTATATATTACACTTATATTTATTCATTATTATATTATTATGAGTTCACTCACTGTGATTGTTTAATATTTGTTGGGTTGATGTTGATTTTATTATTCACATTTTCTGCTAGCAGGGCTACATCACGCAACACTAATATTCATACTGTATTGTGGGAACACAATTAGTGATAGCAGCACTCACACCGGCAGTCACCAATATTTATTTATTTGTATTTTAGCACATAGTAGGCACAGGAGTTTGTTTCACTATATTCTATACTTATGGATTGATACGATCTTGCACTTTATTAATTTATTATATTCAGGGGCGGACTGACAACTCATGGGGTCCCCAGGCAATAGGGGATCATAGGGCCCCTGTGTCCTTGCCCACACTCAAAAAAGCCTATAAAAAAGGTACCAGGGGCATTTCATGGGGCCCCCTACTGACCCCGGGCCCTTGGGCAGTGCCCGGGTGCTTGAATGGTCACTCAGCCCCTGATTATATTATTGGTTTCACATTGGGCTATAGCTAAACTTTCAAGATTTGTGAAAACGTGGAATAGACTCCCTCAAGAGTTGGTTCTGGCCAGCTCAGTGGATTGCTTCAAAAAAGTCCTGGATTCTTTCCTAGATACACAGAATATAACTGGATATAACATTTATAAGTAAAGTTGATCCAGGGAATATCCGATTGCCTCTCAGGGGATCAGGAAGGAATATTTTTCCCGGCAGGAGCAAATTGGATCATGCTTTGCTGGGTTTTTTTGCCTTCCTCTGGATCAACTGTGGGTATAGGATTATGACTTTTTTTTTTTTTAATGGTTGAACTGGATGGACTTTTGTCTTTTTTCAGCCAGACTAACTATGTAACTATGTAACATTGGGTTTGAGAAATTTTCAATGTGGGTTGTGTTTATTTTTGTTAGATATATTTATTTAAAGGGGGTTACAACTAGAGATGAGCGAAGAATTGAAAAATTCGATTCGACTGATTCGGCGAATTCGTGGACAATATTCGATTCGAGTCGAATATATTCGCTGTGAATTTAACTTAAAAAAGGGTGTTTCTAGGCTTCAGAGAGACTTAATATTAGTGCAGAACACTGTACCTTTAATTTAAATGCCCTTGGAGTCTGCTGGGGAAGAGAAATAATACTGTCAGTCAGTATGACATGCAGATGAGTGCCGTCGATCTTAGAATCACCGCACATTTCACTCATTTGGCCAGTCACGGGGCCAAAACCAGTGTTTGGAGCCACAGTGTGGCGGTGGAGGCAGCAGCAATGGGAGGCCATACAGCAACCTATGACAAAATGGAAACCAGCAGGAGTGTGAGGAGACCTGAAAGTGACACATGGCAGAGTGGGAGCAATGGGAGGCGGTACAGGGTCCCAGGTCACACTGTGGGACCAGCAGCAGCGTGACCAGGCGGTACGGGGGCCCATGGCCGATTTGGGGCCTGGGGGCACCTATGGGAGGCCTGTAATCTGCCAGCAACCTATGTCAAAATGGAAAAGCACAGGAGTGTGAGGAGACCTCAAAGTGACACATGGCAGAGTGGAAGCAATGGGAGGCCGTACAGGGACCCAGGTCACACTGTGGGACCAGCAGCAGCGTGACCAGGCGGTACGGGGGCCCATGGCCGATTTGGGGCCTGGCGGCAACTATGGGAGGCCTGTAATCTGCCAGCAACCTATGTCAAAATGGAAAAGCACAGGAGTGTGAGGAGACCTCAAAGTGGCACATGGCAGAGTGGAAGCAATGGGAGGCCGTACAGGGACCCAGGTCACACTGTGGGCCCAGCAGCAGCGTGACCAGGCGGTACGGGGGCCCATGGCCGATTTGGGGCCTGGCGGCACCTATGGAAGGCCTGTAATCTGCCAGCAACCTATGTCAAAATGGAAAAGCACAGGAGTGTGAGGAGACCTCAAAGTGACACATGGCAGAGTGGAAGCAATGGGAGGCCGTACAGGGACCCAGGTCACACTGTGGGACCAGCAGCAGCGTGACCAGGCGGTACGGGGGCCCATGGCCGATTTGGGGCCTGGCGGCACCTATGGGAGGCCTGTAATCTGCCAGCAACCTATGTCAAAATGGAAAAGCACAGGAGTGTGAGGAGACCTCAAAGTGGCACATGGCAGAGTGGAAGCAATGGGAGGCCGTACAGGGACCCAGGTCACACTATGGGCCCAGCAGCAGCGTGACCAGGCGGTACGGGGGCCCATGGCCGATTTGGGGCCTGGCGGCACCTATGGAAGGCCTGTAATCTGCCAGCAACCTATGTCAAAATGGAAAAGCACAGGAGTGTGAGGAGACCTCAAAGTGACACATGGCAGAGTGGAAGCAATGGGAGGCCGTACAGGGACCCAGGTCACACTGTGGGACCAGCAGCAGCGTGACCAGGCGGTACGGGGGCCCATGGCCGATTTGGGGCCTGGCGGCACCTATGGAAGGCCTGTAATCTGCCAGCAACCTATGTCAAAATGGAAAAGCACAGGAGTGTGAGGAGACCTCAAAGTGACACATGGCAGAGTGGAAGCAATGGGAGGCCGTACAGGGACCCAGGTCACACTGTGGGCTCAGCAGCAGCGTGACCAGGCGGTACGGGGGCCCATGGCCGATTTGGGGCCTGGCGGCACCTATGGTAGGCCTGTAATCTGCCAGCAACCTATGTCAAAATGTAAAACCGCAGGAGTGTGAGGAGACTTCAAAGTGGCACATGGCAGAGTGGAAGCAATGGGAGGCCGTACAGGGACCCAGGTCACACTGTGGGCCCAGCAGCAGCGTGACCAGGCGGTACGGGGGCCCATGGCCGATTTGGGGCCTGGCGGCACCTATGGAAGGCCTGTAATCTGCCAGCAACCTATGTCAAAATGGAAAAGCACAGGAGTGTGAGGAGACCTCAAAGTGGCACATGGCAGAGTGGAAGCAATGGGAGGCCGTACAGGGACCCAGGTCACACTGTGGGCTCAGCAGCAGCGTGACCAGGCGGTACGGGGGCCCATGGCCGATTTGGGGCCTGGCGGCACCTATGGGAGGCCTGTAATCTGCCAGCAACCTATGTCAAAATGGAAAACCACAGGAGTGTAAGGAGACCTCAAAGTGGCACATGGCAGAGTGGAAGCAATGGGAGGCCGTACAGGGACCCAGGTCACACTGTGGGACCAGCAGCAGCGTGACCAGGCAGTACGGGGGCCCATGGCCGATTTGGGGCCTGGCGGCACCTATGGAAGGCCTGTAATCTGCCAGCAACCTATGTCAAAATGGAAAAGCACAGGAGTGTGAGGAGACCTCAAAGTGGCACATGGCAGAGTGGAAGCAATGAGAGGCCGTACAGGGACCCAGGTCACACTGTGGGCTCAGCAGCAGCGTGACCAGGCGGTACGGGGGCCCATGGCCGATTTGGGGCCTGGCGGCACCTATGGGAGGCCCGTAATCTGCCAGCACCCTATGACAAAATGGAACCCTGGGCTGGGGCAGGCAGAACCGCCGTATCTTTATCACGGTTTTCCCAGGCCACCGAATGGCGACGCTGCATATGCTGACGCAACGCTGTAGTCCCAACATGGGCCCCCTGGCCACGCTTGACTTTCTGGCCACATAGTCGACATACGGCTATGTTTACTTCCTCGGGCGGCTTGACGAAAAATTGCCACACCGCCGAGTAGGAAACTTTGCCCCCGCTACTCCTCACTGGCTGACTGCTACTTCCTCCGTGCACACCGGCACCACTACTGGCCGTGGTGGTAGGCTGCAGTGGAGCTGGTGCTCTACTCCGTGGCCGTTTGCCTCCATAGACACTGCTGCGACCCTGCTGCCTCCTGGCAGCAGCAATGGGAGGCCGTACAGGGACCCATGAGAGACTCTGGACTTGGCAGCAGCATGAGGAGGCGGTATATAGGGGCCCATGGCAGATTAGGGGCCTGGCAGCAGCTATGGGAGGCCCGTAATCTGCCAGCACCCTATGTCAAAAAATTCAACACACCAGCAGTGTGAAGAGACCTGAATGTGGCACATGGCAGAGTGTGGCGATGGAAACAGCAGCAATGGGAGGCCGTACAGGGACCCATGAGAGACTCTGGACTTGGCAGCAGCATGAGGAGGCGGTATATAGGGGCCCATGGCAGATTAGGGGCCTGGCAGCAGCTATGGGAGGCCCGTAATCTGCCAGCACCCTATGTCAAAAAATTCAACACACCAGCAGTGTGAAGAGACCTGAATGTGGCACATGGCAGAGTGTGGCGATGGAAACAGCAGCAATGGGAGGCCGTACAGGGACCCATGAGAGACTCTGGACTTGGCAGCAGCATGAGGAGGCGGTATATAGGGGCCCATGGCAGATTAGGGGCCTGGCAGCAGCTATAGGAGGCCCGTAATCTGCCAGCACCCTATGTCAAAAAATTCAACACACCAGCAGTGTGAAGAGACCTGAATGTGGCACATGGCAGAGTGTGGCGATGGAAACAGCAGCAATGGGAGGCCGTACAGGGACCCATGAGAGACTCTGGACTTGGCAGCAGCATGAGGAGGCGGTATATAGGGGCCCATGGCAGATTAGGGGCCTGGCAGCAGCTATGGGAGGCCCGTAATCTGCCAGCACCCTATGTCAAAAAATGGAACACAACAGCAGTGTGAAGAGACCTGAATGTGGCACATGGCAGAGTGTGGCGATGGAGACAGCAGCAATGGGAGGCCCGTAATCTGCCAGCACCCTATGACAAAAAATGGAACACACCAGCAGTGTGTGAGGAGACCTGAAAGTGGCACATGGCAGAGTGTGGCGATGGAGACAGCAGCAATGGGAGGCCGTACAGGGACCCATGAGAGACTCTGGACTTGGCAGCAGCATGAGGAGGCGGTATATAGGGGCCCATGGCAGATTAGGGGCCTGGCAGCAGCTATGGGAGGCCCGTAATCTGCCAGCACCCTATGTCAAAAAATGGAACACAACAGCAGTGTGAAGAGACCTGAATGTGGCACATGGCAGAGTGTGGCGATGGAGACAGCAGCAATGGGAGGCCCGTAATCTGCCAGCACCCTATGACAAAAAATGGAACACACCAGCAGTGTGTGAGGAGACCTGAAAGTGGCACATGGCAGGGGCATGATTCATGGCGGATTTAGTCAGTTGTGTCAGGAACTGGTGGTTTGAAATCCAGACTAATCCACGCCTGATTCATTTTCACAAACGTGAGTCTCTCTACACTTTGGGTGGACAGTCGTGTCCTCCGCGGAGTTACAATACCTCCTGCCGCACTAAACACGCGCTCCGATGCCACGCTACTGGCCGGGCATGACAGCCTTTCAAGGGCAAATTCAGCTAGTTGGGGCCAAAGGTCAAGTTTCGTTGCCCAGTAGTCAAGGGGATTGTCTACCTCGGTTGGCAGGGTGCTGTCCAAGTAGGCCCAAGCCTGTTGTTTGAGCTCCTGCTCCAGGTCCACCTGATGCTGCTGCGGCTGGTTAGTAGTTTCCTCACTGCGCTGGTGAAGAAAGCTACTCATCATCGACTGCAGACTGAGGCAGCCGCTGCTGGTGGAGCTGCCACTGCTCCTACCACCCCACCCCTCCCCTGCTGCCATGGCAGCGGAACGCGAGCGCACAGGGCCCACAGTGTCTGAGGATGGACGTTGGCACACAAAGGCAGAGACCAACTGACTACATAGGTGGTTTTTATAGTACGTAATTTTGGCCTCCCTCTCAGCAGGTGTGAAAAAGGCCACCATTTTGGAACGATAGCGAGGGTCCAACAAGGTGGACAGCCAAAAGTCATCCCTCTGTCTGATGGTTATTATTCGGCTGTCGCTACGCAAGCAACCGAGCATGCTATGGGCCATTTGTGCCAAGGAATGCGAGGGACTCCCTGCCTCCATCTCCACAGCATACTGCCACGGTGCGTCTGGGTCCTCTGTCTCCTCCTCCTCCTCCTCTACCAGATGCTCCTGCTCCTCCACTCCTGTCCGCTGAGTGGAAAAACCACCCATTTCACTCAATAATTCCTGAGCACAAATGTCCTCCTCTACCTCCTCCTCTTCTTCCTGTCCTGGCCCCACAGGGGTCATGTGGCGTTGAGATCTGTGCGCCACGTCTACCGCACCTGACCAGCCATTGTTAACAGCATTTGTTCCAGGACGTGCAACAGAGGAATGACGTCGTTCATCCCATAGTCCTGCCGACTCACGAATAGCGTGGCCTCCTCAAAGGGCCTGAGCAAGCGGCAGGTGTCACGCATGAGCTGCCAATGGCTGACATCGAAGTTACACAGGGGAGTACCTTTATCCGCTTGTAACATCAGGAAATCGGTGATGGCCTTTCGCTGCTCGTAAAGGCGGTCTAACATGTGTAGGGTTGAATTCCACCTTGTTGCAACGTCGCAGATCAGGCGATGCTGTGGAATTCCGTTCTGCCGCTGCAGCTCAATGAGGGTGTTCTTTGCGGTGTAGGAATGGCTGAAATGCATGCAAAGTTTACGTGACATTTTAAGGATGTCTTGCAGTGGGATGGTGGATTTTAGGAACCGCTTGACAACCAGATTGAACACGTGAGCCATGCATGGCGCATGGCACAACCTTCCTTGACGCAGAGCAGACACCATGTTCTTTCCGTTGTCGGTCAACATGGTTCCGATTTTCAGTTTGCGCGGAGACAGCCATCTGTCGATTTCTCTGTTCATTACACTCAGAAGTTCCTCCCCTGTGTGACTACGTTCGCCAAGGCATACCAGGTGCAGCACAGCGTGACACCGTTGCGCCCTGCACATGTGATATGCCGGTCGGGTAATGGGACTTGGCACGGGGGTGGCGGCTGAGGACACGGCGGAAAAAGAGGTGGTAGAGGCGGACATGTTTGCTGGACCAAGGACGTGCAAACGTGGAGGCAAAAGCGTCGTGACCTGTCCAAGTTGCTGGTGCGGCTGTGCCGGCACCACGTTCACCCAGTGGGCCGTAAATGACATGTACTGTCCCTGACCGTAGTTACAGCTCCACACGTCGGCGCTGCCGTGCACTTTGGCAGAGACCGACATGCTCAAAGACTGGCCCACCATCTCTTCTACATGTGAATGCAGGGCTGGCACTGCCTTTATGGTGAAGAAATGACGGCTTGGCACTCTCCACCGCGGCGCGGCACAAGCCATCATTTCTCGGAAAGGTGCTGAGTCCACCAGTTGGAAAGGGAGGGACTGCAGCACCAGCAACTTGGACAGGAGGACGTTCAGCTTTTGCACCGTCGGGTGCGTGCTCGCAAACTGTTGTCTCTTGGAAACGGATTCCAAGAAAGACTGTTGACGGAATCCGAGAAGAGGAGTAGCAGGAGAAGGAGCATCTGAACGAGCGGAAGATGCCAACGAGCGACAACTCCCCTCAGCAGAGGTGTTGGAGCCTTGACTGGCTGATAGAGGGCGATTGACGACGTCGGGTGACGGAGCAAGTAACGGAGCGGGTGATGGAGCGGGGGCTGGGGCAGGCAGAACCGCCGTATCTTTATCACGGTTTTCCCAGGCCACCGAATGGTGACGCTGCATATGCTGACGCAACGCTGTAGTCCCAACATGGGCCCCCTGGCCACGCTTGCATTTCTGGCCACATAGTCGACATACGGCTACGTTTACTTCCTCGGGCGGCTTGACGAAAAATTGCCACACCACCGAGTAGGAAACTTTGCCCCCGCTACTCCTCACTGGCTGACTGCTACTTCCTCCGTGCGCACCGGCACCACTACTGGCCGTGGTGGTAGGCTGCAGTGGAGCTGGTGCTCTACTCCGTGGCCGTTTGGCTCCACTGACACTGAAGCGACCCTGCTGCCTCCTGGGCAACCCACCGACTGTTTCGCTCGCTGCCAAGCTGGCACCCTCTTCTCCTGATGATGCGGAAGAAATTGCCTGATGACGACGAGGCAGCCAAGTGCGATCAACCTCCTCATCATCAAGTAGGGTCTCCGCCTCACTACTAGCCCCCTCGGCTGCGTCTGGGTCAGGAGACAGACCTGTCTCTAGACCAGCTACCGAGCCACTCTCCTCGCCAGTACTTCTTCGCCTGGCTGCTGAAAAGGCAGATGTCTCCCCCCGTTCCTGACCGCCCTCTGTTAGCTCTTCCTCACTGTACAGTGGGGCTGAGCCCACAGCATGCGATACTTCGCTTGGTGAGGGAACACCAAAGGACAGGGGCAGGTAGAGGACACGTGATTTCAGTGGGCTTGCTCCCGGGCCATGCCAACTAACGGTTGTGTCTGACGTACCCACCGACCATTGGCTGTAGGTGTCAGAGGTGACCTGGGAAGAGGAAGACGACCGAGCCAACCAATCGATGATGGCAGGGTTGTCGGTGGAGACACGACCGCTGGATGACACCGGGAGCACTGGCCTCTGGCTGCGAATAGTGCTGCCTCGACCCCTTCCTCTGCTGCCACGTCTGCTCGCTCCTAAAACATTGCCTCCTCTGCCACTCCTCTGCATGTTGTCTGACATACTCTTTAATTCAACGATTATGTGTCCCTGAGTAACAATTCTGTGTCCCTGAGTAACAATTCTGTGTCTGTCCGAGTAACAATTCTGTGGCCCTAAGTAACAGTTCTGTGGCCCTCAGTAACAATTCTGTGTCCCTGAGTAACAATTCTGTGGCCCTAAGTAACGGTTCTGTGGCCCTCAGTAACAATTCTGTGTCCCTGATTAACGTTTATGTGGCCCTAAGTAACGGTTCTGTGGCCCTCAGTAACAATTCTGTGTCCCTGAGTAACAATTCTGTGTCTGTCCGAGTAACAATTCTGTGGCCCTAAGTAACAGTTCTGTGGCCCTCAGTAACAATTCTGTGTCCCTGAGTAACAATTCTGTGGCCCTAAGTAACGGTTCTGTGGCCCTCAGTAACAATTCTGTGTCCCTGATTAACGTTTATGTGGCCCTAAGTAACGGTTCTGTGGCCCTCAGTAACAATTCTGTGTCCCTCAAGAAACAATTCTGTGTCTGTCCCTGAGTAACAATTCTATGGCCCTAAGTAACGGTTCTGTGGCCCTCAGTAACAATTCTGTGTCCCTGATTAACGTTTCTGTGGCCCCAAGTAACGGTTCTGTGGCCCTCAGTAACAATTCTGTGTCCCTGAGTAACAATTCTGTGTCTGTGCGAGTAACAATTCTGTGGCCCTAAGTAACAGTTCTGTGGCCCTCAGTAACAATTCTGTGTCCCTGAGTAACAATTCTGTGTCTGTGCGAGTAACAATTCTGTGGCCCTAAGTAACAGTTCTGTGGCCCTCAGTAACAATTCTGTGTCCCTGATTAACGTTTCTGTGGCCCTAAGTAACGGTTCTGTGGCCCTCAGTAACAATTCTGTGTCCCTGAGTAACAATTCTGTGGCCCTAAGTAACGGTTCTGTGGCCCTCAGTAACAATTCTGTGTCCCTGATTAACGTTTATGTGGCCCTAAGTAACAGTTCTGTGGCCCTCAGTAACAATTCCGTGTCCCTGAGTAACAATTCTGTGGCCCTAAGTAACGGTTCTGTGGCCCTCAGTAACAATTCTGTGTCCCTGAGTAACAATTCTGTGGCCCTAAGTAACGGTTCTGTGGCCCTCAGTAACAATTCTGTGTCCCTGATTAACGTTTATGTGGCCCTAAGTAACGGTTCTGTGGCCCTCAGTAACAATTCTGTGTCCCTGAGTAACAATTCTGTGTCTGTGCGAGTAACAATTCTGTGGCCCTAAGTAACAGTTCTGTGGCCCTCAGTAACAATTCTGTGTCCCTGAGTAACAATTCTGTGTCTGTGCGAGTAACAATTCTGTGGCCCTCAGTAACAATTCTGTGTCCCTGATTAACGTTTCTGTGGCCCTAAGTAACGGTTCTGTGGCCCTCAGTAACAATTCTGTGTCCCTGAGTAACAATTCTGTGTCTGTGCGAGTAACAATTCTGTGGCCCTAAGTAACAGTTCTGTGGCCCTCAGTAACAATTCTGTGTCCCTGAGTAACAATTCTGTGTCTGTGCGAGTAACAATTCTGTGGCCCTAAGTAACAGTTCTGTGGCCCTCAGTAACAATTCTGTGTCCCTGAGTAACAATTCTGTGGCCCTAAGTAACGGTTCTGTGGCCCTCAGTAACAATTCTGTGTCCCTGAGTAACAATTCTGTGTCTGTGCGAGTAACAATTCTGTGGCCCTAAGTAACAGTTCTGTGGCCCTCAGTAACAATTCTGTGTCCCTGAGTAACAATTCTGTGTCTGTGCGAGTAACAATTCTGTGGCCCTAAGTAACAGTTCTGTGGCCCTCAGTAACAATTCTGTGTCCCTGATTAACGTTTCTGTGGCCCTAAGTAACGGTTCTGTGGCCCTCAGTAACAATTCTGTGTCCCTGATTAACGTTTATGTGGCCCTAAGTAACGGTTCTGTGGCCCTCAGTAACAATTCTGTGTCCCTCAAGAAACAATTCTGTGTCTGTCCCTGAGTAACAATTCTATGGCCCTAAGTAACGGTTCTGTGGCCCTCAGTAACAATTCTGTGTCCCTGATTAACGTTTCTGTGGCCCCAAGTAACGGTTCTGTGGCCCTCAGTAACAATTCTGTGTCCCTGAGTAACAATTCTGTGTCTGTGCGAGTAACAATTCAGTGGCCCTAAGTAACAGTTCTGTGGCCCTCAGTAACAATTCTGTGTCCCTGAGTAACAATTCTGTGTCTGTGCGAGTAACAATTCTGTGGCCCTAAGTAACAGTTCTGTGGCCCTCAGTAACAATTCTGTGGCCCTGATTAACGTTTCTGTGGCCCTAAGTAACGGTTCTGTGGCCCTCAGTAACAATTCTGTGTCCCTGAGTAACAATTCTGTGGCCCTAAGTAACGGTTCTGTGGCCCTCAGTAACAATTCTGTGTCCCTGAATAACGTTTATGTGGCCCTAAGTAACAATTCTGTGTCCCTGAGTAACAATTCTGTGTCTGTGCGAGTAACAATTCTGTGGCCCTAAGTAACAGTTCTGTGGCCCTCAGTAACAATTCTGTGTCCCTGAGTAACAATTCTGTGTCTGTGCGAGTAACAATTCTGTGGCCCTAAGTAACAGTTCTGTGGCCCTCAGTAACAATTCTGTGTCCCTGATTAACGTTTCTGTGGCCCTAAGTAACGGTTCTGTGGCCCTCAGTAACAATTCTGTGTCCCTGAGTAACAATTCTGTAGCCCTAAGTAACGGTTCTGTGGCCCTCAGTAACAATTCTGTGTCCCTCAAGAAACAATTCTGTGTCTGTCCCTGAGTAACAATTCTATGGCCCTAAGTAACGGTTCTGTGACCCTCAGTAACAATTCTGTGTCCCTGATTAACGTTTCTGTGGCCCCAAGTAACGGTTCTGTGGCCCTCAGTAACAATTCTGTGTCCCTGAGTAACAATTCTGTGTCTGTGCAAGTAACAATTCTGTGGCCCTCAGTAACAATTCTGTGTCCCTGATTAACGTTTCTGTGGCCCTAAGTAACGGTTCTGTGGCCCTCAGTAACAATTATGTGTCCCTGAGTAACAATTCTGTGTCTGTGCGAGTAACAATTCTGTGGCCCTAAGTAACAGTTCTGTGGCCCTCAGTAACAATTCTGTGTCCCTGAGTAACAATTCTGTGTCTGTGCGAGTAACAATTCTGTGGCCCTAAGTAACAGTTCTGTGGCCCTCAGTAACAATTCTGTGTCCCTGAGTAACAATTCTGTGGCCCTAAGTAACGGTTCTGTGGCCCTCAGTAACAATTCTGTGTCCCTGAGTAACAATTCTGTGTCTGTGCGAGTAACAATTCTGTGGCCCTAAGTAACAGTTCTGTGGCCCTCAGTAACAATTCTGTGTCCCAGAGTAACAATTCTGTGTCTGTGCGAGTAACAATTCTGTGGCCCTAAGTAACAGTTCTGTGGCCCTCAGTAACAATTCTGTGTCCCTGATTAACGTTTCTGTGGCCCTAAGTAACGGTTCTGTGGCCCTCAGTAACAATTCTGTGTCCCTGATTAACGTTTATGTGGCCCTAAGTAACGGTTCTGTGGCCCTCAGTAACAATTCTGTGTCCCTCAAGAAACAATTCTGTGTCTGTCCCTGAGTAACAATTCTATGGCCCTAAGTAACGGTTCTGTGGCCCTCAGTAACAATTCTGTGTCCCTGATTAACGTTTCTGTGGCCCCAAGTAACGGTTCTGTGGCCCTCAGTAACAATTCTGTGTCCCTGAGTAACAATTCTGTGTCTGTGCGAGTAACAATTCAGTGGCCCTAAGTAACAGTTCTGTGGCCCTCAGTAACAATTCTGTGTCCCTGAGTAACAATTCTGTGTCTGTGCGAGTAACAATTCTGTGGCCCTAAGTAACAGTTCTGTGGCCCTCAGTAACAATTCTGTGGCCCTGATTAACGTTTCTGTGGCCCTAAGTAACGGTTCTGTGGCCCTCAGTAACAATTCTGTGTCCCTGAGTAACAATTCTGTGGCCCTAAGTAACGGTTCTGTGGCCCTCAGTAACAATTCTGTGTCCCTGAATAACGTTTATGTGGCCCTAAGTAACAATTCTGTGTCCCTGAGTAACAATTCTGTGTCTGTGCGAGTAACAATTCTGTGGCCCTAAGTAACAGTTCTGTGGCCCTCAGTAACAATTCTGTGTCCCTGAGTAACAATTCTGTGTCTGTGCGAGTAACAATTCTGTGGCCCTAAGTAACAGTTCTGTGGCCCTCAGTAACAATTCTGTGTCCCTGATTAACGTTTCTGTGGCCCTAAGTAACGGTTCTGTGGCCCTCAGTAACAATTCTGTGTCCCTGAGTAACAATTCTGTGGCCCTAAGTAACGGTTCTGTGGCCCTCAGTAACAATTCTGTGTCCCTCAAGAAACAATTCTGTGTCTGTCCCTGAGTAACAATTCTATGGCCCTAAGTAACGGTTCTGTGGCCCTCAGTAACAATTCTGTGTCCCTGATTAACGTTTCTGTGGCCCCAAGTAACGGTTCTGTGGCCCTCAGTAACAATTCTGTGTCCCTGAGTAACAATTCTGTGTCTGTGCAAGTAACAATTCTGTGGCCCTCAGTAACAATTCTGTGTCCCTGATTAACGTTTCTGTGGCCCTAAGTAACGGTTCTGTGGCCCTCAGTAACAATTCTGTGTCCCTGAGTAACAATTCTGTGTCTGTGCGAGTAACAATTCTGTGGCCCTAAGTAACAGTTCTGTGGCCCTCAGTAACAATTCTGTGTCCCTGAGTAACAATTCTGTGTCTGTGCGAGTAACAATTCTGTGGCCCTAAGTAACAGTTCTGTGGCCCTCAGTAACAATTCTGTGTCCCTGAGTAACAATTCTGTGGCCCTAAGTAACGGTTCTGTGGCCCTCAGTAACAATTCTGTGTCCCTGAGTAACAATTCTGTGTCTGTGCGAGTAACAATTCTGTGGCCCTAAGTAACAGTTCTGTGGCCCTCAGTAACAATTCTGTGTCCCTGAGTAACAATTCTGTGTCTGTGCGAGTAACAATTCTGTGGCCCTAAGTAACAGTTCTGTGGCCCTCAGTAACAATTCTGTGTCCCTGATTAACGTTTCTGTGGCCCTAAGTAACGGTTCTGTGGCCCTCAGTAACAATTCTGTGTCCCTGATTAACGTTTATGTGGCCCTAAGTAACGGTTCTGTGGCCCTCAGTAACAATTCTGTGTCCCTCAAGAAACAATTCTGTGTCTGTCCCTGAGTAACAATTCTATGGCCCTAAGTAACGGTTCTGTGGCCCTCAGTAACAATTCTGTGTCCCTGATTAACGTTTCTGTGGCCCCAAGTAACGGTTCTGTGGCCCTCAGTAACAATTCTGTGTCCCTGAGTAACAATTCTGTGTCTGTGCGAGTAACAATTCTGTGGCCCTAAGCAACAGTTCTGTGGCCCTCAGTAACAATTCTGTGTCCCTGAGTAACAATTCTGTGTCTGTGCGAGTAACAATTATGTGGCCCTATGTAACAGTTCTGTGGCCCTCAGTAACAATTCTGTGTCCCTGAGTAACAATTCTGTGGCCCCAAGTAACGGTTCTGTGGCCCTCAGTAACAATTCTGTGTCCCTGTGTAACAATTCTGTGTCTGTGCGAGTAACAATTCTGTGGCCCTAAGTAACAGTTCTGTGGCCCTCAGTAACAATTCTGTGTCCCTGAGTAACAATTCTGTGTCTGTGCGAGTAACAATTCTGTGGCCCTAAGTAACAGTTCTGTGGCCCTCGGTAACAATTCTGTGTCTGTCCCTGAGTAACAATTCTGTGGCCCTAACTAACGTTTCTGTGGCCCTAAGTAACAGTTCTGTGGCCCTCAGTAACAATTCTGTGTCTGTCCCTGAGTAACAATTCTGTGGCCCTAACTAAAGTTTCTGTGGCCCTAAGTAACAGTTCTGTGGCCCTCAGTAACAATTCTGTGTCTGTCCCTGAGTAACAATTCTGTGGCCCTACCTAACGTTTCTGTGGCCCTAAGTAACAGTTCTGTGGCCCTCAGTAACAATTCTGTGTCTGTCCCTGAGTAACAATTCTGTGGCCCTAACTAAAGTTTCTGTGGCCCTAAGTAACAATTCTCTGGCACTCAGTAACAATTCTGTCTGTCCCTGAGTAACAATTCTGTGGCCCTAATAACGTTTCTGTGGCCCTAAGTAACAGTTCTGTGGCCCTCAGTAACAATTCTGTGTCTGTCCCTGAGTAACAATTCTGTGGCCCTAACTAAAGTTTCTGTGGCCCTAAGTAACAATTCTCTGGCACTCAGTAACAATTCTGTCTGTCCCTGAGTAACAATTCTGTGGCCCTAATAACGTTTCTGTGGCCCTAAGTAACAGTTCTGTGGCCCTCAGTAACAATTCTGTGTCTGTCCCTGAGTAACAATTCTGTGGCCCTAACTAAAGTTTCTGTGGCCCTAAGTAACAATTCTCTGGCACTCAGTAACAATTCTGTCTGTCCCTGAGTAACAATTCTGTGGCCCTAATAACGTTTCTGTGGCCCTAAGTAACAGTTCTGTGGCCCTCAGTAACAATTCTGTGTCTGTCCCTGAGTAACAATTCTGTGGCCCTAACTAAAGTTTCTGTGGCCCTAAGTAACAATTCTCTGGCACTCAGTAACAATTCTGTCTGTCCCTGAGTAACAATTCTGTGGCCCTAATAACGTTTCTGTGGCCCTAAGTAACAGTTCTGTGGCCCTCAGTAACAATTCTGTGTCTGTCCCTGAGTAACAATTCTGTGGCCCTAACTAAAGTTTCTGTGGCCCTAAGTAACAATTCTCTGGCACTCAGTAACAATTCTGTCTGTCCCTGAGTAACAATTCTGTGGCCCTAATAACGTTTCTGTGGCCCTAAGTAACAGTTCTGTGGCCCTCAGTAACAATTCTGTGTCTGTCCCTGAGTAACAATTCTGTGGCCCTAACTAAAGTTTCTGTGGCCCTAAGTAACAATTCTCTGGCACTCAGTAACAATTCTGTCTGTCCCTGAGTAACAATTCTGTGGCCCTAATAACGTTTCTGTGGCCCTAAGTAACAGTTCTGTGGCACTCAGTAACAATTCTGTCTGTCCCTGAGTAAGAATTCTGTGGCCCTAACTAGCGTTTCTTTGGCCCTAAGTAACGATTCTGTGGCCCTCATTAACAATTCTGTGTCCCTGAGTAATGTTTCTCTGTCCCTAAGTAACGTTTCTCTGTCCCCAAGTAACGTTTCTGTGGCCCTAACTCTGTCCCTAATACAGAGCGGTCTGCCTCTGTTCAATGACTGGAGGCAAATGAAGAATTCTAAAATGGCCGCTATTTATAGCTCGACCATTACACAGTGCTGGCTGGTTGGCTGCTGATTGGCTAATGCGATCACATGTCATTAAGGAATGCATTATGGGTCAGCGCGCCTTGTCTGCGCGCCTTCCCAGACATCCCCGCTCCGTCGCCGCACATGTCCGCCGCCATTTTAGGAAAAATTTTCGGATTCGATTCGAATTCCACTTCGCCTACTTCGATTCGCTCATCTCTAGTTACAATCGCTGTTGAGACGGCTCGTCACTGATATTTGACATGTATTTTTGGCTGAGATCTATTTATAACGGTTTTCACATGAGAAGTTCACTCAGGATTCACACGTTGCCAATTCTAAGGTGAATTCTCTGTAAACATTGTGTGAATCTTGTGTGAAAACATTTATAAATAAACCTCTTGGTTTATTATCTGTCATCTCCAAAGGTTTTGTTGTTGACATGCAATGGGGTAGATTTACTGAAACTGGTGCAGCTGTGCTTGGTAGCCAACCATCTTCTAACTTCAACTTGTTCAGTTAAGCTTTGATAATAAAACCTGGAAGCTGATTGGTTTCTATACAGAGCTGCTCCAGATTTTGCACCATATTTACAATTTTGTTGGCTTTAGCAGAAGAAGTTGTCCAGTTCTTGGAGGGCGTCATATGACGTCCTCCCAGAACGCTCCCTCCCGCTGCGCGCACACCTGGCGAACTCCATGATCGTTGTGTCCTACAGACACAGCTGATCACATGATGAGGTAAAAGGCTAACCATAGCGGCCTTTTATCACATGATCAGCTGTGCCCAATGACACAGCAGATCACCGAGTAAATACAGTTGCCGGTTAGCGGCAGCACTTTCCTCACGCTGTGACAGCGTGAAGAAAGTATTGGCGATAACCGGCAAATATCACAGAGCAGATCGGCACTGATCATCAGGGCACTGAGGATCAGTGTCCTGATGATCAGTACCCTGAAGTGCCACCCAGCAGTGCCCCCATCAGTGCCCAGCAGTGCCACCCAGCAGTGCCACCCAGCAGTACACCCCATCAGTGCCCATCATCAGTGCCACCCATCAGTGCTGCCCATCAGTGCCACCCATCAGTGCCGCCCATCAGTGCCCAGCAGTGCCGCCTATCAGTGCCCAGCAGTGCCTCTTCATCAATGCCCACCAGTGCCACCTCATCAGTACCACCTCATCAGTGCAGTCTATCAGCGTTAGTGCTTCCTATCAGTGCCCATCAGTGCCTCTTCATCAATGCCCACCAGTGCCACCTCATCAGTGCCACCTCCTCAGTGCAGTCTATCAGTGCTCGTTAGTGCTGCCTATCTATGCCACCTCATCAGTGCAGCCTCATCGGTGCACATCAGTGAAGGAGAAAAAATAACTGTTTGCAAAATTTTATAACAGAAACAAAGAAAAAGTTTTTTGTTTATAGTCCAAAAAATCAAACACCCAGTGGTGATCAAATCACCAAAAGAAGGCTCTATTTGTGTGAAAATAAATAAAAAAAATTTCATATGGGTATAGTGTTGCATGACTGCGCAATTGTCATTCAAATTGCGACAGCACTGAAAGTTGAAAATTGGCCTGTGCAGGGGGGGGGGGGGGGGGTAAAAATGCCTGGTAGGCATTTTGGTTTCCTGTTGAAAATCCTGCCCTCCTGAACCTTATTCACCCCCCTTGGTTTCAATCTTGCCTCCCCTTTCCCTACTTTCCTCCAGACTGTACATATTCCAAGTTCCTACAAACAGACATAAGTGGGTGGGAGGTGTAATTTACTGACAATTTAATCGGCATTTTAAAATTGTTCTAAATGTCAGTTTTGCTGAGGAAGGTTGAATACATCATATAGATATGCTACTGCACAGGCAGGTTAAGGCCACCCCTCCCCCCTCCTCCCCAGGAATGTTATTTAAGGGATTTCTTTTTTATTCTTTCACTTTAACCATGATTAAAATCGCTCCTTGCCAAAATTAATTTTAAAAAATTTTCTTGCTTCTGTACATGCCCCCCAGGCATTTGTTTAACAATCCCTTGTCTATTACCCAAGAAAATGGTCATTGCTTTTTTTTATATTTGGCTTCCATTGACTTCGATAGGGTTTGGATAAAGAACGTTAACTTTAGTAATGTTCACTAAACCCACCTTGAACTGAACCCATACATTGTATATTCAGTCCATCCCTACCAATCACACAGAGAGAAGATGAGAGCAGGGAAAGTTTGTAGACCTTCCTTTGCATGCCTTCATTACTAACACATCATTTACAGCCAGGGGAATAGGAGATCTGTGTAATGGATGGGCAAAAAAGTGAATAAAACATAAAGTAGGCTAATAAATTAGTTAGCTAGTTAGTTTGTTTGTTTTGTGTTTTAATTAAAGCAGAATAATTTGTTAAATAGTGTTAGGTTAATTAATTAATGAATTAATTCATTTTATATGGATTGATAATTTACAGCCATTGAACTGAAAATGCGGCCTTGGAAAATGCCTAATATCTAGAAATCTAGAGCATACTTACTATACTCATTTGTTTAGGCTAGTTTAGTGGTATTATTTACTCAGAGTTCAGCTATAATTTAAAAAAATCACAAAATAATTTACAACTTTAAAGCCAAGCTTAGTGAATATAATGATTAAGAAGCTGAGGTTTGTAATGAGCGTGTTTGTACAGTTTGATGATAATTGATCTCAAGGGTTCCGAAATTGATTAAAATTGTGTGCTTATAAGTGATAATGTTATATGTCAAGTCGGCAGTGACCAAAGCAACATCAGAGTTTTATACATTTTTATATCTTAATTTTTATAATTTTTCTTTTTTTTCATTTTCTTGAAATAAAAGGTTGCTGCATTTTCTTTAATCTGTTTTCTTTGTAAATATAAGGCAGATATTTATTTCCTACCTTTCTGCTGTATTGGATACTATATCTCAAACACTTTATATGTATTCTTTATCTTCATCTATCCTACAACCTGTATAAAGGAAAAAAGGTAATAACACTTTACGACATAAAAAATACAATCACAAAAAATGCTGTAGTTCACCATACATATTCCGTTTTAAACACATGTGTATATATATATATATATATTTGGACAAAGTGTGTTATGTGTGTGTGTATTTAAAATGTAAAAATTATCTGGCCTGCAATTTAGCTTTTGACTCATTAATATATTGCTTATACCAGATTATAATACTGTTCAACTGCATCCATAGCTCCCACAGTTGAAAAATGATCTAGTCCCATTATGATTCCATCTATACACTGACAGAAATTCCTTTTAAGTTCGCAATGCAAAATGAGGCACAGTAAATTGATTTCGAGGAAAGGATACCCTGCAGGGAGTCTGCAAGCAATACTAGTAAATAAACCTTGCCCCTTGACTTTTTTTAGGTCTTCTTTTATACTGTTTTAACCAAGGGTGGACTGACAACTCATGGGGCCCCCGGGCAATAGGGGATCATGGGGCCCCTGTGTCCTTGCCCAAACTCAAGAAAGCCTATGAAAAAGGTACCAGGGGCATCTCATGGGGCCCCTTACTGACCCTGGGCCCTCGGGCAGTGCCCGAGTTTCCAAATGGTCAGTCCTCCCCTGGTTTTAACACTGCAAGTTTGATTTATTTGCTTTTTCATTAAAGTGCAACTTTACCCATAAGAACTTGATAAAAAAATAATGTTATTTAGCAAGAAACATACTGTACATTCCACTTTAATAATTATACTATCAAAATTACTGTGTGCTGTAAATTTCTCCCAACATTGCTCCTGTTTCTTCTTATCGGAGGCTGCCATTTTTCTGGGGCCCCTGAGCAGCATTAAATCTTTAGGCTGCCAGCAGATTGTCCTCCACAAATTCAGCATTGTGCCTAAAAACAGAGAGCAACTGAGCATGTACAGAGCAGTGAGTGAGCCAGTGGGGTTATTTACTAAAATTGAAGAGTGCAAAATCTGGTACAACTCTGCATAGAAACCAATCAGCTTCCATTTTTTGTCAAAGCTTAATTGCTGAAGTTAGAAGCTGATTGACTACCATGAACAGCTGCATAAGATTTGGTTTTAGTAAATCCTCCTCCATTTAGGAAATAATCCAGGCCTTTTTTTAAAGCAATCTACTGAGCTGGCCAGAACCAACTCTTGAGGGAATCAGTTCCACATTTTCACAGCTCTCACTGTGAAGAAACCTTTCTCTATTTGGGGATGAAATTTATTTTCCTCCAGACGTAAAGAGTGCCCCCTTGTCCTCTGTGATGACCTCAGGGTGAATAGCTCTACATTGAGTTCACTATATGAACCACTGATGTATTATACATGTTGATCATATCCCCCCTTATGTATTATACATGGAGATCATATCCCCCCTTATGTATTATACATGGAGATCATATCCCCCCTTATGTATTATACATGGAGATCATATCCCCCCTTAATCTCCTCTTCTCAAGAGAAAATAAATTCAGTTCCTCTAATCTTTCCTCATAGTTGATCTCCTCCATGCCTCTTATCAGTTTGGTTTCCCTTCTCTGTACTTTCTCCAGTTCCCCAATGTTCTTTTTGTGAATTGGTGCCCAAAGCTGAACTGCATATTGCAGATGAGGTCTTACTAATGATTTGTACCGGGGTAATATGATATCTCTCTCTCTCTGGAGTATATAGTCCCCCCAGGTTGGGGGTGGGGGAGGGGAGGAGAGCTGCACAGTGCAGCCAGCACAGACGGAGACACATCACATGTCAGTAGAGCGTAGACCACCTAACATCAACTGGCACTGGATCCGCAGGGCCACGCAGAGGGGGATAGGGGGTCACTGTGTGGGGATGCAAGGAGCGAAGAGTGTGGGGCAAGCATGAAGGTTCAGGGGGTCTGCTGCTGATTCTGGGGGTCAGAAAATGTAAAAGTATTGGGAAATTTCTAAGAAGATCAGGGAACTTGTAGGGGGTTAGAGAAGTTGTAATGGTATTGGAGAAGTTGTAGGGGTGTCAGAGATATTATAGGGGGCAGAGTAATTGTAGGGGAGTAATGATATATACAGTGTATAAAGCACTGCATACATTGTAGGCTCCATATATGTGCCTGCAAAAAATAAAATATTATGGTAATGATATGCTTCTTGTAACCACCCCCATAATGAATGCCCCGCCCCTAATTAATGTACATGCTCCACCTACAATGGATTTCTGCACACACAGAAAAAATGTGTCCCTAAAAACGTTTTTGAAATATTGGCAACTTTGTCCTATCCAGGTTCCTTCTGCTGCCCCCAGGCTCCTGTGCTCTCTTCAGGCTCCTGTGCTCTCTTCAGGCTTCTGGGCTCTCTTCAGGCTCCTGTGCTCTCTCCTAGCCCCTGTGCTCTCTCCAGGCTCCTGTGCTCTTTTCAGGTTCCTGTGCTCTCTCCAGGCTCCTGTGCTGTTTCCTCCCCCATGCTCTCTCCCAGGGGCGGACTGATCATTCGGGCACTTGGGCAGTGCCCGAGAGCCCAGGGTCAGTAGAGGGCCCCATAAGATGCCCCTGGTACCTTTCACAGGCTTTTGTGGGTGTGGTTTGAGTGTAAGCGAGGACACAGGGGCCCCATGATCTCCTATTGCCGGGGGCCCCATGAGTTGTCAGTCCGCCCCTGCTCTCTCCAGGCTCCTGTGCTCTCTCCAGGCTCCTGTGCTCTCTTCAGGCTCCTGTGCTCTCTTCAGGCTCCTGTGCTCTCTTCCACCCCCATGCTCTCTTCCACCCCCATGCTCTCTCCTAGCCCCTATTCTCTCTCCAGGCTCCTGTGCTCTCTTCCACCCCCATGCTCTCTCCTAGCCCCTATTCTCTCTCCAGGCTCCTGTGCTCTCTTCCACCCCCATGCTCTCTCCTAGCCCCTATTCTCTCTCCAGGCTCCTGTGCTCTCTGCAGGCTCCTGTGGTCTCTCCAGGCTCTTGTGCTCTCTCCTAGCCCCTGTGTTCTCTCCAGGCTCCTGGGCCCTCTTCAGGCTCCTGTTCTCTCTCCAAGCTCCTGTGCTCTCTTTCACCCCCATGCTCTCTCCAAGCCCCTGTGCTCTCTCCAGGCTCTGTGCTCCCTCTGGGTTGCTGTGTTCTTCCCTGCCTCCGTGCTATCACCAGGCCCTATGCTCCCTCATGGACCCCTCTTCCCCACAGCGCTGCCAGGTCCCCCACTGGCTGCTGTGGGGATGCTGTCAGGATGAAGAGCAGGGGAGGGGCCAGTAAATGTGTCATTTACCGGCCCCTTCCTTATCTGAATGAATAGAATCAGTGATCCCTACTGATCACATACCCTGTTCATTCATAACTAAAGCAAAGAAAACTATGCCCATTTCAGGTTGTGACTGAACAGGAAGCTCTGTAGAGAGCTATGACTGTCCATTCATTCTGTGCTGCTGAGGCTGCAGAGAAGGAGAAAAAAAGCTGTGTCCTCAATCTTCTTTCTCTGTCCAAAAGGTAGAACATCAGGGGTCTGTTTAGATCCAGATATTTCACCAAATACCCCCAATGGGGCTCCTAAAAAATAATTTTGTAAATTTAAAATAAAATGGTAAAAAACAACAAAGAAAATAAAACAAAATAAAAAAACTACTAACACCAATGGCAAAACTACCAGAGTTGCAAAGGTGGCACCTGCGACTGAGCCCTGGCATTCCACCACCAGGCTCGGAGAGAAGAGCCCTGGCTGGGGGCCAGGGGGCCCTTCATGGTTTCTTGCCCAGGGGCCTTGAACGTTCTAGTTACATGTCTGAAAGTTCCCTATTCCGATTACACTCATGTTCAGTAACTGTCATCAACAAACCTATTCTCACTACCTTTTAAAGTGATAATTCACTTTAATATCAGATGTTGAGTTATTATCTGGCATCTCTTTGGAGTGACAAATCTTGACATATCTGACCTTTTACTGGATTGTTTTGCCCTGTGTGTATTCTACTCCACATAGCACATATTTTCAGTTCAGTCTGTTTTACTGGGTTTAACATAAGTTTAAGATTTCATATAACTTGATATAATTTTACTTAAAATCCAGAAATTATGCAATAAGCAGGAGGGAGAAAGCGATGGGAAGGAATGAAAAAAGAAAACAGGTAAAGAAGTTAACATGTCCATATGCATTTGTTTAATTATTAACTTTGTTTTATAAGCAATGCAGATGTTGGATATTAACTTAAATACCCATCATGATTAAGTGAACATTTTCTTTGAAAGGCATAGGTGAAATGACTGCTTTCCAAATAGTGTTGTAATGATAAACGTATGGACTACCAAGACTCTCTGGCCCCATGTACACGGGACACTTCTGAATGATGGAAACTGACTGCTGGAAAAAGTAGGTTAAAAAACGCCTGTTTAGCTGCGTTATGCACGTTTATGTGCGTTTGCGTTTAGAAATGTTTTTTAAAGATAAGCACAGAAGAACCTCCCAAATGCCCAGAATGCACTGAAAAGTGGTAAATTATTAACTATTTCAGACTGTTTCAGAGAAATACAGAAAGTAGAAGCAGAGACAGCAGTATGTGTTGAAATTAGCTTAGGTGTGAGTTGCTCATTAACATTTCTTTTGTTTCCAAGGGTGGGAGAGGTCTGAGGTGTGAGTGGTCATTAACATATCTTTTGTTTCCAAGGGTGGGAGAGGTCTGAGGTGTGAGTGGTCATTAACATATCTTTTATTTCCAAAGGTGGGAGAGGTCTGAGGTGTGAATTGGTCATTACCATGTGTGACAAGCTGGGTAGGAACATCCTGTGTTCAGTGTTTTGTCCATCTGAGCACCTTTAAAATGCTTTGCATGCATTTTTCATGATGAAAAAAGGCTCTGGACAGCATCGGGAACTGGATGAATGAAAAAAAAAAATTTCAGACACAAACGCATTTAGCCTCGTTTACTAGCGTTTTGCATTTGAAACGCTGATAAAATCGACTGCTAAATGCAAGTTTTCAAAAAAACTGCAAACTGTAAACTCAAATGCCTGTAAACGACTGTAAACGAAGATGTGTACATGGACACATAGGAAAACATTAGGGAGAGTTCAGGGGCTGCTGTAAAAACCGCTGAACAGTTCCTAAACGTGAGTTTATCAGCTGCAGTGTACATGAGGCCTTGGGCATGATTTCTCCTTAACAAAAAAGCTGAAGTTCTGCACTTTATGACCAGTAGAATATATTTTGCTGCTGATTATTATGATATTTGAAAATGTTATGAAGATGATAAATAGTGAATTATTTTATTGTTTTTAATATTTATATTTAAAATAAAACTTAGAAATGTTAATTGATACAATGTTGGCATCTGAAAGCATTATATGTATATATTGAAGGAAGAAAACCATCATTCAGAATATCTCCCAAGAAGGCTCCTGTATAATGGAAATAAACTGGATTGCTAAAGGTCAAAAGCAAATCACAGTTTGAAAGTAAAACAGTGAGAATAATGTCAAGCACATGAGTTCATAAGGTTTGCTTAACCTCCTTAGCGGTATTCCCGAGTGTAGCTCGGGGTAAAATTTGAGTACCAAGAGCGGTAACCCCGAGCTACACTCGGGCTTACCATGCAGCGTTGCTTAGGGAGTCCCTGCAGCACTTACCTTGTCCTTCGCTCCCGCGATGTGTCCCCTGCAGCATCCCCGGCCATCTCCTCCGGCCAATGCCGGCATCCGGCTTCCGTGTTACGGTTCCTGTGACGTCGGGACGTACGGGCACCGGAACCGGCGGGAAATTTGAAATTTTTAAAAAATGTCATTTTTGCTGTCATTGCTGTTTCAATGCATTTCACATACATTTTGTCCCTACTGCTTTGTCCTGTGCCCTGCCTGCATTTTGACTGTTCTTTCTGCCTGGAAACTTAGAAAAGTCCATGGCGTCCAAAAAGCGTCCCTTTACGTCAAAAGCGGTTTTAGACCAGCTAGAGAACAGCGATAATAAATCAGAACCACTTGCAGAATTGAGTGATAATGAATTGTGGGGAAATTCGTCATCAGACACTGAAAACGATTTTGCGACTTTGCTCAGCGATGTGCAAATTTGCCTCTGTAGTTCAAATTTCAATGTTTTTGGTTTGATTATATTATTGAATTAAATGTATTATTATTATTATATTATTATTTTTTATGATTATTTATTAAATTATAATTTATGATTTCGTGTTTCAAGTTTTATCATACCCGGGATGTTTACTAGACTCTTGTTTGGACAGATTTCAGTGAGTTATTCCTAAAAATTACAGCCTACAATAAAAAACTACATATTTCCATGCAAAAAAATGGTACCGCTTTCAGCACAAAAAATCGGAAAGAATCATACCGCCGAGGAGGTTAAAGGTTTGCTAACCTCTAATTCCTAATACCCAGACACTTCTGGAAGATTCACATGCCTTGGGTCTTTTGATGTTCAGCACCTGTTGGGTAAGACTTCAACTGCTTTCTTTTATTATGTACATTTTCTTAAAAATATGACTTTATTATCCATGTAACGAAAGTGACTTACTATTGTTAAAAAAGAAAAAGAATAACTAGTTAAATTTATTTTGAAAACAAAACTTGCCATACCATAAGCAGGACTTGCTTCTTCTTAATCTTTATGTGATTATCAAAATTTAGAAAAGTTTGTGTCATGAGCTTAGAGAACAGAACTATTATCACTGAAATCATTCTTCTAGGATTTTCCACAGATCCAAAAACAAGCATCGTACTATTTGTTCTGTTTTTTGTGATCTATGTGATAACTCTTATGGGGAATTTTCTTATAATAATGATTATTATTATTAATCCTCATTTACGAACTCCAATGTACTTTTTCCTCTGCATTTTGTCCTTTCTGGATTTGTGCAGTTCATCGTCAGTTGTTCCAAGGTTACTGTCTGACTTATTTGATGCTCAGAGATCCATTTCCCTTGGAGCCTGTGTTCTTCAATTCTACACTGTTATGTTCATGGGAGGTACCGAATGTCTTCTTCTCGCTCTCATGGCTTATGACCGATACATCGCCATTTGTCGGCCTCTCCATTATTCTGTTCTAATGAGATGGAGTGTTTGTTATCGACTTATAGCTCTTTTGTTGATAATTAGCTTTTTCTTCTTTGTTTTACCATCACTTTCCTCACCCATGGCCTTGTGCAATCCGAATCGGGTCAACCATTATATGTGTGAGCTTCTAGCCATCATCAAACTGAGTTGCGATCGTGACCCCTCAAGTGAAATCTCCATACTTATTTTGTGTTTTGCTAGTATCCTTCTCCCTTTTGTCTATATTATTGTGACATATGTTTTCATTATTGCCACAGTATTACAGCTTAAATCTGCAGGTAGATCCAAAGCATTTTCCACATGTACCTCTCACATTTCTGTGGTAGCCTTGTACTTTGGGACTGGGATGATTATGTATTTTGGACCATCATCGGACTACTCGACAAGCCAAGGGAAATACATTTCTGTTTTTTATAATATTGTGTGCCCAATGTTAAACCCAATCATTTACAGCCTGAACAACAAAGAAGTGAAAGAAACTTTGAAGAAACTTTGTATTTCAAGTAAAACAGCATGCATTTCAAAGTGATGCTTTGATATAATATTTTTGTGTAAATTAAAGTTTTATATGCGATAAAATGATTGCATGTTTTATTCCTTTATTTATTATCAACTAAGAATATTGTTTTAATTAAAACTAACACTTTACAGGGTGCACTCCTACTTGTGTGATGGCATGCTAGCCTTTCTAAGAAGAAAACCCAGCATTTGTGACCTGTTTAGGAGCACCCAGGTCAATAAAAGTTACAGATTCGTATGCTGTTGGGAATGTTGAAGAAGAAAGTGGTCTGCCACAGTCTGTTATCTTATATACTTACACTGTATCCTTTCTGGATCACTCCTTCTCATGATATTTTTCAGTAGACTTGAGAAGAAATAGAGGACAGCTGAAAGTTTCTAAGACAGTGTAGTGGGATCAGGTCTTCAGAAATTAATAAACACTGCTTGGCCAACACTGCTTGGCCATAATACTTTGAGTCCAAGAGTGAGGTGTGGGCCACATTCCAGAAGGATGGGTGAAAGAAGGAGGATACTGTTTTGCCACACTATTCTCAGACTAGAATCGACCATAAGCCACCTCCAAGAGGATGGGAGATTGAGGGAAGAAACGATTACCCACACTACTTTGACCTAATGAATCCATCCTAACAGACTGTGTGTAAGAGCGAGAATGAGCAGCACATACATAGCTTATAGGATTGAGGAGAATTTATTAGGCTTGACTCAGCTCATAATTCAACAAGAAAACTTACTGGGGATCTCAGGATCTGGGGATGAAGGGAGAGGTATGGTATGGAAAAATACATTTTTCAGAGCTCTGTTTTACTTTTCAGTCAATTAATATTTTTTTTAAGCACCTCCAGGGATTCATATATTCTCATCATTTGTAAAGCAAACTTTACATAGGAAATCTCTAAATAAGGGCAATAACTAAATACTGTATTGCAGGTAGGTGGAAGGTTATGAGACTCGGACAGTCTTACTTATTATTTTATTGTTTGTTTACCTGCAAACTGCTTTCATGCTAATTGCTGTGTTGGAGCCAGGGGCGGACTGACCATTTGGGAACTCGGGCACTGCCCGAGGGCCCAGGGTCAGTAGGGGGCCCCATGAGATGCCCCTGGTACCTTTTCATAGGCTTTTTTGGGTGTGGTTTGAGTGTGGGCAAGGACACAGGGGCCCCATGATCCCCTGTTGTCCAGGGGCCCCATGAGTTGTCAGTCCACCCCTGGTTGGAGCCCTCCTTAAGTCCAAACATTCAGCTGCTAGAGCTCCTTTTTAGGAGTCTTAAGTTTCCTCCAAAATGGAGGCAGACACAGATATGTGATATCACAAGACCTGCCCAGCATTTGCTGAAGCACTGTTTATAAAGCTGAACCATGGCCTTAAGCTAAGTCACAGTTGTGAAATCTCTTTTCCAATACTGAATTACTTATTTAGTTGCTTACTTGCTTTTCACAGTGTACATTAGAGGTTGAAACAAGTCAGTTACAGCCTGCCTCATTTCCTGGCTATAGGATCTCCTACATCATATAGCTTTTTCCAACCCAGTCTTGCTGACCCTAGCTGACCCCTTTCATTCATTAGATTTCAGTTTTTTGTGGAGACTCAGCATCACACATTGGCTTTACCTAGGGCAGGGGTAGGCAACCTGCGGCTCTCTAGCTGTTGTGGAACTACATTTCCCATGAGGCATTGCAACATTACAAAACTGACAGTTACAGCTATGACTTGCAGAGGCATGATGGAACTTGAGGTCCTGCAACAGCTGGAGAGCCGCATGTTGCCTACCCCTGACCTAGGGTGATTTGCAGGCAATCACAGGCTGCCTAGGAATTCCCACTCTTCCAGAATGTCAACAGTAAATGGAATCCCCCCCCAATTAAATGGGACTTTAATGGCACCAATAAATTAAAAATGCATATACATCTTTGAGTAGCATGGTAAAACCACCAAATATACAAATGATGTGGAAAAGGCTGTTTTGCTTACATCACCATCGCATAAACAGTTATATAGTTTTGCAACAGATTTACTCCTTTGTTACATCATCATCATGTCAATCATTTGCACAGTTGTTGTAGCCAATCCATTGCATGTCAGAGTCAGTCAACTCCTTCCTCAGGGAAAAAAAAGGGGCAACTCTGCTGGGTAATGGCAGCATCTAAGAGACCAAAAGTATATATTTGTTTGAAACGTGTACGACAAGTTCACATATCAAATCAATACGTCTGAAAAAATTAGATTATTCGTATACAATAGATGAATCGAAACAACACAGCCTGAAGTCACAACATAAAATCACTGTAAGTGGAAAAAAAATATGTAGAGCCAGAAGGCCTTCACTTCCATTCAGGGCTGACAACTCATGGGGCCCCCGGGCAATAGAGGATCATGGGGCCCCTGTGTCCTTGCCCAAACTCAAAAAAGCCTATGAAAAAGGCACCAGGGGCATCTCAAGAAACATAACAGTACTGTACTGGCCCCTCCTACAAGTCATAATTTGCCTCCATTGTTTAGAGAATCACAGAGACCCAGTGATGACAACACTGGGTGTAAAACAAGATGTGTCATGGAAACTGATTTTCTTTTTTAACTGTGAGGGGGGAAGGAAGAACTATATAAGGCAAAATATAAGCAGATTAAACTTCGTTTTTTTGTCCCTCTACACACACACACACGCACACACACACCTCATCTAACCCTCTCCACAGCACCATACCCACTAAGCTCTTGCCACTATGTTTACATTTTATTCTTCCCAATGTCTGTTCACAGTGTGGAACACCAATGTTTGTGTGAACATTTCCTTACTCCTTATTGCCCAATATGGAGCACACTTGTTTGAATCAGGAGGAGAATTCACATTGCTACAGTGATCTGTGTGAAAATGGGTGCCAGATTAGCACAGACCTTCAGGCAGGGGGATGTTATTCTGTCTGGGCCCAGTGTCTTCCTTATCTTTTGTCTATGTAAGATCTTCCATACATCCTTTTTACAGATCTTCAGGGGAGGGTTGGAAGATTTCCAGGAGTATGGATGGAGATGAAATGTGTATGCTTGACTGGGATGTATATGTAGAGTTGTCAAACCTGGAAAACACATTCAGGTGGTTTGTCAGTTGATGGTTCTCCACAATGTGGAGGATGAATTCCTGTAGCTGATAATGTCCTGCGGATCTCTCCATACTCCATACTGGGTCATTGGCAGAGAATACGTTTTTCAGTTTTTCTGAAGTGAAGAGCAAATTTTAAAAAAAACTTTATAAATAAATAGGTAAGCAGTACAGAGAGTACAAATACAAAAAAAAGGTTTCTGATGACAATAATATGCCAAAGCACAGAAAAACAGCAATGGCAAGATGCACCGAGAATGAGGACATTTCTCTAAAAAGGTTACAATATTAGTAGATAAAGGACAGAAAATAGGGAATGTGGATGCTGTATGTAAGGGGGAAGTATGTGTTTTATCAAATAGCTGATGGAGAAGATGGGATGGATTGGTAAGTAAGAAAATATGTTACAACAAATCTCCCCATCTCTCCCTACCACCCCCCCTTCCCCAACCCTTTCACCCATTCAATGCTTGTTGACTGACACCAACATTATGAATGGTGGATCCAGTGTCATCTCTCCAATCCAGTCTTCAGGACTTGAAAGAATTTTGACACCAGACAACCAATAGGATGTGTCCATAAAATCCAGGTGATGTGGACACCCGAAACTGTCCTTGAATTGCTTCCCTTTACAACTGCCCAGATCTTTTCTGCATTGAAAAATGCTCAACTATTGCAGTGTAATGATTAAGAGAGTTACTGCTCTTTCAATCAGCTCAGTGGATGGAGAAGCCCCCTGGGGGTGCAGGTCCCTAACAGCCTGAACTAACAGTATGTCCTCAGTCTTCTGGGTTGAATGATGCCCAGTGTTTTGCAGCCCAGAAGACTGAGAGCAACGTTTGACCAAGAAGATGTACTGCTGGGGACTTTTCCAAAGTTGGGGCTAGTATTAGTTGCTTTTTTTTAATTTAGATTATATCTAAATACAAAAGTTTTTTTGAGTTTTAATAGATTAAAGAGGAATTGGAACACCTGTCAGTTTTTTTGCTGTCTGTGCTTTTTTTTGGGTTGTCATGGGAACAGAAATAGAAGGGAAATCTTCCAATGGACACTAGTTCTGTTGACATTGGTGACAACCAAGGATTCTCTCACTTTGGAGGCACTGTATCTTTTCTCTCTTCCTGTTTCAGTCATGAGACAGGAAGTAAAGGGAAATCTCCATAAAGATGGGAATAATGCCAACAGGGATTATACCCCTCTTAACCTACCAAATATAGTTCCAATTCAAACACTGATTGTGTGGCATTTAACGGCTTCCCGACCGCCCTGTAGCAGTAATACTGCAACAGGGTGGCACAGGTGTGCAAAATCATGTAAATATATGTGATTTTGCACTTCTGGGTAGGGGGCGCACGTGGGCCGCACATTCGCTTTTCCCACGCTGCCATTTGCAGTCCCTGTTGTCAATCACCGGGTCCCAGCCAGTGATTACCCGTCGGCCCCCGGTTATTACTGAGCATTTCCGATGGGGAGGAGGACTGTTTTGTTTACTAACAGTTCTGCTCCCTGTCAGCTCGAGCACACAGCTCTGAATGGCTGTGCAAAGCACAGCCATCCTTAGCAGTGTGCTTAAAGTGACGCACCAACACACAGCCCCCTAGTAAAACACTCCCAGCACACAGTTAACCCTTTGATCACCGCTCATGTTAACCCCTTCCTGCTCAGTGTCATTAGTATAGTGTCAGTGCTTTATTTTAGTACTGATCACTGTATTGGTGTCACTGGGAATGTCAGTGACACCAAGTCAGTTCCCCCCAGTGTCAAAATGTCCACTGCAGTCCCACTATAAGTCGCAGATCGCCGTTATTACTAGTAGAAAAATAAAAATTCCAGTATCTATACCGCCATTTGTAAACGCTATAACTTTCATGTAAACCAATTCATTTACACGTATTGGGATTTTCTTTTTAGCAAAGACATGGAGCTGAATACATTTTGGCCTAAATTTATGACAAAATTTGATTTTGGAATTTTTTTTACTGGACATGTTTAATAGCAAAAAGTCAAAATTAATGTTTTTTTTCTCAAAATTGTCGGTCTTTTTTTTATAGCGCAAAAAATTAAAAACCGCACAGGCAATCAAATACCACCGAAAGAAAGCTCAATTCATGGGGGAAAAAGGATGTAAATGTAATTTGGGTACAGTGTTTCATGACCGTGCAATTGTCAGTTAAAGTAATGCAGCACAGTAACGCAAAAAATGGCCTGGTCAGGAAGGGGAGTAAATCCTCAGGAGGGCAAGTGGTCAAAAAAGTCCAGAGTTGAGATCTAATTTAAAACCTTAGTTCTTGACTTATGTCATATCACTGTTTTTTTTTTTAGAGATAACAGAACTGAAGCTGTTCACTTTTGGATTCTCTTGCTGGCTATATCACTATACAGCACTCAATGAACAGCTTGAGCTATTGAGCTGAGTAAACAACATGTTTTTTTCAATGCTTCTGCATTGCCATTAAATTTGAAGCGATGTGACACCATTAGTGACACCACAGCACTTCCTGGTAGCATGAAGAGTTTGGCAGGGCTAAGGTAGCCATTACATGCCAGCAGTAGATTAAAAATGATCTGTTGCTGTACAGCTGCATGAAGAGGTCTTAATAAGGTGTCCATTGTCCAGACTCAAATCCCCATGATGAAGACAAATTGCATTTGTCAATCCCTACCATCCTCGGGTCCAGCATCATTTTTGCATTGACAAATAACTTATATGTAATTAAAATCTCTGTATTAGTTTTCAAGAAAATTTGTCTGATACTAATTGCTCTCTGGAGTTTAGGTTTTATCTATAAATAATGTGTAATTCATATTACACATCACGCAACACACGATTATCACCAGAATTTATTGTATCTTTCTTTGACTGTTGTTGTGTTGTAGCTATGCAGCACTGCCATGTCAAAAGAAAACAGACAAATACTCTGATATCATGTGATTTGTATTTTTTGTAAAATTACCCAACTAAGAAAGATGTGTCTGTTTTTATTTCTGTGGGTGTCCCTGCTATGGAGATCCATCCCTCTCAGTTTATCCTGGTGAACACTGTCATGGAGACTGAAAGTGAGAGGGAATCAAAAATGTTAAGTTGGCACCAGAAGAGGAGGTAAGGGGAAATCTTCCAGCTTGAGAAGGAAAAATTTCCCTCACTTTTGAAAAAGAAAGATTTACAAAACATTTTCAGGGTGAAAGGAAATCTTCCCAACTGAACACTGATGGCATAAAAAAAAATTCTTCCCTACTCTATTCAAAGTGAAAAAATGGCTTTATACGCAGGAGAACAAATAAATAGCTCTTTTCCCACTTCTGGACCAACTGTTCACCATTGAGGATTTCCAGCTATTTTCCTGATTCTGGACCAGCTGTCCACCATTAGTCATTCCAAGATCTTTACCCGAATCTGGACCAGCCATTCACCATTTGTCATTCCAAGTTCTTTTCCCGTTTTTGGATCAGCTGTTTACCAATGGTCATTCCAAGGTCTTTAAGGAGAATGCTAATCAGTTCACATTGACATACGGCACAGAGGAGCTTTCTGTATGATTTTGGCATCACCATCACCACCACATTTATTATTATTGTTCCACACTGGAATAGGTCTGACATGTTATGCATGTAAGTGGCTAAAAGGCTGCAGGGGATCTACAACACTTGGAAGTAAAGGATAGAAAACAGTATTTTTTTTTTAAAAATAAGGACCCAAAGCCCTGCAGTTGTTCATGACACACAGAGCTGTAGCAAATTAAATATCATCCAAATACAGTTTACATGATTAAGACAGAACAATTGTTTTTGGGGGGTTTTGGAAAATGGTTAGTAAGGGGAAGAAAACCAGACTTAAAAATGACTTAAGGATCTTTGTGGATTCTATCTGTGATCAAAGATATGATTAAATGTTGAGGTTTTTTTTACTTTAGCCAGTTCACTCCAAGGAGTCATTTTTATGCTGTAAAATGCCATATTTTAACATTTCCTCTGCAAATGATTGTACTGTATATTTGTCCTCAACACAAACTCACTATGCTAAGAGTCTTGTGCCACAGATAACAAAGGTTTGTTAAAATGATCAATTTTAATATTAGTTTTCTTTTAATTTTTTTGCAGACTTCTAAAATGGACCCCATGAACAGGACATTTATCACTGAAGTCATACTCTTGGGATTTTCCACCGATCTTAAAATTAATATTGTGCTATTTGTTCTTTTTTTGGGGATCTACGTGATAACAGTTGTAGGAAATTGTCTTATAATATGCATAATCATTTTTAGCCATGATTTGCACACCCCAATGTATTTTTTCCTTTGTATTTTGTCCTTTGTTGACTTATGTAACTCATGCTCAGTTGTACCACGTTTGCTTTCTGACCTATTCAATGTTCGGAGAGCAGTCCCACTCAGTGCATGTGTGTTGCAGGTCTACGTGGCTCTCCTCATGGGAGGTACGGAGTGTCTTCTCCTCGCTATTATGGCTTATGACAGGTTTGTTGCCATTTGCCTACCCCTCCACTATTTGGTTATTATGAGATGGAGTATTTGCCACGGACTCACAGTCCTTCTGTGGGTGATGAGTTTTCTAGTGTTTGTTTTTCCTTCACTTGTTAAACCCTTGGCCTTGTGCAGTCCAAACGAGATCAACCACTTTATGTGTGAGCTTTTAGCTGTCATGAAGTTGACTTGCGAACATGTTTATTCAAACGAACTCTTAGTATTGATCATATGTTTTACCGCTCTCCTTCTCCCTTTCTTGTTTATTATAGGGACATATATGAGCATCATAAATTCTGTCTTAAAGCTTCACTCAGGACAAAGATTTAAGGCGTTTGCCACATGTTCCTCTCACATTACCGTGGTGGTTTTATTCTATGGGACGGCAATCGTCATGAACTTTGGAGCCTCATCACAGTACTCAACAAGTCAAGGAAAATATTTCTCTGTGTTTTATAATGTTATTTGTCCAATGTTAAACCCAATCATATACAGTCTGAATAATACAGAAGTGAAGAAAAAATTTAAAAAAATCCTGGTCTGTGGGGCAGGGTAGTGGAATAACTACAGATACCTAAAATGTTTCCATTGACAACTGCATAGTGTTGTATAGGATAATTATAAACAACAATAGCATGATACAGTAAGACATGAAACCAGGGCCATCTTTAATGCGGGGCAAAAGGGGCAGCTGCCTAGGGCTCAGTCATTGTTGTGGGGCCCAAAGCAGCTGCCCGCCAGGGTTTTTTTCTCAGCCTTAATTCTGCCACTTCTGGCACTGCTCACTTCTGTCACTGCTTCTGTATTTACACCTGACAGTGCTCCTCTCCCAGCGGCCACTCTCAGAACTCTCCCTGCTTTACACATTGATCTCTATAGGAGAGGGAGGGGGTAGGGAATCCACACAGGCAGAAGCTCCTCCCCACTGGCAGCCTGCACAGACACGCTGTAAGTACTCCTCTGCAGCCCCACTCTGAAAATTTCTAGGTGGTGGGAGAGGAACTGGAGCAGGAGGAAAGCTCTCTACTGGAAGGTGTGTGGGTGGGTGGCTGTGTGTGTGTGAGGGGGTTGGTGGGTGAGCTCTACCCTGCTCTCCGTACAAAGTGCACCCCTCAATCCTGCACTTTGTACAAAGCGCACCCCTCAATCCTGCACTTTGTACATAGCGCACTCCTCAACCCTGCACTGCATACACAGCACACCCCTGAACTCTGTACACAATGCACACCTCAAATCTGCACTCCGTACACAGCACACCCCTCAAACCTGCACTCTATACACAAGACATCCTTCAACCCTGTACTTCATACAAAGCACATCCCTCAACCCTGCAGTCTGTACGTAGTGCACCCTTCAACCCTGCACTCTTTATGTACCCTGGCAGCCCATCCTCGGAGATGCTGCTCACATTGGGCTCTGTTCCTTCCTGCACTCATTCAACTTTCATAGTTGTGTGTCCTCTGCCCTGCTCATTGCTAATAACAAGTTCTAGAATTTTCTGTCTTTTAATGGGTCTTGTCCCCTCTGCAGACTGTGGAGTGCAGGCAGTGAGGAGATTGCGTGATCTAACCTCTAGCAACCAATTAGTAAACAGTAATAATGTGCTATAACCTCTAGCAACCAATCAGTGAACAGTAATGATCTGTTGTAGTCTCTAGTAACCAATCAGTGAGCAATAATAATGTGCAGTAACCTCTTGCAACCAATCAGTTAGCAGTAATGATGTGCAGTAACCTCTAGCAACCAATCAGTGAGTGGTAATGATGTGCAGTAACCTCTAAGAACCAATGGGTGAGCAGTAAGGATGTGCAGTACCCTCTAGCAATTAATCAGTGAGCAATAATGATGTGCAGTAACCTCTAACAAACAATCAGCAAGGAGAAATGATATGTTGTAAGCTCTAGCAACTGATCAGTGAGCCGAAATGCGTGCTGTAACCTCTAGCAACCAGTCAGTGAGCAGTATTGATATGCTGTAAACTCTGGAAACCAAGCGCTGCCTGATCTGCTGCAGTAAACTGATTTTGAGTCTAGCTGCTAATCATTGTATGTCTCAGAATAGGGGGCTGGGGGGGGGGGCAACGGTTAGGGGTGTCCAAAAATGTTTGCCCAGGGTCCAATCAATATTAAAGATGGCCCTGCATGAAATACTGCCCATATGAGCTAACAATCTAGATGTAGAAATTAATAAGAACAAGGGAATAGGATAGATCACACCTCACAAAGGCACAGCACACAGTCAAAAAATTAACATGGTAATCAGCCTAAGCATACACTGAGTACATACAGCTAGAGCCTACTAATATTCTACACTATTTACTTATTACTTGTTATTACTCAATAAAGGTGAACTAGGCACACTTTGCTAGTATATAAAATACAAACTTAAAGGCTAAGTTCGTCTTCTGTTCTCCAGACCTGCCCTCTGCACACCCCTATCCCCCTTCTCCCTGTGACAGCAGGTAGGGGATCCTCAGTCACTGTCACTATTCAAAACAGCATGGCTGTGTGGTGCTCTCCCCGCACAGCCACATCATTCATTCACAGCAATCTATGAATGAATGAATGAACTACAAGTCCAGTCTGCCATTGCAGCAGATGGCTTGTAGTTCTGAAGGAACTGCGAGGGTACTGGTAAGCGTGCTCATAGGACTTCAGTAAGAGTCTGCAGGAGCCTGGTATTCCACCTGCAATCTGCTGATCGTGGGTGCAGTGCTCTGCAGGCTCCAAAGAAAAAAAGATGCATTTTTAAAAAGTGAAATTAGCCTTTAGTTCTGTTATCTTTATTTTTTTTAGAACAACGCTACAATTATGTTTTTGGTATAAAATGTAGTTGAGTCATTTAAAGATAAAATAAAGGTTGTTTTATTTTTTTTTCACATGATTCTAGAAAAAAGACAACATTTACAAGAAAAAAAATATATATACTGTAAATTAAAAAAAATAAAGCTGACTTGAAGGACCACTTGGTCTTTTTCTGCTGTCACTCTTCTATGTTTCTTAATATCAGGGCTTTTTTCCAAGGGGAACTTGGGGGAATGCATTTCTGGAACCTCCAGCACTGAATGTATGTAACAGCAAGGGGTGGTGGGGTGTGCTGGAGGATGTATTGTTGCTGGAGGATCTAATGTAGCAGGGGGATCTGTTGTTGCTGATGATGGTCTATCCTTGCTGGTGGGAGATCTATTGTTGTTGGAGGGATGTCTTCTATTGCTAGGGGTCAATTGTTGCTGGGAGGGAACTACTGTTAAGGGAGGGGTCTTTTATTGCTGGGGGATATATTGCTGATGGGGGGAAGGGGGGTATTGTTACTAAGGGGGATCTATTGATGCCAGTGGTCTATTGTTTGTGGCTGCAGGGGATCTATTTTACTGCTTTTATTATGATTAACAAATTCTACAGAAATTGCTTAGCCCAAGAAAATGATACTCTGTATTCTCCAAGAGAAGCTGTACTGGTAAGTGGAACTAAGGGATGGTGCTCAGAAGTGGGTAGGGAGTGGAATCAAGGGGGTGACTCTGAAGAAGGGAGTGTCTGCACCTATTGTCTGAGAAAAAACCCCCCTGCTAAATAGTAAATTAAAATACAATCGGGAAAATATATATCAGCCCCCTTCTGCCCTTGCAGAATAGGTGCAAGTGGGAAGCCCCACTGAAAACAATGGGAGGCTGACAGCCCTCACAGCCATTCAAAGACAATATGAGGATAACAGTTCCCACAGCTGTTCAAAGGCAATAGGATGTGACAGCTCCCACAGCTATTCAAAAACAACAATAGACTGTCAGCTCCTGCAGCTACTCATGGAGTGATTACCTGTCAATGATCATCCCTGGACAGAAAGGGGTTTATTTACTAAAGCTGGAGAGTCCAAAATCAGACTCCCTTCTGCATAGAAACCAATCAGCTTCCAGGTTTCATTGCCAAAGCTTCATTGAACAAGCTGAGGTTAGAAGCTGATTGGTTTCTATGCAGAAGGGAGTCTGATTTTGGACTCTCCAGCTTTAGTAAATAAACCCCAAACTGTCTGCATCCAGGGCCGATCATTCACAGGTCATTCATTCTCCATGATCATTCTCCATGAGCCTTTATATGCAAACAGTCTTTAAAATCTGTAGGAGCTGTCAGCTTCCCATTGATCTCAATGGGGCTTCCCAACTACACCTATTCACAGGGAACCCTCTCTATGTCTACCGCGTATAATCAATGGCCCCATTCACAATTGTGTAACCTTTGTAACACACAGTTACAGTAATTATTGAATTATGAGATGATGTCAGGGTGTCCTACATATGGGGATGGGACCTTGGTCATTAAACTGGTAGGAGGAGGGGGCATTATAGAGTATAATAGGTTCTAGCACCCCCTTTTCATAGGTTGAGGGTAAACACAACTCTATCCAAAGCTTTTTTACTTTTAAATTAATTTGGAAAGATTTATAGTCCCCTCACTTATTCTTCTGTTAAGAGGTAATGGGAAGTTAAAAGAAATCTCCCCAAAAAAACCTAACAAAGGAGTTAATTCCCCTCTGCTCATGCAAGAAAAAAAAATATTTCTATGTCCACCCTTATTGGGTAGATTTCTTCAGTTTTTTTATATTAATGCATTGTAATCATCTTAGTATACGTTACCCAGTGCATAATTTGCTGATATGTTGGCATAAACACTCACATTTATTTACTATGCTCATATTCACAGTACCATATCTCCTAAGTTTGTGTGAGGGAGCCGGAATTCATAACATTTTGATTCTAAATCTCTGAACTATATGTGCCATTAGTCTTTTCACATGTATGCATGTGTGCCCCTGCATTTATTCAGTTTTCTGGACCTGCAGGTGCTACCTACCAGCGTGCACAGGAAACTTGAACTGTGCCCACAAGGAACACTATCTTCTCCTTGTCTAAGGGATGTTATTGAAAAACTTTGATTCTGCTGTCAGTCACTTCTCTTGGAGGAGGAGCAGAGGAGTGTTACATAGTTACATAGTTAGTCTGGCTGAAAAAAAGACAAAAGTCCATCAAGTTCAACCATTAAAAAAAAAAAGTTATAATCCTATACCCACAGTTGATCCAGAGGAAGGAAAAAAAACCAGCAAAGCATGATCCAATTTGCTCCTGCAGGGAAAAAAATTCCTTCCTGATCCCCCGAGAGGCAATTGGATATTCCTTGGATCAACTTTACCTATAAATGTTAGTATCCAGTTATATTTTGGTATCCAAGAAAGAATCCAGACCTTTCTTAAAGCAATCCACTGAGCTGGCCAGAACTAACTCTTGAGGGAGTCTATTCCACATTTTCACAGCTCTTACTGTGAAGAAACCTTTCTGTGTTAGGAGATTAAATTTCTTTTTCTCCAGACGTAAAGAGTGCCCCCTTGTCCTCTGTGATGACCTCAGGGTGAATAGCTCTACACCAAGTTCACTATATGAACCACTGATGTATTTATACATGTTGATCATATCCCCCCTTATGTATTATACATGTTGATCATATCCGCCCTTAATCTCCTCTTCTCAAGAGAGAATACACTCAGTTCCCTTCTCTGTACTTTCTCCAGTTCCCCAATGTTCTTTTTGTGAATTGGTTCCCAAAACTGAACTGCATATTCCAGATGAGGTCTTACTGATGATTTGTACCGGGGTAATATGATATCTCTCTCTCTGGAGTCTATACCTCTTTTAATACAAGAGAGGATTTTGCTCACTTTAGAAACCGCAGCTTGGCATTGCATGCCATTATTAAGCTTGTGATCTACCAGAACCCCCAGATCCTTCTCCACCATTGATTCCCCCAGTTGTACTAAATTGTTACCGAGGTCATTCTTTTAGGATTCTCCACCAATCAAAAGATAAACATTGTACTTTTTGTTCTATTTTTCATCATTTATTTGGTAACTTTTTTTGGCAATGTTCTTATATGCATTATTCTCTTTTACCATAGGTTACATACTCCAATGTACTTTTTCCTCTCTATCTTATCCTTTGTGGACTTTTCTCCACAGTGGTGCCTTGTCTTTTGGCTGACCTTTTCTCTGTTCAAAGGTCAATCTCCATCAGTGCCTGTGCCATCCCGTTCTACATTATTCTTTTCATGGGAGGATCAGAGAGTCTTCTCTTGGCCATAATGGCTTATGACCGATATATAGCCATCTGCCGTCCTCTTCATTATCACGTTATGATGAGATGGAGCATTTGTTACCAGCTGATGGCCTTTTTCTGGATAACTAGCTTCTTGGTATTTGTTTTGCCAACTTTTATATCTCCTGTGCCGTTGTGTAACCCAAACCAGATCAACCTTTTTATGTGTGAAATTCTGGCCATCATGACATTGTCATGCTATATTGTTTATTCAAATGAGCTTATGATACTAGTTATATGTTTTATTTGCCTGCTCCTGCCCTTTGTGTTTATTCTGGGGACATATATTTCTATCATTGCCTCTGTGTTAAAGATTCGCACGGCAAGAAGGTCTAAGACTTTTTCCACATGTACTTCCCATATTACCGTGGTGGGTTTTTTCTATGGGTCTGCATTGGTCATGAATTTTGGTGCCACTTCACCCTACTCAAAAAACCAAGGCAAATATATTTCCTTATTTTATCTTATTTTTTGTCCAATGTTAGACCCTCTCATTTATAGCCTGAACGCCACTGCCCAGTCCATATCAGTATAGATATCCAGCATTATATTTTTCTCCATTGAGATCTGATGTGTTTTCAAAGTGTTCCTTTAATTTTTTTGAGCAGTGTATATATATATATAGTGTATATATATATATATATATATATATATATATATATTGTGACAGTAGGCAGGTGAAATCACCTGGTTGCGTCCTGGATGGACGATATATTTGTCCAAGGTTCAGGCTTTATGGGGATTTGTACCACTAGAGGGAAGTGCTGAGTCCTTCAGCACTGAGGTAATGAGCCCAGCTGAAGGTAGTGGGCTCATTAAACACCTCTATAAAACCTCCCAGAGTGCTTAGGGAGTTGCTCCACCCTGGAACCAGATCTGTGCCTGAATTGTCTAGGGAGCTGACCTGTTACCTGTGTGCAGAGAGACCAAAGCCTGTGTGGCTAGCCTCCAAGTACTAGCAACTAGGTATAGCAGCAGGCTGTACCTAGTGGGTAGCTAGGGAGAAGCTGTTGTTGCAGTAAGTAGCCAAGTTGGCCAGGATTTATTTTGATGTTTCTTTTTGTTTATCATTTTTTCTGTAAATATTGTAAATAAATTGCACCTGTTTGTTTTCACCTCCACTATTGTTGTGCTGTGCCTATTTTTTTTTGTGTTGTGCACCCATCCAGGGGGTCACACACACCCGCTGCCGAGCTAACCCTGTTACAATATATATATATATATATATATATATATACACACACACTCAACGGCCACTTTATTAGGTACACCTGTTTTGCTTGGTAACACAGATTGCCAACTCAGTGCATTTAGGCATGTAGACGTTGTGAAGATGACTTGCTGAAGTTCAAACCGAGCATCAGAATGGGGGGAAGAATTGGGAATTGGGATTTTGAAAGTGGCATGGTTGTTGGTGTGAGACAGACTGGTCTGAGTTTTTTTAAAAACTGCTGATCTACTGGGATTTCCACACACAACCTTCTCTATGATTTACAGAAAATGGTCTGAAAAAGAAAAAATATCCCATGTTGATGTCAGAGGACAATGGGCAGATTGGTTGCTGCAACATTCAGATGGTAGGGTCAGAATTTGGCGTGAACAACATGAAAGTATGGATCCATCCTGCCTTCTATCAATGGTTCAGGCTGGTGTTGGTGTAATGGTGTGTGGGATATTTTTTTGGTACTAGCATGGTGTACCTAGGAAAAGGCCATTCAAAAGTGTTGGGGACTTTCACAAGGAGTGGACTGAGGCTGGAGTCAGTGCACCAAGAGCCACCACACACAAATGGATCCTGGACATGGGTTTCAAATGTCGTATTCCTCTTGTCAAGCCGCTTCTGAACAACAAACAACGTCAGAAGCGTCTTACCTGGGCTAAAGAAAAACAGACCTGGTCTGTTGCTCAGTGGTCCAAAGTCCACTTTTCTGATGAGAGCAACTTTTGCATCTCATTTGGAAACCAAGGACCCAGAGTATGGAGGAAGAATGGAGAGGCACACACTGCAAGATACTTGGAGTCCAGTGTGAAGTTTCCACAGTCTGTGTTGATTTGGGGAGCCATGTCATCTGCTGGTGTTGGTCCACTGTGCTTCATTAGGCCAGGGTCAACGCAGCTGTCTACCAGGAGATTTTGGAGCACTTCATGCTTCCTTCCGCAGACAAGCTTTATTGGAATGCTGACTTAATTTTCCAGCAGGACTTGGCACCTGCCCACACTGCCAAAAGCATCAAAACCTGGTTAAATGACCGTGGGATTACTGTGCTTGATTGGCCAGCAAACTCGCCTGACCTGAACCCCATAGAGAATCTATGGGGCATTGCCAAGAGAAAGAGGAGACACATGAGACTGAACAATGCAGAAGAGCTGATGGCCACTATTGAAGCATCCTGGTCTTCCATAACACCTCAGCAGTGCCACAGGCTGATAGCTTCCATGCAACGCCGCATTGAGGCAGTAATTTCTGCAAAAGGGGCCCAAACCAAGTACTGAGTACATATGCATGCTTATACTTTTCAGAGGTCCGATATTGTTCTATGTACAATTCTTGTTTTATTGATTGCATGTAATATTCTAATTTTCTGAGATTGTGGATTTGGGGTTTTCATGAGCTGTAAGCCATAATCATCACAATTATGACAAATCACGGCTTGAACTATCTTGCTTTGCATGTAATGAGTCTATCTCATATATTAGTTTCACCTTATATTTTATCTCTAAATATCACCCAAACCGTACACTCCGCTCCTATCAAGACCTCCTACCCTCTAGCTCCCTTATCTCCTCCTCCCATGCTCGTCTCCAAGACTTCTCCAGGGTGTCACCCATCCTCTGGAACTCCCTACCCCATTCTATCAGACTATCACCTACTCTACTTACCTTTAGGCGATCATTGAAAACCTATCTCTTCAGGGAAGCCTATCCCGCTCTCTGCTAATACTGGTATCCTCTACGCTTCCAAACAATCCATCCCCCACAGTTTAACTTATTGTACCACTCACCCCTCCCTCCTAGATTGTAAGCTCCAAGGAGCAGGGCCCTCAACTTCCTCTTGTATTGAACTGTATTGTTGCTGTATTGTCTCCCACTATAATGCAAAGCACTGAGCAAACTGTTGGTGCTAAATAAATCCTGTATAATAATAATAATAATATTTGGAACTGTTCATAATTCCCTCTCTCTTGACTAAGGCCCCAGTTCCAGATGAAGAAAAATAGCCCCAAAGCATGATGCTGCCACCACCATGCTTCACTGTGGGTATGGTGTTCTTTTGGTGATGTGCAGTGTTATGTATGCACCAAACACATCCTTTGGAATTATAGCCAAAAAGTTCAAGCTTGGTTTCATCAGACCATTTTCCCACATGCTTTTGGGAGACTTCAGATGTGTTTTTGCAAAATTTAGCCGGGCTTTGATGTTTTTCTTCGTAGGAAAAGGCTTCCATCTTTCCACTCTACCCCATAGCCCAGACATATGAAGAATATGGGAGATTGTTGTCACATGTACCACACAGCCAGTACTTGCCAGATTTTCCTGCAGCTCCTTTAATGTTGCTGTAGGCCTCTTGGCAGCCTCCCAGACCAGTTTTCTTCTTGTCTTTTCATCAATTTCGGAGGGACGTCCAGTTCTTGGTAATGATACTGTTGCATCATATTTTCTCCACTTGATGATGACTGACTTCACTGTGTTCCATGGTATATCTAATGCCTTGGAAATTCTTTTGTACCCTTCTCCTGACTGATACCTTTTAACAGTGAGATCCCTCTGATGCTTTGGAAGCTCTCTGCGGACCATGGCTTTTGCTGTAGGATGCGACTAAGAAAATGTCAGGAAAGACCTACTAGAACAGCTGAACTTTACTTGAGGTTAATCAGAGGCACTTTAAATGATGGCAGGTGTGTACTGACTCCTATTTAACATGATTTTGAATGTGATTGCCTAATTCTAAACACAGCCTTATCCTCAGTTATAAGAGGGTGTGCACACTTACGCAAGCACATTATTTTAGGTTTTTATTTTTTCTTCCCCCCCAAAAAGATTTCAGTTTGTTTTTCAATTGAGTTGTACAGTTTATAGGTCACATTAAACGTATAAAAAGTTCTGAAATGATTTATCTTTGTCTCATTTTAGGACATTGCAGAAATATGACACTTTATCAGGGGTCTGTAGCCTTTTTACAGACACAAAGGCTGTGCATGGTACCAGGTAAGCAGGTAGCAATATTTCCCCAATATGGGCAAGGCCAGTTGGTTGCTACCTGAAATGAAGGAAAGGAACACCGTGACCAAGGAGAGTGGCACAGTTATTATTTGCTTAAGTAAAAGCATCAAATAACAAGTAGAGAACATCTGCAAGGTGTTTGCTTAATGGTCTAAAAGCAATTTGGTGTCAGCGCCTCACTGGCACAGGCATCGCAGGTGCAAGAACTTTCACCTTAATTAATAAGGTCACCTCAATGTGTCGCCTTAATAAGGCTTACATTTCTGGAGCAGGATCTGCTTAGAGAGGGATGGCTGTTAGGTGGTGTAGTGGTCTAAATGGCACTTGGCAGACTGATGACTAAATTCTTGTCACAGCTCCAGAAATGGCGGAGCCAGCAGAGGTGTCCCTATTCTATCCCTCCTTGTCAGGAACTTTTCCCTAGGACTAGATGTGCTCTCCCTAAGCAGTGTGGATCCTGCCCCTACTCTATCCACTTTGCTAGTGAGGCAGTGCTATTTGTTAGTATTGTCCTCGCCAAAATGGCTGCTGAGATCATCCAGAGATGCAGTGTCCAATTGGATCACTACTCTCCTGGTGACGACTACGGAGGCTTCAGAGGAACAAAGTACCTCTCATCCTCCATTCCCTCTATACAGCAGTCAGCAAGACAGAGCCATCTACACAAGGGAGGGTAAATCGCACTTGCCTCCATCCAGACTATGAGATCTGTTTGCATAACATTCTAAAGTATGGAAAGCTGTGCATACATTGAAGCTTCTCTGTATTTAATTTTATTGTGGAACTACAAGGAATATTGAATTGAGTTAACACAGCTGTTGGCATTGCTGTGCTGTGATAGACTGTGTTTAATTTCAGCTCTGTCTAAACACCTGACTTTCTGCATAACCTGTGGTTGCGCACAGGCACAGTCACGCTGCACACATTTGCAGTAACTAATCTCAGTAAAGATCTGAGTACTCACTAGACATAGACCTTCAAAATGAAGCTGCTTTGCAATGTGTAGAGATATCTGCTAGACCTAAATGCACAGTTAGGCCTTCACTGAAGCTTAAATAGAATTATGAAACAAACAGTGCAGACGTGTTTAAATGAGAAGTACAGCCAAAGCACTTTTGGCTGTACTTCTGTGGATCACAGGAGTGCGGAAGCTCGCTGTCAGTTGATGTCACTCAGCCAGCCCAGGCTGGAGAAAGATTCCAACTTCAACATCGGCAACACCCCAGAGTCTGTAGCGGCACCTGGCTTAGCCTCTCATCTATTTTTACATATTTTGTTGTTTTTTAGTCCTTGGTGATCAAATTTACAAGGACATTAAATTTGAATTAGAATCCCATGTTGTTAATTATGATGCAGAATATATTTTTTTTTACTTTGCCATAATTGCTTGCTGTAGCTCAGGCAATATGAATAAATTCTAGGAGTTGTTTTATAGGTTTGCAGATTGTAGAGGAAAAGGTGATGCACAGCTTTGCCATATTTTGTTTTTTGTTCTATATTCAGTAATTATATAGCGTATTGCAGCTGTTCTATACTGAATGTGCATGCAGTGGAAGAAATACATAGTAAGTATGCCTTTGCTTTTTTTGTGGAGTTTTATAGTTTTTCACAATCTTCTGAAAGATGTATACTTCAGCTGTACTTGTATTTGAAAACTTTCAAAAGAATACCTTTTTTGGGTTCTATTTGGCCCATAATGCAACAGTCACTATACTAAAAAAAACAAAACACTCACATGCATACATTTCATAACAAGGTTATATATAACAAATGCTAACAAAAGCATTGATCTTTTTTCTGTGTCTGCGTATTTTCTGGACTCATACAACAATTAGATGTTTGACATTTGTGTTACAATAACTGTCACTGTAAGAGGAGGTAGGCAATATACTTGTAACTGATAATTTCTTATATGAAATAACTGAACTAAAAGTAAGCTGAAAATTAAACAAATCCCAACCTCGCCTTGCCCTCCATTTACATATGCACCACCACCACCCCATTTTGCATAGTATGCATTATATTTTGTGTATTTTACTTGCATGTTCTGTGTTATCGGAAGGGATTTTGGTTTTAAAACTGTATTTGGTTTGTGAGCTTAAAAACAAAGCATTGACATGAGGAGAGAAGTGCGAAGTTACAGATTGATAGGTCTACGTTTTTGTGGGTTTCTTTGACATGCGAATTTAGTAAAATTCCTGATTATTGGGGATATTATGTTTAAAATCAACTGTATATAAGGAAGCAGAAGACTATACAGATGGGGATTTTGAAGGTGCCAGAATCAATACTTCACAAAACCAATTTTATATAAAAATATAACAATTTTATTATGTAACAAAACATTAAAAAACACATAATCCAAGTGGTATTTTTACAAATCATCACATCAAATCAATGCAGCTTGAACATTAATGCAGTAACTTCATATTTCACCAGAATATGGCTTCTTCAGGAGTATTACAAATACTGCATAAGATATCTTTATGAATAAAGTACACAATTCATATTAAGCCATATTCTGGTGAAACGTTGAGCCAAAGGCCAGGTGCAATGCTTTGGCCAATCACAGCACATGATGACATCACAAGGGGACGGGGGTAACATCATCACAGTGTTTAAGAACTGTCATCCCGGCGCAGCTGTCAGATGGCTGGAATGGAGCAATTTTTGTTTTCTTTTTTTGGGTCGGTGGTGGCGGGCATTGTGATTGATGTTGAATCTACTTCAGGAGACACTTTTTTAATTTCTGTCTTTAATAAAGGACTTGTCAAAACTGTCTCCTGTCATGTTTTACTACACTTTTTTTGTGAATGAGTAGCATACTCATTTGCATGGTGGGGGATCTGGGGGCCAGGGTAGTGGGGAAGAGACCCTTGTCCCCATCAACATGGGGACAAGGTTCGTTGGGTTGACCCCACCCCCAAAGCACTCCCCACGTTGAGGACACGTGGCCTTGTATCGTTCGGGGTCTGGGAGCACTCGCTAGTTCCCCCCACTCTTTCCTGACCTGCCGGGCTGTATGCTCGGATAAGGGTCTGGTATAGATTTTGGGGGGACCTCCATGCCATTTTTTAAAAATGTTTGCCGTGGAGGTTCCCCTCAAAATCCATACCAGACCCGAAGGGCTTGGTAGGGATGGGAGGGGGAAGCCCATGCTGTTTTTTAAAAAATGTTTTAATAGTCGGTCAATGTCGACAATTCTTTTGACATTCAGCTGTCAGCGGGGAACCAGCCAGTAGAGCCTATAAAGATAAATTAATATTCTTCATGGGCAATCCCTTCGCCCACCTACTTATACTCACCTTTGCAAGTACATTCCCACGCTGGTCTAGTTGTCTGTAGGAGCATTAAGAAATCCTTGATACCGTAGTTTAGAATATGAAGGAGCGTATTACCTTTTCCTACTCCCAGGATCCGACTCCTGAACATGAGCCGTCAATTAACAGGAACAAACACTGTTATATAAGGACGAGAAAATTGTCATTAACCCTGTCTAACCTCCAATCCTAACAGACAGGAATATTGCACAGAGTTTGGACTCAGCATCCCATGTGACTGCTATGTGGTCATGTAGCTTTCAGAGTGTGGATAGGAGTGACAGTGAGCTTTGGATGTTCTTTACTTTAGGGTATGGTCTAGTACTGAGAGGAAGTGGGAGCTATGAGTAAGATCCCATAAAGGATAGGTCCAAAGAGTGCACCAATATTCAGAGGCATAACTAGCATGCAATGTATTGCTCAAAGATAACTTTGACCAACACAGCCTGCTATCCTTGTACTACACCCAGAGTTGAAATACCATTACAAGGGGTGGGGATTACCATGTTGACCAGTTAAACAGCTATTAATGCCATTGTGGCTTTTTTTCCAGAAAGCAAACAGACTGTGAACCTAACCTTTTTACTTTTACAAGCAACATTTAGCCTGTAGGGACAGCTCTAGCCATGAACTTTTTTCACCAGTCACTGTGAGACCAGTTTTCCTACTTAGCCTACTTAAGATAAGAACTTAAGATAAGAACTGTGGCCTTTATGGAACTGCAGTCCCTAAGTGCAAAGACAAGCAAAAGGTAGTGTGAACATTTTTATTCAGCTTGAGAGTACCACAGGTAGCCAATCAGAGGCTCTAACATTTTTATGGAGTGCTAGATTTAAAAAAATATATCAATGTTTGGGCTGTCAGGGCAACAACATTCATAAGATCCTCAAAGAGAAGTCACCAAGGTGTAGATGGGCGGGCCTCAACATTTTGCTATGAGGCCCCATGCTTTGTAAGTATGCCTCTGTATATGATAGACTTTTAGAATATTAAAAATAAGTATCACTTTCTAGGTATATTAACTGTTAAACACCTCTAACAATTTAAGAAAGTATACATATACAACATTTCTAATCAAAAAATATGTATTTGCTTAGCAAGGAAAAACACAGGAATGACATCTGACTTCAAATTCCAAAAATATTCTGAAACCCAACAAATACAATGTTTTTAAACAAAAAATTTTGAGATCATTTTATTTTTAATACATATATTAATTAGATGTAGAAGTATTCAATGTCATGGAGCGAAACAATGACACAATTCTCAAAGAGATAATTCTTCTTGGATTTTCGATGGATCCAAGAGTAAACATTTCACTTTTTGTTCTATTTTTTCTAATTTACTCCATAACTTTAATTGGAAATGTTCTTATAATATGCATAATTGTTGCCAACCTTCAACTTCACACCCCGATGTATTTTTTTCTCTGCATTTTATCCTTTGTAGACTTGTGCAATTCATCATCAATTGTACCACGTCTATTGCACGATTTACTGTCTCTTCAAAGAACAATTTCACTCGGAGCTTGTGCTGTACAGTTATACGTTGTCCTTCTTATGGGAGGTTCAGAATGTCTACTCCTGGCCATTATGGCTTATGACCGATTTGTTGCGATCTGCCGACCACTCCATTATCCTGTTATGATGAGGTGGAGTGTTTGCTATCGACTTACAGCCTTTTTGTGGATAACCAGCTTCTTGATGTTTGTCTTCCCACCACTTGTATCTCCCCTGCCACTGTGTAATCCAAACCAGATCAACCATTTTATGTGCGAGATTGTGGCTCTCATGAAAATAACATGTTCTCATATCCACGCACATGAGATTATTATGTTTGTGATTTGTTTTATTAGTATTCTTATACCCTTTGTGTTTATTATAGGGACGTATATTTGTATCATATCTTCTGTACTAAAGATTCGCTCAGCACAAAGGTCTAAGGCCTTTTCCACCTGTACCTCACATGTCACAGTGGTGGTTTTATTTTATGGGTCAGCAATGATAATGAACTTTGGTGGCTTCTCCTCCAACTCCAATAACCAAGGGAAGTATATCCCTGTTTTTTATAATATTATTTGCCCGATGTTAAACCCCATTATTTATAGTCTGAATAATAATGAAGTGAAGGAGAAATTGAGAAAGCCAAAATCTTTTTTGCTCCAAAGTTATGATAAATAAAATATTATGCACAGTATTCTTCCTTATCCAATACGATACCCTGCTTCTACAACAATAAATGAAAGCAAAGATCGTCAGCCCATATATATATATAGTTTCAGAATCTTTCCTATTTTTAGAACTTTAGCCATGTTGTAAAAATGTTATGTGACACTATTGAAAAGATTTTTTTCTATTCTCTCTGACTTCCATCAACTGCAGGAAAGTGAGGGGAGATCTATCTCATTGGGATTCAGACAGAAATATATGAAATGCAGAATATGGACAGCATGTCAGGAGACAAGCTTCAAACATTTCTTAAGTTCCATGTAACAGAAAATCACATTTCATAGCGGATTGATATTTTTTTTACTACATGAGATATAAGTCAATCTTGAAACATGAATTGCAGTGTGTAGGCTATTTTCTACATTTCAATTTGAAAATGGTACCACAGTCTTATAAATTAGGAATGCTTTCAAAAATAGAAGTGTTAATAGTTTACTTTTATCAATTAACAAAATGGAAAGAAAATGAATGGAAGAAAAATCCAAATCAAATTAATATTTGGTGTGAACACCCTTTACAGTAAAAAAGTATCAATTTCTCAATTCTTCTAGGTACATTTGCACACAGTTTTCGAAGGAACTTGGCAGGTAGGCTGTTCCAAACATCTTGGAGAACTAAATACATCAGTGGTTTATATAGTGAACTCGGTGTAGAGCTACTAACCCTGAGGTCATCACAGAGGACAAGGGGGCACTCTTTACATCTGGAGGAAAAGAAATTTAATCTCCAAACACGGAAAGGTTTCTTCACAATGAGAGCTGTGAAAATGTGGAATAGACTCCCTCAAGAGTTGGTTCTGCCCAGCTCAGTGGATTGCTATAAAAAAGGCCTGGATTATTTCTTAGATACACAGAATATAACTGGATACTAACATTTATAGGTAAAGTTGATCCAGGGAATATCCAATTGTCTCTCGGGGGGATCAGGAAGGAATTTTTTCCCCTCCAGAAGGAAATTGGATCATGCTTTCCTGTTTTTTTTCCTTCCTCTGGATCAACTGTGGGTATAGGATTATAACTTTTTTTTTTTTATGGTTGAACTGGATGGATTTTTGTCTTTTTCCAGCCAGACTAACTATGTAACTATGTAACTACAGATCTTCTGTGGATGTGGGCTGTCTCAAAACCTTCTGTCTCTCTTTGGTTCTTCTGCAACGTTTGCTCAATGTGATTATCCTGAAACCCATGAACCTTCAAAATTCTGAATATAAAGTCATGGAATTAAATGGACATCTGAAGTAGGTTCCAAAAAATGTATATTACAGTGGCAGTAAATTATGTAATATTGTGCAGGTTGGTTTAATAGCTTAGTATTAGCTTAGTAAGCCAATCATGCTTGCATGATGGTACATAAACTGTCTCTGTCTATTGGCCCTAAGCAGATTTGATTCCGAATATTTGATTTGGACCAAAATTCTTATTTAGATATCCTGAGCTAAATACAAATTTTAATGTTATTGTTGGGGATTCAGTTTCCCAAATGGTGTATGCTGTTTTTACCTTATATCTGGTTTTGTTGTTGCTTGGGCCCCCTAAGCTTAGGTACCAGACTTCTATCTAAGAATCCTTAGTACCATTTTAGGGCTTTCAGGATTCAAGTACCTGCTACTGGATTTTTTTCCCCAGACGACGTCCAAACATTTGCATTTTTGGCCTTTTTGTCTAACATCTAAGAATTAATGAATTTTGCCTAACCAGTACTGAAAACAAACACCTTTGCCTTAAATTCCTCCATAAAAATAACAGTGTACTGTAAGGATACTTAAGCACCCATATTCTGTAATCTCAAAGCTTTGTATCTGCAGTGTGAGATTTTCTTTGGATACAGCTTCGAGATGAAACAAGGGGAGCCAGTGAAATCATTCCTTTAGGATTCTAAATTTAACAAGGCTTCAATACTTTCTGAATTATAGCACAGATACAGTGAAATAATATATATTAAAAATAAAAAGAGCCTTTACCAGATCAGCGTTCGATTGTAATAAAAAGCCATGCAGTTGAACTTGGTAATAGCACATGGATTTGAAAACCCATCAAATTGGCAAATCTATAAATCATAATTTTTCCTTCTTCTCAAAATATGCATGTAGATTTTTCAAGTCTGCAGAGAATAATACAATTTGTAAGTTATGACTACCTGGGTTTAATATCAAGAAACTTTAATCTGATAAACTTTCAACTATCACGGGGCTTGCAAAATCAGTATTACCTACTTTTAATTTTTCAGATTCTGTGCTTTCCAAAAATATGTCGTTTTGGGTGGTCTTTTACAAACTTTCAAAGCCAAAAAGTGAAAATTTGCAAAAATTGTCTGGCCACATGAATGCAAGACTGGGAGGTAGGGTCTGGCAGTGAAAGGGTTAAAAGTCTTAGCTGTAGTTGGGCTTCAATTTGTTTGTTACTAGTTAAAGTCCATTTATTTCTATGCATCCATCTAAGTCTACCCTGTCAGGGTCCTGTAGACTCCACAGGGTGTGAGAAGAGATCTCCCCAAAGTAAAAGAAATCCCATTTTAAGCTGTCGATAGATTAGTCTTTTTTTGCGTTCAACCAGTGGCATCAACAAAAAAAAAACTGACTCTATTCCCCTATCCACACATTTGGAGGAATCCTCCCCGGTCTCTCATTGTAATCTAAGATCGAAAGGACATTTTCCAGCTAGGTGATTCCTGCAGAAGTGGGAGTGGGTACCTGCCAGAAATACAGAAATAGGTATCCGCTATCCGCTCCCCCCTAAAAGAAAGTGCCAAATGAGGGAAAGGGGGGAGGGGTGGAGGACATAAAGCATAACTTCCCTTTATAGGTGAACTTCTGCTTTAAATCACATATACTATATAATACTTTTCCCTCGTAATCAATGAAATTAAATGAAACAGTGCCAGAAAAGGCATTTGGAGATCTCACCCAAATCTGATAATTCAGTTGAGAGTCTAAGTCCAAGCCCCACAATAGTGTATTTGAAGCCTCTATTTACAGTATACGTTTTTTTGGTCCAACACTGTAGTCACTATACTCAATGCTGACAACCTATTGCTCTACGAGAAAGGAGGCAACAAAATGGCCATTTGCAGTTGTTTCCTTTGGGTTTCCTACACCCTTCAATTTTACCCTTAAATTTAATATCTAATTTCATTCTCTTTATATTTGTTTTAAGTACATAGAATTGAATTTATGTTTAACAAGATTTAAATATTTACTGTACTAACAATGCCTTAAAAATATTTAAACCTTAACATTAAAAAAATAAAAACTTACCTAAATATTGTGTTATTTAAATCTTGTCCATAACGGTTTTCATTTATCCTTTTTATTGCACATATATTATTATAAATCTATCACATTCCACTGGGCTCACTATGTAATGTTGAAGAAGTTTGTAAAGGTTATCCAACCCACTTCTTCAATTTAATGATTTATTTAGTTAATATAACATAGTGTGTATATATATATATATATATATATATATATATAAATCTCCCCATGCAGTGGATGTTACCACAAAACAATACATTAAACATCTTCCAGAGTCCTCATTTGTTCCACAGTTCTGTTTCCTCATCAAACAAGGCTGCTTCTGGTTCTCTCATTTTCCATTCTGTACTTTCACTCTGACTCTATAGTTATTAATACTCCCAGACTCAATGCTCTATTCAAAGTCTCACGAGTCTTCAATGGTCAAACATGTCAGATTTTAGGACAGCTTTACCAGTGTCATTTACCATTGTATACGGTCTATCTATCTATCTATCTATCTATCTATCTATCTATCTATCTACTGTATTGTCAAAAGTATCGGGACGCCTGCCTTACATGCACATGAACTTTAATGGTATCCTAGTCTTAGACCGTAGAGTTCAATATTGAGTTGGCCCCACCCTTTGCAGCTATAACAGCTTCAACTCTTCTGGGAAGGCTATCCACAATGTTTAGGAGCGTGTCTATAGGAATATTCCGAAAGTGCATTTGTGAGGTCAGGCAATGATGTCGGATGAGAAGGCCTGGCTCACAGTTTCCACTCTAATTCATCCCAAAGGTGTTCTATTGGGTTGTGGTCAGGACTCCTCCATCCCAAACTCGCTCATCCATGTGTTCATGGACCTTGCTTTGTGCACTGGTGCGTAGTCATGTTGGAACATGAAGGGACCATCCCCAAACTCTTCCCACAAAGCTGGGATCATGAAATTATCCAAAATGTCTTGGTATGCTGACGCCTTAAGAATACACTCCAGAGGGCATGGTGCTCTAGAAGTTCAAAAAATGGCTAAAATTTTAAACATACGTCTGGATTTTTATGGCCCAAAAATAGTCATAAATGTATTGTTCTTTTATTGACACAAGTATTGAAAACAATCACATCATAAAAACAACTTTATCGAAGACACACATTTTTTCAATGTTCCATATTCATAGAGTCATTGTATGTAAAGAACCTTTCCTATATGACTTTCCCCTGATTAGATATTACATTACATTCTTCAGATATATCCAACATCTCCAAAAGTCCACTCACATGAATTTCTTTGAAGAAAGGGGAACAGTTTTTTTTTCTTTCACAGACTAGTTTCTTCAGGGAGATAGGAAAAGGTTAATATTATGACAAGTATTAGAAGAAAGAATTAGAGACCAACCCAGTACCTTTGAAAGAGAAAAATGAAACCGACTGGAACTAAGGGACCAAGCCCAACCCAATCAATCCCACACTATATCCCCCCTCAACCAAACTTTTCACTTGGCACAATGCAGTCAGGCAAGTACCGTTCTCCTGGCAACCACCAAACTCAGACACGTCCACCACATTGCCAGAAAGAGAAGCGTGATTGGTCACTCCAGAGAACACGTCTCCACTGCTCTAGAGTCCAGTGGTGGCATGCTTTACACCACTGTATTCAACACTTTGCATTGCACTTGGTGATGTAAGACTTGGATGCAGCTTCTTGGCCATGGAAACCCATTCCATGAAGCTCTCTACGCACTGTTGTTGTGCTAATCTGAAGGCCACATGAAGTTTGGAGGTCTTTAGCTATTGACTCTGCAGACAGTTGGCGACTTCTGCTCACTGTGCACTTCAGCATGTGATGATCCCGTTCTGTAATTTTACGTGGCCTACCACTTTGTGGTTGTGTTGTTGTTGTTCCCAGTTGCTTACTCTTTGTTATAATACCACTAACAAATGACCGTGAAATATTTAGCAAGGAAATTTCATGGATGGACTTTTAGCACAGGTTGCCACCTATCACGGTACCGCACTTGAATTCACTGAGCTCCTGAGAGCGACCCATTCTTTCACAAATGTTTGTAGAAGCAGTCTGCATGCCTATGTTCTTGATTTTCTACATCTGCGGCCATGAAGGTGATTGGAACACCTGAATCCGATGATTTGTAGGATGTCCCAATACTTTTGGCAATATAGTGTATATACACTGCTCAAAAAAATTAAAGGAACACTTTGAAAACACATCAGATCTCCATGGGGAAAAATATCATTCTGGATACCTAAACTGATATGGACTGGGTAATGTGTTAGGATTGCAAAGATGCCCCATCGTTTGATGGAAATGAAAATTATCAACCTACAGAGGACTGAATTCAAAGACACCCTGAAAATCACAGTGAAAAAATTATGCAGCAGGCTAGTCCACTTTGCTGAAATTTCATTGCAGCAACTCAAAATGGTACTTAGTAGTTTGTATGGCCCCCATGTGCTTGTATGCATGCATGACAATGTCGGGGCATGCTCCTAATGAGATGATGAATGGTGTCCTGGGGTATTTCCTCTGAGATCTGGACCAAGACATCACTGAGCTCCTGGACAGTCTGAGGAGCAACCTGGCAGCATCAGATGGACCGAAACATGATATCCCAGAGGTGGTCTATTGGATTTATGTCAGATGAGCGTGGGGGCCATTCAATGGTATCAATTCCTTTATCCTACAGTAACTGCCTGCATACTCTCACCACATGAGGGCGGGCATTGTCGTGCACCAGGAAGAACCTAGGACCCACTGCACCAGTGTAGGGTCTGACAATGTGTCCAAGGGTCTCCAGAACCTTTCACTTTTGTCACATGTGCTCAGGGTGAAGCTGCTCTCATCTGTGAAAAGCACAGGGTGCCAGTAGCGGACCTGCCAGTTCTGGTGTTCAATGGCAAATGCTAATAGAGCTCTATTGTGCCGGGCAGTGAGCACAAGGCCTGCTAGAGGACGTTGGACCCTCAGGCCACCCTCTTGAAGTTTGTTTATGATTGGTCAGAGACATTCACACCAGTGGCCTGCTGGAGGTAATTTTGTAGGCCTCTAGCAGTGCTCATCCTGTTCCTCCCTGCACAAAGGAGCAGATACCAGTCTTGCTGATGGGCTAAGGACCTTCTATGGCCTTGTCCAGTTCTCCTAGAGTAACTGTTTCCTGGAATCTCCTCCATGCTCTTGAGACTGTGCTGGGAGACACAGCAAACCTTCTGGCAATGGTACATATTGATGTGCCATCCTGGAGGAGTTGGACTTCCTGTGCAACCTCTGTAGGGTCCAGGTATCGCCTCATGCTATCAGTAGTGACACTTACCCTAGCCAAATACAAAACTATTGAAAAACAGTCAGAATCGATGAGTAGGGAAAAAATGTCAGTGCCTCCACCTGTAAAACCATTCCTGTTTTGGGGGTCATCTCATTGTTGCCCATCCAGTGTACCTGTTGTTAATTTTAACAGCTGAAACTGATTAACAACCCCCTCTGCTACTTGAATGACCAGATCAATATCCCAGGAGTTTAATTGACTTGATACTATACTCTGATTAAAAAGTGTCTCTTTAATTTTTTTGAGCAAAGTATTTGTAGATTAGCTATTGGGAGCTGACCCCCTGAGATAAAATATCTGCCATATCCAGGGTGCTTTTATTTAAACAGATCTGATTGCCTCTAGAGAGATGATTCTGTTAAATTTCCACAGTTGATTACTCAGCAAAAAAACCATACTATTAAAAGAAGAATTGATTTTTCTGCGCCTTGGTCTTCTCTGCAGCAACACTATGTTGTCTGATTTGCCATTTAAAAGGTCAACCTAAAAGTGTTAGTTTAGATACACACTCACCGTCCACTTTATTCGGTACACCTGTTCAATTGCTTGGTAACACAAATTGCTAATCAGCCAATCATATGGCAGCAACTCAATGCATTTAGGCATCTAGACGTGGTGAAGACAACTTACTGAAGCTCAAGCCAAGCAGGATCGAGAAGAAAAGGGATTTAAGTGACTTTGAACGTGGGATGGTTGTTGGTGCCAGACGGGCTGGTCTGTGTATTTCAAAAACTCCTCATCTACTGGGATTTTCACACACAACCATCTCTAGGGTTTACTGAAAATGGTCCGAAAAATAGAAAATATCTATCTAGTGAGTAGCAGTTGTGTGGACGAAAATGCATTGTTGAGAGCAGAGGTCAGATGTGAATGGGCAGACTGGTTGCTGCGACATTCAGATGGTAGGGTCAGAATTTGGTGTAAACAACATGAAAGCATGGATCCATCCTGCCTTGTATCAACGGTTCAGGCTGGCGGTGGTGGTGTAATGGTGTGGGGGAGATTTTCTTGGCACTAGCAAGGTGTACCTAATAAAGTGGCCAGTGAACTTAGGTGGAACATGGTGGACTGAGTCAACCCCTGGCTTCTTTTATGTCTAAGATACTCCTACAGAGAGATCAACATAATACCTGACTCTGTTCCTGTCCACCTGAGAGATTTGGATTCATCTGCCCACCTTTGTGTGTCCCAGCAAATTCTGTTACATCCTCCATAATATAAGATAAAGACCAGGAGGGAAGGTTGGAGCCCCTCATAATGGGCACAGCAGGTGTGCAGAGCCCAGAATTCAGTGCCCAGATTGTTGGTAGGTTTAGTTCTCCAATATCTACCAAACAGTGAAATATCAGTGCTGGGTGGACCGATCCTTTAAATGAACAATGCAACAGATGTAACATTTCTATTTCCTCATTGTTTGCCGAATTTGCAAAAGCAGAGACTGGCAGCCCCAACCACAGTGAGATTTCTAGCTAGTGGCTGCACATAATGTGAATATTTCTTTCAAACTTCATTGTAATGGAAGGAAGACCACAATTTTGAAAAAAAAAAAGATAAAATTGCTACCATGCATTTTGCAACACTAACAATTGGTAGCTGCTACACATTTCCAAACTTAAAATTCAAGTATTGCTATCTTGCAAGATGGAATCCTGGGGGCATCCAGCACTTTGTTTCACGTACCTCCACTAAAAATGTGATTCTTTGCTTTGGAATTATCTTCATTTTCCCCAGAGCTTAAATTCAAACCATAGATATCTCCTTCCATAGGCATTTATTTTTGATGAGATATTTTCTAAGACACTTGTAAATGTACAGTATTTAGTTCAAATTGAGGGAATTTTTTTTCAAGAAATGAGATTCACTTTAAAAACGTAAATGTACAATCTGAATCTCTGCATCTAAGGACTAACTGTTTTAGGAAAGTTCTTTGCTGAAGAAGTTTTTTGTTGGGGAAGGGACCTGGTAATTTCAAGGAATTATTTTTTGAGGGTCGGTGAATTGGTGTGGAAGGGATTTACTAAAGTATTGTCACAATTGCCTGATTGTTGCCCATATATTGGCACATTTACCCATTTGTTTCCCGTATAAAATTCTAAGTGCTTGTAAATGTTTTAGGGGAAATAGCTTTGTTAGGAGAGGGGGTAGGGTTTTTTCTGGGGGTGTGGAGGAATTTTTATTTAGGGAAGGGAAAGGGGCAGAATTTGTAAATGGGAAGTTAACAACAAATTATCATAATTGCCTGTCTGTTGCCCACTTATTGTCACATTTGCCCATTTATAATAGAATTGAATAGGTTACTATAGTTGTGAAAATTCTCGTAAAACAGAATACAACTTGGGAAGTAAAGTAATGCATTGTGTTGTAATACTGTATATGTGTCTGAAGATCAAAAACAATCAACCCATATCAAATCTGATACAGTAGCCCATAAATGTTGCTATATGACAAAACTATATGAACAATATGAAATGTGCAATCATAAATAGTAGTGACTCAATTAATAGTCCAAATAAATGAAGAGGAAGTCTTTAATCCAATATCTTTCAGTGCAAAAGAGTGCCCAGTGGCATAAAAAGCTACAGCACCCACAATTAGTATGAAACGTAATCCTAGATAGAGCGAGTGACATCCCAATGTGGAAATAAGACATTCACGAAATCCTTCACCACTATGCACTCACCAGAACTTAAATAAAACAGGCTTGTAATAAAAATCCCCTCCTTAAAGGGCTGGCATGTAATCTTCCAGTGATGTGTCCTAAAAAGGAGAGCTCACCACACAGAGGCCAAGATGACCCAAGATGGAGGTATATAGTGTCTCCTGGTGCGTCCGGCAGCCCTTCTGCTGCAGGACGTGGGAGACGCCATGGTGGTGCAGGCTCATCTGCACCTGTGTTGCAGCAGTCGAGGGACTGCATCTGCGGGCCGCACAGGGCTGCCCGGGTGGATTTCAGAGTGGAGAATGGGTCGCGAGGTGATTACGTCACAGCCATGTACCGTAGTCGTGATGGTGGTTGGAGTCCTCAGGGTGTTCATCGTGCTGGGCGGAGGGGAGTGTCTGTGGTGCCCAGAGCTAGCGGAAGGTCTTCAGCCAGCAGAGTGCCAGGGGTTCGCAAGCACATGGAGGTCTGCTCTGAGGGAGAAGCTAGCAGCTCTGAGGAGGGGATCTGGAAGTGGGGACCCTGGAGGCAGTGGGGGAGGCTGGACCAGCAACTGGGAGGCTCCTTGCCCAGAGCAGACTGGTGAATGTGCATCCTCTTTACTGTCTTTCCTTTCTCCTGTAGTGTCTGTGGGGTCTGGGGGAGGGGGTCAGGGGTCGCTAGGGGCCATTGGTGGGTCCGGTAGCTCTGGTACGGTGCAAATGGGTAGCAACTTTTGGTCTTCACTGCATCACTTACTGTGCAGGTTGGAGGTAGAGATGCCGCAGGACTCCCCGCCGGTAACTACATGAGCTCCCCTGGGGGGCCGGGAGGCGGCGACGGAGGATGTTTCCTCCTTTCATGGCCCTCCTTTAATGTCCGTCACGAATACACAAACTGAAGAAGACATGCCAGGATCCCTGGCGACCACCGCTGGGAATCCGAAGGAGGGGGACAAGGATGCTGAATGGGTGCGACTAGTGGACTTGGTTAGGTGTGAGGTGTATGTGTGCTTCGAGGGGTCTCGGTGCTCATCTTAAGGTGGAAGTGCGTGAGAAGATATGGAAAGGTGAGTATGTGGAAATTTTTTCCTTGCTCCCACTGGAAAAATTTAATTTCGATAGGGTGAAGCCAGTTGAAAGCAGGAGAGAAGAGGAAGAGAAGAGGAGGTATCGGCTCATTCCCAGACGTTTGCCAATTGGTTGCAGGCATTCGTGATTCTGGCTAGTGTTATTGGGGAAAAGGCTCCAGAGCATTGTTTGGCCCTTTTATGCTATTTGGATGCCATTAGTGAGGCTCACAGGGTCTGTGGCGGGCTGGCTTGGCTCCACTATGACGAGCAATTTAGACAGCGTAAGGCTATTCGCCCCTCCATACGCTGGGATCACAGGGATATCAGCTTATGGATGAAGTTGATGACTTCATCCATATTCAGGTCTAGGGGTCAGTTTTTTCCTGTTGGGGGGGGCGGGGGGGCTGGCGGTACTTCCACCTCAGTATCGCCGGCCAAAAGAAAGAAGGGGTTTTGTTAGCTGTTCAATGACGTCACGTGTCGGTTTGGTAGCGCCTGCCGCTTTAAGCATGAATGCTCTGGTTGCAGAGGCAGCCATTCTCTTAGTTGGTGTTTTAAACAAGGAAAGAGACGTGCAGGTGATGTTGCTGGTAATGGGGAGGATGCCAGTACATTAGAAAAGTATAATTCCTTTCCTAAATAGGTATCCGGATCAGGTGGCTGCTCGTATCCTGGAATTGGGGTTTAGGGAGGGTTTTCGCATCCCGAGTCTGTTACAGGTGATTCCCCCGGTTTCCAAAAATGTATGTTCTTCGCTCCTTCACCCAGAGGCTGTGTCAAAGAAGCTTCACAGGGAGGTGGCTTTGGATCGCATGAGTGGCTTGTTCCCATCTCCGCTTATTCCGGGAATGGTGGTATCCCCGCTAGGTGTGGTTCCAAAGTTCAGGATGATTCACCATCTCTCATATCCGACTGGTGGCTCGGTGAATGATGGTATTGACCCACAGGATTGTGCGGTTACCTATACATCATTCGATTCCTCTGTTTCCTGGGTACATAAATGTGGTCAGGGAGCACTCATGGCTAAAGCTGATGTTGAATCAACGTTCCGTCTCCTTCCGGTCCATTTGTTGGGATGTCTTTGTCAAGGTTCTTACTTTCTTGATCGTTGCTTGCCAATGGGCTGTTCCATCTCGTGTGCCTTATTTGAGAAGTTTAGTTCATTTATCGAATGGGCAGTCAGGGATGTCTTCAGTCTTAACTCGGTTATCCACTATCTGAATTATTTTTTGTGTATTGGCCCGTTAGGGACAAGGGCTTGTGAGATTCTGCTGGGTACGCTGCAACATCTGGTGGACTATTTCAGCATTCCTTTGGATAAAACAGAGGTCCCGACTACGGAACAGTTTTTTTTTTGGGTATTACCATTGATTCCATGAACATGGAATGCAGATTGCCCATGGATAAACTGATGGCTCTTAGGATGGAAGTTGGACTTGTATGTGGTGGTCGGAGGATCTGATTGCGTGAACTACAGTCTCTGGTTGATAAATTGAATTTCACCTGCAGGATTATTCCCATTTTCAGTATTTTCTGTAGGCAGTTGGTGGCTGCTACGTTGGGGGTCCAGGCCCCCAGCCATTACTTCAGGCTGTTCAGTGAGCTTCGGGCTGATCTTCGTATTTGGGACATTTCTCTTGGATCTTTCAATGGCTGTTCTCTGTGGATGGATGGTCCATTCAGCAATGCTGATCTGGTTCTGTTCACAGACGTAGCTGGTTTGGCTGGCTACGGCGCGTATTTTCAGGGCTGCTGGAGTGCGGAAACATAGCCAGCTGAATGGCAAGACACTGTTATTTTGAGGAACCTGGTGCTCCTTGAACTCTTTACCATAGTTTTGGCAATAAAGATTTGGGGGGAGGCTTTTCAGAACAAGAGAGTGCGCTTCCACTGTGACAACATGGGGGTGGTATTGGCAATTAACATAGCTTATTCCCCTCCTGGCAGATGTTTTGTCTCATTTTCAGTGAGACAAGTTTTGCGTGTTGGCACTGGAAATGGAGCAACAGGGGTGTCAAGGTGGGGTCTGGCTGAGGGAGTGGTTAAGAAAATTGGCAGGTGGGAATCCAAGCAGTATAGAATATATGTCAGACCCCAATTTTTATAGTAAATGGGTGTGTTGTATTTCTTTCTGTCTGTATGTCTTCTGTTTTTTTTTTTATGTAGTTGGTTGCCGTATTGTACGGTCCAGTTAGTGCACAGATGTCCCCTGTTTTCTTTACAGATCCTCCCCGATCTCTCATCTGGATACTGGGGCATTCTTATGTATTCTTGGGGTCTAAGAGGGTGGAAGTCAGGCCCAATGGCAGGCAGCTGGGTGTCCCCATAGACCAGGGCAGGGTTAGATGGATTGGGGTTCTGGGTATGCTTTGCAGTGGGTAGTGCCCGAGGTGCATCGATTTGTCCTTCTGGATAGTCCTCCGGACATTCTGGTCTTACATGCAGGGGGCAATGATTTGGGTTTACGGTTCATGAGAGAGCATATTAGGGATGTGAAATTTGTTTTCCTGTGGCTTCGGTCGTACTTTCCAGGAATGATCATTGTGTGGTTGGACATTGTGGCCCGCATTTCCTGGTGTTTGACCAGGTCTGTGGAGCTGTTAAATAAGACCCCTATAAAGGTGAATAAGGAGGTGGGCAGATTCGTGACTAGGAATGGTGGCCCTGTGGTTCGGCATGTGGAGTTGGAGAAGAATTTGGGGCTGTACCTTAGAAGGGATGGAGTGCATCTTAACACTGTAGGCACAGATTTGTGGTTCTTAGGATTGCAAGATGGTATTTAGCGGGCTTTTCAGGTTTTGCAGTGGGCACAAGTGTAAGGTGTCACACTTGTGCCGTGGTGGCGGTTGGGATCCTTGACGGGTGTTTAAAACTTAGTATATTGGTAAAACGGTGGGACCCATCTCAGGTATGGAGTCCTCCGGTTGGTCTGGTTCAGTTTAGACTGACCGGGGGTTAAGGTTGGTAGGGGTCTGTAGTCAGTTAGGATAGTCCTAAGGCGGTGTTTGGTGGCTGGGGATAGAATCTAGTTTAATGGTCCCATGGACTCCAAAATGGTGTGAGGAGATGTCATCAAGGATCCACAAATGTTCTTGGAGCTGGATTGTTTATAATTGTGAACGTTTTTCTTGTTATTTATGGTTTTGGTTCAATAAAAGGCCGATTCTGCCATTTACTCCATTTTGGGTGTTGCTTTTATTTAACCACTTCCTGTCCGGACACTTTTACCCCTTCCTGTCCAGCGCAATTTTCAGCTTTCAGCGCTATCACATTTTGAATTACAATTGCGCGGTCATGCAACACTGTACCCATATGAATTTTTTACCATTTTTTTGAGACAGATAAAGCTTTATTTTGGTGGTATTTATTCACTGCTGGGATTTTTATTTTTTTTGCTATGTAAATGAAAAAGTCCAAAAATTTTGAAAAAAAGTGTTTTTCTTATAACATTTTGCAAATAAATAATCTTTCATCATAAATCTTGGTCAAAATGTATTCCGTTATCTTTTTAGCAAAAAAAATCCAAATTAGTTTATAACCAAAAATTATAATTTTTAAACATTTTTATTTTATTTTTTTACATTATTATTTATGTTTTTTTTTTTTTTTTACATACTGTCACCCTAGCAGTACAGTGTCACCATGGTGACACTGTACTACTTGTGGGGGGTGATGAAGATTTTTATTTTTTTTTACTACAGTGATTGCTTTTACATCCATATAGGATGTAAAATCAATCATTTCTCTTTCTCTCTGTCTGCACTCTTGCAGCCATTGAGAACTACTGAGTGAGCTGTGATTGGTCACAGCTTGTCACATGGTACAAGGCTGTTGTGAATAGCCTTGTACCATGTGACCTCTGTGATCATTCACAGATTTCACACGTAGTAAGCAATGATGTCACAAGTGACATCTTGCTTACTACTCTGCATGTGATCACTGATTGGCCTATCAGTGATCACATGATCGGGACCTCGTACAGAGGTCCCGTCCGACGATCGGTGTTTCACTGTGTCCGGTGGACACAGCGGGCACTGGATTGCGGTACTGCGCGCTGCAAAGGAGCGCGCACAGCTCGAAATGGCGGGTGCCATTTATGAACGGCAACCCGACCCGGAGTACCACCGTCCTGCCGTTTATAAACAGCAGGCGGACGGCAAGCGGTTAAGGAAATAGGGGGTGGAAATGGGGGGCAGTTTTCTAGTGGGCAGAGTCAACAGGTGTATCCGAACTACTCTAGTCAAGTATATGTAAAATGCAAAGATATACATAAGATGTAAGTATGCGTAAAAGGGATTGTAAAAGGCTTGGGTCCGGTTAAGGTAGAATTGTATGTAACAGTGTTGGATACTACTCTTCAGCAGTAAAGTCTAAACAAAAATTATATTAAAACATTGACAACTTATGAATGACTCCAAATCAAATCAAATCATAACAAATGGGCAAAAGTGTACGTCATCTCTGCACTCTACATCCATTGACAGTATCATGGATCACACACACACTGTTCCAGGGCTGGTGTTTTGGGGTTTTCATTTCTTTTGTGTGTTTGTTTTTTTTAAAGTTTTTATGCAATAGCAAGAGGTTCTGGGGTGTGCTGGTGGGTCTATTGATGCTGGCAGCTGGGGTATCTATTGCTGCTGGATCTAATCTATTGTTACTGGGGGATCTATTGTTGCGTGGAGATCAATTGTTGCTGGAGGCAATCTATTGTTGCTGGTGGGTGATTTATTGTTGCTAGGAGGTCTTATGTTTCTGGGGGGGGGTCATTTGTTGCTGGGAGGGATATGGGATCTATAGTTGAGGAAGTGGTATATTATTGCTGGCTGCTGGGAGATCTGTTGTTGCTTCCGAGGGTCTGTTGTTGCTGGGTGGATCTATTGTTGCTGGGGGGTCTATTGGTGTTGTTGTTGTTCCTGGCTACAGGGAATCTATTTTACTTCTTTTCTTCCCATATATTTGAAATACTACAATTATGGCCATATTCAATATATTTCAAAATATATTTCAATAAAGTGATATATATATATATATATATATATATATATATATATATATATATATATGTTGTATATATTTCACTTTATGAAATATATTTTGAAATATATGCAATATGGCCAAAATTGTAGTATTTCAACTATATGTCAATATTTTTGGGAAGAATAATATAAAATATATTTGAAATATGTTTTTCTTCCTTGTGGGTTGTTATCATTAATAATATCCATACAAATGACTTAGCAACACAAAATGATACTTGGCTCTGTATTATATTAAAGGGGCGATATGGGGTGGTGGGTAAAGTTTGGAACCAAGGGGCGGTACTCAGAGGTGAGTACAGGGCTCAAGCATTTTCTGCCATTTACATTGTCAGAAAGCTGCTGCAGAGTAATGATTTGCAGCCTTTGCTAGAGAGAATGCATGTAGACAGGAAGTCGATGAAAGAGGTTGGAGGAGATAAGCATCACTAAGATGCAAAAAAATGAAAGATTAAAAAAAAAAGACAGTATTTTGTGAAAAATATTGTATTATAAAATACAAAGTACTTTAGCAAACTAAATACTTCCAGTTGGGGTTTTAAAGAACAAAAACAACTACTGTACATTGTTTAAAAACTGATAAGAAAATATTGGTTTAAACAAATCAAGTCTTAAGTGCTTCTAAACCCAAGAATAAAATTTGTATATATTGCAGCTTACTAGTTCTTAGATGTGGTGGTTGCTTTTATTTTTACTTGTTTTCTTTTTTTTCACTCTACAAAAAATATACCTCCTATCCTAGGGTGACAAGTCTCACTTATTTTATTGTATCTATAACGGAAATCATAATTGTCACCCAGGCTGGACTTGAAAATGTCCTCCTTTCTTCATCTCCATTACATGCAAGATAGGGAATTTAGTAGTTTACAGAAGAAAGATAACATTGTCTGTGTTTTTAGCTCATGGGAATGGACAAGGACATTGCAGATCAAAGGACATTTTTTGTATTTGCTGAAAATGTACTTAGCTTGAAAAAAAAATCAAATGAATGCAGCCACCATATATAAGGACGGGTAAACATATGTTCTTGGCTTTGGATGGCATTTAGCCACATGGGTACCACTTGCTGTTTTAAAATGGCATATGGATGGCGGCTATTTGTTCCAGTGCCATTTTAAAATGACACCAAGTATCAATGTTCCCAGTTGGGGTTCAGACTAGAACATCCCAGCACTAAGCTCAGGAGCTGAAACAATTATCTCCAGGGCTTTTATTCTTGCTCTGTAGCAGATCGATGTACAGGTAACTCTTCTGCATTGTTTATATGTTGAAAGTGAAGTGATATCAGGTGTGACATCATAGCATTGTTTGGCATGGGGTAGCACTTACAGCTCTGTCCAGCATCTCTCTCTGGCAGTAGATCTCTCCTAAAGTAATATACTGTAACTAGCAAAAGATCACAGTTCTAGGTGATCTATAGCCTCCACTGACCAAATCCAGATCCCGATGAAGAAAAACCAAAAAGGAACCTGGAGGCCACTTTTTTGAACCATCAGTGAGTATTGCCCTTCAAATCAGCTGGAAATGAGTTGTGGTTATATGCCAACTAATGAAATTAGCCCAAGATATCTGCATTGGCCCAAGCTTGTGGTATTCTCTATTGTCAGTGAAGGTGCAAAAAAGAGTTTCATACTGGACAATTACCCTGCTATTTATTATTATTACAGGTACTTATATAGAGCCATCAATTTTACACAGCACTTTACATATATATTGTACATTCACATCAGTTCCTAACCCTCAAGGGGTGTACAATCTAAGGTCCCTAACTCACATTCATACATACACATACTAGGGCCAATTTAGACAGGAGCCAATTAACCTACCAGCATGTCTTTTGGTGTGTGGGATGAAACCGGAGTACCCGGAGGAAACCCACGCAGTCACAGAGAGAACATGCAAACTCCAGGCAGGTGGTGCCATGGTTGGGATTTCATTCATTTGAATTAACTCTATTGATTGGTGGGTATCCATAAAAGTTTATATATCAATAGGAGTATCCTATGGATTATCAGCATCGTTCAGAAATGCACTATGCATGCACAGTGATAACAGGTTCTCATGTGATATCCCAGTTGTACAAAATACTATTATTATTATAATCCTGTTGAAAACAGGTTTAGTGTTTTTATCCTTGGTGGTTAAATTATATAGACATTCAGTTCACATTAGAAACCCTTGTTTGTAATTATGATTTAGAATGCCTTGTGCAATAATTTCCCACTGGAGCTCAGGCATTATGAATAAATTCTAGGAGATTGTTTGGAGGTTTACAGATTGCAGAAGAAGAAATTATGAAGAAAGTTGGGTATGTCCAGCTTCCACATATTTTGTATTTTGTGCTATAGTCAGCAATTATATAGAGCATTGCAGCAGTTTTATACTGAATGTCCATGCAGTGGAAGGAATTTCAATATGTCTTTTACTTTTTTGTTTTTGTTATGTTTCCACTTTTGACAAACCTTCCAAAAGCTGTAGACTCCACGTGTACCTGTATTTCAAAGGAAGAACTTTTTTGGTTTCCATTTGGCCGACTACACAGTTATCACTAAAGACAATAAAACATATACTGATATTTCATAAGAAGGTTATATAAAAATGTTAACAAATAATTCCCCTCTTTTTGCAAAATAACTCATATCTGCAGAAAATCTGAGATGCTCGAAGTTTTTGTTTCAATTCCCTCAGCATTGTAACTGTAATAGTTTCTTGTATGAAATTACTGCACTGAAAGTTAGACGTACATTGAGAAGAATGTTATTCCTACACATTCAAACACACGCAAAACCACCACCGCCCCATAATGCATACCGTTTGAAATGAATTCTAGATAATTGGGGATTTTATGTTCAAAATCAACTGTATAAAACATGCTTGTTATGCTTTCGCCACAGTCAATGCCCTTTTCTGGTTGACCGACAGCTGCTTTGACCACCTAGTAGCTGAGACTGGGACTCCCTGTTAGTTTTTCTAGACAGCCTGGCCTGTTACTAAGTTATAAAATAATGAATATAGTGGGAGGATAAACAAGTAAATGGGAAACTGTGTTACAGGGGGAAAAACAAAAACTGTTGTTTTAATGCTAGGGACAAAGCTGTTCTTATAGTATATCCATTTTTATTATGCCCACAGTTCAAATTCATATTCTAATTTTCATTAAAAAAAAGATAAAATGTTAGTGGTAACCAAGTCATTTTTTTCATTTTAATGCTATTAAAACAATTTTTCCAATTTAATCTGTAGCCACCATGACATTCACATAACACTTATTGGAAATATGGAATCCTGGATGCATTTTAAACACTGATTATATATAGAACTCAGCTGCAAATCTTTTTTTTTCTTTCAAAATTGCCTTACTTCTTGTCTTAGTAGACTGAACAGAGCTTGAAATCAAATTACAGGAATCCTTTACAACCAAAATCTCATTTTGGTGAGATATATTTTTATGGTTTCCTAAGTTGTAAAGTTGTAATTGGTGTTTATTGTAGCTTTTCAGCACTAAGACTGCCCAGGTGGTAAGTATAAAGGTAGAGGACATTCACTTGACTCATTCCATTACATATCTAAAAAATTAAGATGCCAATTCCTTATTTCAAGACTGCACAGAGCTTGAAATCAAATTACAGGAATCCTTTACAACCAAAATCTCATTTTGGTGAGATATATTTTTAAGGTTTCCTAAGTTGTAAAGTTGTAAATGGTGTTTATTGTAGCTTTTCAGCACTAAGACTGCCCAGGTGGTAAGTATAAAGGTAGAGGACATTCACTTGACTCATTCCATTACATATCTAAAAAATTAAGATGCCAATTCCTTATTTCAAGACAAAATATGTATTCAGGACCTGTATGCAGTTCGGATATCAATGCTTCTATAATATTAGGCTGGATCTGCACTATACACCAACAGTTCTGGATGTACAGTGTACTATGTTAGGAAAAAAGGAATGATTTACATAGCCCCATACACTGTCCTAAAATGAAAAATAATCCTCTTATTTTTGGGGGTTATGTGATAGAATGAGACATGTAAATACCTTCTCTTTAAAAAAAGTACAACCCCTCTACTGTGAAACACTTTGGTTCAGTCGGTGGGCTTTTTGGTTCATTTTAATCCCGTCTCACCATAACCTTCATGGTTATACCTTCTCAGTTTGCAAATGTACATGGTAACTAAGGATTAGATCACTTTCCTCAACAACAATAAAAAAATCTGTTGGCCTGTTACCATTTTGTCTGTCATGGTGATCCTGCTTAACAACAATATAGGGAGTTGTCATTAGCCTCCATCTTGTGTGAGTGTTTGTTTCCAATGGATTTAAACTCCAGTATTTGGTTGGACGCATTTTATGGATCATGGGAACCCTATAATATGTCTGGGATAGTTCCAGATAGTCTCACCCCTCCATTTTCTTATTCTGGAGGTATTCCTGGTGCTCACTCTGTCTGTCCACCGTGAGGTTCATTGACAACTTACAAACACATAATTTTTATCCTTAGCTGATTTTCTTCTGTATCTTGTTAGCTTGCAAAAAACTAACACTCATATTTCCCTGATGAAGATTCTCTTGAGATTGAAACATGTTGGACCCACATGTAACAACTGGTCCAAGTTTGATTGGTTGTAAAGAATATAAAACCATATTTTGAGACGTGTGTTGATGTGTTCTAATCAGCCTTGTGGATTTTATAGAATTTTCAATAACATTTAATTGTTTTATTTTTCTGTCTTTTTGTGATTCTTTTTTTTTTTTTTTTACTTTCGTTTGGTTGTATTTGACATAATGGAAAAAAACAATGATACAATTGTCAAAGAGATAATTCTTCTAGGATTTTCGACAGATCCAAGGATAAACATAACACTTTTTGTTCTTTTTTTACTAGTCTACGCAATAACTTTTATTGGAAATGTTCTTATAATATGCATTATTGTTGCCAACGTTCGACTTCGCACTCCAATGTATTTTTTTCTCTGCATTTTATCTTTTGTAGACTTGTGCAATTCATCTTTGATTGTACCACGACTGTTGCATGATTTATTATCCGTACAAAGAGCAATTTCACTTGGGGCTTGTGCTGTTCAATTATACATTGTCCTTCTTATGGGAGGTTCAGAGTGTCTACTCCTGGCCATTATGGCTTATGACCGATTCCTTGCCATCTGCCGACCACTCCATTATCCTGTTATGATGAGGTGGAGTGTTTGCTGTCGACTTACAGCCCTTTTGTGGATAACCAGCTTCTTCATGTTTGTATTGCCACCACTTGTATTCTCTGTACCTCTGTGTAATCCAAACCAGATCAATCATTTTATGTGCGAGATTGTAGCTATCATGAAAAAGACATGTTATCATATCTACTCCCATGAGATTATTATACTTGTGATTTGTTTTGTTAGTATTCTTTTACCCTTTGTGTTTATTATAGGGACGTATATTTGTATCATATCTTCTGTATTAAAGATTCGCTCAGCTCAAAGATCGAAGGCCTTTTCCACCTGCACCTCACATATCACAGTGGTGGTTTTATTTTATGGATCGGCAATGATAATGAACTTTGGTGCCTTCTCATCATACTCCAAAAACCAAGGGAAATATATCACCGTATTTTATAATATTATCTGTCCAATGTTAAATCCCATTATTTATAGTCTCAACAATACTGATGTGAAGGAGAAATTGAGAAAGCAAAATATACTGTCCATCTTTTTGAATCAAAGTTAGAACAAATAAAATATCCATTATTGACCAAGCGGCACATCAACATAATTTCATTTTTATTTTATGTTTAGGCTTGGATAGAGTGTTGAAGATTTTTTTTGGGGGGGGGGTTTAAATGCTGTATGTAACACTGTTAAATAAATCCTTCCTGTTCTCTCCTACACCAGTCAACTGCAGAGGAAATGTGAGGATACTGTTCCCATGGGGACAAGTTTCAAACTTTACAGAAGTGCCATAGATTCACAGAGATCTGCCTCAGAAATTAAGTATATAATACATATAAATAGTATGTTCCTTGTAGTTAGAGGTGAGTGGATTGGCCTGGGTTTGGTTTGCTGGAGGTTTTGCAAATCAAGCCGGAAATTCACAGACCCCAAAACTGGTGCTTGAATCCCATTGTCATTTTTGGGAGACAAATTTTATGGTTTTTTTTTTATAAATTTCTGTAGTGCAGAAAAGGTAAAAATTCAGTTTATGATTTGTTAAAATCCTTGCAACGTTTGTTGTTCAAATTAAGGGGATTGTTTTACTTTCTTTTCTTTTAAGCAAGCTGGAGTTTCAAAAGAGTATATGTAAAATTGAAAAATATATTTAAGATGTACGTATGCTTTAAACGTATTTAATAGCTTGGGTCCTCCAAGTTAGATTTGAATGTAGCAGTCTTGGATATGACTCTTCAGCAGTAATGTCTAATAAAATTATTTTTAAAACATTGACAACTTTTGAAAGATTCCACATAAAATCAAATCATATCAAAAGGGCAAAAGGGTACCCTAATCTCTGCAGTATAAATCCATTGACAGGATCATGGATCACACACACACACATACACAGACAAACACACACTGTTCCAGGTGTGGCATTTTGGGGTTTTCACTTTTTTTTTAACCACTTCCAGACCGGACACTTTTACCCCCTTCCTGACCAGGGCAATTTTCAGCTTTCAGCGCTTTCACACTTTGAATGACAATTGCGCGGTCATGCAACACTGTACCCAAATTCATTTTTTACCATTTTTTTGACACAGATAAAGCTTTATTTTGGTGGTATTTATTTACCGCTGGGATTTTTATTTTTTTTGCTATGTAAATGAAAAAGTCCAAAAATGTTTAAAAAAAAGTGTTTTATTTAATAAAATTTGCAAATAAATAATATTTCATCATAAATCTTTGCCAAAATTTATTCCGTTATCTTTTTAGTAAAAAAAAGAAATCCAAATTAGTTTATAACCAAAAATTATAATTTTTAAACATTTTTTTTTACATTTTTATTTTATTTTTTTATATTATTATTATTTTTTTATTTTTATTTTTTACATACTGTCACCCTAGCAGTACAGTGTCACCATGGTGACACTGTACTACTTGTGGGGGGTGATGAAGATTTTTTTTTTATTTTTTTATACTGATTGCTTTTACACCCATAAAGGATGTAAAAGCAATCATTTCTCTTTCTCTCTGTCTGCATTCTTGCACTCATTGAGAAGTACTGAGTGAGCTGTGATTGGTCACAGCTTGTCACATGGTACAAGGCTGTTGTGAATAGCCTTGTACCATGTGACCTCTGTGATCATTCACAGATTTCACACATAGTAAGCAATGATGTCACAAGTGACATCTTGCTTACTACTTTGCATGTGATCACTGATTGGCCAATCAGTGATCACATGATCGGGACCTCGTACAGAGGTCCCGTCCGACGATCGGTGTTTCACTGTGTCCGGTGGACACAGCGGGCACTGGATTGCGGTGCTGCGCTGCTCCCAGGGAGCGCGCACAAGCAGGGTGCGGGGAGGCCATTTATAATTGGCCACCCAACCCTGCAGTGCCACCGTCCGGCCGTTTATATGCAACGGCCGGTCAGGAAGTGGTTAAGGAAGATGTTCTCCCCTTTGTGTTTATTCTTGGGATGTATCTTTGTATCTTGTTTTCTGTGTAATATACATTCAAGAGGTCTAAAGCTGGTCATGCATTAATTTTTTTTTGTTTAACCATCGAGTCGAACAAAAAAAAAACTGATTCCCCCATCCACACACTTCATGTTGAAGGGGAATCACTCCCCCTGTGAATTGATCAGTGTTGCTAAATATAGTCGGTGATGCTAGTAGGCTGGAAAAACTTGACAAGCTGGTTGAACAGAAGTCCATGGGTAGGCTGACTTCTGTACATCCAGGATGCCCATACTTGGATTTAAATTCAGCCAGCTCCTGCTGAACAGGTCAAATTTTTGATCCATGTGTACCCATTTTTTTTTTTACCTGTACCCCCCATGTTAATGTGCTTATTTTATTCTTTGGAACAGCAATTATTTTAAACTTTGGGGCCACCTCATCATATTCAACAAACCAAGGAAAAAAATATCTCCATAATTTATATTATTGTTTGTCCGTTGTTAAACTCCACTAATAATAGTCTCAATAATATTGAAATCAAGAAGAAACTGATAATAATGTATAAAATCTTTTTTAAGTTTTATAAGTACAACACCAACCCCACCCCCACCCTCCACCCTCGCTTTCCTGATCTAAGCTAACTTAGCCCCCCTTCCTAACATGCATACTTTCCTCAATCCTGCAATGAAAATTTTCAGTGCAAAGATAACCTGAGATAAAATGAGTCAAGCTGCAACTTTTTCCTCCACCATCCTTGCTGGAAAGATAGAAAAGAATGTCCCATGGGGCAAATAACTAACATTCGAGTTGGAACCCAGGGACTACAAGGGATATGTAAAAAAGAAATTCACATTCCACTCTGACTATTTAGGCCCATGAACAAAAATGTAATATATTGCAGCTTACAAGTCCTTAGATGTGGTGGCTGCATTCATTTTCTTTTCGCAGGTTCACTTTATCTTCCCTTGGTGGTCATGCTAGTAACACACTTCCTGGCCCATGGTGACAATGCTTACTCACCATACAGTAACTATGAAGGAGCTATGCTGTCACCTCAGGTTACTCTCAGGAGTTATATATACATATAAAAATGCAGTGCTGTAAAATGATCAAATCATGCAAATCAACACAATAATAGTCCTGAAAAGGTGCTCATTAATTCCTAGTGCCAATGGAAAGAATGCAAACTAACCAGAAGCGCATTTAAAATACGCATGTGTGTAAGAAATCCTGGAGATTCCCCTCTCTCCCTCTGGTCAGAAAATGGATATGTGCTGAAATGGATGACGGTAACGCCATCTTGTGGGAAAACGAAACCCTGCAGGTCAGGAAGCTCCCAGGATAGGATATTCCTCTTCAGTGGAACCAGGGCTGGGATTGAAATCACTCTGTGGCTGTGAAATTGGGAGAAAGACCCCTCACAGAGAACACAGTGAGATACTCATATTGTAGTATATTACTTCAATTTATTTAAAAAACCAAGTAAAACATATAATCAGGTGGCAAGTGAAAGTGACCCACTGACCCTTTTAAAATTATAGGTGGCCGCCGGGCCTCCACATGGCACCGGCAGCGTAGTGTCAACGACGTCCACAGGCTCCTTCTGACGCGTTTCGTGCGCACGCACTTCTTCTGAGGTAGAGTAAGGACCATTTTTACCTATACTCTCAGGAGTTGTATTACAATGTCTTCTAAGGTAACTTTGTTCCATCAATATGAACAGTGCAAGTCACCGTAGATAAACTCAAGCAAAGGTACAGTCTTTTGTTTTAAATGATTACTGTGTTTTGGTTACTTAAAAAGGAATGGAAAAAAAGAGATTTTATCTTTATGTAACACTTTTACTTACAATCATCAAGAGCATAGGAGTAAAACCAATGGTTATGTCTTCCTTTTTGAAAATATACCAAAATCTTTTTTTTTTTATTCCATGCATACTTTTTACAAAAAAAATGTGGGTGAGGATTTGGTTCTCCATTTTTTAGGTCCCTACCTGGGCTTCTCCCCCATATTTTGAGTAACCTTATGTTGGTTACCCCTAATGACATCCTTTACATTTGTACAAATCTATGTTAAGCATTTATGTTGTTCATGTTGGTAATTTTGCTTATATTTTGTTGTAGACAATTTTAGGCTTAAATTCCTCCATAGGAAGCGATAATAGTTGGAACACATGAAGAGCAGGGGTGTCAAATTCAATTTTGTCATAGGACCCATCAGCAGTATGGTTGCCCTCAAAGGGCCAGTTTTATCTGTAAGACTAGATGTCTAGAGCACCCCACCACCATCTGAAGTCTAGAGTCCCCCACCCTTCCTTACATCACAGTACACACCCCTTAACTTGTGCTGATGCCATAAGAACCTGGATGTGGAGGGGCGAATCAGAAAGTGCAGGGTTTGGAGGAGGACAAGAGGAGGGCTGGAGTCAGCTGCTGGGATTTGCTGAATGCTGAGACCCAGGTTGGTGGAGATGAGAGGGTAATGTGGCTGCACAGAGAGGCACAGGATCTGTAGAAGGGGTTCTGTCCTCTTCTCTGCTGTTGACTGCTGATATAAGGTGGAAGCGGAGACAAGGGGGGTCATGCAGCTGCAGTAGAGGTGTGAGGGCCACATGAAATGGCCTGATGGGCCAGATTTGACCCCCGAGCCTTATGTTTGACACGTGATGCAGAGGGTCTTTTACCCCACATCTACTTCTGTCTAGAAGCTATCTGTTGTCATTGGACATCAAAATAAATAGGGGGTGGTTTCAATTTTCCCCTACTTAAATTAAAATGATGCGCTATCTTGTTGGTCCCTATAATTAGCTAGTATGTCTAAGCTCTGACAATATTAATGGTTGTAATGTATTGCAATATTAGCTATTATAAGAAATGCAATGCTCAAAATAAGCAAATGTCTTTTTAATTTGCAAGGAAAGTAAAACACTAACATAAATATGACTAGATATTACAGAATATATATAGACACAAAAGAACAGTGATAATACATTATGTAAGTTTGTCCTCAAAGTTGAGTATCTTCTGGCTGTGCTCTGGATAGAAAAAGGACACAATCATGTGCATTTTAAAGCACTCACAGACGCAACCCACACAAACACCCTCTGCCACCCTGTGTAGTCCTCCGTCCCACGAGCGACAATGCATAACTTATAAGGGGCTGTCCTCCCTAATCACTAGGAAGTATGGTATTACCCCAACCATCCTCCAAGAAGTATGCTGCTGTCTTCCCCAAGGGGGCAGTGGCACCCTGCAATGAAAATGCCTTGACCCAGGTCAACATTCAAGTCCACATCTGGTTCCTTCTTTCTTGCTAGAAGCCATGCAATCAGTCATTTTAATCTCTGCATCACCAGGAAATCTGGGCTGAGGCTTTCTTATCTCCATGCCTCACCGCTAGGGGGTTTGCATGAACTCCCAGGACAAGGATTTTGGTATGCAATCCTTTGTTACACTTATCCTGTTGTAAATTCTTGTTTCACTGACATTCCAAGATGATATCCAACAGGCCCAGGGGCGGACTGACCATTTGGGAACTCGGGCGCTGCCCGAGGTCCTGGGGTCAGTAGGGGGCCCCATGAGATGCCCCTGGTACCTTTCATAGGCTTTTTTGGGTGTGGTTTGAATGTGGGCGAGGATACAGGGGCCCCATGATCCCCTATTGCCCGGGGGCCCCATGTGTTGTCAGTCCGCCCCTGAACAGGCCAAATGGTTCTTTGTTAACCAGGCAGTACAAATCCATAAATGTTTGATATGTTGCCTTCCAAAAGGGCAAATTAACAGGAGCCTTGTCATTTATTGTGTTATTTAATACATTTTTGTTTTGTCATTGATATGTTTTTTTTAAATATGTATGGAATAAAAAAAAACTATTTTGGTATATTTTTTTAAAAATGTGGTAATCCTCATCATTTGGGCATCAAAAAAGTCAGGAAGTAGAGGTTTGTTCTCCCTCTTTGTTTTTTTTTATGCCCATATGATCACACACCAGTGACATGTTCATGATCAAAATCTATGCTCATATAATTTATCGATAATCCAGGATGTACATGGGCATTCACACACAGGTTTTAGAGAATATACTGTGTATTGACTTTATTTACAAGGATGGTTTGCATAAAATAAACATATTTTGGGGGTCTATGGGTTTCTGAAGCACTCTTTTAAAAGCATTTTAAAAGAGTGCTTTTCAGCATTTTTAAAAGGCACACATGGAATTCAAGCACCATTTACTGTATGATATGATGAACACCAGTGCCTGGAACTCAGATTCCAATGGAAAGCATTTACACACATGGACAGTTTATAGTATAACAACATAGTGTATGGGGATTATTTTGGTATGCCTTTTAGCTTGGCATTCTGCTTGAGGTGATTGTAGCCGTATTAGTGCACTTGCGACAGAAACAGTTGAGTACTGACGTGATACTTTTTTTATTTGCACTAACATACAATTTTGAGGACAAGCTTTCGGGGAGTGTCCCCTTCTTCAAGGTCCAAGCAGTACTATTACAAAGTTTTAGCAGAATGTTAGAAGATATGTGGGGATTGAGAAAAAAAAAAGCAAAAAGAAACACAAGCCTAAAGCAGGCCATAGACGTGGGGAAAATCGGCCGTTTTTTTTTTTTAAAGTCGTAAATCGGTCGTTCAGACAGCCGACGTTGCCACTAATTAGAAAACAAGTCGGCGGGTTTTAGTCCCGTGTACGGCCGTCAATTAATATAATAGCGGTGTCCCTGCCTAGAGACCAGCTATTATATTTGACAGAAGAAATAGATTATGCAGAAGAAGAAGAGAAACAATGTTGTATCTATTTGTACTTGAATAGAAACATCTGTATCCGAAATGCATACAAATAGATACAATGTTGCAACTTTTTTTCTTCTCCGTCTTCTTCTGCAAAATCTATTTCATCTTTTCCTCTTTTCTTCTGTCCTTCTTCTTGATATTCAATTTCTTCTTCTCCTGCAAAATCAATTTTCTTCTATTTCTTCTTTTTCTTCATAGTCAATTTCTTGTCAAATCGGCCCGAAGAAAGGCCGATTTGACCATAAATTACCGCGAAAATTGGCTGATCTAACAAATTGTCCCAGGATTTTCCAGCTTGGACGATTTTCAAAATCTCTTAAAATTAAGAAAAACGTCCAACATTTTTCCCCACTAACGGTACGAATATCGGCTGATTTTTTTATCGGCCAATAATTCGGCAAGAAAATCAGAAATCTATGGCCGCCTTTAGGTTAGCCTAAAGATAAGAACAGCAAAGCAAAAAGCAAAGACTGGGGGGGGGGGGGACAGCACTCACAGAGGGAGTCATAAATATGTTGCATAATGACTGAGGAATCCCATGTCCAAATTAGGGCCGTTATCTCTTATGTCAAATAGAATTATCATTCTTAGTTCAAAAGTTTTTCTTTCCTGGATGGATTTGAAATTTCCTTTAAGAACTAAAACATTGAGGTCTTCCATAATGTGGTCCGGTTGTGCGAAATGGTGTCCCACAGGTGTGCAAAGGTCATCTTCTTTATGTTCCTTGATGGTATGTCTGTGCAGATTCATCCTTGTTTGCAACTTCTGTCCTTGGCATTCATAATTCATTGCTTAGTGAGCCAGCTTGACCTAAGAGAAAGAAGAGGAATAACAGCAACATTATAAGGAAGTTCAATCACATATCATAACCTTGCTGAAGGATGAAGAGGTTTCTTTAGAGAACCCAAAAGTTAGGAGAAGGGATGGAACTGTTTCTGTAAAAAGCATTTAATGGAAGTCTACTTAGATTACTAAGAAGCAGAAAACTAAATAACTCTTCACTGATACCTCTAGTTTTATTTTTTTTCTACCTTCTAACCCAAAAATCAAAAATATTTTTGCTGTACTCATACATTCATGTCATGCCCACCACTCTGAGTCCTCTATACTGTATAATCCTCTATAAAACCTTATTAGCCTCTCATTTGAAGAAATGTGAGGCTACTTATTTTTATTGTTTTTTTTTACTGTCATGTCCTTGCCAGCTAGAGAAATCATCAGTAGGTGATTTTTAAAGTCATTTCATAGTTCACTGCCTGCCTGGTCAACATAGATTCTGATACAATGGCTAATCAAAGCATATATAACAGTGCTACTATCATGCAGACCAGGACTTTATCATTGTGCTTATAAACAGATTTCCAAACTGGCCTGTTCTGTTTCTAACTAGATCATCAGCAAGCTCTTTTGATGTATATACTGTATCTGTGAAATCTAGGATCACTGCAAAGTTCAGACCCAATGGGGTTTATTTACTAAAGCTGGAGAGTCCAAAATCAGACTCCCTTCTGCATAGAAACCAATCAGCTTCCAGGTTTCATTGCCAAAGCTTCATTGAACAAGCTGAGGTTAGAAGCTGATTGGTTTCTATGCAGAAGGGAGTCTGATTTTGGACTCTCCAGCTTTAGTAAATAAACCCTAATAAGTCCTAATCTTCTTCAGGTCTACTACTAGTGCACACGTTATATTACATGGCACAACCAGGATACAGTCTCGTGCCCCGAGAGTAAATATCATGAATGAATAACCAGGGAAAGTTCTAATGTAGTGTTTCAGGGGGGATAAATGGAGTAGGCAAGTCAACTGCAAGATGCAAGTTAGGTTGGTAGCAGAGAAACAAACAGAGAATGATGGAGCAGGATCAGAACGTAGAGGGTGATTTAGGGCTGCAAAATGTGGTCAAATTAACAGATAGAATCCAGACAGGAACAGGAGATTTATTTCAGGTACTTATATAGTGCCATCAATTTACGCAGCGCTTTTACATATATACTGTATTTTACATTCACATCAGTTCCTAACCTTCGAGGGGTGTATAATCTAAAGTCCCTAACTCCCATTCATGCATACACAAACTAGGGCCAGTTTAGACAGGAGCCAATTAACCTGCCAGCATGTCTTTTGACTGTGGGAGGAAACCCAAGCAGGCACAGGGAGAACATGCAAACACCAGGCAGGTGGTGCTGTTGTTGGGATTCAAACCAATGACCCTAATACTGCCAGGCAGAAGTGCTAACCATTAAGCTACTGTAGGTTTAAAGCCAATCAGGGGTCAGTATTAAGAAGGCAGTATTAAGGACTGTAGGAGGAAACTGGAGTACCTGGAGGAAACCCAAGCAGGCACAGGGAGAACATGCAAACGCCAGGCAGGTGGTGCCGTGGTGGGGATTCAAACCAATGACCCTAGTACTGCCAGGCAGAAGTGCTAACCATTTAGCCACTGTAGGTTCAAAGCCAATCAGGGGTCAGTATTAAGGAGGCAGAAGTATGGTGGCCAAGAGTGGAGCCAAGGTAAAAGAAAAAATAATAAAAAAATAGAGGGAGTCAAAGTAAATCCAGATAAACAGAGAAAACCCCTTAAACCAGAACTATACACTGGTAAATTCAAACAGCATGAAACTGATGGAGTGCAGACCTTTAATATATGGGTGCTAAGTATTTGACACATTTGACACCTTGTGTTCATACAAACTCACACAGTCAATGTGTACCTACAGGATGAAAGGTAGCACACAGGACTGTTCCATTACACTTAGTGTCAGGACCTGGATTACCTGCTGATGGCACTGTGCTTCCCAGAGTGGAAAACTGTAGTTCTGGTGTTCACCAGCGGGTGTCTAACAGCATCCAGCAAATCCCGCTACTCAGCTGGGAGGGTTTTTAGCTTCTCTTCTATAAGTACCTCTTGCTCCAGTGTTTTGATTGCTGCAAGATACTGCTAGCCATTATACTGTTTCTGCTCTTTGCCTTGTACTTATAACCTGAACCCTGCTGCCTTGTTCCTATTTCCCCTGTTCCCGATCCCAGTTTCTGTTCCCCCTCCCTATATGTGCCCTTCTCCTCCAGTTTATCCTACTTGCAATCACTGGCTGCCCTGTGTTCCTGGCATCAGCATCTTCAGTGTGGGCACCTGGTTGAGACAGCTTGTGGCTTCACAGCTGGGTGTTCACTGTGCATGTGCGAGTAGCGCTGCACTTTGCGAATGGTCCCGTAGTCTTCTGGGACCTGTCACATGTCCAAGAAGGCTATGGGGAGGGAGGGGAGGAGGGCAACTTCTGTTTCCAATCACCTAGGCAAACGCAACGGAAGTGGGTACCTGTCAATTTCGGGTACCCACTCTCCCCCCGCTCTCCAAAGGTGCCAATTCTTAATGGGGAGTGGGGGACCAGTCCTTAAAGTGGAACTTCCCCTTTTGAGTGAAGCTTCGCTTTAAAAAGATCTCAGAAAATATTAAATGTATCATATTTTCCACCCCAGTGGCTCATCTGTCAACAACAGAGTGGACAAGGAGGAATTTAGGGTCCCGTATGCATACTTTTACAAAGTCATTTTATTGATCGGGGAGCATGTTCAGGCACCCATTTGGCCAAGGTTGACATAAAACCAGCTGTTCCACCTGGAATACTTTCATGTCTTAGGTTTCAAATTCCCATGGGCACCCCATCTTGCTACTATTTTGAGTTTAGCACATTTCTCGAAGGGGTAGTTCACGAGAGCAGACTCAGTATCTATGTTGCATTATCTTGATGACTTTCTTTTCACCAGTCCTTGGAATGATTCACTTTGTCAGTGTCTGTAGGCTCTTTTTCAAGAAATATGTTTGAAATTCTCAGTGCCCTTAGCAGAAGACAACACAGAAGGTCCCACTCAAAAATTATCATTCCTAGGTATTGAAATAGACATGTTTTCATGTTTTTCATTTACCACATGATAAAATAACTACTATACAGTCATTGCTTAAAGCAGTATTAAACCTAAAAGCAAACATTTATTACATTGCAGCTTACCAATTCTAAGATGTGATGGCTACATTAGTTTTCATCTGTAGGCTCTTGTTTCATTTTATGATCCAGCCAGTAAGTCTGTTGTTTTTCAAAAGAACAAGCTCTCCCCATGCAGATGTAACAGATAAAGAAATGAGACAATTCATTTACCAATGACATGGGTGTTTACAATGTTCAGCTTTTATTTATTTATGCAAAACTGTTTACTGTAAAGCTATATAAAGTGTTTGCTGGAGTTTGGCTTCAGTTTATAAGTGTACTTAAATCTGATAGTACATCTAACACTCCCCTCCCCCCAGACTGACAATGCTGTTGTACAAATGGGCCCCCTGTGCTCCTTCATCTAGCGTGGGATCACTCTAATAGAGGAAGTGTGTTACTGGCCAGATCATCAAGTGAAAACAGAGGGTAAAAGACTACTTTGAGAAAGTGCGAATTGCAAAATAACCTCAAAATTAGTCAAATCCAATCATTATTGAAGCATTTGGTCTTTGTCTGTAAAATTATCCCTATGAGCAGAGCATTTTGAGGAAGCCTAGTCTGGTCTATAAAAGGAGTAAATCCCACAACGATCACGAATAAAAATAACTAAATTTTAGCAAGATCATTTTTGGAACACTACAATAGTCAAACATGTTGGCAGCTAGAAGCAATAGCCAACTTTGTGCTTGAATTTTATACTGACCATGCGAGATCCAGTGGATATGGGGTTTATTTCAGTGGTGAATGGTCTGTAGAATGTCGTCCAGCTTCACAAGTTCAAGCAGATTTCATATGTAACTTTATACTAATAGAGCTATTTCCTATCATTGTGGCTGTAGAGCTATGGGGAGAACTTTGAAAATAACCTTAGTGCTGTGTATGTCATTAACCGTCTGACTTTTAGTTCACTGCCAGTCCTGTCCTTACTACACTTCTAAGTGTTAAGATGTCTACAGATAAATGCGTTCATGGCTAAACATGTCCTGGGTGAGGCTAATGACATTGTTGACTCCCACTCAGGGGCGGACTGACAACTCATGGGGCCCCCGGGCAATAGGGGATCATGAGGCCCCTGTGTCCTTGCCCAAACTCAAAAAAGCCTATGAAAAAGGTACCAGGGGCATCTCATGGGGCCCCCTACTGACCCCAGGCCCTCGGGAAGTGCCCGAGTTTTCAAATGGTCAGTCCGCCCCTGCTCCCACTCTTGTTTGCAGTTGAAATATTTCCAAGCGCTGGCTCCACATGCCTCGAGTCGAGGACTTTCTTGACAGATTTCCTCTGGAATATTGTTTTGACAATTACCCAAACCCCTCTGCACCTTGTTAAAGAAAGCATCAAGTACTTTTTACTGGCAGGTTTGGTATGAATGGACACCCTTACTTTTCAGTTCGAATATCAGTGACAGCTATGAGGTTAGATGTCTATCTGTTTCCAGATACAGTACGTAATGTTTTTGCAGGATAAAGGTGTTTCAAGCACAATTGTTGAAAAAAAAGCCTTTTATATTGTACTTTCTTGGCAGGATAGATTTCATGTGAGTATAACTTATTCACTGGATTGTAAATGTCTTCATTCCTTGACACAAGACACCCACTTTATATTGACTTATTGACATGCATTTTACAAATACTACCTAATACCTGTTTTTCTCCTTTTTGAATTGCTTGTTTTTCAGATGTCTTTTAGCTGGGGTTTATTTGTAACATTTGGCATAGGAAATCTACTATTCAACATCCAGGCCTCTATTGACGGTATCCAATTTAATGATGTTGCTTTTTCGAATAAGCTTGCGACAATATTACTTCATACATCCAAGACTCCAACTGGGCAAAGGAAAACAAAATACATTTATACAAATTTCGGAGCCTTTCGTTCAACAATACTCACTCTTACATCCACTGTCCCCAGTTTTCTTAGTTCAGGCCAAATCAAAATGGTTGAGCCCTTTTCAGTTAGGGTTTTTAGGTTATGCTTAGCAAAATTCAATGCAGCCACAACTGATTTCTGTAAGCATTCGTATTGGTGCAGCCACCACTGCAGCAAGTATGGGTTTCTCGGAAGATGAGCTACACTGGTTAGGTAGATGGGAATCATACTGCTATTTGTTATGTTTAAAACCTCACCTTCTTCACTTTTCTACCTTAGATTCCCAACCTATTCTGATTGGTTGTAATTGGTTGTAATCATTGGCTATTCTATTAGCCTTTGGGTGGTTTATCATACCCGAAACAGAAATTATGGAAGCAACCAAAGCATTCTTTAAGGGGTAGCCAGAATCCACTGGCAGGGTGCCAGGGTATGTGCTGGTCTCACATTTTCTCAGAATGCTTTCAGTTATAAAGATTTGTTTTTAGTACAAAAATTCTAGGTAGCCATGCTGTGCGTAATGAACTTGGGTGGTCACAAGTTGTTGATTTGATAAATACAATGAAAGATGATCTGGCAAGCTCTTATGCCCTACAGTATAGTCTGCTCCTAAATCATTCCATGTAAGGTCTGGACCCATGGTATTTCTGTCCCTCTACTCATAAACAGTAGAGGTAAATTCGCAAGTGTCAAAATGTGTCTATCGTTTGGGAGGCCGAGTTGTTATTATAAAAGAGTTGGAAGGTGATAATGGAGATATATTGAGGGCTGATGGAATATATTTGGATGATATTGTCCTAGGCATATTTAACCTGGGCCTTAGTTCTGGCAATGAACACACTCTACCATCGGTAGGGAGCTATTCATGATTGATATGCAGGTGGTGGATTGTTGCCTTGCCGGCTACAAGTAATCTGTAAAATGTTTTCTATATGTGTTTTTTATTTCTCCTACACTATCTTGTAGCCTGCCTGGGAGGAGAAGTTTGGAGGTATCAGAAGGTGGATTAAAGGTTTCATGTGGTGGAGTGGAGTTCTTGGAGACTGAAAAGAAGGGTCTAGGATCCCTAAAATACCTAAAAGGCGTTTACTTCACCAGAATCTGGTGGGTGTGGTATATGTTGGTTGGAGCACTGGTTCATAGTGGAAGCATACTTCTTTTGAACAAAGACTTCTTTTGTTTTTTCTAAAAAACTTTTTTGATATTTAATACACTTTTTTTGACACTTTATATTTTACATGATTTTCTGGAGTGGGACTATTTGTTCATTTTATTTTATTTGGTTTTATTATTTGCGCTGTTTATGACGATTTTACAATCTGTAAAATGGTTGGTGTACAGATGGTGCCAGTCCTGAACCTATGGTTAGGGCAGGCAAGAAAGCTCAATTATAGTAATTCAGTGCTAATAGCTCAGCTGTGACTGCCATGGTTTGTTTTCTTGAATATTGTTATTGATGACTTTGACCATTCATATAACATTTAAAACTGTTCATAAATAAAGTGGTGGCCCAATCAATTGTTTCAGTGCTTTTATTGAACAAGGAAGAGTAAGGTATTGACTAGGTTAAGTTTTAAATCTTTATGCCTATGCTTGTAAGCAACCAGGCCCAGTTCTCCTTTGAAAATTACAGAACATATCTCCAGATTAGGAGAGGCAGTGGTGTTCTGTAGTCCAGTTTAGGGGTGAGTAGCCTCGAGTGACAGTACTGCTCTGCTACTGGAAGAATCACTAGGTGAAAATACATTTTTAAAAAACTGAAGGAAGAAATGTCTGTGCTGTCTGTATCTTTTTTGAGGATATATACCTTTACATTCTACCACAGAGACACAACAGGAAGTTGTGGAAATCTCACTGAAATGAGAGGCAATCCACGTTAGACAGCTGTTATTACTTGACAGCAAATTTCTCTTTACCTCTTGATCCAGTGACAGCGGTACAATTTAGAATTTTTGCATTGGCTTTCTGTCCCAATGACAATTGTAACCAGAACAAACAGACAGCAATTAAAATATGATGGCAGTCCTAACCCTTCTTTATTCTATATAAATCTAGAAAAATAGTTTCACTATAAATATAGTTTAAAAACTTTATTCTATTAATGCTGACCTGTTACCCCCAGGATGAACTTATGTTAAGACAGCAAAATCAATCAATCAATTAATCAATCAATCAATCATTCATTCAATCAAGGTACATTGAATTAATTGATATTTTATAGTAATATATATATATATATATATATATATATATATATATATATATATATATATATATTACTTCTGTTTCTGAAGAGGCATCATGGTAAATGAACCCCAAACATACTCCCAAACCCAATTGAAGTTAATAGGAGTGGAACCTTGTAATTTTTTCTGACCTTTTCCAAGGCTAATTTGCAAGCTTTGATAAGAACATGTAGCTGGGCACTGCAATGGGGGACATGTACCAACGCAAAAAAAAGGGAGTGGGCCTTTTATTGAGACTTAAAAGGCCCACTCCTTGTGAACCCCCCAGGATAAAATTATGTCAAGACAGAAAAAATCAATCAATCGATCAATCAAGGTACATTGAATTAATTTATCTTCTATATTAATATGTATTTTTTTACTTTTGTTTCTGAAGGGACATCATTGTAAATTACTATATCTCTCAGGTTTCATCTTCCTCCACTTGCTTTTGAGGATGGTCATTTTTTGAACCCAACGGGAAATCTGTGAACCCCAAACATAACTCCCAAACCCTATTGAAGTTAATAGATGTGGAATCTTATATATATATATTTTTTGTTTTACCTTTTTCAAGGCTAATTTGCAAGCTTTCATTAAAAAAAAGGTAGCTGGGCACTGCCATGGGGGACATGTACCAATGCAAAGAAAAGGGAGTGGGCCTTTTATTGAGACTTAAAACGCCCACTCCCTGTGACCCCCCCCCCCCCCCAGGATAAACTTATGTCAAGACAGCAAAATAAATTAATAAATTAATAAATAAATCAATGAATAATGATAGCTGGACACTACCATGGAGGAAATGTACCAATGCAAAAAAAAGGGAGAGAACCTTTTAATGAGGCTTAAAGGGCAACATTAGAAATACACAATTCCTTTAAACATGCTTGGGAGATACCCTAATGTGACAATAAACTCAAAATTCCTGTTTGAGGGTTGCTACATTTGTTCTCCATTGTCCCACTGTATGCGAGAACATAGTCTCCCTCTCTTGCATGCTCCCAAGATGGACTAGGGACTATGGGATTTGTATTGTGTATAGAGCATTGCACATGACTGAAACTAATGTGCACAGCTCATTACAAACAAAAAGAAATGAGGGGAAAAAGGACAGGCTTGGGAGCTTCTAGAGGATGTTACATGCTGCATGCTCCGATAAGGGCTTGGGATATAGTTTGCGAGGGACTTACATAAAAAAAAAGAAAATAAGAGGTCCTCTTCAAAATACATCAGCTCAAAATAATCACCTGCAATCATTCCACAAGGGGTCCTGCCACTAAACATTTCTGTTACTTTCATCCAGAGGTATCTGCTTAACCACTTCCAGATAGGACACTTTTACCCCCTTCCTGACCAGGGCAATTTTCAGCTTTCAGTGCTATCACACTTTGAATGACAATTGCGCGGTCATGGAACACTGTACCCATATGAATTTTTTACCATTTTTTTGAGACAGATAAAGCTTTATTTTGGTGGTATTTATTCACCGCTGGGATTTTTATTTTTTTGCTATGTAAATGAAAAAGTCCAAAAATTTGGAAAAAAAATGTTTTTTTATAACATTTTGCACATAAATAATATTTCATCATAAATACCCAAATTAGTTTATAACTAAAAATTATAATTTTTAAACATTTTTTTTTACATTTTTATTTTATTTTTTTATATTATTATTTTTTATTTTTATTTTTTTTTTACACACTGTCACCCTAGCAGTACAGTGTCACCATGGTGACACTGTACTACTTGTGGGGGGTGATGAAGATTTTTCTTTTCTTTTATGGTGATTGCTTTTACACCCATATAGGATGTAAAAGCAATCATTTCTCCTTCTCTCTGTCTGCATTCTTGCACTCATTGAGAAGTACTGAGTGAGCTGTGATTGGTCACAGCTTGTCACATGGTACAAGGCTGTTATGAATAGCCTTGTACCATGTGACCTCTGTGATCATTCACAGATTTCACACGTAGTAAGCAATGATGTCACAAGTGACATCTTGCTTACTGCTTTGTATGTGATCACTGATTGGCCAATCAGTGATCACATGATCGGAACCTCATACAAAGGTCCCGTCCGACGATCGGTGTTGCACTGTGTCTGGAGGACACAGCGGGCACCGGATCGCGGTGCTGCGCGCTCCCAGGGAGCGCGCACAAGCAGGGTGCGGGGAGGCCGTTTAGAAACGGCCACCCGATCCTGCAGTGCCACCGTCCGGCCGTTTATATGCAACGGCCAGTCGGGAAGTGGTTAATAACTGTATTATAATCAGAATGGAGTGAAGTGCACAGCTACTCCAGGGCTATTGTTGAGCCTTTTTGCTGAGAACAGAGGTCCATTCAGTTCAACCTATGTGTGTGTGTATATGTGTATGTAATGTTAATTCTCTAACAATTCCCATAGTCCTGTATATTCTGCTTCCTGAAGACATCATCTAAAACTTTTTGAAGTTGTTAACACTCTCAGCTAGTAGCACTTCTGGGGGTTACTACCCTTTTAACAATATAAGGTAAATCTCCTTTCTTATAACATCAAATTATGATCCTGTGTCCTCTTCAGTAGCCTTAGTGTAATCAGTTTATCACCGTTATTGGAGTCACCTTTGTAACTGTAATCATATCCCCTCTTAAGTGCTTTAGAGTGAATAACTGGAATCCATGCAATCGATACTCATAGATGAGGTCCTCCAACCCCCTTATTCCTTATTCATCCTTATTCATTTTGTTGCCCTTCTCTGAACTCTTTCTATTTTAACAAAGGATCTGTGGATCAGTAATCAAAACCAACCTGTATATTTAAGATAAGGCCAAACCAGTATTTTGTAAAGGCGTAGAATTGGATTATCTCTGGAATGTATGTCCTTTTTAATGCATGAGAGTATTGTGCTAGCTTTGTTAGCTGCTGCTTGGCATTGCATTCTATTGCTAAGTCTGTGATCTACAAGCACCCCCATATCTTTGTTCATCACTGATTCCCCCAGGGGGAGCATCTCTTGTGTATTTTACATGTGTATTTTGGCATCCAAGTGCATAACTTTACATTTCTCAATATTGAGCCTCAGCCGCCATGTAGCTGTCCTCTATTTTATCAAGGTCTTTCTGTATTGAGGTGACATCCTGTGCCAAATATACAGTATTTCCCTGCATAATTTGATATCATCAGCAAACACTAAAAACTGATCTTTTAATTCCAACCTATATATCATTAATAAACATGCTCAACAGCTTTGGCCTCATGACAGAACCCTGGAGTACACCTCTAAAACTTTAAACTATTTACAGTCATTTATCACTACTCTCTGGACCTGTTCATGTAACCAGTTTCCTATCCATGTACTGTATATACAATGTTGTCAAATCCAACAGACCTAATTTTATAGAGTAAACATTTTTGAGATACAGTATCAGAGCCTTAGCATAATCTAGATAAAAATTGTCTACTGGACTTCTTCCATCTGATTTCTCATTTAATGTCTCATAGAATGATAACAGGTTGGTCTGACAAGAACAGTCTTTCATATATTCATTCTGATTGTCACTCTTGATACCTTTATCGCAGACACATTTTTGTTTATAGTACCTTACCGTTCCCTCAAATATTTTGCATACTAATGATGTTAGGCTGAGTGGTCTGTAGATTCCTGGTGTACATCTCGATCCTTTTTTTGTCAGTTAGTACCACATTTACTCTACAAAAATCACTTGGTACCATTCCAGTCAGTAAGGTGTCTTTAACAATTAGGAATAGCAGCTTGGCTGTAACTGAGATCAGTTTCCTAAGGACCCATGGGTGTAATCCTTCTGGACCTGGTGATTTCTTAATGTTAAAGTTATCTAGATTCCTTTGTTTCTTGTTTTCCGTCAGCCACAGAGGTATCATTGGTGAAATGTCATTAGTCATTTTTTTTATCTGTAAAAACTTAAGTAAAAAAGAAGATTTAATACATCTGCCTTTTCCATGTCATTTGTGGCCAACTTCCTGTATTTATCTGTTATGGGACCATAACCTTTTTACATTTGACATATACAGTATGAAAAAAGAGGTCTGTACCTGTTGTTGGGGTGTGAACTTCCCAATTATCCATGAATTATATTCTGCCCCTTTTTGTGGGAACTGCTGCACATGGATCCAAGAAAAAAGAAAAAAGCCCAGGTACTTAGAAACATATCCAGTAATTTGGTTGTACATGCTGATAATTCAAGAGCTGCAGGACCAGTATGTTGGCCATGAGCATTCAGTGCAGAAATGATGTGATGATGGGATGTGCAATAGCATGAATTTACTTGTTTTGCAGAGATGTTATAATAGAGAACTGGCAATATTGGGATACAGCCTGATAAGTTAGAGGAAAAGTGTCATAGGTATTGGGACTTCCTTTAGTAAATTTGCTTGTACCTTTTTCCGTACTCTTCTAGTGCTCTTTTAGTGACTGGCCCCTGATCATGTATAAGGCAAACAGCATGCAAGAAAAACCAGAAGGGATTTTCCAGAGAGTAGGGTAGGGTCGTTTTTGACAGAGTAAAGGATGACAGCTTTGTATATGCTGGATGAGCGAGGAAGACCTCAGATATGTGTGCCACAATGGCCAAGGCTTCAGTTTCACTTAAAAATATTGAAGAGTGCAATAAAGTTGTCTCCAAGCAAAATAGAAAAAAAGCATTACACACCAGAGAGTTACTTGAACTATAACCACCCAAGCATGCACTGTGGAGCCCAATGCCTCCAAACAACCGAAATGCAGAAGACGAAGTTCCAGAGACATCTTCTTTGGGAAACCTCTCTGCTTTTCCTCCAAATTCCCAGATCTTGTCTCTTCCGTGACACCATCATTAGAATCCATATCGACAAAAATTGATGACCTTAAAATCAATAAGGATTTTAATAAACAATTTTATTAACAAATATGGTTGACAATAGAATCAGATTGTTATTGTTCATAAATAAAATAGCAAAGTATTTTGTCAAAACAGGCCTTAATTTTTTTTTATCTGAAAATATGGATTTTGGTACAGGTTGTAGAAAAATAGAGAGAAAACAAAGGAATAAGCCATTGTGCTGAACAATATAAATAGGGGGAACAACTGCAAGTGGACTGGTAAGAAACAAATCTCCCTTGATGTATGCTGATGCAAAACATGCAATGCGTTTTAAATATATGCATGTGGGGTATAAACATCTTAAAAAAGGCCATCAAAATAAGAGATGAAAATACAAATAAAAATAAAAAATGACTAAAGACTCCTCAAAAAAAATAGCAAAGCAGTTCAAAACCATGGACTGACATGGTTCAAGCATCGTATTTTGTGTTTGGGTCAGAACTGTGTTGATCCAGTCAACAGAGCTAAGGGTCAAATGAACCTGATGTTTCATCAGTACTTACAAATGTTAGATGTGTGGTCATGGTATGGACATTAGACAACTAGTATTCATAAAGCATGGTAAAAATGGTCTAAAACAAGCCATCACTGACCTTGGTAGCTGTAGCAACCACTGAGTAACTCATCCTCAATGCTTTAAGAAGAAATGCTTTCTCTTTTGTTTTTTTATCATTAGCTCTAGCTAGGCCAGGTGTAGCATCCAGCCCCACTGCCTGAAACTTGTTAAAATCTATGATAGGTTGAAGTTGGACAGGACTCAATATTGTATTTGCATTTAGAACCTTATGCGTTGAGGGTTGAATGCCTGGAATGAAGAAGAACTAGACTCTAGATTTGACCTTGAATGCATAGGGCCCTAAAAGGGAGTACCACTTGATACTGAATTCAACCTCATCCAGTTGCAGCTTGCCATAGACTTTGACAGGCTGCTGACAGCAATGCTGGCAAATGCACCTGTCCCTCCTAGACAGAATAAAATACAGGAGGGACGCGCAGTACCTAGATTCCCCCATGTGCAAGGAACCTAACGTAAGCACAAAGTGGGAACACGGGAAGAGGGGTGAGAGCAGTGTACTTAGACCAAACTTGAATGACTCCATTGCTTCTCTTGAGAACTTTGAAAATATATTGCATTAAATTGCCTTAAATTGCATACATTGCATAACTTTTTTTTTTTTTTTTTTTTTTTAGTTTATTTACTCCTTGTTAAAAATATGTAGTCAAATGTCTATAGCCTGGTCTAAGTTCTAGTAAGATCTGTAAAACAACAATAGTTAACATTTTTGGGGTGGAGAAGAAATCATAGATAACTAGTAACAGAATTATAGGGCTCCGATTTAGAGGTATCTTTATTGCTTTAGCCAAGCTGGTTGTTACTTTGTTGCCATTAATAAAAAATCAAAGGGCAAATCCACACCAAATGATAGAAAGTGCACGTGGTATTGCAACATTTGTTACAGAGTGGAGAAAGAGTGGCATTGATGTAAGGCAGCCACTGGGGGAGGGGGGTATATTAGATCAAATATAACAATTTCAACTGGAAAAATGTATCCCTAGCAGATATCATCAATTTGGTATACTGGATAACCACATCCTCCCACTCCTCATTAGAAAGTGAAGGAATGTCAAGTTTCCACCTGTGAAAAAGCAATAAGGTCTTAGAACTGTGGTGAGTTATAAGGTAGGCAAAGACTGAAAAAAGGGGCCAATCAAGATCAGGGACCTTTAGGAGAGATTCTAGTGAGCTTGCTGGGGGATAGGAGGCTGGGGAAGCTGAGCCCTAATGGCATGTCTTAGTTGGAGATACCTAAAAAAGTATCAATTATAGTGGACAATTCTTTCCTTTAATAAAGTGAAGGAGTGGTGTTTTCCTATAGAGAAAATGTGACTAAGATTGTGACTACTTGCTCTACTCCAAATCAAACGGACACTGGAAAATGAGGGATAGTATGATTTTTCCAAAGAGGGGTATTTAGAGACCAGGCCACACAATCAAAGGTCCACTGAAGAACTATTATCCAAGCCCTCACAGTCGTCTTCATGGGTTGGGTATTAGCCTGACTGGAGCAAGGTCTCTTATGTACTAAGGACTGAAGCAGTTATGGGAATCTAGGTCTAGAGCAGGGTTCCTGTCAGGGAGGGTAAGCCACCAGTGTAGAGTAACCAAAGGAGATACCAAATAATAGAAATAGAGATTACACAAAGCCAGGCTGGCTTCATCTTTGGGGAACTATAATTTACCAAGAGCTAGTGAAGGTAGTTTAACCTGCTCCTAGAAAGGAGGTATGGAAGCAAAACATCTTTAAAGAGACCTAAACAGGGGACTGCCTAAACATATGTGTACATTTAGGGGAAACTATCATTTTAAATAACAGTTTCCCTGTCCAACAGGGAACGAGGGGGCAGACCAGACCTCACACTTAAATTTTGGTTCAGTTATACGGGGAGTGACTCTAAGATCCAAGACCTAGATTCAAGAAAAACATGGATGCCTATGTGGTTAATGGGCTGAACCCATTGCAGGGAGGTAGTACTAGATATTTTTTTTCTTTTTCAGATTTTTTTGCTGTTGTATAAAAAGAAAACAAAAAAATAAACACCTACGACATGTAGGTTTTGCTTTGTTCAGATTCGTTTTTCAGATGAAAATGTAATTTTTCGAAGGTTCAGATGTATACATGCAGATGATGTGATAATAGTTTGGGCCCATGGGGAAATCAATTAAATTCTCAAATTTGTTAGATAATTCAGATCTGAATAACACATGAATCCAAATTTCATTCCATTCGTTATTCTGGATGACACCAGTCGATATTGTCCAATCAGCGCCTGCCAGTTCTCTTGGTGTATTGAACTAGCATCCAAAAACATTGAATCCTTACGAATTGACAATATATAGAATATCTTGCAATTTTCCAGAAAAACTGCTATATTTTTCGAATCCACCTGAATTAACGAATATATAAAACAAATGTCAAGAAATTAATTTGAAAAGTGAATCAGTTTAACACAACAAATATGATGAAAGAACATTCTTCAATGAATGAATGCATCTGAAATTAAATGACAATTTGTGGCATGCACATGTCTAAAACACCTTTTTTTTTAATTGCAATGTTTTGTACTAGAAACATCATTTTAGTGCCATTTTAAATTGAACACATTATGAAATGTATGCTTTCAAGTAGAAGAGTTATCTCTTAGCTGCTTAGCTCAAGTTCATGGTGGCCTGTTTCTGGGAAATTCAGAGTGTTTACTCATGTCCATGGCTTATGATCGATACAATGCCATCTGTAATCCCTTTGTTTGGATCTATAGTTTTGTGATCTCTTTAGTTCTGGGACTTCTACAGCCAATGAGGGTGTGTTACCCCAACATAATCAACCATGTGTCCTGTGAAGTTCTTGCAGTAATAAAGTTGTCCTGTGACAACACAGAGAAAAATTAATTAGTCATTTTTTCCCTAAGTTTTTTTTCTCTTCTTGTGCTATTTTCATGAATTATAGTGTCATATATTTGTATTATATACTCCTTAGGGAACCTTCAAAAGTCAAAGGCTTTCTCTGTGTGCACCTCCCATGTGATCGTTGTAGCTTTGTTCTATGGGACAGCAATGATCATGTACTTTGGTCCCTCGTCTGATTATTCATCCAACAAGGGCAAATACATTTCCATTTTTTATGGACATAGACAGCTTCATGACGTCATCAAGCCCCTCCCCAAGGGTCATGACAAACAGAGTTACCAGGAGCTTGGAGCAGTGGGATTACTATATAAATACCTGGAGGTGTTACACTGGCACATTCTTTAGCATACAGCACCTAACAAGGTGCAAGGAAATGCATGAAAAAGGTGGCATACTTTGAAATGAATATTTCTCCATCAATGGAATTTCTGAGAACAACATTATTCACATTAGGCCTCCTCAAACCAGGAGCAGAAATTCCAAAAGATCCCAGAACTGAAATCCTGCAGAGTATAGTCTCCCTATGAAGAATATACAGGAGCAACAAATGTTATTTCACTACAAATATATATATATATATATATATATATATATATATATATATATATATATAAATATTTTATTATATCTTTTCATGTGACAACACTGAAGAAATGACACTTTGCTACAATGTAAAGTAGTCAGTGTACAGGTTGTATAACAGTGTAAATTTGCTGCCCCCTCAAAATAACTCAACACACAGCCATTAATGTCTAAACCACTGGAAGCAAAAGTGAGTACACCCCTAAGTGAAAATGTCCAAATTGGGCCCAAAGTGTCAATATTTTGTGTGGCCACCATTATTTTCCAGCAGTGCCTTAACCCTCTTGGGCATAGAGTTCAAAAGAGCTTCACAAGTTGCCACTGGAGTCCTCTTCCACTCCTCCATGACGACATCACGGAGCTGATGGATGTTAGAGATCTTGTGCTCCTCCACCTTCCGTTTGAGGATGCCCCACAGATGTTCAATAGGATTTAGGTCTGGAGACATGCTTGGCCAGTCCAGTCTTGGAGGTGTGTTGGGGGTCATTATCATGTTGGAATACTGCCCTGCGGCCCAGTCTCCAAAGGGAGGAAATCATGTTCTGCTTCAGTATGTCACAGTACATTTTGGCATTCATGGTTCCCTTAATGAACTGTAGCTCCCCAGTGCAGGCAGCACTCATGCAGCCCCAGACCATGACACTCCCACCTCCATGCTTGACTGTAGGCAAGGCACACTTGCCTTTGTACTCCTCACCTGGTTGCCGCCACACATGCTTGACACCATCTGAACCAAATAAGTTTATCTTGGTCTCCTCAGACCACAGGACATGGTTCCAGTAATCTGTGTCCTTAGTCTGCTTGTCTTCAGCAAACTGTTTGTGGGCTTTCTTGTGCATCATCTTTAGAAGAGGCTTCCTTCTGGGACGACAGCCATGCAGACGAATTTGATGCAGTGTGCGGTGTATGGTCTGAGCACTAACAGGCTGACCCCCCACCCCTTCAACCTCTGCAGCAATGCTGACAACCTCTGGATATGATGCTGAGCACGTGCACTCAACATCCTTGGTCTACCATGGTGAGGCCTGTTCTGAGTGGAACCTGTCCTGTTAAACCGCTGTATGGTGTTGGACATCATGCTGCAGCTCAGTTTCAGGATCTTAGCAATCTTCTTATAGCCTAGGCCATCTTTATGTAGCGCAACAATTCTTTTTTTTAAATCCTCAGAGAGTTCTTTGCCATGAGGTGCCATGTTGAACTTCCAGTGACCAGTATGAGAGAGTGAGAGTGATAACACCAAATTTAACACACCTGCTACGCATTCACACCTGAGACCGTGCAACACTAAGGAGTCACATGACACCGGGGAGGGAAAATGGTTAATTGGGCCCACTTTGGACATTTTCACTTTGGGTGTACTCACTTTTGTTGCCAACAGTTTAGACATTATTGGCTGTGTATTGAGTTATTTTGCAGGGACAGCAAATTTACACTCTTATACAAGCTGTACTCTCACTACTTTACATTGTAGCAAAGTATAATTTCTTAAGTGTTGTCACATGAAAAGATATAATAAAATATTTACAAAAATGTGAGGGTGTACTCACTTCTGTGAGATACTGTATATATTGTGGGGGTAGCTCAGGTGGGGGATCACCTTCCCTGGTAAAAAGGTAGTCCAAACAGAAGGGCTTTCGTAAAATCTGACTTGTCGTCAGTTTTATCTAAAAGGTTGCAAGCATCATAAACAAACAAAACAGAAAATAAACCCTTGTCATCCAGGCACTAACTAAACATAGGAGATTCCTCTCTCAAAGTTGAAGGGCTTCTCCCTGTCACCAACAAAATGAAACCAGCATGAAAACCTTTTCCTTTCTTGCACAATGCAAACTTTCATCCACAGCTCACTCAGATATGACACTCTGAGTACCAGGCCAAGAGCAACCACTTGCTCCAGCCCTGCCTGATTTATACCACCTGCTGGTGGTCATCAGTGGACCAAAAAATCCGGTCCGGAATCACCTCTGCGATAGTGGAACAGAAAACCCGGAGTGGACTCCACCTTAATCTCCCAGATATGATCGCATGTGAGGTGACACATAGGGGTTTATTTACTAAAGCTGGAGAGTCCAAAATCAGACTCCCTTCTGCATAGAAACCAATCAGCTTCTAATCTCAGCTTGTTCAATGAAGCTTTGGCAATGAAACCTGGAAGCTGATTGGTTTCTATGCAGAAGGGAGTCTGATTTTGGACTCTCCAGCTTTAGTAAATAAACCCCATAGCATCCATCGATCACCTCGCCTTTCATACTGTCACTATATATATATATATATATATATATATATACATATATATATATATACACTATATTGTCAAACATGTTGGGAATCCTGCCTTTACAGGCACATGAACTTTAATGGCATCCCAGTCTTATTCTGTAGGGTTCAATATTGAGTTGTCCCACCCTTTGCAGCTATAACAGCTTCAACTCTTCTGGGAAAGCTGTCCACAAGGTTTAGGAGTGTGTCTATGGGAATGTTTGACCATTCTTCCAGAAGCACATTTGTGAGGTCAGGCACTGATGTCGGGCGAGAAGGCCTGGTTTGCAGTCTCCACTCTAATTCATCCCAAAGGTGTTCTATCGGGTTGAGGTCAGGACTCTGTGCAGGCCAATCAAATTCCTCCATCCAAAACTCGCTCATCCATGTCTTTATGGACCTTGCTTTGTGCTCTGGTGTGCAGTCATGTTGAAACAGGAAGGGGCCCAAACTGTTCCCACAAAATTGGAAGTATGAAATTGTCCAAAATGTCTTGGTATGCTGATGCCTTAAGAGTTCCCTTCACTGGAACTAAGGGGCCAAGCCCATCACCCTAATCCCCCATCCACCAAACTTTACACTTGGCACAATGCAGTCAGGCAAGTACCGTTCTCCTGGCAACCACCAAACCCAGAAACGTCCATCAGATTGCCAGACAGAGAAGCATGATTTGTCACTCCAGAGAACATGTCTCCACTGCTCTAGAGTTCAGTGGTGGCGTGCTTTACACAAATGCATCCGACACTTTGCATTGTACTTGGTGATGTAAGGCTTGGATGCAGCTGCTTGGCCATGGAGACCCATTCCATAAAGCTTTCTACACACTGTCATTGTGCTAAGCTGAAGGCCACACAAAGTTTGGAAGTCTTTAGCTATTGACTTTGCAGACAGTTGGGCCCTGATTCACTATTGGGCGTGGGCGCATATTTATGGGCTTAAGCCCAATTTTCATGGGCGTCCGTCATTTTTTACCCTGCAACCTAATTCACTATTGAGCAGAGCCCATAAGCAGATGCCCAATCTAATTCACAAAGAGACACACGCCCGAAATCAGACTCACAAAACAGACTTGCTAAGAAGCAAGTCTAAAACCATGAAAAATCACTGCAGAGACATGTTCACTTAGAAATTTGCTTTGCCAAATATCAGGACTTCACTTTAAACAATATCTGCTATTTCCAAAAAAATTAAAAATGTGTTAAAAATCGTTTTTTTCAAGGAAATCGACACAGTAAAAATCTAGAAGCCCGTGCAGTGTCTTTGGCAGATACAACTGAGCATGTGCAGAACACATTTTAGACTTCTGCCATGGGCGTTTGCTTTTTAGCCACTGACTAATAGTGAATCTGATTGTGGATTCCTCTGAGAGCCGGCACTCACTCGCGACTATTGTGTTTAATAAACAGCACTCGGCATATCTTCATGTAATCTAACTAGATTTCCTTAGTTCTAGTGATTCTATTTTTGTTTCTTATCCTTTATAATTATTTCTGTAATGATTTTACTTATTTCAAAGGTCTAGATAATATATATTTTGACAGCTGAATGTAAAAATAAAGGTCCACAATAAAAAAAAAAAAAAAAAAAACAGCGTGGGTCCCCCCTCTCATCCATACCAAGCCCTTCAGGTCTGGTATGGATATTAAGGGGGAACTCCACGCTGAAATTTAAAAAAAAAAACAGCGTGGGTCCCCCTCAATATCCATACCAGACCCTTATCCGAGCATGCAGCCCGGCAGGTCAGGAAAGGGGGGGAACAAGCGAGCGCTCCCCCCCCTCCTGAACCATACCAGGCCACATGCCCTCAACATGGGGGGGTGCTTTGAGGCAGGGGGGCTCCCCCCCCCAAAGCACCTTGTCCCCATGTTGATGAGGACAAGGGCCTCTTCCCCACAACCCTGGCCGGTGGTTGTGGGGGTCTGCGGGCGGGGGGCTTATCAGAATCTGGAAGCCCCCTTTAACAAGGGGGCCCCCAGATCCCGGCCCCCCCCCTACGTGAACGAGTCTGCGGTAGATGCTCCCGCAGACTCCTTCACAAAAAAAAAAGTGTGGTGTAAAAAAAACACAGTACAGGGTCTTTGACAAGTCCTTTATTAAAACAATGTCCCCCGAAGTAGATCCAACGTCAATCACGGCGGCGGCGGCAGGGACCCGAAAAAAGAAAAAAAAAAAAAGGTTCCGCTCCCGTCGGAGGCTTCCAGCCATGTGAAGAAGAGGCTAGCTGACAGTTCTTATATAGGTATGGGGCGGGGCCAGCCGGGCACATCATCCCCGCCCCTTACCTATTTGAGAAATGTCACCCTGTCTCTCCGCTGAGGCTAACTAGCTGAATGCAGGAGACAGTCTGACATTTCTTATATAGCTATGGGGCGGGGCCAGCCGGGGACATCATCCGAGTGACCCGCCCCATGTCACATGCTTGCTGTTCCTGGCTGGCCCCGCCCCATAGCTATATAAGAAATGTCAGACTGTCTCCTGCATTCAGCTAGTTAGCCTCAGCGGAGAGACAGGGTGACATTTCTCAAATAGGTAAGGGGCGGGGATGATGTGCCCGGCTGGCCCCGCCCCATACCTATATAAGAACTGTCAGCTAGCCTCTTCTTCACAAGGCTGGGAGCCTCCGACGGGAGCGGAACCTTTTTTTTTTTTCTTTTTTCGGGTCCCTGCCGCCGCCGCCGTGATTGACGTTGGATCTACTTCGGGGGACATTGTTTTAATAAAGGACTTGTCAAAGACCCTGTACTGTGTTTTTTTTACACCACACTTAGTTTTTTTGTGAAGGAGTCTGCGGGACCATGTACCGCAGACTCGTTCACGTAGGGGGGGGGGCCGGGATCTGGGGGCCCCCTTGTTAAAGGGGGCTTCCAGATTCTGATAAGCCCCCCGCCCGCAGACCCCCACAACCACCGGCCAGGGTTGTGGGGAAGAGGCCCTTGTCCTCATCAACATGGGGACAAGGTGCTTTGGGGGGGGAGCCCCCCCTGCCCCAAAGCACCCCCCCATGTTGAGGGCATGTGGCCTGGTATGGTTCAGGAGGGGGGGAGGCGCTCGCTCGTCCCCCCCCTTTCCTGACCTGCCGGGCTGCATGCTCGGATAAGGGTCTGGTATGGATATTGAGGGGGACCCACGCTGTTTTTTTTTTAAATTTCAGCGTGGAGTTCCCCCTTAATACCCATACCAGACCTGAAGGGCTTGGTAAGGATGAGAGGGGGGACCCATGCTGTTTTTTTTATTATTTATTTAATTCACGGAAATAATTTAAAATTCAGCTGTCAGTGGGAAACCCCGATGACAGCTGAAACATTCCTTCTGTCCCTGCAGAGAGCTCCGCTATTATATTTGACATTAAAAAGTATAGAGACTGCAACATTGTATCCATTTGTATCCATTCCGGATATAGATGTTTTTATTCGGATACAAATAGATACAATGTTGCAACCTTTATACTTTTTAATGTCAAATATAATAGCGCAGCTCTCTGCAGGGACAGAAGTAATTACTTCGCTATTATATTTGCAGGCCGTAGATGGGGCGAAAATCGAACAATTTTTTTGCCATTGGTGGTAACGTCGGCCCATTGAACAACCGATTTTTTTTTTTTAACACGGTCAGTTTTCGCCCCATCTAAGGCCTGCATTTTTCTTTTTCTTATTCTTTTTTTTTATTCTTTTTCTTGCAGGCCATGGCTCATGTGCAGATTATTTATCTGTTAAAAGATCAGCCAATTTGCCGATCATTGCAGCTAAAATCGGCCGATCTGCAAAATCGGCCAATTTTTATCCAAATTTACCAATTAAAAAAAGTTGCAAAATCCCCAAAAATGGCTGACCAATTAACCCACTAACGGGCTGAAAATCAGCCGATTTTTTTTTGCGGACGATTTTAGACCCATGTAAAGCAGGCCATAGATGGGTCTAAAATCGGCCGATTTTTCTGCCGAAAAGAAAATCGAACGATTTTCGGGCCGTTAGTGGGTTAATTGGTCAGCTGTTTTTCGGGATTTTGGCACATTTTTTTTATCAGTAAATTTGGAACAAAAAATTTTCAACTTTACTGGTAAACAAAATATGCTAAAATCCCAAAAAATGGCTGACCAATTATCCCAATAACGGAAGAGGCCCTTGTCCCCATTAACATGGGGACAAGGTGCTTTGGGGGGGAGCCCCCCTTCCCCAAAGCACCCCCCCATGTTGAGGGCAGGTGGCCTGGTATAGTTCAGGAGGGGGGGCGCTCGCTCGCCCCCCCCTTTCCTGACCTGCCGGGCTGCATGCTCGGATAAGGGTCTGGTATGGATTTTGGGGGGATCCCCAAGCTGTTTTTTTTTATTTCAGCGTGGAGTTCCCCCTTAATATCCATACCAGATCCGAAGGGCTTGGTATGGATGGGAGGGGGGACCCCACGCTTTTTTTTTTTTTTTTTTACATTCAGCTGTCAGTGGGGAACCCCGCTGACAGTTGAAACATTAACACATGGCTGTCGCTCCTACAATCCCGCATGAGTTATGTTATCAACTCATGCAGCATTTTAGTAGCGAAAACCAATGCAGCGCTCATGTTTCAGCTGTCGGCGGAGTTCCCCACTGACAGTTGATGTAAAAGTATTGCAGGGAATTATAAACAATTTGTAAAAAACCCGGCGTGGGGTCCCCCCTCCCATCCATACTAAGCCCTTCGGGTCTCGTATGGATGTTAAGGGGTAACTCCACGCTGAAATTAAATAAAAAACAGCATGGGGTACCCCCCAAAATCCATAACAGATACTTATCTGAGCATGCAGCCCAGCAGGTCAGGAAAGGGGGGGGGGGACAAGCGAGCGCCTCCCCCCCTCCTGAACCATACCAGGCCACATGCCCATACCAAATTATTCAAACATTTGTAAACAGACCAATTAACTGAAATGGTTTGGCATTTGTACCCCAAATATGACGTTCCCTGAGGCATTGGTAAACCGAGGTACGCCTGTATTAGTATTGCAATCCTTTGTATTGGGATACATAGAACCATCATACATGTGAATTGGCAACATAGCACAACATTTGTGTCACATTGGAGATATCTGGTAGTTACACTGAACTTGCCCAGGGACCTAAGATTGATTCACAGCACAGAAATACAGGCTGGATTAGCAATGTAGCTCCGTGGATTAGTGGTTAGCACTACTGCCTCACAACTCTAGAGTTGTCGGTTTGAATCCCAACCACGGCAAGGAAGTAGTATGATCTCCGTGTGTGGCTGTCTTCAAATAGATGTTCTGGCAACATCTTTGCTTTCTGTCTAAGTGATCCCTAAAATGTGAATTAGAATGAGGCCTTGTCTGTTGAAACACCTTCAAAGCTGCACCTTATGTGAATGTCATACAATGGGGTAAGATAAGAGCCTGGAGCACTAATAGATTTGATAATGATGGTTTACACTCAACCCACTTTTGTGAAGGATTTGGCAAGCAAAGAGCTGACAGAGAGAGAGAAGAGCGAGCCAGTGAGATGAAGAAGAGGGAGCGAGAAAAACATACTGAAGAGTGATAAAGAGAGACATACAGAAGAGTGAGCGAGAGAGAAGAGCGAGCCAGTGAGACAAAGAAGAGTGAGCGAGAGAGAAAAGACTTGGTTGGTGAATCCACACATCAAACTTGTCACAAATACTGGTATGGATTTTTCCACCAAATGCAAAGCAGACCGCACGCCTTCAAAGATTTATTTCCTTTGTTAATTCTCCTGCTTCGTTCACACTATATGCAAATGAAAATTACTGTTTAAGTTGCCAATTTTACTGTGTTTTCTAGAGAATTACTAACTAGTTGTGTTTTCAATTGTGTGTAGCATTGCGATTTCTATTTGAGTCTAGATGTTAAATTGCTAATAAATGGCCAAAATCTTCAAATACCTTTGAACTCTCACTGCAACAAATGGCGTATGTTAATACACTCACATTCACATTCATTATATCCAATATCAGGTACCATGTCAATTCACAAATTGCACCTGAAATTGCACACCCTGGATGTGACTTGTCATGTGATTGGCATGGCCAGCAGCTTGCTCTTTGCATGGCAAATTGCACCCAATGTTACTGGGGGCCAACACCACTGTCACATCTAATCCGATGCGGCAATTGCCCAACTTACAGTGAAGTTGCACGAGTTCACAATCCAATTGGATGTGAACAGAGCCTACAGTGGCCAATAGGGTGCGACTTGGTCTACGATTTGCAAGTCGCCTGTAATGCCAATTGCATGGCAATCGCAAACAATGTTACTGGGGGCTACCCGGTCACATTAAAGCAGATTTCTAAGTGGTGTTATTGACACCACAGTCACATCATGTGACTTGCATAGAAGTTGCATGATTTCAAAGTTAGGGTACATGGTGATTTCAAGTGCAATTTGCAAGACAATCGACACCGATCTCTCAGCAAATTGCATGAAAAGTAGTGTATTCATTACTCTATTATTACTTGCGGCTCCAACCAAGTTTGAACCACAACAATATGAACGCTCCAATAGTGTGCACATTGAGTGGGACTTGGCATGTGATTTGCACAACATGCAAGTTGTAAATCGTCTGCAAAGTCGCACCCTATTGTCTGCTATTAGAGTGACCACATGGGTGCGTTTCAAACACTGATTTCTATAGTAGTACATGTACTACTTTAGTGGCAATTTGCATAGAGATCTGTGTCAGATGTCTTGAAAATTGCATTAAAATGGTCAACTTTACTGTAAGTCGCAGGATTTGTAAATCAGCTTTGCCCAGAGTGTAATGTTTGGTGATGTTTGATTTCTGGAGTGTTTTGCCAATTGATGGGAAATTCACCATACTAGTCAAATCGATTTGTCATTTTCAGTATTGCATACAAGATGTGGTCATGTGACTGTCTTAACTCATGCGAGAATCTGGAGGGAATTGTGACCATAGTAGCAATAACGGTTCCAATTGGGGTTCCCTTTCACATCCCTGCTCAATGTTCTGTTGTATGCTGCACACGTACATTTCACTGTATATTTCTTTCTGATTTGTGGGGCCTGTATACCAAGGGTTAATGCAGGTAGGAAGCGGATTCATCAGGTGAAAACACTTTCACTGACCAAACTAAGGTCAGTGGTGGGTGTGGCTTCATTGGGTGTGGGGCCTTGTTTGGCGTGCTCCAAATACAACCTAGCTTATATAAAGATGTGCAGTAGGGAGTGATTTGGCCTGTTACTAGGCCGGGTGGTTTGTGACTAAGTCCTTGCTTGTAGTGGTTTGGGGGAGGAAGAGATTTTGTGCTGAATTGCCCCAGACACCACTCAGGCTGTGTTTGGAAGTGGGCTGGAAATGTTTGCATAATTTTGGCCTTGTAAAGTGTTTGTGTGTTATTGCACAATGATTGTGTTTTTTCTCTTTGCATTGAAAGCCTCACACATGTCAATCGTTTTGTTTAAAATCTGCCCTTGTTTTAATTTTGCTTGCTTATTTAGACTCCAATGCATTTTTCTGACAAACCTGCTGACAAATGTATGTGTAGGGGATTTGTAGAGGTGGGAGGGGATTTGTAGAGGTGGGAGGGTTTTTTTTTCACATGCTTTGTTTTCTTGATATTTTGATCTGAAGACTTTTTTTTTGTGAATGGATCTTCATACTAAGTGATTGATTGTGTAAGTAAATCCTATGTGCATGAAAATGTTGCTTGATTCATCTTCCCCTTTGTTTCCTGCTATAACCTGAGCACACACAGTTCACTAGAAGTATCTTTAGATTGTAAGCTCTTATGAGCAGGAGTGTTTTATTTTTGCCACATCAATCCTATTTTTGTGACTCACCAAGATATTGACTGTACCTACTTGTTCCTGCTGACCAAATAAATGACGATATATTTGATCAATAAATATTTGACCGATGTTTTTGTGTTTTTTATGTTCAATATATGAACAACCTTAATAGTTACTTTGTATACTTATATAATCTGCTCAAATGTAGCTTGTAAGAGCGTGAATATGCAAGTGGGTGCAAACTGGCTTTTTCAAAACCAAAAAAAAAACCCACTTGCACCACAATATTGTTATGTACTAATGAATGTCACATTCACTGTGCAGCCAGCTACAGGTTTTCTACAATTTGATTTACAGTAATAAAATAGTCCACACTTTGTTGATTTTTGGCCTTTGGCAACAAATATTAGCCAAGGTTAAAAAAAACAAATCAATAAGAAACACACATTTGCGAAAGCTATCATAGCCGCACATAAAAATGCGCGATCGCAAACAAATAAGCACCAAACAGGTGTCCGCATGGAGCATGAACGGCTATCCTGGAAGTCCGTCATCACGTGCGCGCGCACCCGGAAGTGGTTGTGGGGAGTGTAAGTGGATGAGAAGTGGTTGGAGGTTTTGTGTTGGTTGAAAATTTTGATAACCTTATTGGCATTTGGACATGGCGAGAGCACAGTTCTCAACTGAGGAGATGATCCTTATATGTACAGTAAGTGTGGCCATTGCAAACATGTTTATAACATGTGAGGGACAGGTAATTGCAATTTTGTGGGTGGAGCCTAGCAGAATCTCACTTGGTGCACATGCTACTTATCTGTACATTAGCTCCTGGGTATTGATGGGTCAATGATATTAACCACTTGCCTACTGGGTACTCCTACCCCCTTCCTGTCCTGGCCAATTTTCATCTTTCTGCACTGTTACCCTTTGAATGACAATTGTGCGGTCATGCCACATTGTACCCATCTTAAATTTATATCGGTTTTTTCAGACAAATAGAGCTTTCTTTGGGTGGTATTGACTTGCTGCTGTGTGTTTTACTTTTTGCTCGATAAACCACAAAATAGCTCATAATGAATAAAAGTCTGTTTATATTATAACATTTGGTAAACTGGTAATTTAGCAACACTGATGTGCGTTGATGAGGCAGCACTGGTGGGTGGCACTGCTGGCCACAGGTGGGCGTAACTGTTGGGTGGCACTGGTGGGCACTGATCATCGGGGCCGACCCCTGCTTTGATAACTGCTGGTTCTCGGCAGTACTTTCCACACATTCTGATAGCGTTATGAAAGTGCAGCCAAGACCCGGCAAATGCATTTCCCGGTGATCAGCGTGTCATTGGACATGGCTGATCACATGGTAAAAAGCCGTTGTGATTGGCCTTTACCACATCACGTGATCAGCTGTGTCCTTAGGACACAGCAATCACGGAGAGCGCGTTCTGCCAGGATGTCATATGACGCCCTCCCAGAGCTGCCTGGATGCAGTGTAGCGTTATTTGGCTATCTGCGGTCGCCAAATAGGTAACCAGCTAGGCCTTCATGGCTAATCTTTGAATATCTGGACATGTATACTGCGTATAATGCATTACATTCTACAATGTGTTGGTGTACATGGTATTACAGTGTGCAATGCGTTGCTGGATTCTGCATGACAGTGGACAGCGTATCACAGTGTGCAATGCGTAGCTCCATCCTGCATGACAGTGTACAGTGCATTACAGTCTACAATGTGTGGGTGTACACGGTATTACAGTGTGCAATGCGTTGCTGGATTCTGCATGACAGTGGACAGCGTATCACAGTGTGCAATGCGTAGCTCCATCCTGCATGACAGAGTACAGTGCATTACAGTCTACAATGTGTGGGTGTACACGGTATTACAGTGTATTACAGTGTGCAATGCGTTGTACACTGCAGTGTGCACTAAAGCATTTTACACTCATGCACTGTACACACTAAAGCATTTTACACTCATGCACTGTACACACTAACGTATTTGACATTTTTAGTGTGCAATGCGTTAGTGTGCAATGCCTTGGACAGTACAATACATGTGCATACCCTGAAAAAGGGTCCTGCACATTTTTGGCCCGGATGCGGTGCAATTTGAGGTGTGCAAAATGTTTGTCTCTAATTGCAACGCACACAAATTGCATGTGATTTGCCCAGGAGTGCGGTGTTATACCACAATGCATGTATGTGAAGCCAGAATAAAAGGATGTGGATTTTGTCTATTTTTACTTGCGTATGTTAACATTATGGAAGTGCATTATTCTTCTGTTTAACATGCTATAGAAATGCAACATGCATTTGGATGGAGTGTTTTTGTATGTGCATTTTGGAAGTATTCTAAACACACATTGACCCTAGGGCCACACCATATCTTATGCAGGCCATAGATGGGTCGAAAATTGGCCGATTGTTCGTCCGGAAATAAAATCGGCCGATTTTCGGATCGTTAGTGGGCTATTTGTTCGGCCGTTTTTCGGTATTTTGGCAGATTTTTTTTTCCGGTAAAGTTGGAAAAAAAAACGGCCGAATTTGCCGATCGGCCGATTTTCGCGGCAATGATGGGCAAATTGGCCGATTTTTTACTGATAAAAAATCTGCACATGAGCAGTGACCTGCAAGAGGAAGACAAAAAGAAGAAAAAGAAGAAGAGGATGAAGAAGAGGATGATGATGAAGAAGAAGAAGAGGATGATGATGATGAAGAAGAAGAAGAGGATGAAGAAGAAGAAGAAGAAGAAGAGGATGATGATGAAGAAGAAGAAGAAGAGGATGATGATGATGATGAAGAAGAAGAAGAGGATGATGATGAAGAAGAAGAAGAAGAAGAGGATGATGATGATGATGATGAAGAAGAAGAAGATGAAGAAGAAGAGGATGATGATGAAGAGGATGATGATGATGATGAAGAAGATGATGAAGAAGAAGAGGATGATGATGATGATGAAGAAGAAGAGGATGATGATGATGAAGAAGAAGAAGAAGAAGAAGAAGAGGATGATGAAGAAGAAGAGGATGATGATGATGATGAAGAGGATGATGATGAAGAAGAAGAAGAAGAAGAAGAAGATGATGATGAAGAGGAGGATGATGATGAAGAAGAATAAGAGGATGATGATGAAGAAGAAGAAGAAGAGGATGATGATGATCAAGATGATGAAGAAGAAGAGGATGAAGAAGAAGAGGATGAAGATGATGAAGAAGAAGAGGATGAAGAAGAAGAGGATGATGATGAAAAAGAAGAAGAGGATGATGATGAAGAAGAAGAAGAAGAAGAGGATGAAAAATGAGAGGAATTCCAGTATGGCAAAAAGTGTCCCTGCAGAGAGCTCCGCTATTTCTTTGACAGTTCCTTGACATTTACAGCGGTTGCAACATTGTATCTATTTGTTTCCGAATAAAAACATCTGTATCCTAAATGGATACAAATAGATACATTGTTGCAACCGCTGTAAATGTCAAGGAACTGTCAAAGAAATAGCGGAGCTCTCTGCAGAGACACTTTTTGCCGGCTGTAGACGGGATGAAAATCGGCCGATTTTTTTTTTTACCATTGCTGGCAACGTCGGCCGCTTGAACAACCAATTTTTCATTTTTTAAAAGAAAAATCGGCCGTTTTTCTCCCCGTCTATGGCCTGCATAAGCATTAGTGTGCCTGGGGGAGGGGGGGACCTTTGGCCTTTCCAAACACAGTAGATGCTCCAAGAATGTTTCCTTGAACTCTTGAAATGGTTAAAAAGGAAAGACACTCTAGATAGCCTGCACTGAGAATTGACTGTCATGATGACGTGTCAATGATTATTTGCTCTCATTTTTCAGGAGTGGTACTGCTTGCGGTTGAAGCTGGTAGAAATCCACCTTCACGTCCTCCACTCACCTTCACTTGTGGCCAGTGGATATTTTGTGGCCGCAGGCAAGAACTGGCATCGAGGACCTGCATAATGACCCTGGCATGCCAGAGGTGGTTTGGAAGCAGCACAGCAATTTGACCATCCCTTTCCTCTATGTTGGTTTTAGGGTGCAGAATTGCTTCTCGTTCGTGAACGGACTGTCGCCGGATATCAGAGTCCCCATATTTTCAAGATATGTTTTAGCCATGTTGGCTTATTTTTATGTTATTTTCCAAGTGTGTCGCACCTAACCGCACAATAGTGTGGTGCCATGCGTATTTGTGGCTGTGAATGGGGCTGTTTTTAATAGACGTGTGTAGGTGCAACAACGTTTTCATCATGGTACCTGCGCACATCTACATAGGGCATTGCATTTCTTTGCTGTGCTGGAAAATGTGTGTTCTTGCATGCGTTTCTGCACCACCAATGGTGTGAACAAGTCCTAAGGGCTGGTTCACACTATAGAAACAGTCTAGATGTGTTCCTGATGGGTTTTTTTCATGCCCTTTTGGCCTGCATGTTTAGTGTGTTCCAGTACATTTTGAATGCGTTTTGGACATGTTTACATTGCATTTTTATATCCCTTCCACTTATTTTTTTATATTTTCTTTGTATTCAATGTAGTTAGGGACATGTGCGTTTTAGTACATTCAAGGACGTTTCAATGTGTTCCAGTACAGTTCTGTGCAGAAACAATGCAGCGTGGTCAACTTTGTTTACAGCACCTGCAATGCACTGAAAATGCAAGTGCTGATGTGAACTATGACATTGACAACCATATAACCTTCTTTCTGTGCGTTTGTGATGCTGAAAAAGCAACTGAAACACATGTAGTGTGAACTGGCCCTAAAGGTTATTAGAGGTCAGGGAACGGGACTGACCAGGAATTGTGAATTCAATCAGACTAGTGGTGAGATACAATCAGCAATTGTATAATAATGTGAGATCTGAGCTGTAGCTGATAGAAAATGAGACACATTCACTTGATCAGTAAATAGATAGTTAAAGAGTGGGGCGGTGATCCATAGATTTGCATATGGGACAGGTGATGGCGGGGTGGGGGAGGGGGTCAAGTTGTATAAGGAGACAGATTTAAAAGAGAAAAATGTTACAATGAAATATACATGGCATGAAACTTGCACATTTCCTAATTGGCAGAAGAGTACATTCATCCACTTTCTAGTCATTAGGCAAAATCATAATTGTTTGATCAATATTCCTGGCACTGACACAACCCAGAAAATTGATCTCCATTTTTTAGGATGTAGCCATGACCGGGATTAGAACCCATGAGCCAAGTGCTGTAAGTTCTGAGCTCTAACCACTAAACCACTGTGGGAGACACAGTTTGAGTTATAATGTAGAATAGTTCCATTGTTTGAAAATGATAGAGCGAGCGCTGGTCACATGATATAGACTAGTAAAATGGTAATACACAAGATAAATATAACCACGAACAGTAGTGCATGAACTCGTGAAAGGTCATCCACCCCTGTGACAGTGTACTACACTATTGAGCACCTTTCTGGCTCCTGTGGCTGAGCTAATTCCTCCCCAGGACCATTTGGGCACCCACCCTGATGGATGGATGGATGGATGGAGCTGGATGACTAACCCATAACTGCCAGCATACCGCTGCACCCCCAGATGTGTGATGTGTATAACCCATGCACATTAATACTTTTGTTCTGGTGAGTGTAGACCAGTCCCAAGGGTGGTTTACCTTTCACGAGTTCATGCACTACTGTCCGTCACGGAGAGACCACACGTGCCATTCATAGGCACTCTCTGAGTTGGTACTCTCACACCAAGGACATTCCATTATTCAGGAATGATTCTATGAACTTATTTTAGCACCATTTACAATATTACATCATTGTTGCAATTCTTTGCACTTTTTGGTTTTTACATGCGTTCATTATTGATCACATGCATTTATAGCGCTGCACTTGTCTTTACCATAGAATAGTTACGTGATTAAAGAGAATGAAGATATATAATTATATTGGGAAATTAGAAGTATATAAATTATTTGAGATATAAGTGTGTAAATGTTTAACATTTGAGTACAGAATGTTTGACATTCATTAGTAAATGCATTAGTTTCCTGATCATTTTGGAGACACAGCAAGAAAATAAATAGAAGAAAATAGAAAATTCTAATACAGGTGTACTTATAACATTCTAAGAATTCTTTTGCCATCATGAAAACGCCAATGTAAATAAAGCCCGCGCTTGTGCGCCATCTAGCGAACATATCCGGTATTGCACCTAAAAATGTGCCAGTGATAGCAAAGTAGTCAATAGACGCTCGTCAATGAGCTTGCTAGACGCTGGTCAGACGACTGATTGATTGACCGGAGTCTGCCTGAATGGTCAGTCTCTGCTATTACACTCACATCTTAGTGAATCAGGGCCTTGGTGACTTCTGTGCACTGTGTGCTTCAGCATGTGCTGACCCCGCTCTGTCATTTTACGTGGCCTACCACTTCGTGGCTGAGTTTCTGTTATTCCCAGTTGCTTCCACTTTGTTATAATACCACTAACAGTTGGAATATTTAGTAGCAAGAAATTTCATGGATGGACTTATTGCACAGGTGACAACCTATCACGGCACCACGCTTGAATTCACTGAGCTTCTGAGAGTGACCCATTCTTTCACAAATGTTTGTGAAGCATGCCTTTGTGCTTGACTTTATACACCTGAGGTCATGGAGGTGATTGAAACACCTGAATTCTATGATTTGGAGGGGTGTCCCAGTACTTTTGGCTATATATATATATATATATATATATATATATATATATATATATATATAGTCATAAAGTCATAAAGGGATGAACATGGTCAGCAACAATACTCAGGTAGGCTGTGGCGTTGAAACAATACTCAATTGGAATTAAGGGGCCCAAAGTGTGCCAGGAAAATATCCCCCACACCATTACACTACCACCAGCCTGAACCGTTGATACAAATGCAGGATGAATCCATGCTTTCATGTTGTTTACTCCAAATTCTGACCCTACCATCTGAATATCTCATATGAAAACTAGACTTATCAGATAAGGCAACATTTTTCCAATCTTCTATTGATCAATTTTGGTGATCCTTCATGAATTGTAGCCTCCTGTGGTCCATCTACTTCAAGGTTTGACGTGTTGTGTGTTCAGAGATGGTATTCTGCATATCTTGGTTGTAATGAGTAGTTATTTGAGTTACTGTTGCATTTTTATCATCTTGAAACAATCTGCCCATTCTCTGACTTCAACAATCAATTTTTGTCCATTTACTCCTTTTCAGACCATTCTCTGTAAACCCTAGAGATGTTTGTGCGTGAAAATCCCAGTAGATCAGCAGTTTTTGAAATACTCAGACCAGCCCGACTGGCACCAACAACCATTCCACATTCAAAGTCACCTAAATCCCCTTTCTTCCCCATTCCAATGCCTGGTTTGAACTTCAGCAAGTCGTCTTCACCACATCTAGATGCCTAAATGCATTGAGTTGCTGCCATGCAATTGGCTGATTAGCAATTTGTATTACCAAGCAATTGAAAAGGTGTACCTAATAGAGTGGCCGGTGAGTGTATACTGGAAGATTCAAACCTTGTATCCAGTTTGAATTCAGTGTAAACAGAGAGCAATCTTAACCAATCACTTAAAAACCTTCAGGTCTGGGTCAAGCATGGGGTCTGGGTTGTCACAGCAAAGCCAACTAATTTGCAGTTCATGGAGCTGGGTGAACTAATGTGGTTGTAATCCTAACAAAATGCTCTTCTCCCTTGATGATATATAGCACAGTGCTACTGCAGTGTTAGTTGGCCCTTTCCATGTTGTACAATACCTGGTTGATCCTGCCTGTTACTGTGTTCTTCTGTTTAAACTGACCATGCTAATCATGGCTGCTAATCAATGATAGCATGGTCAGATTACATGTTTTTCCCTTTGCAGCTGCTCTTTTCTTTCTTTTTGGCATGTTCAGAAAAACAGCACACATATTGCTCAGCCAATCAGTACACAAGGTCAGAGTGTAGAACTTCCTCTGCTGATGTAATTACATACATCAAAGAGGAATATCAGCCCATCCCACTGGAGTCCCTGTGCTGGGGAAAAAGAGAGATAAAACCATATGACATCACAGAAGCTGTACAACAAAAGGTACTTGGAGAAATCACAAAAAACAAGTGCCATTACTATTGCCCTGCAAGAGGACATATGATGGCAGTTCAAAGCTGAGACTTTACAACCACTTTAAAACACACCAAAAAAATGATGATAACTTACTTATTCACCAAGAAATGTAATCAGTAAATAACGGCACTAGATTTTCGCTAAGCCATTAATAAAAAGTACCCCCCCTCCAAAAAGAAAAAAACGCCCTTCAAGATACATTCATGAACCATGTCATCCACCACTAAAGTTCCACATCTGTCATGATGAACAACACCTGCTGATCTACCAAAAAAAAAAAATCATTGACCACTGTCACAATGTTCTCCCACTGCTACAGTCCCACTGAAAGACATCTCTTAGACTCTACTGGTAAATGAAAGAAAAAGGGGCAGAGTCTCCAAGGTGATGTCTTAAGAAATTATGGTCATGTGATGGTAGCACAATTTCAGCCCCTTTGTTTTCCATCCGTTTCCTTAACAATCATTGACAGGAATAAAGCTGTCATATATAGCAGTGTAGAAATATCACTTCAATATATGTATATGGGCTCCCACTGAATGAGCAAAACATCAGGCATTCAGATGAACCCCTGAACAGCCAAAGTTCGACCTGAACTTGTGTTCAGACCAAACCTTGAGCTCAACCCTAATAGAAACTGATCATCAACTATCAACACTCAATTTTTTCTATAAAATGTGGCGTTTTCTCTTCATTTTTTTCGATCTTGGAATGTTTAGAGTACATTAGGCAGTTGATGCTGATAGTCCATCCAAAAGCTTGTTTTCTTTTTCATTAACTGAAAGAAAAATGTGCATCTAAACATGATATCACTCACAATCACCACACCCTACTATCCTGACAGATAAAATAACATTTTGATATTCATCGGTTAGGCCTATTATCACTATGTAAAACTGTCCTGCTGATAGAAAATTTCACACTACTGTTACATAGTTAGTCTGGCTGAAAAAAGACAAAAGTCCATCCAGTTCAACCGTAGAGAAAAAAAAGTTATAATCTTATACCCACAGTTGATCCAGAGGAAGGCAAAAAAAACCCCAGCAAAGCATGATCCAATTTGCTCCTGCTGGGAAAGAAATTCCTTCCTGATCCCCCGAGAGGCAATCAGATATTCCCTGGATCAACTTTATCTATAAATGTTAGTATCCAGTTATATTCTGTGTATCTAAGAAAAAATCCAGGCCTTTATTGAAGCAATCCAATGAGATACTGTGTTTTCTTCATTTATTTATTTTTTTTGTTGACTTTGTATGCCATTACAATAGGTAAATAAAAATAGTCAGTATGACATTACAAATCAAGATGCAAAATGAAAACTATTTAAAAAACAGTTAATTTTTTAGTAGCTGCATAAACACACATAGCCCTTACACAATGAGCTGCACAGACCGATAACACAGTTACATACTATAATTACATAGTTAGTCTGGTTTAAAAAAGTCCATCCAGTTTAACCCATAGAAAAAAAAATGTTCTTTTTTTTCCATAGTACGAAAGGTGATTTTGCCACAATTGTTGGATTGTTTAACCAAATTAAATGCTGGTGCATCCTTAAGACTTTTCATTCTTGACAGGCATGAGAGTATTGTCTGCTTTGGCAATTAGAACAAATTCATGAGATTTCTTCTGCTTGGCCTCCTTGTCATCACCACAACAAAGTAACCTGGACAAAAGACCTGTTGCTTTGACATCCAAATTATCCTCTTTAGATCTAGAGTTCTATTTGATTTTTTACCAGTGCAGAGCAATAGCTGTAAATAGTGTAAAAATAAAACCATAAAAAATAATACTGAAGGATGGCAAAGTGGCTGGGTCTTGGCCAGCGTTTGGCTTTCTTCACTATCAAAGTTTATGTTTCTGCTCTTTTTATCTTGTTTTAAAGACTTTTGGCCCCTCACTCCTCTTAATAAGACCTCATCTACAGGTGAAACTCGAAAAATTAGAATATCGTGCAAAAGTTAATTTATTTCAGTAATGCAACTTAAAAGGTGAAACTAATATATGAGATAGACTCATTACATGCAAAGCAAGATAGTTCAAGCTGTGATTTGTCATAATTGTGATGATTATGGCTTACAGCTCATGAAAACTCCAAATCCACAATCTCAGTAAATGAGAATATTACATGCAATCAATAAAACAAGGATTGTACATAGAACAATATCGGACCTCTGAAAAGTATAAGCATGCATATTGGTTTTGGCCCCTTTTGCAGCAATTACTGCCTCAATGCGGCGTGGCATGGAAGCTATCAGCCTGTGGTACTGCTGAGGTGTTATGGAAGACCAGGATGCTTCAATAGCGGCCTTCAGCTCTTCTGCTTTGTTCGGTCTCATGTCTCTCATCTTTCTCTTGGCAATGCCCTATAGATTCTCTATGGGGTTCAGGTCAGGCGAGTTTGCTGGCCAATCAATCACAGTAATCCCACGGTCATTGAACCAGGTTTTGGTGCTTTTGACATTGTGGGCAGGTGCCAAGTCCTGCTGGAAAATGAAGTCAGCATCCCCATAAAGTTCGTCTGTGGAAGGAAGCATGAAGTGCTCCAAAATCTCCTGGTAGACGGCTGCGTTGACCCTGGACTTAATGAAGCACAGTGGACCAACACCAGCAGATGACATGGCTCCCCAAATCAACACAGACTGTGGAAACTTCACACTGGACTTCAAGCATCTTGCAGTGTGTGCCTCTCCATTCTTCCTCCATACTCTGGGTCCTTGGTTTCCAAATGAGATGCAAAAGTTGCTCTCATCAGAAAAGAGGACTTTGGACCACTGAGCAACAGACCAGGTCTGTTTTTCTTTAGCCCAGGTAAGAAGCTTCTGACGTTGTTTTCTGTTCAGGAGCGGCTTGACAAGAGGAATACGACAACCCATGTCCAGGATCCATCTGTGTGTGGTGGCTCTTGATGCACTGACTCCAGCCTCAGTCCACTCCTTGTGAAAGTCCCCAGCACTTTTGACTGGCCTTTTCCTGACAATCCTCTCCAGGCTGCGGTCATCCCTGCTGCTTGTGCGCCTTTTTCTTCCACACTTTTTCCTTCCAGATAACTTTCTATTAATGTGCTTTGATACAGCACTTTGGGAACATCCAACTTCTTTTGCAATTACATTTTGAGGCTTTCCCTCCTTATAGAGGGTTTCAATGATGGTTTTCTGCACAACTGTCAGGTCAGCAGTCTTTCCCATGATTGTGATTCCTACTGAACCAGACTGAGAGACCATTTAAAGGCTCAGGAACCCTTTGCAGGTGTTATGGCTTAATTAGCTGATTAGAGTGGGACACTTTGAGCCTAGAATATTGCACCTTTTCACAATATTCTCATTTTCTGAGATTGTGGATTTGGGTTTTTCATGAGCTGTAAGCCATAATCATCACAATTATGACAAATCACGGCTTGAACTATCTTGCTTTGCATGTAATGAGTCTATCGCATATATTAGTTTCACCTTTTAAGTTGCATGACTGAAATAAATGAACTTTTGCACGATATTCTAATTTTTCGAGTTTCACCTGTATATCACAGGTCAGCAGTAAAGCAAATCTGCTACTTGTGGCCATATTAGTATGTGAACACTCCTTCTTTTCTAAAGCATGCTTTCTTTCCTGGACTGGGAGGTATAGGCATAGCTGGAACTTACTTGCTGGTTTGTATAGCACCTGCAGAATAAGTTCCCAGCCAACCTGTCAGTCAAGCTCATGATTTAGCTGTTGTCTGAGCATTAGGTTCTTTTCCTAGCCCATGTTATTTCCTGTTCTTTTTAAGTTAAATATTTATTTTTTCAGGTACTTATATAGCGCCGTCAATTTACGCAGCACTTTACATATATATATAGAACATTCCCATCAGTCCCTAACCCTCAAGGGGTGTACAATCTAAGGTCCCTAACTTACATTCATACATACACATACTAGGACCAATTTAGACAGGATCCAATTAACCTACCAGCATGTCTTTAGAGTGTAGTAGGAAACTGGAGTACCCAGAGGAAACCCACGCAGGCACAGGGAGAACATGCAAATGCCAGGCAGGTGGTGCCATGTCTGGGATTCAAACCAACGACCCTAGTACGGCCAGGCAGAAGTGCTAACCATTTAGCCACTGTGCTGCTTGAGTGCTTGTTTTTGCATTGATACTATATATGTCTCCCATGCTAGTGCCCAGCTCCCCATGCCCTTTGTTTGCCAATACCTTGCCTATTAGCCTTGAAAATAGCCATAATTGATTTTCAGGCTTGATTCACATATTTACATTTTGCTTTTGATTTTTGCAGTTTGTTCTGTGTTTTTCTCCACACGTTTTTGATGCAATTTTGCCGCATTTTGCATTTTGTTCTGCTCTTTTTTTTTTGTTAAAGGGAACTTTTTTTGTTGCTGGGCAGAATAAAGGCAAAACGCAAAATGAGGCAAAAAACGTAGCAAAAACGCACTACCATGCATTTCAGCAACTTCTCCATTGAACTCTATTGTAGCAAAAACGCTGCTTTTTGCTTTTAAAAAGGTCCCTGACCCTTTCCAAAAATACCGCAGCTCAGAAAAGCATAGATATGAACATGTTCCATAGGAAACCATGTTGAATGGACTGTAGTACGTTTCTGCAAAAAATGATAAAAACCGCATTGGTGTGAACGGAGCCTAAAGATTGTTTCCACCGCAGACTTCTGTGGGGTTCAGATTTAAGTTTTTCGGACTCTGCAATGGGTTTAATGAACACCCAAGAAACTGAACCCAGACATATTCAATCATTCCTAGCAGTCATATGTGTTAGGCCTGGTCATAGCTTTAAAATGAAGATTTGAGCTATTGATTGTTTGATATGTAAGACTCATTAGGGGAGTTTAATACAATTCAAACTTTTACAACCACTTGATTTATGACTACGAAATTAGTTGTATGACACTCAACAATATAGATTACTGTTGCCCCTTGGACAGTCAGCAGCTGCCTAAACACAAAAAAACACCACCTTCATTTTTATTTCCCCATTGACTGCAATACATTTTGAAAAAATTGTGACATTTTGTAGAAATCTCTTGATTTTTGCAAAGTTTTTGGGAAGTAAAAACTCGCAATTTCATATACGCAATTTGCACAGGTCATTCAAATTTTACATGTTGGTGGAATAACTTTTCCTTTTTGTAACTTTTTCTTCTTCTTCTTTGCAGATAAATAAGGGATTCCAAGAGTTCTTGATGGAGAAGTAATACAGGCTGTCCGACATCCACAGAAGGTTACAGAATGTTTATGGAAGTGGCACCATTGACATGAGTCACCAATGACAAGACATTGATCTTGTCAATGGTGCCATCTCTGTAAACATTCTGTATGACTGTCGGACAGCCTGCACCTCCTTCATCAAGAACTCAATGATGGTATTAACATGCAATGAAAAAGAAGAAAAAAAGTTACTATAGAGGAAGAGTTATGCTACCAACACGTGAAATGTGAATTACCTATGTAAGGTAATAAAAGGTTTTGCCCGCTTGAATTTTTATATATATACAGTTGTGTTCAAAATAATAGCAGTCAGACATCACTAACCTGATCAATCACTGTTTTTGGTAGAAATGATATTTCTACATGGAAAATAATTTACTAGCAGGTGTAGTAGAGTAATAGAAATCCAACAGACCCAACAGTCATGACATGCATGATGCTGATTCTGTGTAATTGAATCACTAATTGAAAGGGGCATGTTCAAAATAATAGCAGTGTGGAGTTCTATCAGTGAGGTCATTCATTCTTTGAAAAACAGGTGGCAATTATTGCCCTTATTTAAGGAAGGAAGGCAGCAAATGTTGTACATGCTGGTTACAGTGCATTTCTCTCTGAAATTCTGAGGAAAATGGGTCGTTCCAGACATTGTTCAGAAGAACAGTGTACCTTGATTAAAAAGTTGATTGGAGAGGGGAAAACATATAAAGAAGTGCAGAAAATGATAGGCTGCTCAGCTAAAATGATCGCAAATGCTTTAAAATGGCAACCAAAACCTGAAAGACGTGGAAGAAAGCAAAGAACTACCATTCGAATGGATAGAAGAATAGCCAAAATGGCAGGGACTCAGCCAACAAACAGCTCCAGGAAGATGAAAGGTGTAAAGTTCCCTGTGAGTACTGTTAGAATTAGAAGACGCCTATGTGAAGCCAAGCTATCTGCAAGAAGCTCCCGCAAAGTCCACTGTTGAAAAAAAGACATGTGCTGAAGAGGTTACAATTTGCCAAAGAGCACATTGACTGGCCTAAAGAGAAATGGTGCAACATTTTGTGGACTGATGAAAGTAAGATTGTTCTTTTTGGGTCTAGTGGCCGGAGACAGTTTGTCAGACAACCCCCAAACACTGAATTCAAGCCACAGTACACTGTGAAGACAGGGAAGCATGGTTGTACAAGCATCATGATATGGGGATGTTTCTCATACTATGGTGTTGGGCCTATTTATCGCATACCAGGGATCATGGATCAGTTTGAATACATCAGAATACTTGAAGATGTTATGCTGCCTTATGCTGAAGAGGAAATGCCCTTGAAATGGGTGTTCCAACAAGACAACGACCCCAAACACACCAGTAAACGTGCAACATCTTGGTTCCAGACCAACAAGATTGACGTTATGGAGTGGCCAGCCCAATCCCCGGATCTTAATCCAATAGAAAACGTGTGGGGTGACATCAAAAATGCAGTTTCTGAGGCAAAACCAAGAATAGAGAAGAACTGTGGAATGTAGTCCAATCATCCTGGGCTGGAATACCTGTTCACAGGTGCCAGAAGTTGGGTGACTCCATGCAACACAGATGTACAGAAGTTCTCAGAAACAGTGCTTATACAACTAAATATTCATTACGTGATTCAAAGGAAAGCAAAATCTTCAAACATTTTTCAGTTTATATAGTGAATGTTTGTAAAGAAGAATACAAACACTGCTATTTTTTTGAACAGTCTAATATTCACTTTTCTTCAATTTTTTTAGAGGAACAACACAAATTTGATATATTTTTCTTCATGTTTTGATTTGGAATAGAATGTGTCGTGTTCCCAATGCATTTGTGTGTATGGAAATAAAATTTATTAGAAGGATTTTGAGCTTCATTCACTTTTTTCAACACACTGCTAATATTTTGAACACAACTATATATATATATATATATATATATATATATATTTTTTTTTTTTTTTTCTAAGTAATATTTATCACTGTAAAGCCAATGTCGCCATTAAATTATGTGATGCACTTTCAATCATATTTAGTCAGTAGAGCATTCAGTGTTTAATATATTATTTATCTATTTATTTTGCTTTTATGCTTATACAACCATGATTTGCCACAAGGGCTTTCTTTGCAATCTTGGGAATTTTCTTTTTTAACATTTAAATAGGTGCTTAAATCAGAGGTCAGTGGCAAATGCCTCATATATGAATGCTATTATGTATGGTTTGGATGCATTTCTGCTGGATTAACATTTTTTCTATATATCCATCACACTACACTATTGTTTGCTTTTGCAGATGTATTGTTGTACTTGCGGCATAAGCTACTTTTCTTTTGCTAACAATAATTAATAATAGCACATTAAGGTGACAGTCCACCTTCCATGCAGTGGACTTTAGCTTCTCTTTAACTGTAAATTTTGAAAATCTAAGCCTTTTAACTAAAAATTGTTTTTTAGTAATACATAATGATGTATTTATCTAGTATTTATCCTTCACGGCTTTGTAACTTGTTGCTTTCGATCTGTGACAGAGAATGCACCTGCTGAGCACCTCTAATTTCTTGACCTTCTTATTGTTTCAGTTGTTAAAGAAGAAGGGTCTTCCAGAATTGTTCTTGTCGGTGAAGGTGAACCTGGTCAGGATAGTTATCTTTCTGTTGATATAACTGCAAAAGTTACATTCTACTGTCATCAAACATTGATGTGAACTGGCAGTCTAAATAGCATAAATATGGCCAGTAAAATGAAGAAAACATAATCAATGCAAAACTTTAACAATAATATAATTTCAGATCCATTTGGACCAACCTGCATTAACTGATCACAGACTGAATGAGATTCAAATGTTCTCTTGATTCCATCTGAATATTTTATCAGCTAATTTGCATAGACAGATCTACAATAACTGAATAGTTTCATTTGAAAAATACATTTTTATTTTTATTTTTTTTAAATTATTAAGGATGGATGGATACCTAGGTAAACAACTTAATACACAGATGAAACAAATATATATCTGCCAAAGGATTATTTCTGCCCAACCAGTGAGATTTACACAACTTTGCCACACAGCATAGTTGGCAGGGGAGGAGACCTGATTTATTTTCTGTAGCATTTAGGTGACACTTACAAGTCTTGTCCCTTCCCCAAGCCTGGGACTGGACAGAGCCATAAGAGGCAGCAGACTGATGACCATATTTTTCCGTCACTCATTGCTCACCCTCTCTAAATATGTTTCTTGTTAGCACATAAGCACTGCAGCACAACTAATCAACTCTCGTTTCACCCTCTTCCATTCTAAGCTCCGTTGTACAGGCCCTGTAAGAGCTGATTCCAAGTCAAATTCCGGTTCTTACCCTGCTTATAATTAGAAAAATGCATTTAATATTGCATTCATGAATACAAAGCTGAATTCATTTGTTAGGAGCTAAGCTTTAAATTTAAATGATATATAACTTTGACTTACCTTTTGTAAGTTTTTAGAAATTTTCTAAAATTATCTATATGCTCATTTTGGATTACCTGTTATGTTCAGTCACATTTTGAAAAAGAAAATGCCTGTTGGAATAGTTAGATTAGTTCTCTTGAACTGGATTTGTGTGTAAAAATATAAAAATCATCACAGAGTACTAGACATTAGACCCACAGATCTAAACTTCAATATCTAGAAAAAATAGATGGGGTGCAGAAGGCAATTCACTATGCATCATTGTTGAATGCCATTGTTTATATAGTTATTACTGTTACTTGAGTTATAATTGTTCTGTTTCTTTAAATTCAGTTAATGGCCATGTTGATGCAAACCAATTGTACTCTTGTGACAGAGTTTGTTTTGCTGGGATTTTCTAAAGATCTAAGGACTAACAACGGTCTGTTTGTGATGTTTTTGGTTTTCTATCTCATTGCTTTTTTTGGAAATGGCCTTATACTCAGCATAATCCTTGTTAATCCCCAGTTACATATCCCCATGTACTTTTTCCTTTGCATTTTGTCTATCGTGGACTTGTGTATTTCAACATCTGCTGTGCCAAGACTGCTCTACGACCTTCTGACTGCCCATAAGGTCATTTCAATTGGCGCTTGTACAATACAGTTCTTTACCATACTATTTTTAGGTGGTACCGAGTCTCTACTCCTCGCCCTCATGGCTTATGACCGATTTTTGGCCATCTGTCATCCTCTCCATTATCCCATTCAGATGAGATGGAGTGTTTGTTATCGACTCACCGCCTTTGTATGGGTGATGAGCTTCATTATATTTATTATTCCACCACTTGCAATGCCATTGGCTTTATGTAATCCCAACCACATTAACCATTTCATGTGTGAAGTTCTGGCCATCATTCAGCTGGCTTGTGACAGTATCTACTTAAGTGAGCTTGTTATGTTGGTTACTTGTTTCGTTGCTCTTCTCCTTCCTTTTATGTTTGTGATAGTCTCATATATATGTATTATATCATCGGTATTGAAGCTTAAGTCTACGAGGAGGTCCAAAGCTTTTTCTACTTGTACTTCACACATCACAGTGGTGGTTTTAGCCTACGGGACCTCAATGCTCATGTACTTTGGGCCTTCAACACAGTACTCTACGAACCAAGGAAAATATTTATCCTTGTTTTCTTATACTGTATGCCCAGCATTGAACCCCATCATTTACAGTCTAAATAACAAAGAGGTAAAGGACACCATAAAACATTTATTTCATATCAGATATGGTAAAAGCCTATAAACCATTGCAGGGAATGACTAGGGTCCAAACACAACTATTCAAACTTAAATAAGCCATACAGGAGTCACCGCTTCAAGCCTCTATTACTGCAAATCTGATAAGGTGCCTGTCTAAAGAGTCCATCCTTGCTCCATGCAGATCCAAAAAGTAGACGTCGCACACTAATGATGTAAGTCGGCTCAGTCTATTCTTATTCAGCTATGAAAGCAACACAGTTCATGGCTGCCAGGAGACCGCCCCTCTCTGACATGTTTCACCCTTATTGACTTAGTCATATAGGTCTCCAAGATTAGGCCTATAATGGTGAAACATGTCAGAGAAGGTGGTCTCCTGGCCGGGATGAGCTATGTTGCTTTTATGGCTAAAAAAAAAAATTTACTGAGATGAATAACATTATTAGTTTAGTGCATCTAGACTACAGTATTAATAAATCATTAGTGTATTATTGCTCTTTCTGTTATGTAACTAGCAGTAGATATAAAATTATTTTCCAGCATTTTGGCATACAGTTTTATTTTTACTGTTTTGAAGTTCTTCTTACTGTTTCTCTCCATGTGGTCCTTTCTAGAACTTCTGGAAAGTGAGCAAGCAACATACACATCAATGGTTACTCACATGGCCTCATATGTCAGGGCTACATGCCCCATGATCCCTTGCATGCTGTCTATGAAATGCATGTGTTTTAATGAACTGAGGTCTTCTACGCAAGGAGCCTCCAGGAGCACGGAGTCTCCACAGAGGTGGAAATTAAATACACTGAGTTTCTAGTGGCTCATTTTCCCGGAAAGACAGGCTGGACAAAAATAGGGAGAGCAGACAAACATCTTTGTGTGGTATGCTGCTACATTTATTGCTTCTCTTGAAGAGTTTAATAACACTTTAATGGTTGGGACAGATTTCTGTAGGCTAAAGAAAATGTACCACTTTTTTGATTGGTGGATATGATGAATGGTGTGACATATCATCATAACTTCCAGTATTGTCTTGCATAACTGTTTTTTGCAATTTGGTCACATGACATATCAGGGCTGTTAATGAAGTTGATTCTGAAAGACTTCACTTTGCCAGATACTGTGATTGCCCGTCTGAAGGAGGAGCAGCTAGCTGTGTATTGACCACCATGGGTCTCTAAGTGAAGGTCCTTGGTCAACTTAATGTCTGAATGGTGAAGTATCCTCACTTGTGGCAACAAGTTGGGGCCGGGGGGTGCAAGAAATCCTTATATGATAATATGTTACCTCTCATGCAGTTGTCATAATAGCATATACATCTAAGTACACAGAGATATAAACTGCACAGTTCTTAGTTACACATGATCATTTTCCAGATGGCTGATACCAGGTCAAATTCACGTACTTACTCTGCTTGCATTAAATAATGTATTTAGGTTCACTTAATATTTTAAAACCGGCCATACATGTGGTGTTTGATAGGACCATGGACATTTTCTCTCCCTTTTATTCAGAACTTTAACTTTAGGCCAAGTTGGCCCAGGTGAACTATTTAATACACTGACAGGTGTGCCCATTGTAAATAAATGGTATGTAGCCTCAGTTGCATACAGTGTACAGCCTTGTGTTCTGGGTGTGAGATGAGAACTTCCCATCCCACATTTAGCCATTCATAGACAGATTTGTATTCTATCAATGAATACAAAGTGTCCTCTAATTGGCTAAGCTGGAGACACTGGCTAATAACATACGAAGAGTGAAATTATCACAGAATATTAGAAAAGTGGCTGCTGCCACTAGACATAAACCTGTCTAATAAAACAAAAAAAGGGGGTGCATGCTGGTATACTGAAAAGCCTTGTTTAGCATATTACTGTAGTGATATTCTTCAAATAGCACAGATATTATTAAAAGTATCTACAAGGTATTACTAGAGTTAAAATAACTGAATTCCTTACGTTGAAGATCATGTCAATGCAAACCAACCACACCCTTGAAACTGAATTCATACTGCTGGAAATTTCCGAAGGTACAAAAACAAAAATGGGGCTGTTTGTTCTGTATTTGCTTATCTATCTTGTTGCATATTGGGGGAATGGCCTTATGCTTTGCACAGTCCTAATTAGCCCCCCAGTTACAAATTCCCATGAATTTTTTTCCTTTGCATTTTGTCCATTTTGGACTTGTGCATATCAAAATTGTCTATTCCCAGGTTGCTCTATGACCTTCTCATTGCTCGTAAGGTCATTTCAATTGTTGCTTGCAAAATACAGTTCCTGAATCTGCCCTCCTACTCTAGGAGATCACTCCCACCCACCTCTTCAGGTGCAGTCAGTGATCACCGTTCTCAATAAATATACAGGCATAATTTTTTTCTACCTTGGTTTCATTTTGCATACATCGTTTATTTGGTAGAGTGCACAGATGCTGAGAGATCAGATAACAGCCTATGTAGAGCAGAGACATTATGTGGAGCAGAGATGTTTTGAAAACAGGAGAAATATGTCTTGGATTCTGTAAAGCTCATAATACGCTATATAATATGATTGTACAATCTCCTTTGGATCTACTATCAACTATCTAGTGCAGGGACCTGCCTGATTGGATACAGACAGTGTGTCCTCCTATTATATAGTTTTGGTAAGTCTAAAGGAGATCGTATGGAGATTGTATAGCGTATGGCCACTTTTATACACCTAAAATTAACTAGTTGCGCTTTTGGTGCTATCAATTGTTAACAGCACCTCAAACACAGAAGCAATCATACATTTTGCCATGTGAAAAAAAAGAGCGACAAGCACAGCAAAACGCACTGTAAAAAACATGCAACACCCAACATGCCAAAATGTTCCATGGACTACCTTGCCATGTATAATTCAGCCCATTGAAATCAACAGGCTTCACTATGTATGTTACGGGAAAAATGAGGCAATAAACGTAACCTTTAATATGAAGCCCTCCACCCATTGCAGCTATGATAGCTTGCATCCAATCTGGGAAGGACTTCCAAGAGAATCTGGAGTATGTCTGTGGAAATATGTGCTCATTTTGCCTAAAGAGCATTTGTGAGGTCATTTGCTGATTTTGGACAAGAGGACCTTGCTTGCAATCTGCCTTCCAATTTATTTTTTAGTAAGGTTGAAGTCAGGCTACTGGAGTGATTGCACATCATACTGATCAAACCATGTCTTTATGGATCTGGCTTTGTTCACAGGAGCAGTGTAAGGGACCACCTGGCGGCACCTCTAGCAGTCCACTGATCGGATTTCCCCAGAGCGCGGAGTCTAAGTCCCGGATCACTTGTTCACCAGAGCCCCTGATGGTGGGGATGGACTTGGAATGTACCGAGACCAGGTCGCGACTACCGGGTACACCCACCAGTGGTAGAGGAGTCCACCAGAGGCTCCCGCAGGGTGAGAGCCTGATGTGAGGAGACCGGGAGATCCCGGTGGGATGGACGGATGGATGGATGAGCAAGTGCACAGTCAGACAAGCCGAGTCAGTAGCCAGGGGGTCGGTGCAGTACAAAGCAGCAGGCAGAGAATGGTCAGGTCACACGCCAGGTCAGTAACAGGAGGTCAGATCTATAGAGGGGCATTCAGGAGTGAGGTCAGGCAAACCAGGGGTCAGGATAGGAGAAGTCAGCAAAGTCAGGCAATCCGGGTCAATAATACTCACAATACAGGTTCAGAAACATAGGTAGCAGGGAAAGACCATTCGGCAACTAGTGACAGCACAGGGGGGATTTAAATACCGTGCCCTGCGCTGTCATTGGTGCCCAACGCGCTAGTGCGCGGACTCTGTCGCAGCGGCTGGCCGGGACCGAGTGCCCGCATCCCTGCATGAGACGGCGCACTGCGCCTGCGCCGGGACCAGCGTCACGGTGATCCCTGACAAGCAGAAGCAAGCTGGAACAGAAGTGGGCCTTCTGAAAACTGTTACCACGATGCTGGAGGTTCACAGTTGTTAAAAATGTCTGTATACTGTAACATTAGCAGGACCTTTCCCATCAAACACCAAATCATTTGAAGAGGTGTCTACATATTTTTTCATATAGTGTGTGTTGTAGCATTATTATAGGCTTTACATTTTTGGTTAGGTTTTCATCTTAATGAGTCTCTGGGTATCAGTCTTCCACTTTTATTTACATTTTCTTTTAGCAAGATTTTGTATGTTAAAGTATAACATTAGACAAAATATTTTTCTATATTTCTATGGAAGGGAAATAGTAAGAGCGTCTATTAGATTTTAGTTGCAGTCTGTGTTAAAAAGTTGAAAAACTTCACTCTATCTGCTTGTTCCAACCACCTTGATCATCAGGAGAGAAAGCGAAGGGGAATCAAAAGTTGTACGGTTCTCCCCAGGATGGAAACAGAGGGGATTTTTTCCAGTGTGAACTTTTATTTTGTTGACCCAATTTTAGGGAGATTTCCACTTATACAGTATGTCTAAGGGGACAGGAAGTAGGAAGTCCGAGTACACAGATAGTAATTACAGCCTGAATGAAGTTGTAAACTTTCTCACTCTAGTCCCAAAAAGTTTTGTATGGATTAACACTTTTTTAAATAAATATTTTGGAAGAGAATTACATGAACTGTATATTCACATAAGTTTTTTTACTTTTAAAAGTTTTATACTTTTTATAAGTTTTTTTTTTTACTTTTTTCATTGCAAGATTCTCCTAGGTTTAGTAGGGTTCTGTCTTGTAGGGAGTACAGTTTTTAGTTACATTTCTCCCTTCAATCCTTTTTGTTGGATTTTTTTTTTTTTAAGTACAAAGTACAGTTTCAACCGCATAAAAGTACATAAAAGGGAATGTAATCACAACCAATTCTCAATAACAATTGTATGCAAACAGCACATAGTTAGAATAGGCAACTTTCAAATGTTACATAATGTATTTATGTGAAATCTTCATTAAACACTGTAAATAATATTGTATTAAGAATATATTTCAGTTAGAGCTTTACCAGGGCAGATGTACAATACATCTTCCCATAAATTCCTCTTCTATAGATACCATAGTTGCCAAAGGGAATATTCTAGTAATTACACCTTCTTTACTGTATAACAGTGGTCTGCTGAGAATCCTCTTTCAGACAGTTCGGTGCCAGAGTTAGTTGATCTAACAATGAGACAGACCTGTTGGCTTCCTAAATATGCAGTTCAATGGATACCTCATTTAGGTATGCAATGAAGGTGGCCAGCCCTTCATGAATACTTCTGTCCCAGCAAAAGGTCATGAACTGACATGCTTAACTTCCATAAAGGGTGTGAGATAAAGATTTGCCTTAAAGGGGGTTGTCGTATGCTAAATACAGGGGATTGGATGTTATCCAATCATATCAGAGAATAGACTGGCCAACCAATCAGAGATACTTCATGAATATTAATGGAGCAGAGACCTATAACTATGGACACGAGAAAGAGGTTCTCTTTGGAACACCAGAGGAAGGTAATGGAACTTTTACGTCCAGTTCCATGATAAGTATGGAATATATCCCTTGCACTTGTATCTAAATGTTTGTCTTATGTCTTTTCTGTCTCACTGTTTGTATTTTGTAATACGTTCAAGCTTTCTTAATACTGTTTCTTTTATGTAACTAGATCGATTGTTTGTGTTAGTTTAGACCTCCATCCTATTCACCAATAAATTTTGGTTCATGTTAAACCTTTTACTCCTGGTTAAGAACTCTTCATTTACCAAATAATATCAGAGAAATATTATATTTCATAATCTATAGATTTGATCAACACAAATCAGTAGGTAAAAATGTAGCATACCCTGTTGTGCCAGTTGGTTAGCCAGTACACAGAGAAGGGAGTCTGGCAGTAACTCAACAACCTACACTAGTCACGACATTTTAGAAATACTGATATATTCTGAACTAAAGGACGCTTAAGATGTCTTGCGGGTTGTAGGGCATCCCCGTGGGAGAGCCAAGAAATAAAAATCAAAAGGGAAAAGAAAGAAAGAGAGAGAGAAAAAGATAGAGGCATATTCGAGAGAATGGACATCTAAAACATCTGAATTCTTCTTGGAAGATTAAGCAGATTAAAAGGAGGTGAAGCTATTTGCTGAGATCTCGGGATGGGCATGCTGGATCCAAGAAGTCCAAATTTTGAGAAATCTCTCATGGTGTCTGAGAGGATGCTTGACAGTTTCTCATTTAGTAAGAAAAAATCTAGCCGGCGATGGACTTCCGTAAAGGATACAAACTGCTGTTTCCAGGCTTACGCTATGGTTTGTTTGGCCACTAGTAGCACGTGTGGCCAATTTAAATTGGTATTTTTAGTTACATCTTTCCAGAAGTGAATTTAGCTTATGTTATGTATTATTTATACTATTTTGGTAATGCAGGGTGTTCGGTATTCTCATCATTCTGTTGAGTAGGGAGCCATTTATTGGGCATTCACTGCAATTGCCGTCTATTGAAATCCTGAAACAGGAAGCTTCACACCCATATCAGTCCAGTTCCAGTTTAGCTTCCAGAAAGACACACCAGTGAAGGCCTCTTTTTCCCTGTGATAAACATATGCCATTTACTATGCTGTCCTACTAATGGTTAGCCGATAGCTAGCTAACAGAACTGACAGAAGCAGGGTTGTGTTTCATTCCAAAACTGAATTTCCTTCTGTGAATAATTCTGTAAAACTGCAAAACAATCACATAAACTGAAGATACGCATATGCCTGTAAGTTCATTCATTGTGTTTATCAAAGTCACATACATAGCTACATTGCATTTAAATGTATTCAGTGTGATTTGTAGGTAGCTGTCTGCAAGAAATGTGTTCATTGTACGAATTTGTAAGAGATGTGTTTACAAGCATATTGTAACATCCCCAAAATGAAAATTGTAGCAGTCCAGCAGAGGTGACAGGAGCTGGTAATGGCTGCAGGAGATGGTAATGGTAGCATTTTTAGCATGCTGTGTGTTAGAAGCTTTCCTTAACCTAATATCTAATATCTTCTTATTAACAGTACTAACATAAGTATGAATGAGTTGGATCTTAATAGAATAATTGAGTTATTATATTTATATTTGTTCTAGATTGGGAAAAGTAAGTAATTAGACTTCATAGTCTGTGAATATACATATGAACATATATCTTGGGTTTTCTTTACATTCAAGCCACACATATAGTAGCAATTGGTCTAGCCATCCTCCCCCATCTATGTAAGAGATAAAGTTACACTCAGACTTTGAGAGAAGTAGACTGGAGGTTTGTTATATATACACATCTGTTTCCAATTATCTTTGTGGGACTACAAGTATACCAGCCCATTTTTAGGAGATGGTGGGGGCTGGATTGCTCTTTCTAGAGCAGGACAAAGGTTTAAAGCACACATTCTTTGGGCAGCAAGGCGAAGGGAGCTGCTTGCTCATACCCACACACATTCATATTATACACACACAATTACATACAATTTTATTATTAAGAACTTAACTATACTTTTTGGACTTTATTTAAACATTCTGTGTTCCAATATTTTATTTCTAATTTTATGCAACATTATAATTAAATCATCTTTTTGAGTTTATGCAAGAAGTGGAAGGACTTTCTATTTGAACATTTCTCATCAATACAAGTTAATAAAATATCGAGACAATACGATATTTTACAGTGGCGAGCCTCCAGTTCGATTCGTTTCCGACAATCGCTTATTTTTGACTTTTTTCTCTTTCACCTTGATGAGAGGGAAGATGTTTGCAAACTCAGAAAAATATGAAATCAAGCTTTCAGGAGAAGTAAAAGTCTTCAACAGATGAATCGTCGGCATAATCGAGAACCTAAATGCAGAATTGGTGAGAATTTTGCGCAATTGCAAGAAACGATGTTCCTTGGTGATGTCATTTCCCGCCAAGAGAGAAAAGACGCGTTATGTAAAGAAAGACCTTCTTAATCGGTAAGTAATGGATTTTATTGATGAATTATCTAGAGAGAGTAAGTTAGAATTCAAGAATCTGTCTACATTTGTTAAAGATGATGAACTTTGGCGGTACATGTATAATGAATGCTTACAGGCTAATATTAAGATAGAAAAATCTAAGTTTTCCTTTAAGAAACTGAGCAAACAAGTTAGAAATGTAATGAAGTTAGTTAATGTTTTTAATGCCATGATTTTTGATGTTTCTAAGACTGCTGCTTGTGTAATGAAGCAAGATCAGAGCAGTGTATGTGCTAATTGCCAGACTTTGACTGAGCAAATTGATGATCTGCAAAGTGCAATTCAAACAAAAGACATTCAGTTATCTGACCTGCAGAATGATGTAAAAAGAATTTGTGTGAATACTAAGGCAGAGAAACAAAAATCTTTTGTACCAGAGATCCAGTCTATAGAAGGAGACCCTATAGATCAGGAAGAAATGTTTAAGAGAAAATTAAGGGATAAAGCTGCAAAACTTAATCTTAAAATCCTTGATCAGCTCATGAAAATTTTGAAGGATATGCCAGCCTATGATACGGACGCTGATGCTTTCCATAACATGGAGGTTTATGAAAATTTTTGTAATAATTTTTGTTTAAATCAGGAGCAAAGAAATTTTCTATTCTGTTTATGGCTCCCCAGCGTTATGGCACGTAGATTAATCAAAACGCCATATATTGAGGATGATGAGGAAATGCATAGCAATGCATCAGACCGACTACGTCAATTATTGATATTTACTACTGGAGAGGAAACTCCTTCTTTGGAAATCTTAGACTCCTTAAGAGCTACGATTAATGATGATCCTTTTGAATTTAAAAATAGATTTTCGAAAGTATACAAAATGATATTTAATTTAGACAATGAGACTCCTTCTATGGTAAATGCTTTTGTTAAAAAATTCAAGTATCTTGATCCAGCATCTTTTATTATTGCTACTGGAAAAAATGATTTAGATCAAGCAGCTAAAGTTATAAATACAGTTAGAATGCAACTTAAATTAAACAATCAGAAGAAGGAAATTTTAATTGTTCAAAATGGAGAACAGAGAGAGACCATGTGCTTAGCCACACCCAGTTATGATGATGAATACGTCACAGGCAGGACGAGAGTCTCAGAGCAGACAGGAAATACTATTTGTTTCTATTGTAAACGATTTGGTCATTTGAAAAGAGATTGTATTCATTATAAATTAGATTTACAAAGAAAAGCTTTGGAATTAGAAGACCAAAATATAATTTCTGAACAATCTGCTCCTCCATGTTCCAACAATAGTCTGTCTGAGTTGCCTTATGCCTCAGAAGTTAAAAAGATCAGTTCACTGAGAGTTAACAACAGCTTAAACAATATGGTAAACAGTGCTGTTGTCATTAATAGGAGTGGTTTATTGCCATTGCCGAAATTTAAATCAGGATCAAATCGAGATTCTTCTTCTTTACCGTTGGAATATGTTGCTCCACATTTATTGGATGAAAGTGGATGGCCCAAATCAACATCAATTGATTCTTCCATGTACTGTAATGTTGGAAGTATTTGTACAGCAACTGCTGACATGTCTTCAGATCATAAATGGCCACATACAGGAACCAATCTTGAATTGGAACAATTGGTTAGATCACATAAAGATCTTTGGAATCAAAGCAAAAATGATGTAGGTTTGTTTACAAATTTTGAAGTTGACATAGAAGGTAGAGACCCTAAGCCTCAACCTCAATACAAATTGCCATTAGAATCAATTAATCCAATCTCTTCCATTGTAGATGAGTTTTTACAGCAAGGAATTTTAAAGAAAGTACAATCAGTGGTGAATAATTGTATTTGGCCTATCAAAGCTGATAATTCATATTCTTTATCAGTTGATTTCAGGACATTGAACAAATGCATCACAAATAACAAATCTATTGTTCCTGATTGTAACATAATGTCACATCTGGCTGCCAAGGCCAAAATATTCTCTGTACTTGAAATTGCCAATAGCCATTTGTCAGTACCCTTAGCTAAGAGTTGTCAATATAAATTTGCTTTTAGCTTCAACAAAGAAACGTATACATTCACAAGATTAGCCCCAGGCTTGGATATAAGTGATGGAATTGTTCATGAGTATTTGGGAAAAATATTATCTAAATTCTCTAGGCCAGAATGTATTGTCCAGCATGTAGACAAGCTTCTCTTGTCTACACAAAATATAACTGAGCATATCACTCTTTTGTCTGAAATATTTACGTTGTTACAAACAGCAGGATTGAAATTGAATACAGAGAAAGTTCAGTTGATGAAAAGACAGGTGGAATTCCTTCATATGCAAATTAGTCATGGACAGAGACAGTTGTTGCAAGGAAAAGTTAGAACTATTTCTGCTTATCCAATTCCAACAAATCGCAAGGCTTTGCATCAGTTTTTGAGCGAAGTAAATCATTGTAAAGATTTTATACCCAATTTTGCAGAGAAGTCTAGATCATTATTTGATCGTTTTAGACAAAAAGATGGTGTGTTTGACCAATGGGATCAAACTGAGAAAGAAGCTTTTGAACTATTGAAATGGGATTTGCAGAATGCTACTACATTAAATACTGTTGAGTTTTGTAGTAAAATTCCTTTTGTTTTAGAAACCAATGTTTCCAATAATGCAATCTCAGCAACTTTGTCACAATTAAAAGAAGGTAATCAGAAAATAATAGGTTTCTTCTCAAGAACTTTGACAAATATGGAGAAAAACTTTGATGCACATATGAAAAAATTGTTAAGTGTTTTCTTTGCAGTCAAGGTAACCGAAAACATTGTGAAATCAAGTAAGATTATATTACAGACACCTGATTCATCACTGAAACTACTAGAGGAAGATGGTTCAACAGAAAATTATCGTGAAAATTATCCTATATGGTACAAAACACTGTTTTCCAAACACATTCAGATAGATGTAACAAAAAGACATTTTCAGGAAAACATACCAACACATGTTTGTACAGCTGTAGGTGAGAAGTTTGTACCTCATGTTTTCAACATAGGAACTGAGAAAAGTTTGAAACCAGTATGTATTACTGCAGATCAGTCTTACACTACAAGAAGTAAGCCAACACAACATACAGTTACGCATATTTCCAATTTTATAGAGATCAGATCAAAGGCATAATTCTTTGTCGTCTCTGGGTTGATATAAAACCTTTCTTTTGTTTTGAAACCAAGGTTTTGAATCATGACCAATAATGGAGATGTAGCGTCCTGTTATATTTATTTTTGTTTATTTCAGGTACTTATATAGCGTTGTCAATTTATGTAGTGCTTTTTACATATATAGTACATTCAATCTAAGGTCCCTAACTCACAGTCATACATACACATACTAGGGCCAATTTAGATAGGAGCAATTCTCCTACCAACATGACTTTGGAGTGTGGGAGGAAACCGGAGTGCCTGGAGGAAACCCACGCAAGCACAGGGAGAACATACAAACTCCAGGCAGGTGATGCCATGGTTGGGATTTGAATCAGCGACCCTAGTACTGTTAGGCGGAAGTGCCTGCATTCTAAAATAGAACACTACAAGTCAATAAGAAGTGTTATAATCAAAATATGTCTTCCATGTCATGACTAGAAATGTTTGTGATTGTGATATGTAATGTTAACAGATAAATGTAAGAGGATTAATCAATGTAAAATTATCAATGCCAAAATAATGATACTGCATTTCTGTTACAGGAAATGACCTAAGAGTAACTGTTAAAGGAAGAAAACTCAAATATTTCTAAACCTTTCAGATGATAATACATTTTCCAAGAAGGAAATTTATTCTGGAAGAAGCTTTGCAACAAGAATTTCATTCATCATAGTTTTTGTTGTTCTTTTTATGTTCAATAAAGTTATTTTAACTTTACAGAGCGCTAGAAGAAGACAAGACATCTCAAGGCATCTCATAGAGGAAGAACTTATAAAACAATTGACTTTTGACTACTGATGAAATAATTCATTCATCAGATATATTGGTTTTTTTTTGTGTACATTTTATTTTGACATAATATGTTTACCATATCAAGATGAGATCAGTTTTCACATGAACATTTGCAATCACACACTATGTATTTTCAGAAGTGAAAGGGTTAAACTTTTGTTACAACAGAGTCACTCTACTTAGTTAGAACATCTGTTGTTAATTAAGCTAGAGATAAGTTTTTCTAAGGTACATATAGAAAAACTTAGGCAAGCTTTACATTGTTATATGTATGTTTTTTTTAAAAAAAATCATTTGCTATACATGTATGGATTGAAGTTAGAGAACATATGTTATGTTTAAATGTTGATAAGGTAATTTGAAAAATGTATGGATTATAGAACTGTGTGATACACACATTTTGGAGGGAAAATATGAAACATCTATTTTTTAAGTGACATATTTTAAAGTATTGTACTATAATGTTACAGTTATACATTTATTAAGGAGATGAATTATTTGGTAAAAGGAAAATAATAAGGGTAAAAATATTTTTATGTGATACATAACAAAAGGTTTATCAAAGAATTTGTTTTCCCATTATAGAATCAAATTAAAGATATGTTCAGATCAATTATCTTAAGATCCAAAAACGCATGAATGGATACGACAGTGACGAGAATGTGTATAAATGGATTAAGATAAGGAAAATGATTAAGATTCGATAAAATTGATCATTTTGAGAGGGAAATGTTAGAAGCTTTCCTTAACCTAATATCTAATATCGTCTTATTAACAGTACTAACATAAGAATGAATGAGTTGGATCTTAATAGAATAATTGAGTTATTATATTTATATTTGTTCTAGATTGGGAAAAGTAAGTAATTAGACTTCATAGTCTGTGAATATACATATGAACATATATCTTGGGTTTTCTTTACATTCAAGCCACACATATGGTAGCAATTGGTCTAGCCATCCTCCCCCATCTATGTAAGAGATAAAGTTACACTCAGACTTTGAGAGAAGTAGACTGGAGGTTTGTTATATATACACATCTGTTTCCAATTATCTTTGTGGGACTACAAGTATACAGGCCATTTTTAGGAGATGGTGGGGGCTGGATTGCTCTTTCTGGAGCAGGACAAAGGTTTAAAGCACACATTCTTTGGGCAGCAAGGCGAAGGGAGCTGCTTGCTCATACCCACACACATTCATATTATACACACACAATTACATACAATTTTATTATTAAGAACTTAACTATACTTTTTGGACTTTATTTAAACATTCTGTATTCCAATATTTTATTTCTAATTTTATGCAACATTATAATTAAATCATCTTTTTGAGTTTATGCAAGAAGTGGAAGGACTTTCTATTTGAACATTTCTCATCAATACAAGTTAATAAAATATCGAGACAATACGATATTTTACACTGTGCAAGCTCTTGCAGTTGGCCATTTGGCTGCCTATTGGATTGACCTGGAGTGCCTGCATTTTGATAGTCAATCCTGCTATGTGATAATGGGGAGCAGCAACAGGGGAAGAGGAACAGAACATAAAAGATATGCCCTTGCAACTTTGTTGACGTTTTTTAGGGAAGATTTCCTGTGATCAAGGTCCTCAAATGGTTTAAAAGACAAACATGGGTAAATGTGTATGTACTGTAGAGATAACAAGCATTTTTTTATTTATTATTTTACCCAGACATACACTTTAAGTCCCTTACCTGCAGCCATTCAATGTGTTTCTGATTGAACAGCAGTAATTACTCTCAGGGGTTACTGCATTATCTATATAACAGTATCATCTATCTGTCCACTAAGAGCCTCTCGCAAGTGGAAGTCAGCAGAAAACCTTTGAGATATGATCTCTTCATTTGCTTTTCAGACCTTAAAATAAATAGATTTGTGATTTAATGAGCACATTAAATAGATAGACTGACACTGATTAAAGGTGACTACTTTAAGAAAATATGGGGGTTTCCACTGCCGACCTCTTGCTTTGCTACTTTCTAACTGAGTCACTATCACAGGACAAGCAATCAAATCAAGAAAATATGTGAACAGTCAGAACCCTTTGTCTTTGGACTGAGTTTGGGTTAGTACCTCAATATATTTAAGTTAAATGGTTTAATATGACAGCCGGACGACCAGCCTTTGCAGAATGAGAAGTCCATTTTTTTATCACTTTATTATTTGCAGATTTTCAGTGGCTAATTTTTATAAATGCATTGTTTATTTTGACGTAGAGCATATCTAAACCCAATAATAAATATGCATATATTGCGATTTATTAGTCTTTACATATGGCAGTTGCATTAGTTTAGTACATTCTGGATTTTGTAAATTTTTTCCTGGTGAACCGGCCAGTAACACACTCCATGTCCTAGGGGGACAAAGATCATTGAATATACTGTATCTATGGAGGAGTAAAGTATAGGAAAGAATATCAGCCGCACTCCACATAGCACTTCCTGCAGTATTCTTAATAATCAAAGAATTGACTGCATACAGTGATGTCCCGAACCCAAATCTTACCTTCCTTGATGCATTTTACCACTCCTGGCTTGCTCACAAGGATAGAGATTTCCCCATGGCAAGCAAGGTGGGTTATGTGTTGGATACATCACTGTATGAAGTCAATTCATTGATAATTAAAAATACTGCAGAAAGAGCTAAGTGGAGTGCGGCTTCACAGAGATCCCTTCGATCAGGTGTCCGCTCACTCTGGGTTGTCTGTGATGGCTCAGGCAGTTAATACGGTAGGGACTGTATCCTAGCAGCGACCCCATCCCTCTGGTCGCAGGTCACAGTGCGGTACTCATATGAAAGACAAATATATTTGTAATATATTTTAAAAATAGTCTTCCCAAATATATTGCCATATATTTGAAATGCTACAATTTGGCGTTTTTATTACAAAATATATAAAAAATGATTTTAAAAATACATTTCAAATATACTGTATGTCTTTAAAAATACAAATCTACATTTTTGGAATACATTTACGAATATATGTAAAAATATATGTTAAAATGACTTTTTTATATGTTAAAAATCTGAAGAATACATTTAAAAAATATATATTTTAAATAATATTTATTTTTTAAATATATTCTTCAGATTTTTTTGGTCTCCCCAACACAGTAACTGCTCTCCAGTGACTCAGTCTCTTCCTCTCTGGGATCCTGTCCCCCAATGCAGTCCTCTCACCACCCTGGCTCCTGTAGTACTGCCTCCAGAGCCCTTTTTCTCAGGCTCTTGGCTCTCTCCTACCTTGGGGCTGTTTTTTGCTCTCTTCCTGTTCCAATGGGGCAGCCAGTCTTCTGGACTACATATCTTATGATGCTCCCTCTCTGGTTGGTCTTCCGCTGTGGCCAATCAGGGGGACAGAGCAGGCAGCGAGCCTGACAAGAGCTGCTCTGTCTCCCATGCAGTGGTGGCCTGAAATGGGGAGGGAGGCCCGCAGCTGCCCCCATTCAGGCAGCAGAAGGGGGCAAGTGGGGGAATGGTTCACTGCAGCCGCTATATGGAAATGACCTGGGACCACCTTACAAGTCAGACAACCTTACCTCACATCTAGCTTAGCAGAGTCACTGCCAATGCAATCTGTGTCCCAGTTACATAGATTCACCCTCTGTGTTTGTCCTGTTTACCATTATCATCCAGAAAGGGAAAGTGAAATAAATCCCACATTTTGAGTTGTCACCAGAACAGGAATAGAGGAAAAATCTTCCAGCAGGGCCATTAATTCTGATGACCCTGGTGACAACAAGGGATTTCCTCACTTTGGAAGAATGTCCTCCCATTTCCTGTTTTAGCTATGGGACAGGACTTAAAGAGAATTATCCCTTATGGGACACAGATGTAAAAAAAAACAACAAAACAAACAGATGGGGTAATAACCCTCCCTTACTCTATTCAAAATTTAAAAAAAGAAGTTTGGCCCTTAGTTCAACTTTAAGTCTATGACATTAGGGAACTTCACATCCTTTTGTTACTATGTCAGGTATTTTGTCAATAAAATGATCTACCATTGTCTTTATTTGCAACAAAAATGAAAATTATATTTTTAAAGGTTCCAATTGATGGATTCCAAGAACCAGACTCTAGCAACAGAACTAGTTCTTCTGGGGTTTTCCAAAGATTTGGAGATAAACTCAGGACTGTTTGCACTTTTTTTAGGGATATATTATATTACTCTTATGGGAAATATGCTTATACTCTGCGTGATCCTCATTAACCCCCAATTACACATTCCAATGTACTTTTTTCTCTGTATCTTAGCCATTCTGGATTTGTGTATTTCAACATCTGTTGTGCCCCGGATGCTTTCTGACCTGATTTCCCTTCAAAAAACAATCTCAATTGGTGCTTGTAGCCTTCAATGCTTCATGATACTTCTTTTGTCCGGTACAGAGTCTCTGCTCCTTGCTCTCATGGGTTATGACCGATATGTTGCCATTTGCCACCCTCTGCGTTATCCAGTTCTGATGAGATGGAGTGTATGTTACCAACTGACTGCCTTTGTATAGATAATGAGTTTCATAGTCTTCATTTTTCCACCTCTTGCTGTGCCAGTGGTTCTATGTTATCCCAACCAGGTCAATCATTTTATTTGTGAAGTTTTAGCCATCATACAACTAGCCTGTGAGAGTATTGATTCAAGCAAAATTGTCATGTTCCTGACTTGCTTCATTGCTCTTCTTCTTCCGTTCATGTTTATTATAGTATCCTATATATGTATTATCTCCAATGTATTGAAGATTCACTCCTCAGGAATGTCCAAAGCTTTTTCTACATGTACATCTCATATTACCATGGTGTTTTTATTTTATGGTGCTGCCATTATTATGTACTTTGGACCCTCAACTGAGTATTCCATGCACCAGGGAAAATATTTATCTTTATTTTCCCATGTTATATGTCCAGCTTTAAACCCAATTATTTATAGTTTGAATAATAAAGAAGTAAAAAATGCACAGCGAAAATTAAAGAAAAAATATTGTACTTGCACAGTAGGTGACAATACGTAGCCATATGCATACCCATTTGTTACTATACAATATGGAATTGTACTTCCTGAACTTGGTTCAGTTGGAACTGACAGCTTTTGTGCCAACCCTAAACAAGATTTCTTAATACAAATACAGGAAAACACTGTAGTGTACCTCCAATCTTTCAGATGATAGCACTCTGCAATCCCAGCACGTACCAGGTTAAAATATACTACCACCACCCACAAAACTTCACACCCCAATTGTCAAGATTATATTAAGATAAAATCCCTAAAATGAAGCCAGTTTCTTTCAGTGAACTGTGCTAGGCCACTTAGGGGTTTATTTATAAATGTTTAACACAAGAGTCACACAATTTTTCCACAGGATTAACATATTTTTTCCAATTGACTCCAATTAGAAAAATGTTGGACTCTTTGGTGAAAGTTAGGCAAATCTTCTGGAAAAAATGTACACTTATAGACCCCTTAAAAAGTGTATGTATAGCTAAAACTTTTCTTTGTATTTTAGCTTTGAAAAGAGTATGTTAGGTCTTAGGAATCAAACTGACTCCTAAGTTATCAGACCTTTACGCAGCTAACTATCTTCCGATGCTAAACCATCTTTCTGCTCTTCTGACCAAATGGTCTTCCCTTCCCCTCGCATGGCTAAGCAGAATAGCAGTTATCAAGATATCAATCCTCCCAAAAATTCTATATCTGTTTAGAGTCCTTCCAGTCCCAGTCCCCCCTCACTACCTCCGCACACTGCAGCGTTGCATCTTTTCCTATGTAAGGGGCAATACTCGTCCTCGTATACCTCGCTCCTCCTTATATCGCCCTAAGCTCAATGGAGGTCTAGGCTTACCTGACATCAGCAAATACTATCAAGCAGCACATTTAGCCCAGTTGCCTCAATATCATGCAACCTTTGAAATCCCTAAATGGGTTGCCCTTGAATCGATAGAATGTGACCCCTTATCTACAGCTAACTTACTCTGGTTGAGGCCAATAGACCGCCGTTCTATAACCAACCCCATCACTTCTCACTTTTTATCCTTATGGGACAAACTGAAAACCCGATATCTCCTCCAATCACTACATAATCCTATGCTCTCGTTTCTCCGAAACCCAGCTTTTCCCCCGGCCTGGCAGACACCCCTTTTATTCAAAGCCTGGTCCTCTGCTAATTTGCTCCATACACATCATTTTCTACAGAGGAATAAGTTTAAATCCTTTTCCTCACTGCGGGAAACACATAGCCTCCCAGCTTCCGAGATATTCAGATACTTACAGCTACAACACTTCTACACCCCCTACGCTACAATAACCAGACGCCATGTCTCTCTTTGAACGAGCATGTTGCAAAGACCCTCATAGATGTGGGCTTATCTCCTGCTTATACTCACTCTTCGCTACTTCGATTACCACGTCCCCCCCTCTGTATTCCCATAGGTGGGAAGTGGATTTAGGTAAGAGATTCGACCCATCTGATTGGGATCACATTTGGGCCAACACAAAATCATCTTTGCAGAACATTGTAGCATTGGAAACGAATTATAAAGTTTTAACCCGCTGGTACTTGGTCCCAGCGAGAATCGCAAAATTTACCCCTAATTACTTGCCCAACTATTTTAGAGGCTGTACGGACCCAGGAACACACTACCATATGTGGTGGGACTGCCCAGTAGCCCGAATATTTTGGGATAAAATTTTCACCATGATATCTACACTTAGCACTATCACTCTACGACCCGACCCAACAACAGCCCTACTCAATCAATGCCCCCCTGGCATCTCCAATTCTCAATTCAAGCTCCTTATGCAAGTTACGACGGCAGCTAAGCAGGTTACAGCGAAATCCCCCACCCTAAGTATCGCGGCCGTCAAAACCAGAATAACACAAGCCATGATACATGCAAAGGTGGAAGCCACAATTCTTGACACGATCCCTAAATTCTTGTGCATATGGAGCCCCTGGGTAGAGTGTTTCCACCCGCCTAACTTTGACGAATCACTCCTTCTCCCTTGATTTGTGTACTGTGCGCCAAGGGTATTGTCAATAGCCCTTCATACGCAGCACGTAGGGGCTGTTGTAAACTTGATGAATGCTCATGAGTCATCGTTGTTGTTCCTCTTCCCCTTCCCCCCCTTCCACCCCTGTCTGACCCCCCTCCAAACTTCCCCCTATTTCTTTAATGCCCTTGCGAGACACTACTCTGATTGGCTGAAACAATAACGTCATTTGCTATCAACTCTTAACTACCTGTTTCCGTCAGAAATATATAGACATTTGTGTTGTGACCTTCATTCATTTTTTATGTCCTACTGCCACTTCAATGTCCAGTGTACATTAGTAATGTCTCCTTGTTTGTGTCATTCTGGTTTATTGTTAATAAAATTGTTTGAACAAGAAAAGAGTATGTTAGGGTGAAACCCCTAACAGGTTATATATTTTCTGTTTGCATCCTAGTGGGGAAATTCCCTTTACTTTCTGCATGGAGGCACAACAAAAAGTGAGAGGAAATCTCAAAAAGGTTGGTCATATGATAACTCTGATGATTTTCTGTTTTGGTTGCAATGGTCACTGGAAGATATTGAGAGATATTAATTTATACAGCAAGGTCCAAGTTCCACTTGTTAGGAAATCTGCCTTTTCCCTTACAGGTAGATGTTCCAGTGTCTCCCTGGAACTGGATCCCCTGCGTCCATGTGACCTGTTCCCAAGGCATGTGGCCATCAGTGCCAGATTTATAATGGGGCCAAAGAGGAAATTGCCCCAGGCCCCTCCCTGCCAAAAGCCCCCCACCCAGGGGCAGACTGAAAACTCATGGGGCCCCCTGGCAATAGGGGATCATGGGGCCCCTGTGTCCTTGCCCAAACTCAAAAAAGCCTATGAAAAAGGTACCAGGGGCATCTCATGGGGCCCCCTACTGACCCCGGGCCCTCGGGCAGTGCCTGAGTTTCCAAATGGTCAGTCTGCCCCTGCCCCCACCCCAGACTTCCTTTATAAAACAAACGTAATATTTATAAAATTGGTTTTATTATTAGAAAATGAACAAAGTGTGTGTGGGTGTCAGGATAGAGAACAGTTAAGCCTGACTTCAAAAGAAAAGAAAGGGATGAGGGTTTCTGGCAGATGTCTTACGTTCAGGGGTGGACTTTTTTAGAACAAATATGGTATATAATTTATTTCAGTTCACTTTTTTATATTTGTCATATAATTGAATTTCTATGTCCAGGGCCCCCTGAACTTGAAATGCCCCGTGCCCCCCGAGGTCTAAATCCAGCACTGGTGTCCATACACCTCCTCCACTGGCAACAAATATTAACAGGTCTGCAAAGTAGTAAATGCAATATAGTGCATTAAAAACCTAAACACAAAAATTTGTGTTCGGCATTCCACGGTATTATTGTTGGCAGTGCATTCTCCTAAAGGCATTCAAAGGTACAATGCTGGATGTTCAGCAATAAAAACCTGACAGTTGTCCTTACCTTTTCCTATTCTATCCACACTTTTCCTTTACAAAAAATGATCCTGTCACTACAGGGTTTAAAGTAAGGAAGGACAGCCTGTAAAAGAAGATGCTATGTACTTACCGTTCCAGCAGCACAGTCATTCCTTCAACTAGCTCAACCAGTTGGCAGTCAGGAGGATACCACAGCATGCAGCAGGGATACTGGTACTGGATACTTCCAAAGTGTCAGACACCTGCAGCTGAGAACAATGTTGTGGAGTTTCACAACTCAATGGCCCAAAAAGTAAGTATTTAGCATATTCTTTGACAGCTTGCTTTTTTTTTTTACATTCAAGCATGTACTGACAGGGTCATGTTAACATCTACTTAAGGAGACCTGTTTCATGAAGGGGTATTGTGTAGACAATTAGGAAATGAAGTTGCTTGGGTTCACTGATGTGGACATCAGATTTTAAGGGGCACTGTGATGGGGACAACTGATCAGAGGGAGTACTCTGATAGGGACACCTGATGTAAGGGTTCACTCTGATGGGGGCAATTGATCTAAGGGTGTACTCTGATGAAGACACTTGATATAAGGGGACACTCTGATTTGGGCAAATGATTTAAAGGGAATACTCTGAAGTGGACACCTGATATAAGGGGACATGCTGATGGGGGCAACTGATCTAAGGAGATATTCTGATGTGGACACCAGATGTAAGGGGTAATCTGATGGGGCAACTAATCTAAGGGAGCACTCTGACGGGACAGCCTTATGTAAGGTGGTTTTATTTCTTTCTTTCTTTTTTTAAATATGGATGTGATTGGGCTACTTTTATGTTTTATTAGAGAGCAATTCGGACCTCAGCTGCAAGAAAAGTTTAGCAACCAGACCTCTTGAATTTTAATTCATTACCCCTTCCCTAGGTAGACATTTGTGTATTGCAGGAATGTGTGCAAATTAAGTGCATTCTGGCAATGCACAAAAACACACAACCCTTTTGCAGGTGTTCAATGTTGCCATTAATGGCACAACCACACAACTTGCTCTTGGGCTGATTCACCAGCGGCAAAATGTATGGTAACTACACAATTTTTAAAAAGGTTATACAGGTGTTACATCTATTTGCACTATTTATTTCCATTTATTTTGTATACTACAAAACAAAAGATGCGTGCTGCTAAAGTGTTCAGGTTTGGCTTGAAGAAAAGGTGGCAACCCTATGCTAGGCAAGATTACCACCAAAGCTGAGTAAGGGCTGGAAAAGGAAAACATGATGAATATGTTATGTGTATAGGAAAAAGTACAAGGGTGATACTGCAGAATAGCCTGCAGCACAGGAAATGCAGATTAAGAGACAAATCCAAAAACAGACACGAGCCCAGTGTAAAGTCACTAAATAAATGTGCTGAAGATGGAAACAGAAAAGTGATTCATTAGAAACAGCAAAGAGTTTGAGCTCAGAACAGAGAGAGCACAGAAGGTGCCATCACCCAAAGCACAGTAGTTCCACTGGTTGCAGAAAAGTACATGAGGATGAAAAGGAGGAGAAACTTGTGACAGGTATCAACTACCTGCTAGTTGTCCTCTCTGGACATGTCCTTCCAGCCCCGGGTTCAGCCTTCTCTCTCTCCACTGATCTCCTTTCTGATGATACCTGTCACAGGTCTGTGGAGCTTCCCAGGCCCCAGCTTTGTAAGTCTTCAGATATTTCAGAAGGTAGTCAACAGTGACCTTTGAAATTAAAGGTGAATTAGGACCAAAGATCTTTTTGCCCTACCTCTCCTAAGGTGTGCTCTTTGTTTTGCTAAAAATTACAGTGGGCTAAAGTGTGCTGTCGGCTGACGTCACAGAGCCAGTCTAGACTCTGGAGAGATCCCAACTTTAATGCCAGGATCCACCCAGATACCTGGACCGGCAACTGGCGCAGCCTCTCAGCATGCCGCTGAGAGCTTAAGGCAGCTGCTCAGGCCCTCTCCACAGCCCGGCGCTCCAGGGAGCACTGGAGGGGCAGAGCAGTGAGTAATTAATAGTCACTGGCTCTCTGCTCAGCGAAGACTGAGAACTGCGCGATCTTTGATTGTCCAGATCTTAATATTAGAGCTGGACCTATGCTGCATCCACCTTGGTGAGTACAGATGTTTTTTTTATTCCCGGACATCATCTAAGATTCAGGCTCTAATAGTGTGTGATCTACTCCATTGCTTCTGATTGTACAGATGATGCACTGTGGAAAGTATTTGAGTGTGACCCTCAGGATTTCTTGGATAATGACAGATGATAGTAGGGCAAGACAAGAACACAATATCAAACAATAAAGCAGAGAAGATCTCAGGACAGGCTGGTAGTCAGAGCTGGCAGAATAAAGCACAGTGGAAGATAAAGCAGAAGGCCAGTGAAACCAGAAAACAGAAACCAAAAGCAGTCCAAGTAATAAAAATAGGCAACTGGAAGTAGCAAGGCTCCAGGTATGAGCTAGATAGAACTAGAATAGAATAGATACTGATGCCAAGTACAAGCTGTATTGTAACCAGAAAACCAGATCGAAATACTCAATAGTACGTAAGTCACCACAAGGACTCTGTAGGTGCCCTGATCCAGGTATAGGCTATGCTGATTGGATCCAGGCATGCATGTGCTTAAAACTGCCCAGCAGATGATGGACAATATAAAATTTTCAAAAAACTGCCTTAAAGTTGTTCTTCCAAAATGTTTTTCAGCCTCCTTTTTTAAAAACCTGGAATTGCATTTCCTTTTTTGGGTGTAGGTGGACAGGGCTCAATAAGACTCACAATAATACGCTTCCTTTATAGCAATAATTATGCAACTTGTGAGCAAAGAGCAACCTCAGTTGCAGAACATCTAAAACATTTCCATGTGTCACCCTCAGTGGACACAGTGATCATTTCATTTCACTCACTTTTTTCATTGGCTGGAGTTCATTCTTGCATATTCTTGCATATTCCAATAGATAATATAAAGAGAAGGTAGGTCATAAAGATTAAAAACAATAAAAGTATTCTACGTACACTAATTGTTCAGTTGTATGTGAACTTCCTTACAATTATTGAGGTCAAGTATTTCTAGTGAAGGGTACTGTTATTTGTACAGCATGCAAAATGTTTTAGACAATTGTAATGTCTCTTGCTCCATCACAGTTGCTGGTCTTATTCCAGCATTCTGGTTTTGGCTATGATCCATTCTCCCTGTCTGCTTGTTCAACTGCAAGGTGATTTATGTAGCCAGATCAAACCTGATTTAAGCCAGCCAAGCCTGCAGTCCAATGCTTGTGATAGACTTTGTGACATGTACTCAAGCTCCGTTTGTCTGCCCTGATCTGCAGTTTGTATTTTCTCGTTGACAATCTCGAGTCAGATATCAACTATGCTCAGAACTCTGCCTGCCTCTTTGACTATGGATTTGACCAAACTATTCTGAACTTTGCCTGCCTTGTACCTGGACTTTCACTGAATTACTCCACCTGTTTGGCAACTGCAAGTACCTATTTGCTGTGTTCAGTTCATTTCTGCTCTGGTGTGGTAGCCAGGCACTATAGCATTGTGTATAAGACATGGGGGCAACTGAGTACCTGTAGACCTGCTTGCCTCATGGGAAATGGGGCTGTTATAGGTGAAGAACATAGAAGCCACCTATAGTGCTTGACCACCTGACTTAGGGGTAAGCATTACTTCCAATCATGTGGTAACAGTTTGGGTAATGACTGTGTCCCTGTGTACAAAGCCAGTTGCATGAAGACATGGTTTATTTTAGCATTTAAGGAAGTCTAGGGCCTGCATAGGGTTCTGGCCTCAGCCCTATTTACACCTTTTAGAAAGAATGGAACTACGCCTTAGAGCCAGGTTAAATTATTTAAGATTAGTACCTGACCTCACAAATGCTCTTATTGCTGAATGGGAACCAATTCCTACAGACACATCGCAAAAGCTTGTGGAAAAGTTTCCCATAAGTGTGGAGGCCATCATAGCCACATAGGGAGGATGACTCTATATTAACATTCCCTGTTCAGGATTGGGATGTCTAACAAACTTATATGAGTGTGATGGTCAAATGGTCTCACACTACTGGCTATAAATTCTATCTAGATTTAAAGTATAGGCATTTTAAATTAAAATTTTAGACTCTTAGAGGCATGTGGCTTAAATGTGATGTTTGTAACTTTGTTTATTGCTCCTTACATATTCATTTTTTAACTCTCCAATATGGCAGGAAAGATAATATTTTGAGGGGTCCTAATACATGGACTTCAAGAACAAGAAACTGACTACAAAACTATTTTTGCAGGGGCTTTCAACATATCTGAAGATAAAGGTAATACTCTTTGCACTTTTCCTAGGGATCTATCTTACAACCCTTACAGAGAATGTTATATTCTTTGTAGTCCTCATCAGCCCACAATCACACATTCTGATGTACTTCTTCCTCTGCATTTTAGCCATTCTCGACTTGTGTATTTCGTCATCTGTCATGCTCTGGATACTTTCTGATCTCATTACCTTTCGAAGAACAATTTCAGTTTGTGCTTGTACCCTGCAATGCTTCATCATACTTCTTTTGTCTGGTACAGTCTTTTCTTCTTTCTCTCATGGCTTATGAACGATATGCTGCCATTTGCCACCTTTTGCCTTATCCAATTCTGATGAGATGGACTGTATTAGAGATGAGCGAATCGAACCAGGCGAAGTGGAATTCGTTTCGAATTTCAGGAAAAATTCGATTTGCGTCGAATCCGAATATTAGCATAATTCGGGTGCGCGAATCGGATTTTTCCCGATCAGCCGGCAAAAGTGTCCCTGCAGAGAGCTCCGCTATTTCTGACAGTTCTCTGACAGTTCCTTCACATGTACAGCGGTTGAAACATTGTATCTATTTGTTTCCATTTAGGATACAGATGTTTTTATTCGGAAATAAATAGATACAATGTTTCAACCGCTGTAAATGTGAAGGAACTGTCAGAGAACTGTCAGAAATAGCGGAGCTCTCTGCAGATACACTTTTTGCTGTACTGGAATACTTCTTCTTTTCATTCTTCTTTTCATTCTTCTCATTCTTCTTTTCATTCTTCTTTTCATTCTTCTTCTCATTCTTCTTCTTCTTTTCATTCTTCTCATTCTTCTTTTCTTCTTCATGAAAAGAAGAATGAGAAGAAGAATGAAAAGAAGAATGAAAAGAAGAAGAAGAATGAAAAGAAGAATTAGAAGAAGAATGAAAAGAAGAATGAGAAGAAGAATGAGAAGAATGAAAAGAAGAATGAGAAGAATGAAAAGAAGAATGAAAAGAAGAAAAAGAAGAATGAAAAGAAGAAGAAGAATGAAAAGAAGAATGAAAAGAAGAAGAAGAAGAATCTTTTCATTCTTCTCATTCTTCTTTTCATTCTTCTTTTCATTCTTCTTCTTCTTCTTTTCATTCTTCTTTTCATTCTTCTTCTTCTTCTTTTCATTCTTCTTCTTCTTTTCATTCTTCTTTTCATTTTTCTCCTTCTTCTTTTCATTCTTCTCATTCTTCTTTTCATTCTTCTTCTTCTTCTTTTCATTCTTCTTCTTCTTCTTTTCATTCTTCTTCTTCTCATTCTTCTTCTTCTTCTTCTTCTTCTTCTTCTTTTCATTCTTCTTTTCATTCTTCTTCTTCTTTTCATTCTTCTTCTTCTTCTTCTCATTCTTCTTTTCATTCTTCTCATTCTTCTTTTCATTCTTCTCATTCTTCTTTTAATTCTTATTCTCATTCTTCTTTTCATTCTTCTCATTCTTCTTTTCTTCTTCATGAAAAGAAGAATGAGAAGAAGAATGAAAAGAAGAATGAAAAGAAGAAGAAGAATGAAAAGAAGAATGAGAAGAAGAATGAAAAGAAGAATGAGAAGAATGAAAAGAAGAATGAAAAGAAGAAGAAGAATGAAAAGAAGAATGAGAAGAAGAATGAAAAGAAGAATGAGAAGAAGAATGAGAAGAATGAAAAGAAGAACGAGAAGAATGAAAAGAAGAATGAAAAGAAGAAGAAGAAGAATGAAAAGAAGAAGAAGAAGAATGAAAAGAAGAATGAAAAGAAGAAGAATGAAAAGAAGAATGAGAAGAAGAATGAAAAGAAGAATGAGAAGAATGAAAAGAAGAATGAAAAGAAGAAGAATGAAAAGAAGAATGAGAAGAAGAATGAAAAGAAGAATGAGAAGAAGAATGAGAAGAATGAAAAGAAGAATGAGAAGAATGAAAAGAAGAATGAAAAGAAGAAGAAGAAGAATGAAAAGAAGAATGAAAAGAAGAAGAAGAAGAAGAATCTTTTCATTCTTCTCATTCTTCTTTTCATTCTTCTTCTTCTTCTTTTCATTCTTCTTTTCATTCTTCTTCTTCTTATTTTCATTCTTCTTCTTCTTCTGAGGATGAGGATGAAGAAGAATAAGAAGAAGTAGGATGAAAATAAGAAGAATTCCAAGCCGGCAAAAAGTGTATCTGCAGAGCTCCGCTAAGTGTATCTGCAGAGCTCCGCTATTTCTGACAGTTCTCTGACATTAATAAATAATTTGCGCTAGTAAATATATATAAATATATGAAAAGAAATCATCAAATCATAAGTCCAGAAAAATATATATATACCAATACCACAGAAAAATATAAAAAACTTTTTAGGTGCAAAAAAACTTTTGTGCAAAAGGAGTGTCTCAATATAAAAAAAGTGTCTCAATATAAAAACATTTCACCAAAAAACCTTGATAATATAATGGCAGATCATCCATAAAAATATCTTCAGAAACGGAAGCTCTCCAACACACCGATCCTCATCGATCGAAATAACAGGACGAAAAACTTTGTAGTTAATCGAAAATCCACTTCTCCAATAGAAAAAGGACCACCTTCAAACGTATCCATGGGGGGAAATGCCAAGCACTCGAGAGAAACAGAAAGACTTCATGGTGCAATATTATAAAAACCAATTCCTTTATTAGATACTCATTGCACTTACTCAAGAGGTGTCCCAGCCGACACCAGCATCAACAGCATCAACAGCAATCACATAAACGAGCCTGACTACTCAGCACATGTGCAATAGCTGGCAGTCAAAAACGTAATGACATCACATCAATCAAGCTCCGCCCTACGCGTTTCGTCATCGACGTCCTCACGGAGCGGATAGATGTGAGACGTCTCACCCTCATTAAATATACACTCACAGGAAACGAACAGCTGACAACAATGGGGAATCAAGCAAAGCAAGCCGCCCCAAGGATGACAGAAGTCCACAAAAAGTATACAATATATCCAATATATTTGCCATCACAAGCAAAAAACTTTAAAACAAGGGAACAAAAATAAAAAGAAATTTAAATAAAACAATGATAGTAAATAAATTAAATAAATAAATACATTAACGGGCCAATACCCTCTAAGACTGTGTTTCAAAAAGGGAACTTAAAGGGCCAGTAACACATTAAGCACAAATAAAGGGGAACTCTAGTGATAATACAAAAATAATGCAGAAATTGTATAAAAAGCACACAATCTTCCATATATCATCTTTAAACAGTTGCCTATATGAAAATATACTTAAAAAGCATAAAAATTAAAATTTAAAAATTTCTGAGAAAACAGTTCAAATCTATATCGACATTTAACCCGAATGGTTGCAAGGAATTTAGTTCATAAATCCAAAACGTCTCTTTTTTGGAAATCTCATTAACCAAATCCGAGCCCCTCCAATGGGGTTTTACCATCTCAATCCCATAAAAGGTAAGTAAGCTCGGATCACAATTATGTACCAATTTAAAATGTTTGGATACACTATGTTTATCAAATCCTTTTACTATGTTTCTTATATGTTCGCCTATTCTTGTTTTTAAACATCTCCCAGTTCTCCCAATATATCTCAAATGACATGGACATTCTAAAACATAAATCACATGTGTAGAATTACATGTAATCAGGGATTTAATATCATATTCTTTTTTGGAAAATGAAGAGCAGAATGACTTTCTTTTTTTATTATTACCAACTTTTACAGTCCTACATACTTTACACTTCCTACAAGGAAAAAAAAACATTTAAATTTGGAAACAGATCGAACTTTTTTGGGGGTTCGATGACATTGCGAGCCAATTTCATCCTAAGAGACTTATTTTTCTTATAAATGAATTTAGGAGTTTTAGATAAGAATTTATTTAGTATATCATCTTTTAGCAAAATGGGCCAATATTTTTTAAAAATTCGTTCAATATTTTTATATTGCATATTATAGTTAGTAATAAAGGGTACATTATTTTCAAATCCCACATGAGCCTTTTTATTTCCAAGAAATGTCTCCCTATCTTTAATACCAATCGAATTTCTCTCTTTAATCAAAAAGGTCTTATCATACCCTTTCTCTAGAAATCTTTCAATTAACACCTCAGATTGATCGAAAAAATCTTTGTTAGCGCTACAATTTCTTTTTAATCTGGTAAACTGACTTTTTGGAGTGCTATATAACCAATTTGGATGATGTCCACTAGAAATAGGTATATAGCTGTTTTTGTCCACTTCCTTGAAGTAAGTTTTGGTACAAATTTGACCATTATCTTTATATAGGACCAGATCCAAAAAATTAATTCGCTCAAAATCACTAATAACAGTGAATCTCAATCCATAGCGGTTCATGTTAATATATTCCATAAAAGAATCGAGTTTTTCTCTGGATCCATCCCATACCATTATAATGTCATCAATATACCTCTTGTATAGCGCCATCTCTGGCCATTTATTGAAAATACTTTCTTCCTCCCATTTATCCATTACCAGATTTGCAACACTGGGAGCATACTTAGCTCCCATAGCAACACCTTTGCATTGCTGAAAAAAAGTGTTGTTATACCAAAAGAAATTATTATTCATCGCAAATTCAAGTAATTCAACAACGAATTTCCTCTGCGATCTTTTCAGGAGTGATTTATGTTTAAGGGCCCATTTTACCGCATTAATTCCATCATTTTGATCGATGTTAGTATATAAAGATTCTACATCTATAGTAACCAATATGCAATTATCAACATTATGTAATTCTTTAAGAATATTAATAAGATGTCCACCATCTCTCAGAAAAGCCCTATTTGTCATAACAATATTTTTCAGAAAAGTATCAACATATTCACCAACTCTTGCAAATAAAGAATTTATCCCACTCACAATGGGTCTCCCCGGTGGGTTCTCCTTATTTTTGTGTATTTTTGGTAAATAGTATATAGTAGGTATTCTCGGATGTTTAATCAGTAAATATTTTGCTTCTTTTTCAGTTAATACCCCCAACTCTTTTCCTTTATTAATAATACTCTTAAGTAGTAATTTAAGTTTCTTAGTGGGATTTTTTGATTTATTTAAATTTCTTTTTATTTTTGTTCCCTTGTTTTAAAGTTTTTTGCTTGTGATGGCAAATATATTGGATATATTGTATACTTTTTGTGGACTTCTGTCATCCTTGGGGCGGCTTGCTTTGCTTGATTCCCCATTGTTGTCAGCTGTTCGTTTCCTGTGAGTGTATATTTAATGAGGGTGAGACGTCTCACATCTATCCGCTCCGTGAGGACGTCGATGACGAAACGCGTAGGGCGGAGCTTGATTGATGTGATGTCATTACGTTTTTGACTGCCAGCTATTGCACATGTGCTGAGTAGTCAGGCTCGTTTATGTGATTGCTGTTGATGCTGTTGATGCTGGTGTTGGCTGGGACACCTCTTGAGTAAGTGCAATGAGTATCTAATAAAGGAATTGGTTTTTATAATATTGCACCATGAAGTCTTTCTGTTTCTCTCGAGTGCTTGGCATTTCCCCCCATGGATACGTTTGAAGGTGGTCCTTTTTCTATTGGAGAAGTGGATTTTCGATTAACTACAAAGTTTTTCGTCCTGTTATTTCGATCGATGAGGATCGGTGTGTTGGAGAGCTTCCGTTTCTGAAGATATTTTTATGGATGATCTGCCATTATATTATCAAGGTTTTTTGGTGAAATTTTTTTATATTGAGACACTTTTTTTATATTGAGACACTCCTTTTGCACAAAAGTTTTTTTGCACCTAAAAAGTTTTTTATATTTTTCTGTGGTATTGGTATATATATATTTTTCTGGACTTATGATTTGATGATTTCTTTTCATATATTTATATATATTTACTAGCGCAAATTATTAATTAATTGGTACACTTTATATATGGTGGTTTTTTGCAGCTGGTACACTATTAGTAAGTTATACAATTTTGACCATAGGCGCTATTATTAATTTTTCTTAGTTCTCTGACATTCACTCCATACAGCGGTTGAAACATTGTATCTATTTGTTTCCATTTATGGAAACAAATAGATACAATGTTTCAACCGCTGTATGGAGTGAATGTCAGAGAACTGTCAGAAATAGCGGAGCTCTGCAGATACACTTAGCGGAGCTCTGCAGATACACTTTTTGCCGGCTTGGAATTCTTCTTATTTTCATCCTACTTCTTCTTCTTCTTCTTCATCCTCATCCTCTTCTTCTTCTTCTGAGGATGAGGATGAAGAAGAAGTAGGATGAAAATAAGAAGAATTCCAAGCCGGCAAAAAGTGTATCTGCAGAGCTCCGCTAAGTGTATCTGCAGAATAGAGGAGCTCTGCAGATACACTTTTTGCCGGCTTGGAATTCTTCTTATTTTCATCCTACTTCTTCTTCTTCTTCCTCTTCATCCTCATCCTCATCCTCTTCTTCTTCTTCTTCTTCTGAGGATGAGGATGAAGAAGAAGAAGTAGGATGAAAATAAGAAGAATTCCAAGCCGGCAAAAAGTGTATCTGCAGAGCTCCGCTAAGTGTATCTGCAGAGCTCCGCTAAGTGTATCTGCAGAGCTCAGCGATTGAAACATTGTATCTATTTGTTTCCATTTATGGAAACAAATAGATACAATGTTTCAACCGCTGTAAATGTGAATGTCAGAGAACTGTCAGAAATAGAGGAGCTCTGCAGATACACTTAGCGGAGCTCTGCAGATACACTTTTTGCCGGTTTGGAATTCTTCTTCTTTTCATCCTACTTCTTCTTCTTCTTCTTCTTCTTCATCCTCATCCTCAGAAGAAGAAGAAGAGGATGAGGATGAGGATGAAGAAGAAGAAGAAGAAGTAGGATGAAAATAAGAAGAATTCCAAGCCGGCAAAAAGTGTATCTGCAGAGCTCCACTAAGTGTATCTGCAGAGCTCCGCTAAGAAATAGCGGAGCTCTGCAGATACACTTTTTGCCGGCTTGGAATTCTCCTTCTTCTCATCCTTCTTCTACTTCTCATCCTTCTCCTTCTTCTCATCCTTCTTCTTCTTCTCATCCTTCTTCTTCTTCTCATCCTTCTTCTTCTTCTCATCCTTCTTCTACTTCTCATCCTTCTTCTTCTCATCCTTCTCCTTCTTCTCATCCTTCTTCTTCTTCTCATCCTTCTTCTTCTCATCCTTCTCCTTCTTCTCATCCTTCTTCTCATCCTTCTCCTTCTTCTCATCCTTCTTCTCATCCTTCTCCTTCTTCTCATCCTTCTCCTTCTTCTCATCCTTCTCCTTCTCCTTCTTCTCATCCTTCTCCTTCTCCTTCTTCTTATCCTTCTCCTTCTCCTTCTTCTCATCCTTCTCCTTCTTCTCATCCTTCTCCTTCTCCTTATCCTTCTTATCATCCTTCTCCTTCTTCTCATCCTTCTCCTTCTTCTCATCCTTCTCCTTCTTCTCATCCTTCTCCTTCTCCTTCTTCTCATCCTTCTCCTTCTCCTTCTTCTCATCCTTCTCCTTCTCCTTCTCCTTCCTCATCTCCAAGGGCATTTAAATTAAAGGTACAGTGTTCTGCACTAATTTAAAGGCTCTCTGAAGCCTAGAAACCCTTTTTATAAGTTAAATTCGTAGCGAATAAATTCGGCGAATCAGCCGAATCGAATTTTTGAATAATTCGCTCATCTCTAGACTGTATGTTACCAGCTGACTGCCGTTGCATGGATGATGAGTTTCATAGTCTTTATATTTCCACCTCTTGCTGTGCCAGTGATCCTATGTAAACCAAACCAGGTCAATCATTTCATGTGTGAAGTTCTAGCCATCATACAACTAGCCTATGGTAGTATTGATTTCAGCAAAAGTGTCATGTTCCTGACATTTTTTTGCTTTGTTTCTTCCCTTAGTGTTTATTATAGTATCCTATATATGTATTATCTCCAGCAAATTGAAGCTTCACTCTACAGGAAGGTCCAAAGCTTTTTCTTCATGTACATCCCACATCATTGTAGTGGCTATTAGCTACGGAACAGTCATTATTATGTACTTTGGACCCTTAACTGAATACTCTATACATGAAGGAAAATATTTATCTTTATTTTTTCATATTATGTGTCCAGCTTTAAACCCAATTATTTACAGTTGGAATAATAAAGGAGTAAAAAATGCACAGAAATTTCTTTTTTTTTAAATATTGCAGGTGACCGGAAGTTTTTTGTGTACACTTTGGTTACCTTTTTTGTTTTATACAATATATGCATTTACTGGCTTTGCACCTAAATGGATGCTTTGCCTTTTAACAAAGATAGTGAGTCAGGCAACTACTGTACATTTAAATATGATTATGATAAACATAAGTGTTTCCTCAGAAAGCTTGTTACCACAAAAAGGGCAGATTTTATCAAATAAACCCTTGGGGCACGTGCTTCGCCAATCTCTTGATATTACTAGCCTTGAAGTAGTGGGTTACTATCATGAATTTTGCATTATGCAGTCTTTTCACTAACAAACCTATTTTATTATTTCCTAATGTATTTAACCTTCTGCAGGATTTCTCATCTATTTCTGGAACCAGGGGCAGACTGACAACTCATGGGGCCCCCGGGCAATAGGGGATCATGGGGCCCCTGTGTCCTTGCCCAAACTCAAAAAAGCCTATGAAAAAGCTACCAGGGGCATCTCATGGGGCCCCCTACTGACCCCGGGCCCTCGGGCAGTGCCCACGTTTCCAAATGGTCAGTCCACCCCTGTCTGGAACCCATGTTAACAGTCAGAAATCATAAGTTTTGAATATTAACCTCTCCAGAAATATGTCAGTGTATTAAGAATAATTTTGACTTCACATGGACCCTGCACAAATTTCCCTACCTAGGCATCTATTTAGCTAACTCATGATATACTTTTTCAGGCCAATTACCCAGTTCTATTAACCTCCCTGGCAGTATTCCCGAGTGTAGCTTTGGGTAAAATGTCTGTACCAAAAGCGGTAACCCTGAGCTACACTCGGGCTTACCATGTGGCGCTGCATAGGGAGTCCCTGCAGCACTTACCTTGTCCTTCGCTCCCGCGATGTGTCCCCTGCAGCGTCCCCGGCCATCTCCTCCGGCTGATGCCGGCATCCGGCTTCTGTCTTCCTGTCCCTGTGACGTCGGGACGTACGGGCGCCCCCAGCGGTGGGAAATTTGAAAATGTAAGAAAAATGTAATTTTTTTCAAAACGAATTTTACATAGTAAAACATTGCTGTTTCAAACCATTTCACATACATTTTGTCCCAAGTGCTTTGTCCTGTCCCCTGTCTGCATTTTGACTGTTCTTTCTGCCTGGAAACTTAGAAAAGTCCATGGTGTCCAAAAAGCGTCCCTTTAGGTCAAAAGCGGTTTTAGACCGGCTAGAGAACAGCGATAGTAAATGAGAACTACTTGCAGAATTGAGTGATAATGATTCGTGGAGAAATTCGTCATCAGACACTGAAAACAATTTTGCGACTTTGCTCAGTGATGTGCGAACTTGGCGCTATATTTCAAATTTCAGTGTTTTTGGTTTGATTATATTATTGAATTAAATGTATTATTATTATATTATTATTTTTTATGATTATTTATTAAATTATAATTTATGATTTAGTGTTTAAAATTTTATCATACCCGGGATGTTTACTAGACTCTTGTTCGGACAGATTTCAGTGAGTTATTCCTAAATATTACAGCCTACAATAAAAAAACTACATATTTCCATGCAAAATAATGGTACCGCTTTCAGCACCAAAAATCGGAAATAATCATACCGCTAGGGAGGTTAAGAAGCTTGAAAGGTCTATTGACTGAATGGCAACACCACAAGGTCTCTTGGCTTGGACAGATTGCAGCAGTCAAGATGACTCTCCTACCCAACTTTTTATATTATTTTAGAGTCTTACTGTTGCAGATCCCTCCACATGTTCTCCAATTTTTTCAAGCCAAGATCTTTGCTTTACATGGATTGATACTAGGCCCGAGTTGCGATACACACCTTATTTTGACCTAAGCTGCGAAGAGGATTGGGAGTCCCACATATATCCAGCTGTTTCCAATCTGTGAAAATATCCCAACTTGCCCTTCTTCATGCTCAGGTTAATGTCCTGCTTTGGGTCAGTGTTGAAGTGTATGCCGTGTTTCCTTCTACACAAACTCTCCTTTAGCTTCCACCATCTGGGCACAGAGTACTTTCAAGTCCTGTTACCTTACACTATCTTACGGAGAGTGGCATTCGGTTAAATATTCCAGCAAGCTTTTATCCAATAATCTTCCTTTAACCTCCTTTTTTAGATAATCCATTATTCACTCCTGGCCTAGATTCTGTCCGAAGTTTTTCGTGGTGGTTAAGCACTAAATTAATTTGCCTGTATGATCTCTGTTCCTCTGGATTTATGTCCTTTGAATCCATAAAAGAATTGGATAATATATCACCTAGAGAGGTTTTTCGATATGTTCAAACTAAACATAACACGTTTTCACTGCTTCGCTTTTCTGATACCCCTCTACAACTTACATCATTTGAACACTTCTGTAACACAAACCATCATGCCCCAAGGATTATCTCCACCATCTACTCATTACTACTAATGTCTTGCTCTATGGCTCTATGTCTAGTTGGGCTTCTGACCTAGGGATTGCTATTTCTCGGGTAAGCTATATGGGTTAATACGTCTATCAATGTCTTAGATAATGAAACAAATTATAAAGTGCTAATATGTTGGTATGTGTGATTCTGGGATACCAATCTGGTTGTTTTTGGGGTTGTTCAGAAAATGGTACATTCAGACATGGAGTATTTGGTGGGATTGCCCTGCTGTTGTTTCTGGTCTCATACACATAAACTCATTTATACTGTACTGTTTTCAACAGACCCATGTTGAAGCACTCAGAAGAGGCTTTGTTAGGTATGAAATCTGATGATTATTCCAGACTGAAATTCCAATTCATCTCCTTTATTTTAACTGCAGCAAAACAAACCATTGGAAGTACCTTGGGGAAAAAAACCCCCATCAACTTAAAGCTTGTATAACTCTCTAAAAATAAAGGGACTTTGGATCTCTAACTATATTCTGTCAGACTTTGACCTTTTAATTAACTACTTTTTTAATGACAAACTACTATGATACAATATTTGATTTTTGGAATCTAATACCCCTTATTTACACTTTGGGCTCTCCTTCAGACTGGTATTGTAATATACAGTATTTCTTTCTTTTCCTTGTCCAACTTTTTCCCCTCCCACTTTTTTTTAATTGATACTTTGTTTCATGATTAACCCATCACAGATGTGGTTTTGTTCTACCTTGTTTGCACAATTTTCCATCGCCCTTAAGATTCATTCTCTTTGGGGCAACCCCACCCATTTTTTTTAAAAAGTAGAGTACTATGTATGCTATTTCAGAAGATTGTAAAATGGACCATAATCTGTTCAGTCAACATTGATCATTCCTTTGAGTGTACTTTAATGTTGACAAACAGTTTGTACATCGTGTGATAAAAAAAACACAGCTTTTCTATGTTTTGGGGGTTTTTTTATGTTCTATCATGTTTGCCAACTCTAATAAAAAAAATCCAGGAATAAGTAACTTAGCTAATTACTGTGCTTCAGCATCTGCAGATGCCAAATCCCACCCCACCCAATAAACTTCCATCTTCTTTCCATCTACCATCAGCTCCCACTCCCCCCCCCACACCATAAATCACACTCTCACACCTCTATTAAGTCCTGTCCCTCGTTCTAACTCCTCATTCATTTTCTAATCCCACCCCAATATCACCTTCCATCTTCTTGCTATCTATATTCAGCTCCCATTCTACCCATCATAAAATCCCACTCTCCTACCTCCATCAGCTCTGGTCCCCCATGCTACCTTTATCATTGCGCCATCACCGGCTTCCATCTTCTTCCCATCTACCATCAGATCCTACTCTCCACACCATTAAAATCTCAATCTCATACCTATATCAGGTTTTTTTCTCCTATGCTATGTCTACTATTACACTTCCTAATCCCACCTCACCATCTGCCTCCATCTTCTTCCCATCTATCTTCAGCTTCTACTTTCCCCATCATCATAACCCAGTCGCACACTTCTATCAGGTCTTGCCCCCCATGCTACCTTCACCATCACTTCCCAATCCAACCCCACCCCACCATCATCTTCCATCTTCTTCCCTTCTACCATCATCTCCCATCCCCCTACATTCCCACAAAGGGCCTGAACAGTTCATATAAAATGAAAACACTATTTCTGAAAACCTCTATGCTGTTTCTGTAAAAAAGGAACCACATGGAATATAAAATGTCTGTGATTCCAAAAATAATTTGAAGGGATGAGACACATGTAGAAATGCAGGAGGAAAAACTCCCAAACAATGAAAAATAGTAAAAAATAAAAGCACATAAAAAATAAACACAAAAGAAACACATTTTATTTAGTTTTAAATAGAAGGGGGAAGGGGGTATAGATCTTCTTTCACTTCCTGTCTTGGAGATACAAGAGGAAGTAAGTGGAAATCTCCCAAAACTAAATCCCATCACAGTTTTTACCACCTCAAATGTTGGTGAATTCAATTTGGGTTTACCTATATAACTTAGTTAACATATTCCATTTTAGATGTTCAAGACTGGAAAGATAGGGATAGGACATTATACACTACCCTATACAGAAAGTCAGGTGTGTTCAATCCTAATTCAGCAGTGGGCTTCTGATGTAAAAGGGGGACTCTGATGTGAATGGGAGGCTCAAATATGAAGGGGCACTCTTATGTGAATGGAGGACTCTGTGATAAAATGATACTCTGATGTAAAGAGGGCTCTGATATGATGGGGAGGCTTCTAATTTAAAGGTAGGACTTGATGATGTGGGGTGTCTGATGATGTGGGGTGTCTGACGTGAAGTTATTCTTGAAGCATGGTAATCATTCATTTATAAAATTGATTGTTTACTTAGCCCATGAATATTTGTAAAATATATGATGTGGCCCTCATACTGAAAAGTTTGGAGACCTCTGTCCTATAGAGACCTGTAGCAAAGTTCATTATATCCAGAGATGTAGAGCATTCAAGTATTATAATATTCATTCATCACAGCAAACAACCCCATGTCAGCATGAAGGTAACATGGGTTATTTACTAAAACTGGAGAATGCAAAATCTGGTGCAGCTCTGTATAGAAACCAATCAGCTTCCAGTTTTCATTGCCAAAGCTTACTTGAACAAGTTGAAGTTAGAAGCTGACTGGCTACCATGTACAGCTGCACCAGAATTTCTGAGTGCTTCAGTTTTTAGTAAATTTCCCCCACTAGCGTGTCTTATGGATTGCAAATGGTAAAAGCAAGGCAGTATCACATAAACCCTCAGCTTGTAAAACACCTCATTCCGTTTAAAATAGAAATGAAAGACAAAACATTTGTGTATAGATATAAAAAAACATTATAAATACCCTTATTTCCTCTTTTTTTAATAAGTGATCATATTCCTTCTTTTCTCAGCTGCATAGGAGCTGGGGGAGGAGACATAATACACTGAACGTCCCAGTGAATGGCTGGGCAGGGGGAAGGGAGGTGTCAACAGACATCTAATCATTGGAGGAGAGCAGGTTGAGTTCTCAGCATAGCTAGAGATCTGATCACAGTGTGTTCTCCTGCTGAGTGTGGTCAGTTTTTAATAGGAAAGCAGTGGGACTGGCAGGAACACAAGGGATTTCACACAAAGGAAGCTATACAAAGATAACAGGATACTTTGTCATACAAGTACATGGTACAGCAGGCACATATCAGAAATATGAAATGTTGGGTTTACATAGTCTTTAATAGTACACCTGAGCCATTCCAGGCCTAATATTTAACCCCCCAAAATTTCAAGGTGTTTGTTAAGTGCTAATCAGATTTAAGCAGTTAATATCACAGTGAAGTAATCCTGCCATACTCTTCATGTTGACAGCTCTGTGTTTTGAGGCACTCAATACCAGGTGATATGACTTGCCATCCTTTTGGATCCAAAAAATCAGCACAAGATTGTATTCATTCTACAAGTGTTGAAACAAAAGTCCTCATGACTTCACTTGTAATACACCCATATTTGCATCAATACCAACCAAATGGATACTGAAAAAGGCTTACTCTCTCTGTTGATTGCTTATATCGCATTGGCTGATAACATCCTATGGATTCTGTGTTTCATTCTGCAGGATCAAGCAGACCATTTGTCTTGATCCATTTCCTCCAGCTTGGGGACTTTCTCAGCAGGGTTTAGTGGTAGCTTACTTCCTCACTTTCTTAAATAGCTACAAGGTTTTGTTTTCTCGCTTCCCATCTATGTTGTTGCCCCTCCATACAGTGTGTATATACAAGCACATTATTGTGTTCCTCAGGTGGGAGGGGACAGCTTCCTTAACATTCTATTGCCTATAACAACCAGGATTCTGTGGAACGGGTAATCTATACCATGGTCATACCATATTATTTATTTATTTCAGGTACTTATATAGTGCTGTCAATTTATGCAGCACTTTACACATAAGTATTGAACATTTACATCAGTCCCTAACCCTCAAGGGGTGTACAATCTAAGGTCCCTAACTTACATTCATACATACACATATTAGGGCCAATTTAGACAGGATCTAATTAACCTACCAGCATGTCTTTGGAGTGTGGGAGGAAACTGGAGCACCTGGAGGAAACCCACACAAGCAGAACATACAAACTCCACACAGGAGGCACTATGGTCAGGAATCGAACCCATGACCCATTTATTGCAAGGCAAATGTGCGAACCACAAAGCCACTGTGCTGCCATATCATACCATACCTAGCTGGAACACCCAGGGTTCTTGGGAATGGCTAAGCTATGCTATGGTCATACCATACCATACCATACCTAGCTGGAACACCCGGGGTTCTTGGGAATGGCTAAGCTATGCTATGGTCATACCATACCATACCATACTAGCTGGAACACTCAGGGTTCTTGGGAATGGCTAAGCTATGCTATGGTCATACCATACCATACCATACTTATATCTCAGTATTCTCTCACTTCCTGACTGGTAAAGTTGGTGATACCTTGACAGTAGGTGACAGGAAATCTGTCTAAAGTAACCCCAGAAGGTAGTAAAACCCATCAGGAGTTCTAGTCCTTCCTTACAATATGCAAACTAAAACATTTTGGCTTGACAAGCACTTTAATACATAATCAAAAAGTTATTAAGGCTTTTAGAAAGGGCAATTTTAACCTCCCTGTTATTCAAACTATAAATAAGAGGGTTCAACATTGGTGGTACAATCACATAAAAGATAGAAATGTATTTCCCTTGGTTTGGTGAATGGCAGGATAGTGACCCTAAGTATGTAATCATTCCGGTTCCAAAAAATAAAGCCACCACAGTTATGTGTGAGGTGCATGTGGAAAAGGCCTTAGATCTTCCTACAGAGCGAATCTTCAATATGGAAAGCAAAATACAAACATAGGAGGTCAAAATTAAAAGGAATGGAATGAGAATAGTAACAAAACTCAGAAGAAATATCAAAAGTTCTTTAGCATCATTTTTATCACATGACAATTGTAATACTTCTAGAGCTTCACACATGAAGTGGTTAATCAGGTTTGGATGACACAATGTTACAGGCATAAAAATAGATGGAACTATAACAGTTATCAAGCTAAATATCCAGACAAAGACGGTCAACCAATAACAAATGCTCCATCTCATAAGAGTCAGATAATGAAGCGGGCGACTGATGGCAAGGTATCGGTCATATGCCATGAGTAAAAGCAGTTGGCACTCCGTGGCTCCAATTAGCAATAACATATTAACTTGTGTGAGACAGGCTGCCAGGGAAATTTTCCTACAAGTAGAAAGAAGATCCACCAAGAACCTGGGTAGAGCGGAGGATGAGTTACACATGTCAATGAAGGACAGATTGGTAAGAAGGAAATACATTGGACTATGCAAATTAGGATGGATGACGATCATATAGATTATAACACCGTTTCCAACAATGGTTATAAAATATATGAAAAAAAACAACACAAACAAGAATACGTTAATAGTCCGATCATTGGAGAATCCCAGCAAAATAAATTCTGTAGCCAGCGTCTTGTTCTTCATGTCCACATTATCATTAAAAGGAGAGCTATGGGGATAATGCAACCCTGGGCCATATATATCTATGCTAAATGAAGATCAATTTATCCTCATATTATTGATATTTTAAGGGCTGAATTCCCTGGATATAAACAATAACATTATTTTTGAACCTGTAGTAGGAAATAAAGCCTCCAATGGGCAATTCTGTAGGCTTCTGAAAATAAACTAGCCATTAAACACATTGCATTTGCAGCCAACGGTGGCCACTTGTAACGGCCTCTTTTCTTCAGATAGGAACTGTGAGGAATTAAAAAAAAAACTTTCAGTATGAAACACTTTACTGTCAGGGAAGCAAAAAAAAAACAATTTGTATTTTCATCGACTGTTATTCTGAACGGAGTTCACCTTTAAAGTGACTCTAAATGCTAAAAACAATCTACACATCCACTACTTAATTGCACAATAATCTATTTTTTAAAATGTTTATCTATTTTTCACAAAATAATTTCTTCTTGTGTTTTTCTGCCTCCTTGCAATGTACTCTGTGAGCTCCCGAACCTCTCCTTTTCCACTTTTCACAAATAGTTTATTTTGAACAAGCAGTGCACATTAGTTGTGGTCATGTACACTGTTCTATGCAAACTACACATCCTATAGTCCAAAGTCCCAAATCTAGGGAGGGAGACTACGTTCATTCATATAGTGGGACCATGGAGAATGAAGGTAGCCACCTGATAACAGGAAGTCAAGTCACAGCAGCTAAGATTTTAGAGATCTGGAGGAGGCTGAGAGCAATAAGAGGGACTTTTTTTGATTTAAGAATACATACTTGAATGCTATCACTGCTATCTTAACACCTTCCCGCACGGCCATCAATCTGCTATAGGCTGTCATATGATGTCCTGTCAAAATGAGCCGCTCCCGTGGGCGCAGAGCTGCGCAGCGGCGCGATCTGTCACCGGCTGTGTCCACGGGACATATCACTACACTGGCCCGTTACCAGTGTCATGTGACCACTGTGACCAATCACAGCAGATCACATGTCGATTGTATACAATGAATGGCTTCCTGTCATGCCATCCATTGTATACAATTATGTTGCTAGCTGTGACTGGTCAAGGCAGTCACATGATACAGACAGGGCCAATCACAGCCCATCTGTATTATGTGATCAGCTTTGCCCAATCACAGGTAACCACAACAAAATACTGAATGAATCAGTTTAATTCAGTACTAATGATTGCAAATATCAATGAAATGCATGGGTTAAAAAAAAAAAAATCCCTATCACTTGCCCAGAGTAGTTCAGTGTTACTATGGTAACATTGTATTGCTTTGGTCACAGTGTGCTGAAAAATAAAATAGTAAAAAAAAGAAAAAATTTAATAAAAAAAATAGAAACATTTGAAAAAAAAATACAAATTCAATTATTATTATTATTTTCACCAAAGAAATGTAGCAGAATGCATTTGGACCTAAATGTATGAAGAAATGTTATTTATTTGCAACATTTTATAACAGAAACAAAGAAAAGTGCGGGTTTTTTTTCAAAGGTTTCAGGTGTTTTTTGTTCCATTTAGCAAAAAATTAAAAAATCAGGTGGTGATTAAATATCACCAAAAGAATGTTCTATTTGTATGAAAAAAATTATACAAATTTTATATGGGTGCAGTGTTCCATGACCGTGCAATTGTCATTCAAAGTGTGACAGCGCTGACAGCTGAAAATTGGCCTGGGCAGGAAGGGGGTATAAGTGCCCGGAATTGAAGTGGTTAAAAAAAATTAAAATAACATATAATAATAATAACAGTAACCAATATTATTTATAATATATCATATTTTCATTTCTTTCCAACATTGGTGTCTTTTGATTGAATCTATTAATTTTCATTCAATGTTCAATCAAAAGGTAAAGAAAAGAGGTAGAGCTGCAAAAGCAATTAAAAATACTTTCAACTTGCCAGTCAGGTTATGTGTCATAAAACATCAATAAAAGGCGGCCCTGATGTGAAAGCAGGATATGTTCATGTTCCCTGATAAAGTCAATTGTGGTGAAATGCGTCGAGTGGAGCTAATAATCTGACATCATGACGCATGCATGCCAAGCAGTGCTGTTGGGCCTCCATGTTTATGGATTGGAATTCTCTATCTTTGTGAGAATCAATTCTTATTAATAAGCTGGAGAGGCTTTACTTTACTATACTATGTGGAGACTTTTTTTTATATGGTCAGGATAGACTGATACAGCGGCTTCCATATGTGGATCAAAGGAGTGTGGCCAAAGGGGTTTTTCATTATTTGGCATATTGATTGTCCTACTGTGATGGGAAAGTGCATTTGATTGCTTATAATTAAAGTATAACTAAAGGCACAACTTTTTAATTCATTTTAGATGTAGTGGAGAAGGATTAGAATGCTTGTCAATTTTTTTTGCTGTCTGAGCCCCCATTAAGGAGATTCACCCTCTCTATTTGTCCTGTTTACCATTGTCATTGAAAGTGAAAGTACAAGTAAATCACAAATTTTAACTTTTCCCCAGAAATCTTTCAATGGGGGCACTGGTTCTGTTGATCTTGAGATCCCTAAGGAATTTCCTTAATTTTCAGGGATTTCCTCTCACTTCCTGTTTGGCTATGGAACAGGAATTGAACCAAAATCTCTACAATAGGACACAGATGGCAAAAAAAATCTGGCAGAGGTTATAACCCTTCCTTGTTCTATCAGAAAAGAAGTTTTGCCTATAATTTTACTTTAGGAGGTCTTGGCATCTGGTAAGTTAGTTTCTGTTGGTGGAGGAGAATGTCACTGGCTGCGCGATATCCAATCGCTGTCCAAATCTAGACTTCACCTCTGCAACATCTCCAAGATACCCCCGTTCCTAACCTCGGAAACTACTAAGAAACATATTCACTCCCTGGTTATCTCTCGCCTTGACTATTGTAACTCCCTCCTCATTGGCTTATCTCATCGCAGGCTATACCCTCTTCAGTCTATCATGAATGCTGCCGCCAGACACATCCACCTTACTAACCGTTCCGTATCTGCCATCCCTCTCTGCCAATCCCTCCACTGGCCTCCATTCAGTGTCCTCCATCCCTCTCTGCCAATCACTCCACTTGTCTCCATTCGGTGTCCTCCACCCCTCTCTGCCAATCCCTCCACCGGCCTCCATTCAGTGTACTCCATCCCTCTCTGCCAATCTCTCCACTGGCCTCCACTCAGTGTCCTCCATCCCTCTCTGCCAATCCTTCCACTGGCTTCCCATTGCCCAACGAATACAATTCAAAACATTAACAATAACATATGAAACCATTTATAACTCTGCCCTAAATTACATCACCAATCTTGTCTCCATATATCGCCCAAACCGTACTCTCCACTCCTCACATGGCCTCCTGCTCTCTAGCTCCCTTGTCTCCTCCTCCCATGCTCATCTCCAGAACTTCTCCAGAGCTTATCCCATCCCCTGGAACTCTATACCCCAATTTATCATACTATCGCCTACTCTGCTCACTTTTAGGCGATCTCTGAAAACCTATCTCTTCAGGGAAGCCTATCCTGCCCTCAGCTAATAATGGAATCTTCTACTCCTCCTACCAGTCCATCCCTCACAGTTATTACCTTTTGTACTACCAGCCCCTCCCTCTTAGATTGTAAGCTCCAAGGAGCAGGGCCCTCCTATCCCTCTTGTATTGAACTGTATTGTTGCTGTATTGTCTCCCGTTATATTGTACAGCACTGAGCAAACTGTTGGCGTTGTATAGATCCCGTATAATAATAATAATACTAATAATAATAATAATATAGTATGGCTTTTGATATTGCACAGTATCTCACATCACCCCATGTTGGATTTTCTCATATGAACAATTTTATAGGAACTATTCTATATATGAAATATATATACAAATTTTTAAATTAAATTTCAATATTTATTTCTGAACATGTCACTTTTTTGCACAAATTGTTACTTATAGGTTGTGAATTGAGATTGCACATTTGAAAGGACCAGATGAACTCCTGTTTCTTTTATTTTGAAATGTAAAACCAAGAGATGGTATAGTTAGAGAAAGAAAACAGTAAAGGGTTTAAATATATACACTGCACGCATCTTACTTGCCTAAAGCCCAACTCCAGGCACCTAAAAAATTTCCCTTGCTCCTTCTGTCTAGGGGAGAAGAGGCTGCAGGGACTAGCCTAGTGGCAGGGAGGATCAGTAGACCTGGTGAGTAAATTATCTTTCTTTGTTCCCCTAGACAAAAATGATCAATTAACCCTGTAAGTCTGCCATTTCTGACTGGATCGTTAGGTAAAAAACTTTGTAACAAATGCACAAGAAAAACAAAATCTTATAAATACTGAATGTAGTGAGGCATGATGCCAAGCATACCAAAAATTAATTTAGGGTTAACTTACATTTTAGTATATTAAATTACATTTTAGCACCCTTTCTTATTTTAAAAAAGTAGTGATGTCTTCAAGAGGCGTTAGTAGTAAATTCTAGGACAGCAAAAATGTTGAATGAGCAAACAATAAGCAAAACAGAACTTAGAAAAACTGCAAACCTTTTCAGTCTTTCAAGAATATCAAACCAGCCTAAATATCCATGAAAACAGGAGCATTTAGAAATCTTATGAATAAGATTTACACAGTGAAAAAATATAAATTTTTCAAACATATTAGTTATTTCAAAAAAAATCTATACAGTTAAAAGTAATATTAATTATTTTAAATAAGATTAATACAGCAAAAAAAAAAAATATTCAATAAGATAGTAGTAGTAATTCTTTTAAACAAGATTTATGCACTGAAATACAATATTCATTATTAAATAATATTATTTCTTTTAAATATGAGTAATAGTAAATATTTGTAATTATTAAATAATTAAAATCCTTATAAAGAACAGTTAAAAGTAATATTAATTATTAAATAATATTAATTAATTTAACCTCTTCACGAATGGAAATATGCGGCTGCCTGGCATCTGGGCCTAGACGCCGAGCTGCCGCACATTTGCGTTCTAATATAAAAGAACATATGTGCTGAGAGCGCGCGCCCTGCGCGCTCCCTTGCACACATGTCCGGTACTCACTGAAAGGTCCCGATCTCCTCTTTCGATTGGGACCTTTCCCGATCATGTGACCGCCGTGACAGTGAATCACGGCGGTCACATGACCCTAAACCCGCCCCGCCTCCAGGCTTCTGAAAACCTTAAAGAGACGGGAGGCAGCGGCGCGAAGGGGTTAAAAAAAGAATTATATAGTGAAATTCAATATTAAATAATAAATAATATTAAATATTACATAGTTACATAGTTAGTCTGGCTGAAAAAAGACAAAAGTCCATCCAGTTCAACCATAGAAAAAAAAAAAAGTTATAATCCTACACCCACAGTTGATCCAGAGGAAGGAAAAAAAACAGCAAAGCACGATCCAATTTGCTCCTGCTGGGAAAAAATTCCTTACTGATCCCCCAAGAGGCAATCAGATATTCCTGGATCAACGTTACCTATAAATGTTAGTATCCAGTTATATTATGTATATCTAGGAAAGAATCCAGACCTTTTTTGAAGCAATCCACTGAGCTGGCCAGAACCAACTCTTGAGGGAGTCTATTCCACATTTTCACAGCTCTTACTGTGAAGAAACCTTTCCGTGTTTGGAGATTAAATTTCTTTTCCTCCAGACGTAAAGAGTGCCCCCTTGTCCTCTGTGATGACCTCAGGGTGAATAGCTCTACACCGAGTTCACTACATGAGCCACTGATGTATTTATACATGGTGATCATATCCCCCCTTAATCTCCTCTTCTCAAGAGAGAATAAATTCAGTTCCTCTAATCTTTCCTCATAGCTCATCTCCTCCATGCCTCGTATCAGTTTGGTTGCCCTTCTCTGTACTTTCTCCAGTTCCCCAATGTTCTTTTTGTGAATTGGTGCCCAAAACTGAACTGCATATTCCGATTTGTACAGGGGTAATATGATATCTCTCTCTCCGGAAATATTATAAATAAGATTACTAGTAAATATGTCTAATTATTAAATAATACAAATTCTTATAAATAAGCTTAATACACTTAAAAGTAATATTAATTATTTTAAAAAAAGATTTATACAGTGAAAAGTTATAATAAACATTAAAATGAATTCTTATAAATAAGATTTATATTGTGAAAGTAATACTTTGTCTGCTGAGCACCATTCATCATATAAGAGATGAGCAATTATTTTAGAGAATTTATATAATATTTAAAATCTCTTAGGAGAAAGCTGTACGCAAAACTAATTTTTGTAAACGAGGGACATCATTAAATATATTTAAAGCAAAAGATGTAGGCAATTAGTTAAGCAAGTCATGAAAAATGGATATGTTTACCTAGAATTAAAACACTACATTATAATATTCAAGTCTGGTTATTTCTAGTCACAAACTGTTTACAAAGCTAACACGTTTCAGTGGCTGCAGCTCTTTCCCAGATCAGGGCTTAAGAAAATGAAACAACAGATCATTGTATGTGGACATGGTAGTAAGCAGGGGCGGACTGACAACCTATGGGGCCCCCGGGCAATAGGGGATCATGGGGCCCCTGTGTCCTTGCCCAAACTCAAAAAATCCTATGAAAAAGGTACCAGGGGCATCTCATGGGGCCCCCTACTGACCCCGGGCCCTCGGGCAATGCCCGAGTTTCCAAATGGTCAGTCCGCCCCTGGAGTAAGTGTATTATTGGGTGTTTTAACAATTCGCAGAATCTGCCAGCAGCTTTTTCATTCCATCATTCATTCCTGATGGAGGGGGTGAAGCTACACTAACCCCCAAACTTCCCAAAATGCATTGGCTTTGTAAATAGTCTGTTATTTGATTAAACATATCTAGATTTCTATAACTATGGCACATCAGTTCTAGAGTCACTAATTTCTATCACAATCCAAGGTTATCACGGAAATCATGGAAGTGTGTGGAAACTGCCAGTCCAGTATTTTGATTCTCTACATTTATACAATTGGTTAATAATGTAGCACCCCTAGAGTTGCAAGTGTAGGTAAATTAGTTTGATTCTCCTGTAGGCAGAGGAGCATGCGTTAAATGTGTTAGGACACTGGGCAGTGCTTTACAGACTTTGGCTCTGTTACCTCCACGTCTTCTGGAACATACTGGAAATTTCCAGAACATAGTGGGTGGGGGACAGAAGCTATAGCCTGAATATTTATGGAGTTTCCACCAATCCCTGGGGAGGTGGTCCCAGAAAGTGGAGGAAATAACCCAGATATACTCATAAGCCTGGCAGTCCAGGGTCCAGTTGCCTGAGAGGGACCCTGTGCTGGGGGCTCTGCCCTGGGTCAGAAGAAAAAGAGCAGGAAGAAAGGATCCAGTACACCACTCAGACAGGTCTAGTTGTGGACCTCAAGCCATGCTGGAAGTAGCTTGAGCAGCAGAGAGACCAGTGCAGCAGCTTTCTGGATTCAAAGAGCTACTTAAAGGGACTGAGTGAGTACACACCAGTCATCAAACCCAAAGCAACAAAGAGGACAGTGTAGTGCAATGCGTGTCTGGGACCAAGGGGACAGCTTTAGTGCAGTGCAAGACCGCCAGGAGCAGCCCGACATCTCTAGCTTGGGTCAAGAACAGCCAGTTGCCATGCAATATAGCCAGGTGCTGCATCTGAAACCTTACATTTTGGAACTTTTGTTTGTCATTTCATCTGCACCATTACTCCCACCAGTGTGCGGCTCAGTTTGGAGTCAGTTAACAAAAGCATAAGACTTTAGCAGGTCCCTGACTGTTTGCTTGAAGTGTGAAGTTTCTTCAGTTCTGGGCATCCCATGTACCCCCAATCCCCATTCATGTTCATCATTCTACAATAAACCTTAAGAACTAAACCCCCTAGACTGTTTATTGAGCCGTTGGAGAGTGTGGAAAATTTCTGTTGCCTGACTGTGGGTGGTGTGTGGGGGAATAAGGCCGGAAATCCAGACGCTCCTTCGGGGTAGCGCTACAATGATAAATAATAATATATAATGATAACAACAATAAGTATCTACTATTTATTGTTATTAATTAATTAATAATTTATTATAACTTCTAATAAAAGATAAAGTAACTAAATGAATAATTCAGGGTTTCAGTGCTTTGAGTCCACTTTTGCAGGCAATGAAAAAATAAGACACTTTATTTAGGAAAGTATCACATTTTTGGGGAGAGGTCACAAAGCAGCCTCATTTATAAATATCAAAATAATATATGGTGAGCGCTGTATAAAGCAAAAAGCATCTAGCATAAGAGACAATGACAGAAAGTACAGCGCTATATCATATAGTGAAACCTCAAAGAGTTTACACATAAGTGCAAACAAAACATAAACATCAGAGAAGTAATTAAATAAAGTCCATACAGTGTAACAAATAAGTGCTGGTGTAAATCACAAACAATGGGACATAGTATAGTCCATATGTGTGCCAGTGATACTGCAAATCAGCAACGTATCCAGCTCCAATACAGTGTCAAGGGATCCATTGAACACTCCACCACCACTGTGCACTCACCAGAATGCTACTGGTATAGTAGCAATGGCCCATGTACAAATTCCCCGTCCTGGGCTGGAAATCATCCTAGAAAGAAAGCTCACTACATGGAGCCCGGAATAGCATATATGGTGTAGTATTTATTTAAAATAGAGATAAAAACTTTCCATGTGGAAACATAAAGTACACAAACCAAAATGACCATCGCTCTGGATTAAAGACATGGCGGCGTGACGTCAGCACGTAGGCTCCACGTAGAGTGGAGCCTATGTGCTGATGTCACGCCGCCGTGTCCATGATCTGGAGCGACAGCCATTTTGGTATATGTATTTACAGATGTACTTTATGTTTCCACTTGGAAAGTTTTTATCTCTATTTTAAATAAATACTACACTATATATGCTATTCCGGCCTCGTGTGGTGAGCTTTCTTTATAGGAGGATTTCCAGCCCAGGATTGTGAATTTGTACATCGATCATTGCTACTATACCAGTAGCATTCTGGTGAGTGCATAGTGGAGGTGCAGTGTTCACGAGACTCATTTATAAAGCAAAATCACAGTACAGAAGTGTTTATTAGGACCTCTGTGTGGAAGAACCAGATTTTAGGGCTTTCACAGAAGAAAAATTGTCCTGTTTTTATGATAGAGCAATGAGTCTGTATTTACAATGATTTAATAATGTGAATAGGCCATTTGTTCTTTACGGGCAGGTTAACAGTCTGGCTGTCTCTTTCCCTAATAAAATTTACCTCCCTAATCTCCACCCTGTTTTCCAGCTAGATCATTGAGAAAAGCACTTTTTAAATTTGACTTTGACGCATATGCTTTTTTTATGTTATATGCATACAGTCTAAGATTTCCAGGTATATCTATACGATGTACAGCACAGTATACACCCTACTACAGCAAAACTAACATTTAAAAGGGAAAAAATTCCCAGGAAATTACAGCTCCCAGCCACTTTATTCCGTTTGTAAACTAACAGCTGGGGATTCCCTTTATTCATACCAGACCCATATACTAGATGAGTGTGGAGTCCCCCCCAAACAAATTCTATACCAAACCCTTCAAGTATGATATGAAATTTTAGAGAAAACCCCACACAAAATACAAGAACTTAATTCATAGGGTCCCTACTGAAATCCAGACCAATATTCAAGCACCTCTTCCTCTTGGGATGGTGGTTGTGGGGGTTTGTGGGCAAGGGGCTTTTCTGAGTCTGGAAACTCCCTTTAAAAACAAGGAGGCCCTCAGATAATGCCCCCAGGGGTATATATTACCCCTGCTCTTTCACAAAAAAAAATGTACATAGAAAATAACACATCACACTTTTTTACAGCCTCCCTGAATGTTGTATGTGGGGTGAGGTGAGATTGTTAAGGACAGTATTGTCCTCAGTGACACCCCAGACTCAGAGTCTATTGCTGCAGGCAATTTGTGGTTAATAGGCTCAGGAACAGCTAAAAAAAAAATCTGATTTTTTTCATTTTTGTAAGTTATGTGTATGTTTTTAAGTTATGTGAATGGGGACATGTAAGAAATATTATCATAATGTTTACAGCAACAACAGTTTGAGCAGTGCTTTACAAAATGAAGGTGGACATTACAGTTTTCAATACAAGAGGAATTAGTCTGATAGAGCATACAATCTAAAAGGAAGGGTCAAGTGATACAAAAGGTACTATCGGTGGGGGATGATCTGAAGGAGAAAGTAAAAATACAGTGTATTAGTTAGAAAAAAGATAGGCTTGCTTAAAGACCTGGGTGGATAGAGTAGGAAACATTTGGTCATATTGGGGTAAGATGTTTCAGAGGATGGGAGAGGCTCTGGAGAAGTCCTGGAGCTAAGAATGGGAGGAGGTGACAAAGGAGCTAGAGAGTAGGAGGTCTTGTGAGGACCAAAGAGAGCAGTTTGGTTGGTATATAAAGTAGGTATTATCCCAATCTGGCTGCAAAAGTGGAAATACTCTTTAAGGAGGTGCTACGTACATTTTACTGAATTTCATGATGGTTGTGGAATCCCCTCTGATACCCAACAAGGTAGTGCTTGAACCATATTATTGCTGGATGCATTGGGGCCAGGGCTGCTGCAGGCAGTGTACGTGTGGACCCCATGGACTATTGATTGTCCAGGCTGTACCACTGGCTGGAGTTTGCACATTATGCACTGGAGCTTCTGACTTGCACTGCAGCCATTATACTGTGTGAGAGGGCCTACTGCATGATAGGAGGTTTTGTTATGAATCTTCCTTTCCTCTGATAGTTTGGACCAGCTCAGCATATTCTGGTGCTCTGGGAGGTGCTACATAAGGAGGTACTACCAAGGTGCTTTGCTGCATTCCACGACATTGGCAGCATCTCCTCTGATGACCAACAAGGCAGTGCATGAACCATATTATTGCTGACTACATCAGGTACAGGACTGAAAAGGCCTTCTGTCTGGCAGTACTACTTTCCTCTTACAGTTTGAATCAGCTTGGCCCATTCTGGTGCTCTGGGACTGTAAATTTTTAAAACTGTTTTTCTAAAGCTCAATCTCAGTAGCAAAATAACTCTTTGCTGCAGGTCAAATCATATGTTGGAATCTTGCTATTTTGCATTGCAAGATAAAACTTGAAACTTGCCTCATCTCCTCCTCTTATATTATGACCTAACCAAGCTGCTTACATACTGTCCAGCCACTGTACATAATGTATGGCTATTGTCTCTCAGAAACGTATATTTATAAGGTTTATAAAAAAAAATAAAATTTGAGGGGCACTGAGAATGACTTGGCGAAAACTAGAGTTGAACAGTAAAGATAGGAAGCTGAAGAAGCACCTTTTAGTAACTTTACACATCTGCATCTATACTTTCCAAACATGTTGTAATATGTGGTAATATACATCAACAGTATAATTTTAACAAAATAAAAAAACCTCTACCTTTTGCCATTAAAAATCAGTTCCTGATTTCCAGTCAAATTTGTTTGCTTAGGCTGAGATGATTTCATCAATCTGTTTCAAGCAGGAGGAGGCATTTTTGTTTTTCTGTACACAGCCTGAGCTGCGATTTTTATCCAAGAAGTTGAGAGGGACCTTGAGTGATCCCGTAAAGGAGAAGTTTGGGGTTTGTAAAAAAAAAATAAACATACATACTCACCTCTATGCTGCAGCATTGATGTGATGCTGTGCTTGTCCCATGACATCTCCAAGCCCAAGAACCGAGTAATCACATAACTGCTGATCACTCAGTTCTCAGTCTGCTTGGTGCTGAGAGAAGTGACTGTCAGTCACTGTTCTCCACTCTGCGACTTCAGGGAGGGGGCAGGTGCTGCTGGCTCCAACTCTCAGCCTTGTGCTGAAAGGTGAAGCCAACTGTCATTCAGGCAGCTGGGTGGTTCCCTATATTATTGTTAGGATCCTTCCATAGCCTGGAGCAGTTCTGCCAAGTCACCTGATAACAGGCAATAGCCCACTATTGGCTAATTCTGGGTCACAGGAGATCATAAGTAAGTGCACTCCTGCGACCTACAAGAAAAGTTTTGGCCATTCGTCTCTTTTAACCAGTTGCCGCCTGGCCTATGGTCAAATGACAGCCAGGTGAACATCTCGTCCCTCCAGAAGGGCGTCATATGACATTCTTCCCGGAACACGTTGCGCGTACCTGCAGGGCTGCGCTGTGGCGAGATCTGTCACCGGCCGTGTACCTCGGACACGGCCGATGACATATCTGTGTATCGGCCCCGTTGCCAGTACCATGTGATCTGCTGTGACCAATCACAGCAGGTCACATGACAGTTGTATACAATGGATGGCTTCCTTTCATGCCATCCATTGTATACAAGTGTGTCTAGCTGTGAATGGTCACAGTGATCACATTCACAGGCTGGGCCAATTACAGCCCATCTTTGTCATGTGATTAGCTGTGGCCAATTACAGCTAATCACAACAAAAATACCTGAATTAATTTATTTAATTCAGTTAAATGATTGCTTATAGCAAAGAAATTCTTTACTATAAGCAATTAAATTATGTAAAAAAAACAAATAATGATCACTTCCCCAAAGTAGTACAATGTTACTATGGTAACATTATACTACTTTGGCCATAGTGTAATATGAAAAAAAAAATCTTAAAAAAAGAGAAAAAAAAGAATAAAAAAAAAAAAACAATTAAAACAAAAATGTTTTAAATGACCATTTTCCTTTTTTTGTACTGTCACCAGTCAGTGTCCCTGATCACCTCCACACCAGTTATATGATGACGCTGTACTGCACTGGCGACAGTATGTAAAAAAAAATGTGAAAACAATTTTTTTAATTTCTCCATTTTCCAAAAAATTCTGACAAAAAAATTACAACTTCAAAAAACTCACCATGCCTCTTATGAAATATGTCGGACTGTCTACTTTGCAAAAAGGGGTCATTTGGGGGATATCTGTACTGTTCTGACATTTTTGGGCCTCAAGAAATTAAATTGGCCGTCAGTACTTCAGGATTGATCAATTTGCAGATATATCTCATAGTTTGTGAACTCTTTCACTTTCCTACAGACTAAATAATAAATACTGATTTTGGTTATTTTCACCAAAGAAATGTAGTAGAATACTTCTTGGCCTAAATTTATGAAGAACATATATTTATTTGCAAACTTTTATAACAGAAACAAAGAAACTTGGGGGTTTTTTTTCAAAATTTTCAGCCACTTTATTAGATACACCTGTTCAATTGCTAATTGCTAATCAGCCAATCACATAGCAGCTACTCAATGCATTTAGGCATGTAGATGTGGTGAAGACGACTTGCTGAAGTTCAAACCAAGCATCAGAATGGGGAAGAAAAGGAATTTAAGTGACTTTGAATGTGGCATGGTTGTTGATGCCAGATGAGCTGGTCTGAGTATTTCAAAAACTGCTGATCTACTAGGATTTTCACGTACAACAATCTCTACGGTTTAATTGGAATGGTTCGAAAATGGGAAAATATTCAGTGATCCTCAGTTGTGTGGCCAAAAATGCCTTGTTGAGTCAGAGGTCAGAGAAGAATGGACAGACTGGTTGCTGCAGCATTCAGATGGCAGGGTCAGAATTTGCCATAAAGATCATGAAATCATGGATCCATCCTGCCTTGTATCACCGGTTCAGGCTGGTGGTGGTGTAATGGTGTGGGGGATATTTTCTTGGCACTAGTAAGGTGTACCTAATAAAGTGGCTGATGAGTGCATTTCCCTTGATTTTGGTGAACAGTGGGATAGCGCTCTTAAGTACATGATCATTCCACTTTCATGAATATAATGTCATGGGGAGTGCTGTGATCTCTGTGGGTAATACATACATAGAAGAATGACAACTACACAATACTTGGTATGCAGGGGCGGACTGACCATTTGGAAACTCAGGCACTGCCTGAGGGCCCGGAGTCAGTAGGGGGCCCCATGAGATGCCCCTGGTACCTTTTTCATAGGCTTTTTTGAGTTTGGGCAAGGACACAGGGGCCCCATGATCCCCTATTGCCCGGGGGCCCCATGAGTTGTCAGTCCCCCCTGTTGGTATGCATACACATAACCTGAAGAATACAGCAAGTGCCACTTTAATACGTGATCAGCAACTTTTTAAAGGTTTTCCATAAAGCCATTTTTACTTCCCTGTTGTTCAGGCTATAAATAAGAGGATTGAACATCGAGGGTGCAACTACATAAAACATAGAAATATATTTCCCTTTACTTGGTGCATGGTGGGATAGTGAACCTAAGTACGTGATCATTCCACTTCCATAAATTAAAACAACCACAGTTATGTGAGAGGTGCAAGTGGAGAACGCTTTAGATCTTCCTGCAGAATGAACCTTTAATATAGAGGATAAAATACAAATATATGAGGCTATGATTAAAAGGAATGGTAAGAGAATAGTAATGAAACTGATCAAAAATATTGAAAGTTCTTTAACATAGTTCTTGTCACATGACAATTGTAATACTTCTAGCGCCTCACACATAAAGTGGTTAATCAGGTTTGGATGGCATAAAGTTTCAGGCATGACAATAGATGGAACTAAAATAATTATAAAACTAAATATCCACACAAGACTGGTCAGTCGATAACAAATGCTCCATCTCATAAGGGTTGGGTAGTGAAGTGGGTGGCAGATAGCAAGGTATCGGTCATAGGCCATGAGTGCGAGCAGTTGGTACTCTGTGGCTCCCATTAGTAGTAACATATGAATTTGAGTGAGACAAGCAGCCAGGGAAATTTTCCTACAAGTAGAAAGAAGATCCACCAGGAGCCTGGGTAGAGCAGATGATGAATAACACACATCAATAAAGGACAAATTGCTCAGAAAGAAATACATCGGACTATGCAGATGGGGATAAATAATGATCACAAGTATTATGAGACCATTTCCAATAATAATTAGCAAATAAATCCAGAAAAACAACACAAACAAAAATTGATTTATAGTCAGTTCATTGGAGAATCCCAGCAAAATAAATTCCATTGCAATAGTCTTGTTCTTCATGTTCGTGCCAATTATCAAAAGAGGACTCTGGACAAACCACAAATTTAAGTCATCTACTCGTATTATATGATTTTACACAATGACTGTGGCTTCCAAGTTCAATTCCAATCAATACAATAAAAGTAGGGCAAGCTCTGCTGTTAACGTACTACTAGCCAAAACTTTTTTTGTTGTTGTTTAGCACAGCCAACCATTAATCAACCTAGAACAGCAACAAACATATGGACAGATATTCACCATTTAAAATCATATAAATCATAATATTAGCTATAAATACTGTACATTACTACTAAATATATTTATATAGTTAATATTAGCTTGTGACCATTTATTTTCATGTATGTTATGTATTTTGGTTTCGTTTATTTGTTATGTTGATGCTACATTAGTGTTTTATTGATTTATTGGGATATGCTGATTTTAAATGGAGAATATCTGCCCATATATTTGTTGCTGTACTAGGCTGATTAGTGGTTGGCTATGCTAACCACTAGATGGTCCCCCAGTTGTTTATGAGGTATATCAAACTTATTGCCATCAATTTGGAATATTTGCTAATTTATTATGTATCAAATTAAATATTTTTATTTAATTTATTTAATTAACATTCATTTTTTGGATTTATGATCCAATTAATTTTATTCTATTATTGAATTGGGGATTGGTTTGCTAACATAAATGAGTCTTGGCTTCGGCCTCTAATTTGGACATACAGTTGCAAGAAAAAGTATGTGAACCCCTTGGGATTACGTGGACTTTGCATGAATTGGGCATAAAATGTGCTCTGAACGTCATCTACAGTTGCAAGAAAAAGTATGTGAACCCCTTGGGATAGAATATTGCTACACTGAAACAGTTTTGTGAAGAGGAGTGGTCCAAAATTACTCCAGATCGTTGTGCAGGTCTGATCTGCAACTACAGGAAACGTTTGGTTGAGGTTATTGCTGCCAAAGGAGGGTCAACCAGGTATTAAGTCCAAAGGTTCACATACTTTTCCTCCCTGCACTGTGAATGTTTACATGTTATGTGCAATGAAACCATGGCAACATCTAATGTTTGTGTAGTATTATGTTCAGCAGACTGTGTTCTTCTATTGTTGTGACTTAGATGACGTTCACAGCACATTTTATGCCCAATTCATGCAAAACTCCACGTAATCCCAAGGGGTTCACATACTTTTTGTTGCAACTGTAAAAGAGAGGCTAGGTTTGGATTGGATCGTTTTTTATCTGTGCTACTTTCTTTCCTGTATTTCAATATAAAGGTGCACCGCTAAGACATAATGTGCAAAATAATGCGTATTGAATCATATAAATCACATAAAGTGCAAAATTAAGTGCAAAAAAATAGATGTCTCCAAATGGTGAGCGTGGTGAATAAATGTCCCAAATAAAACAGCGCACATGAGGATCTGGTATGATCACAATACTCGTGCGTGGAAATCTGGTCCGGGGTGGCAGATTATAAATCCAATTTAAATAAATTGCGCACTCACCAGAAGTGCGTAAATACATGCATTTGAGATATAGCCTGTCTCATCAGGTATCAGTCAGGTCATCTGCTCCCAGGTCAGGTCAGGTTCCTACACCTTCTGATCACATCTGAAAGGGTGCTCAGGGGTCCTTGAAGTGTATCACCATCTGGGGTCAACTTTAAAGCAGGGTCTGCGAGTGATGACACTCACAAGGAGAACGTTTGTGAATCACTTCCCCATAGTTTGGCCGGTGAGGTGACTACGGGGTGCCGGGTCTGACAGCAATGCCTGCCTCTGACCTCTCCCGGTGGCAGTCCTCTCTTTGAACAATCAGAGCGCGGACGCTCCTAGTGCTCGGGGGAGCCTGTGTTCCTCGCAATAGACTTGAGTGTCTGATCCCAGATTGCGCACCCCCCTCCTCCATTCCACACAGACACCCCAGACCACTTTTTTTTATCCTACTTTCTATCCTGTTCCTGTTACCAATATGGAGGTTGATTCATTCCAAATTGAGGCTTGGTTTTCATCTGCGTAAGCGTGATGACGGAGGGCAGTCTCCTAACCTCGGAAGACTTCTGGTTATGACGATATGCGTTGGGCGAACCTCCCTTCTGACGTCATTGCGTTGGATCGCCATTTTGGACCATCTTTGTGGATTGATGCTTTTTATCCTTTGTGTTTGTCAGTGCATTTTTGTTTGCTTAATAAACCAGTTGTATTTTACTGCACTGTGAGAGGCACCTCTTTATTTTACATGAACAAACACTGACCCTAAACATCGGGACGGCTTGATGAGCCTCAGGCAGTGCATTTGGTTCCATATAAACACACGAGTCCAGATAAGAATATATGCATTGAGCGTGTTATGACCCCCTATAGCAAAGGGGTCTAAGGATCTGGTAAGCCTCCGATTTGATATTACGTGGTGGATATTCGCGTTGGTGGTTATGTTGGAATGAAGATTTCTCACTACTCACCACAGAAACCAGGGGACTAGTTTACACTTTTATGGACTGTTTGTGATGTGTTTTTTATTCATGTTTGTCTTTGGGCACTATTTATTTATTTATGTATTATTGTATGTACATCATCAACATATTTGTTTGCAATTGATTGTTTACACTTAGAGCAACACAAATTTATATTTTGATGGTAGACAATCAGCCTCTAACTTCATCCTGTTCAATTAAGCTTTGACAAAAAAACTGAAAGCTGATTGTTTTCTATGCAGAGCTGCACCAGATTTCCCCCCAGTTTTGTTAAATCAACCCTTCAAGTTTAACTGAAAAAAAGGAAACAAAGGAAAAATCCAAATTAATAATGTAATATAAACGTAGCGTTAATGTATTACCCACTATCTGAAAATATTCATGAAAGGGGATAATGGTGGACACCACTTAGATTGGTGAGATTAATCGTGCTATTCTTCAAGTTGTAAAATATGTATCAATGTGCTACATAGTATACAGTCTGCTTTACTGTATCTGAATGGTTGTATTTTAGTCTTTACTAACATATATTTATCATAGACAAACCTGTGATAGTGCTCAATTTTTTAAATAGTTTTTCAGTTGCTCATTTCAAGTATCTGAAATGCAATCTTACCTCAGGAATACTTCTTATTCCATAAATATTTTTGTCAGGGCTTTTTTTCAGCGGGAACATTGGGGAATGCAGTCTTGGCACTTGATGTATGTAAAGCAAAGGGGTGTTGGGTGTCCTGAAGGGTCTATTGATGCCTGCTGCTAGGGGATCTATTGTTGCTGGAGGGGATCTATTTTTGAGTGTGTGGGTCTATTGTTGCTGCTGGGGGAAGTGTTGTTGCTAGGGGGGTTTATGGAGGGCCAATTGTTTCTGGGGGATCTATTTTTGCTCGGGGGATCTATTGTTGCTAGGGGGTCTTTTGTTGCTGGCTGCAGGGGATCTATTTTTACTGCTGTTCTTGTTATCATTAACAAACTCCAAAATACTTAGCACAACAATAAGATCCTTGGTTCTGTATTCTCTGAAAGAGGAAGTACTGGGAGGTGGGTAGGAGGTGGAACCAAAGAACCGTGCTCAGAGGTGGGTACGGGGTGGAGACGGTTGTGACTCAGAAGGGGGGAATTCCTGCACCTATTCTCTAAGAAAAAAGCCCTGATTTTATATACACTGCTCAAAAAAATTAAAGAAAGACTTTTTAATCAGAGTATAGCATCAAGTCAATGAATCTGATAATGATCTGGTCAGTTAAGTAGCAGAGGGGGTTGTTAATCAGTTTCAGCTGCTTCGATGTTAATGAAATTAACAACAGGTGCACTAGATGGGCAACAATGAGATGACCCCCAAAACAGGAATGGTTTGACAGGTGGAGGCCAGTGACATTTTTTTCTCTACTCATCTTTTCTGACTGTTTTTCAGTAGTTTTGCATTTGGCTAGGGTCAGTGTCAATACTGGTAGCATGAGGCCATACCTGGACCCTACAGAGGTTGCACAGGCAGTCCAACTCCTCCAGGATGGCACATCAATACGTGCCATTGCTAGAAGGTTTGCTGTGTCTCCCAGTCTCAAGAGCTTGGAGGAGATTCCAGGAGACAGGCAGTTACTCTAGGAGAGCTGGACAGGGCCATAGAGGGTCCTTAACCCATCAGCAGGACTGGTATCTGCTCCTTTGTGCAAGGAGGAACAGGATGAGCACTGCCAGAGCCCTACAAAATGATTTCCAGCAGGCCACTGGTGTTAATGTCTCTGACCAAACAGTGAGAAACATACTTCATGAGGGTGGCCTGAGGGCCCGACGTCCTCTAGTGGGCCCTGCGCTCACTACCTGGCACCATAGAACTTGATTGACATTTGCCATTGAACACCAGAATTGGCAGGTCCGCCACTGGCGCCCTGTGCTTTTCACAGATGAGAGCAGGTTCACCCTGAGCCCATGTGACAGACATGCAAGGGTCTGGAGAAGCTATTATGCCACCTGTAACATCGTTCAGCATGACCGTTTTGGTGGTGAGTCAGTGATGGTCTGGGGTGGCATATCCATGGAGGGACACACAGACCTCTACAGGCTAGACAATGGCACCCTGACTGCCGTTAGCTATCGGGATGAAATTATTGGACCATTTGTCAAACCCTACGCTGGTGCAGTGGGTCCTGGCCCGAGCCTCATGTGGAGAGAGTATGCAGGCAGTTCCTGGGAGATGAAGGAATTGATACCTCTGAATGGCTCCCACGCTCGCTTGACCTAAATCCATTAGAACACCTCTGGGTGGGATATCATGTTTCAATCCATCTGACGCTACCAGGTTGCTCCTCAGACTGTCCAGGAGCTCAGTGATGCCCTGGTACAGATCTGGGAGGAAGTACCCCAGGACACCATCCATCATCTCATTAGGAGCATGCCCTGACATTTTCAGGCATGCATATAAGCACTCGGGGGCCATACAAACTATTGAGTACAATTTTGAGTCACTGCAATGAAATTTCAGCAAAATGGACTAACCGGCCGCATAATTTTTTCACTGTGATTTTTGGGGTGTCTTTGAATTCAGTCTTCTGTAGGTTGATCATTTTCATTTCCATCAAACAATGGGGCATCCTTACATTCCTAACACATTACCAAGTCCATATCAGTATAGATATCCAACATGATATTTTTCTCCCTTGAGATCTGATGTGTTTTCAAAGTATTCCCTTCATTTTTGTGAGCAGTGTATATTTGGGAAAGCACTGCCTATTGTAGAAAGCATTGTCTGAGCCAATACTAGACTAACACAAAGTCAATAACAGTCAGTACTGTAGCTGGGAATGGCAAGCAGTAGAAATTTACTTTTCACTAAAGCAGCCTTTCTCAACCCTCTGTATAAATCCTGGAAATAGTTTTCTGATCTCAAGGAACCTCTGCTAAAATGGATACATAGCTAATTTAAGGATAATAAGTTGTATCTTCCGCTATTTTTGTAAGAGCCCAGACTCTTCCCATTGACTTGGTCCAAAAACTATGCAGGCACCATCTTAAAGACAGGTCAATCCAAACTGCTCAAGGAACCCCAAGCAACCTCTGGGTTGTATGTAAACCCTAACAAATAACTTCTATTTTTACTACCTTTTAGCCTGGGAAGTAGACCATTAGAAGTGTCTGTTATATCTGTTTCATAATTCAAAAATACCTGCTGGACCAGGCAGAAACCCAGTGCTGTCCTGTTTACTCTGAAGTGTTATTTCAGTCACTGTCACCCACCCTAGTCATCTCTCTCTTCCTATATTATGGAAATGGGGAGCGGTAACTGTGCTCTGCAGTGCCAACACATTAATGTCTTAGGTTGACAGCTCTAGTCCGCTATAATTAGAGTGCTGTGAATGAGTGTTGTCACTTTGCAGGAATTGTGTTTTTGGCAGAACCATGAAAATGAAGGGGAAAAAATCCTAAGAAAAGAAAACTAAAGCAGCTGCCACACCTAAGGAACAGTAAACTACTATATAAATATATATATATATATATATATATATATATATATATATATAATGTACTATTTTTAAATTCTTGGATTTAGATACTCTTTCAGAAAGTTTTACTGAAGAGTTCTTAGTTTACTGAAGAACCATTCACGGAATTCGAATATGGGGGATTTATTGTAAGAGGCAATTTCACTTACCAAACCTCACATGAAAAGCAGTGCAAACCTGATATGCTTTATACATCTGGTTCATTGTATCATATGGTTCTGAATATCAGTTTGCTATATGTCTTGCTAATCAGTGTGCAGCATTTTCCATTACATGGCTTTTCCGAGTGAGCAGGTTATGAAATTGGTAGTTACTCTGCAATATTTGGTGTATAATACAATTGTTAGATTGCCCCCAATTGTAACTCTTGGCTTTGCTCGCTTCAAACACCCAATCAGTTTAACGTGGATTAAGGAATGAATTGTCGGTAGCTTGGTGGTATTTAATAAGAAAACATAGAGCAAAGAGATAAGTATGTCTTTTCTGGTATTCTTGGTATCACAGAATACAGTTTTCATAAGCAAGTCTGATACAAACTTTCTTATGTGGAGATCCTGCCAATAACAACACTTCCTGTTATAAACTGACAATGCTGCGCCACTGCCTTACAAATGGTAGCAGTGTGATCAGCCAGCCATGTGAGCCTCTGTAGTCAGACCTGATAAGATGACCAACAACCAGATGGAGCTCACATAGCAGGCTGACAACGCTGCTGATAATTGGAGAGCAGTGGCTTAGTGCTGTCAGCCAGCTGTTTCTGATAGGATCACTAGGTAAACAAATTCACAATAAAAAATACTTACAAATACTGTATATAGCAAAGCATGATGCCAAACATACTAAAAATGAATTTAGGGTTTACCTACATTTACACTTTTGTCACCTTTCTAAACGTAAACAGTAGTGTCCTCTTCAGGAGGAGTTATTGGTAAATTATTTGACAAGCAGGGGCGGACTGACCATTTGGAAACTCGGGCACTGCCCGAGAGCCCGGGGTCAGTAGGGGGCCCCATGAGATGTCCCTGGTACCTTTTTTTCATAGGCTTTTTTGAGTTTGGGCAAGGACACAGGGGCCCCATGATCCCCTATTGCCCGGGGGCCCCATGAGTTGTCAGTCCGCCCCTGTTGGCAAGATACATTTTGAATGAGCAAACAATAAGCAAAATAGCACTTAAATAATCAGACCTTTTCAGTCTTTTCATCAGTTTGAATAAGAAATCAATGATGAGAGCTTCAAATCAGCCTAAATATCCATGAAGACAGTAGTGCCCAGTAGAATTTATGCAGTGAAGAATATAAATATAAATATAGTCTGCGCACAGCAGCATTCATCATATGTGGGATGAGCAATATTTATATCAAATTTATATAATATTTAAACACTTGAGAAAAAGCATTGCCTTTGAGATGGAATGCCCAAGGGCACATAATTAAATTGGAACTAAACTCTCTAAATCAGCTTTGACTATTTTAATATATGCGGCTAGCATTGGTAAATAGATATCATATTTGCTTGTTTTAACCTTTTTTTAAGTATTTTTTTGCACCCTGGTTTCTGGCCTAGGTCAAAATGATGTCATACATGCCAAGAGTCTTTACGGGCAGTTTTTCTTTCATTTGGAGGAGAGGGCAGTAGGGGCTTTCTCAACTAGGCACACCCTCCTACCTGCATTTCTGAGCTAAATGCAGATGGATTAAATGGAGTAAATTCTACATGAATCATCTGCTCTTACTGAAGATGGCTACAAATATAAATTCTAGGGGGGAATGTTTTTCAAATTGATTTTTCAACAAACAAAATCATGGAGACATGGATGGATGGGTGAACTTGCTTTGAATATTACAAATAAATGATATACACCCTGTTCCAAATTATTATGCAAATTCTATTTAAGTGTAACAAAGATTAAATATTTTGTTTTTCAGTTCAACTCGTGGATGGCATTGTGTGTCAGGGCTCTTTTGATCACTGAAAACAATCTCAGACACCTGTGATAATTAGATTGGCAGGTGAGCCCAATTTAAGGAAAAACTACTAAGGGAGGGTGTTCCACATTATTAAGCAGAGCACCATTTTCAAGCAATATGGGGAAGAAAAAGGATCTCTCTGCTGCCAAAAAGAGTGAAATAGTTCAATGCCTTGGGCGAGGTATGAAAACATTAGATATTTCATGAAAACCTAAGCATGATCATTGCACTATTAAGAGATTTGTGGCTGATTCAGAGCACAGACGGGTTTGTGCAGATAAAGGCACATTGAGGAAGGTTTCTGCCAGATCCATGCATCAGATCAAGAGAGCACCTGCTAAAATACCATTACATAGCAGCAAACAGATATTTGAAGCTGCTGGTGCCTCTGGACTCCCACGGACATCAAGGTGTAGAGTCCTCCAGAAAAATGCATGAAGACTAATTTTCAAACAGTCCTGTTCACTGATGAGTGCCGTGCAACCCTGGATGGTCCAGATGGATGGAGTAGTGGATGGTTGGTGGACGGCCACCCTGTTCCAACAAGCTGCGACGTCAGCAAGGTGTTGGTGGGGTCATGTTTTGGGCCAGAATCATGGGAACAGAGCTGGTAGACTCCTTTAGGGTCCCCGAAGGTGTAAAGATGACCTCTGCAAACTGTGTGGAGTTTATGACTGACCACTTTCTTCCCTTGTACAGAAGGAAGAACTATGCTTTCCGTAATAAAATCATCTTCATGCATGACAATGCACCATCTCATGCTGCAAAGAATACTTCTACATCAATGGCTGTTATGGGGATAAAAGGAGAGAAAGTCATGGTGTGGCCTCCATCCTCCCCTGACCTCAATCCTATTGAGAACCTTTGGAGCATCCTCAAGCAAAAGATCTATGAGGGTGGGAAGCAGTTTACATCCAAACAGCAGCTCTGGGAGGTTATTCTGTCATCTTGCAAACAAATTCAAGCAGAAACTGTCCAAAAACTCACAAGTTCAATGGATGCAAGACTTGTGAAGCTGCTATCAAATAAGGGGTCCTATGTTAAAATGTAACGTGATCTGTTAAAATGTTTAAAAAGTTAAAATGTTGTTAAAAGTTTGATTGAAATAGCTTTTGATTTCAGTAAATATGCTGCAAACACAACAAATGACAATTTTCAGTTCTTTACAACCTATAAAGTGTTTGGAAACTTACTGTGCATAATAATTTGGAACAGTGCATTGTAAGTTTTTTTATATAAAAAAAAATACTGTTATCATTAGGAGGTTTGTTCAATAAAATTTGAATTGTACTCTTAATAGTTGATAACATGAGAATTATGCTGACTGTTATTTACATCAATTATTTAGGTAAATGAGAAAAATATCATTTGTATAATCATTTGGAACAGGGTGTAGTGTTTTCAGTTTGTGGTACTCAGATGCAGTTTTAAAGTAAACCTTTTAGTAACCTTTTAGTAACTTTACAATTCTGCATGAAAGCTCTCAAAAGATGTGGTAATATACATTACCAGCATAATTTTATGCTTGGTTAGGCAAAACAAACTCTACCTTTTGCCTACCCAAGCTGCTTACATACTGTCCAGCCACTGTAAATACTTGTGGCTGTTATCTCTATTCTGATGCTCTGACATTCAAAAGTATATGTAGAGACTATCTCTTAGACAGTACACTTTAATTTCTATTTCAAGATAAAACCTGCCTCATCTCTCCTTGTTAAATTACAGTCTAACCTAACTGCTTACATACTGTCCACTGCCACTGTACAACAATTGTGGCTATTGTCTCTGAGACAATACACTCTAAATTTTATTGTAAGGTAAAACCTGCCTTGACCCTGTCTATTTGCTGCCTATATAAGCACTCGCATACTGTCCCGACATTGGCCTATTTCTGCTGAACACATACCTAAGGTCAGTATTGTGAATATTTTGGGAATAATAGGTGATGCAGGGATATATAATAAAATCAATGCCCTAACATTGCCTGAACTCCTCGTTCAGGCAATGTTAGGGCATTGATTTTATTATATTTTTATGCAGTCTGTTTGAACTTTTTTGACTATCCAATTTAGTATTGCCAAAAACCCTCACAAACTATGCTACTAAACTGTTGTGCTACTAGCCAATTTGTATGAAGCTGAGAGCTTTTTTTTAAATTTTGTTTTAAAGGAAATCTTCTTATAGCTTTTAGATCTGTTGTGGGTGTTACTTTCTCTAATCATTCCAGCCCTATTCCTGCTTGGAAAAAGAAATCAGGTGTTAGCACTAGCAATCCAATGGAGATGCTGGAGCAACATCACCTAACTTCTATTCTAGACAAGCAGATTCCTCCAAAATAAACAACCTTTTGGAATGACTTACACTGGGTAAACTAATAGCAGCTCACAGAGACCTTATGGAACAGGATATTACAGTTCCTGAAATTCTTAAAAGTATTTTTGATCATAAGCAGGGCAAACACATGGGTCCAAATGGCTATACCATTCTTCATTAAAAAAAATGACAGATGAAATTGCTGCTCACCTTTCCAGACTTGTGTAATTTGGTCAAGCAGGAAGGTTCCTTCCCATCTTCCATTTTGACAGCTAATATGGTCCCTAAACCTAAAAAGGACCTCCACTGTTGGGCTAATTATTGATTTTCTTAATAAATATAGACATAAAATTTCTCATGAAAATTCTAGCTCACTTCTTTTCTCACTCATCTCATTAACAAGTATCAAGTGGGCTTTGTTCTAGAATGCCAAGCCAGCGAGAGCATACAGAGGATATGGCATCTTACCCATATCGATCGCTAGAAGTCCTCCAGAATAATGCTTTTGTCGCTTGACCAAAGCATTTGATACTCTGTCATGGCCGTATCTTAATCCAGTCCTCTGCCACCTGGGTTTTTGGCCCACTTTCAGTGGATATCAGCCTTGTATAGTAATCCTAAGGCTAAATTGAAATATTACAGATTTGCCATATTTGGGCATCCACCTCATCCCTACCTACTACATTTTAGACATCAGAAATTTCCCACCCCTATTTCAGAAATTATTTGTGCTATTGGACTTCTGGAGCCACTTTCTGTTATCTTGGTTTGGTAGGATTAATACTAATGACATACCTTTCATGACCTCTATTTGCCCTCAGGGTTTTACTAATGCCAACCCCCTTACATATATTTCGGATCCACAGTTTACTTTGAGGTCTTCTAAACCCCAGATTAGTAAGTATATATTGTTCATGCGTAAACCTAAGGGAGGTCTCTCAGTTCCCAGTATTTACAACTATTATTTAGCTGCAAAATGTGTCCCTATATCCTAACTCTGTTAGACTAATCACCTACAGTCTGGGCTACTTTGGACCTGGTAGAAATCCATCCTCTTCCTTTAACCTCTTGCCGTCGGCCTGCTGTTTATAAACAGCAGGGCGGTGGCACTCCAGGGGCGGGTTGCCGTTCCTAAATGGCACCTGCCTTTTCTAGCTGTGCGCGCTCCCTGGGAGCACGCAGCACCTCGATCCGGTGCCCGCTGTGTCCTCCGGACACAGTGAAACACCGATCGTCGGACGGGACCTCTGTACGAGGTCCCGATCATGTGATCACTGATTGGCAAATCAGTGATCACATGCAAAGTAGTAAGCAAGATGTCACTTGTGACATCATTGCTTACTATGGGTGAAATCTGTGAATGATCACAGAGGTCACATGGTACAAGGCTATTCACAACAGCCTTGTACCATGTGACAAGGTGTGACCAATCACAGCTCACTCAGTATTTCTCAATGGCTGCAAGACTGCAGACAGAGAGAAAGAAAAATGATTGCTTTTACATCCTATATGGGTGTAAAAGCAATCACTGTAAGAAAAAAAAAAAAAAACTTCATCACCCCCCACAAGCAGTACAGTGTCACCATGTACGTTGTTTTAACCACTTGCCCTCAAGAAGATTTACCCCCCTTAATGACCAGGCCATTTTTTGTTATTCGGCACTGTCCTATTTCAACTGTTAATTGGGCAATCATGCAATGCTGTACACAAACAAAATTTATGTCCTTATTTTCACACAAATAGAGCTTTCTTTTGGTGGTATATGATCACCAATGGGTTTTTTATTTTTTGTGATGTAAACCAAAAAAAACAAAAATTTTGAAAGAAAACTAAATTGTTTACTTTCAGTTATAAAAAGTATATAGTAAACTTAAAGTTAGTCATACATTTAGGCCAAAATGTATTCTGCTATATGTCTTTGGTAAAAAAAAAATCCTAATACATGTATATTAATGGGTTTGTGTGAAAATTATAGCATCTACAAACTATGGTATATATATTGGAATTTACACAGCTTTTACTTTCTGACTGCCGATCACATTTCTTGAGGTGCTAAAATGCCAAGGCAATACAAAACCCCACAAATAACCCTTTTTTGGAAATTAGACACTCCACACATGTTGGATTTTTTTTACACAACGTTGTCAGTTAAATGATATAATGCTCACGCATGCCATGGATTTATGTGAAATAACACCCCAAAGCACATTCTGCAACTTCTCCCGAGTATGAAGATGCCACATGTGAGAGACTTTTTGGCAGCCTACCACATACACACCCCCAAAATCCAATGACCACCTCCAGGCTTTCAAAGGGCATATTTCCTCATATCACTTCCTCACTACCTTTCACAGTTTCGGTGGCCCTAAAATGCCAGGATAATACAACACCCCCCCCCCCACAAATGATCCCTTTTTGGAAAGTAGACACCCCGAGGAATTTGATAAGAAGCATGATGAGTATTTTGCAGATATACCGTATTTTTCGCTCCATAAGACGCACCTGACCATAAGACGCACCTAGGTTTTAGAGGAGAAAAACAAGAAAAAAAATATTCTGAACCAATGGACTGCAGACACAGTACAGGGGATGACCAGAGACTGCGGACACAGTACAGGAGATGACCAGAGACTGCAGACACAGTGCAGGACATGACCAGAGACTGCGGACATAGTACAGGAGATGACCAGAGACTGCGGACACAGTGCAGGAGATGACCAGAGACTGCGGACACAGTACAGGAGATGACCAGAGACTGCGGACACAGTACAGGAGATGACCAGAGACTGTGGATATAGTACAGGAGATGACCAGAGACTACGGACACAGTATAGGGAATGACCAGAGACTGCGGACATAGTACAGGAGATGACCAGAGACTACGGACATAGTACAGGGAATGACCAGAGACTGTGGACATAGTACAGATGACCAGAGACTGCAGACAGTGCAGGGGATGACCAGAGACTGCAGACCATAAAGGAGATTACCAGAGATTGTGGACTTTTGGGGAGGGAGGGGGAACGGGTACCTGAATTCGACAGGTACCCGCTCCCACTTCCGCGGAGTTGTCCTTCCTTCTTCCCGCGGCGGCTTCTGTGACAGCCGTGTGCCCACTGAGCATGCACGAGAAGTGCTGCGCTTTGTGAATGGCCCGAGCCTTCTGGGACCTGCCATGTGTCCCAGAAGACGCCAGACCATTCACAAAACGCAGCGCTTCTCGCGCATGCGCAGTGGGCACCAGGCTATCACAGAAGCCGCCGCGGGAAGACTGCAGCGCTGGAGCGAGGAATAGGTAAGGTCCTGCAGGAGAGAAGAGCTGAGCGGCCCGATATTCTGACATGGTGGCGGCAGAAATACTGGACCGGCCGCTTTATATTCGCTGACATTTCCCCCCTTTTTTTTGGGGGAAAAAAGTGCATCTTATGGAGTGAAAAATACGGTAATCTTTTGTCACAGGTTTTGAAAATTAATAAAAGAAAAGAAAAAATACATTTTCGTTTTATTTCAACATTTTTCAAAAAGTGTGGCAACAAGTGAGATATGCAAAATACTCACCACGCATCTTAGCAAATACCTTGGAGTGTCTACTTTGCAAAAAGGGTTAATTTGGGGGTGGAGGGGGCATTTCAGGACCAACATTAGAAGCTTATGCCAGACATCACCCACTCTTCTAAACACCTGAAGGCCAAGCCTTTTCTAACACTTTTTGTTTACTTGAAAAAAGTTTTTGTTGCTAAACAATTACTTTGAACCCCCAAAGATTATATATTTTTTAAATCAGAGGCCATAGAGAATAAAACAGTGGTTTTTGAATTTTTTTATGTCACACAGTATTTGCGATTTTTCAAGCACAATTTTTTTCAAAAAAATACACTTTTTAGAATTTTAATGCACAAAAACACAATATATTGCCAAATTGTTTGATAACATATAAAAGATGATGTTACACCAAGTAGATGGATACCAAACAGGACATGCTTTGAAATTGCTCACGCCTACAACACTTTAAAAGCCTTTACAGGTCACCACTTTAGATTTACACAGGGAGTCTAGGGCTAGAATTACTACCCTCGATCTGATGTTTGTGGTGATACATCACATGCACGGTGCAATCTCTGTTTACATACCGCCATGGGACAACTGCTTGCATTTGCCTTTGCGAGCGAGCACACGGATGGGGGTGGGGTGAATTTTTTTAAGTTATTATTTATTTTACTTTTTTAAAATTATTTTTACACTGTACCTTTTCACTTTTTTTCAATCACTTTTATTGTTATCACAGGGAATGAAAATATCCCCTGTGATAGCAATAAGCAGTGACAGGTTGTCAGGGCTCCAGGTATGACCAGAGATGTGTGGACTGACACAGGGAAACGCAGGCTTCAAGTATGGTATAAAACAATCTAATTTATTAAAGACTATATAGTACACCCAAACACACAGGGCAAAACCCAAACCTCCAACAGATCCCAGTATGTGCGGGAACACAAACGCAGTCAGGCAGGCCGGGTCGGTAACTATCGGGCAGACAAGGTACAAAGGAGCAGGCAGGAGAGTGATCAGGAATAGCCGAGGTCGGTACAGGCAGAGGTCTAGCAGAGTCAAGATCAGGCAGGAATATCAGGCAGGAAGCTTGCAGGAAGCAAGATTGGTGTGATCAGATGCTTTCCCAAATGTAAAATGGCACTGTTTATATCCGGCGAAGCAGAAATGATGAAATGCTTGTAGCTTCCAGTCTCTTAGACCATAGAGATGATTGGAGGCATTCCAGTCTCCGATCAGCTCTATTGTCAACCAGTGAAACTGCAATCCAGCGTCTAATTAGCAACTAGGATTGTTTTTACATGAAAGTCGACTGCCAGATGAAAAAATGATACCAGGATGATGCCTGTAGCTGCAGGCATCATCTCAATATAGCCAATCAAAGTCCAGCAAAGTACCAGTACATTGCTGGTCCATGTTGGGCAAATATGTAACAGCAGAGAACACGGGCATATGATGAATCGGGTCTGTGGACCAATATGACCGCAATTCATTCTTTTCTGTAATGCCCAGAGGGTTGAGGGTTAGGCTGAAAAAAGTTTTAAATTCAGAAACTGTGATAGGTTTCCATGTGAATTGTCTGGCAAGAGCTGAATTTATGCAATATATTGTTGTACATATAAATTGCTTTGGCCCACAATCAACTGATACAAATCTTCCATGAAAAACAGCGGAGGGGCTAAAGGATAGTTCTGGCAGCAAACGGGGCCAATCCTACTAACACTGCATTTTTTGGGACACTATACAAAGGAGGCACTAGTATAGTCCTGTATGTGATTAATATATTGATCCATGCAGACACTATACTAGTGATGGCGGTGATCAATGACCTATAGCGTGAGTGTAATAGTGTGCAGGCATTCTATTGCTAGCTGACCCTGGCTGGGAGGGGCACTAATTGACCCTGACGTTATCTGATGTTGCTAGTGGAAAAATATATCAGTGAAAAATTCTATATACTGACAGTATATAATGGCACTGGCTGAGTGATGAGGTGATCAAAGGGTTAATAGGGATGATCAAAGAGTTAAATGTCTTATTTAATGTGAGCATAAAATATGTAGTGCTTTTACTCAGTGCCGTGTTCATTCTTCTCTCCCTGAACATCATAGGGGGCAGCGATGTGATCTTTTTGGGATAAAAAACGTTTTGGACCATATTGAGATCCGTGGTGTGCTGGCGAATATGTACGTTTGAGCACATGTGACATACGTGAAAGGGTCTGGAAAAGCCGTGGAGAACTTTATTCTGCCTGTAACATCATTCAGCATGACCATTTTGGTGGTGGGTCAGTGATGGTCTGAAGAGGTGTATCCATAGAGGGATGCACAGACCTCTACAGGCTAGACAATGGCACCCTGACCCTGAAATCATTGGACCCATTGTCAGACCCTACACTGGTGCAGTGGGTCCTGGGTTCCTCCTAGTGCCTGACAATGCCTGGCCTCATGTGGCGAGAGTATGCAGACAGTTGCTTGAGGATGAAGGAATTTATACCATTGAATGACCCCCCATGCTCGCCTGACCTAAATTCAATAGAACACCTCTGGGATACCATCCAACGCACCCAGGTTGCACCTCAGACTGTCCACGAGCTCTGTCGTGCCCTGGTCCAGATCTGGTAGGAAATACCCCAGAACACCATCCGTTGTCTCATTAGGAGCATGCCCCAATGTTGTCAGGCATGTATTCAAGCACGTGAGGGTCATACAAACTACTGAGTACCATTTTGAGTTCCTGCACTGAAATTTCAGCAAACAGGAATAGCCTGCTGCATCATTTTTTCACTTTGGTTTTTGGGGTGTCTTTGAATTCAGTCCTCTGTAGGTTGATAATTTTCATTTCCATCAAACAATGGGGCATCCTTACGTTCCTAACACATTACCCAGTCTATATCAGTATAGATATCCATCATGATATTTTTCCCCATTGAGATCTGATGTGTTTGTAAAGTGTTCCTTTCATTTTATGAGCAGTGTATGTTATTAGCAAACCATCTCCTTTCAATATGATTTAAAATCCCCCACCCAGAATCACCATCCAAACTGTATGTTATTAGAAACCAGGGGTGGACTGACCATTTGGAAACTCGGGCACTGCCCGAGGGCCCGGGGTCAGTAGGGGGCCCCATGAGATGCCCCTGGTACCTTTTTCATATGCTTTTTTGAGTTTGGGCAAGGACACAGGGGCCCCATGATCCCCTATTGCCCGGGGGACCCAATGAGTTGTCAGTCTGCCCCTGTTAGAAACTGATTAATACTTGATGTAATTGGGTAGTTGATAATCCAATGTGGTTGTATTCTTTCTTTGAGAGTCCTTTACAACATTGTACCTATTAATATCATGATTTTATTTGATATGATATTAAAGTCAAATTGACAATTATTTCTTCTCCTTTGGCTGAATCTGTCCTGTAACTGACCTTACAATGTTTGTCCTTACAACTTCCTTTGTGGGCTCTTCTCAGCCCAGAAACAATGAGGATAGTGAATGAATATTTATTATGTGGAAACATGGAAGAGTCGCTATAATGGAGAGTATATTGTCCTTCTGGTTAAGTATTGGGGATTTGCAAATATAAGACAAATCCATCTTGCCTAGATGTTCTGTTCCCCTTACAATCCAGGTAAGCATACAGTATGTCTTCACAGTTTCTCTCTGGTAGAGGCTGTGTGAATCCATTGTCTGGGACTTTGTTTTGTAGTTGAGAATATTTAAAAAAATAATTAGCCCACTCTGTTCCTGTTGGGAAAGTGTTCTTTCTCTTGGGAAAAAAAAACATATTTTGTCTGCATGTTTCACTGGAGTGTATATTTTGCATAACTTATGAATTTTATGTATCAAAACCATGCCATTTCATATCTTCACATTTATCATTATTACAATTGCAGCAGTGTCCCTTATTCCCCCCAGCAAACGAGAATCCCACACAGTTCAACTGGTGGTCAGACCATGGATTTATAAAAGGTCCATTCTCTTTTAACTCTTACTAAAAAAAATAGTATTGTTACACTTAGGTTGTCCTATGATATCCCCTTAAGAGAACACTACAGCTTTCTTCAACGTAGACACTTTACACTAGGACTCCCTAGTCCCAAACTTCTCTGTACACCTGATACAATGTCACAGTGTACATGAACCCCCTACATATTACAGCCAATAACAAAGGTACATAACACAGTTACATAAATAAAATTTAAATTAGACACATGTCTACATGCAGGAGCTGCAGGCATCAGGATTTACAAGACTGTGTCACACCTGAGCCAGTATTTGTATCCAAGATGGTGCCCTTGACCCTAGATAATGCCTCAAACAAAGATGGTGTTGTCCTTTTGGGAAGAAAAGCAGATGAAGGTATTGTCAGGGGCAAGCGTACATATTTGCCAGCACAACACGAATCATGATATGGTCCAAAAAAAGTTTTCATCCTAAAAAGATCAAATCACAAAGAAAAGTGTAATGTTTCGGAGCCGCGCTGGACCCTGTCATCAGGCATGTGATGATCATGTGTTATCACATGCCTGACGAAGGGGTCCTGCCCAGCTCTGAAACGTTGCACTTTTCTTTGTGATGTTGTCTTTTTGGACCATATTGAGATACGTGGTGTGCTGGCGAATATGCATGTTTGCCTATAATGTTTCCAGTCCCAGCACCCTCTATTGATGAACCATACTTCCAGGGATGTGTGCAAAGGGAATATAATGATGGTATTGTCCGGGGGACTACTGTGATCTCTGTGAGAGGTAATAAATACTTAGACGTGTGATACTTGCAGACATAAAATATAAAATAAAGTAAAGTGAGCGCTCATTAAATGTCAATGAGAAAATAAGCAGCTAGTGGCACAAGAGGGGATCACAACCTCCTCTGACTGTATAAATAAATAAAGTGCAGCGCTAAAGCATATTAAAAAAGTTCGTTCTTAGAAATTCGTTGTCAGAAGTTCATGAGATATCTCGATCAATACAATGGTATACACAGCTAGAAGGATCCAGTGGAAATGACAGAAATGCGCACTCACCGACCGCGCATAGGAAATGCGCATTTGTGTGTTAAAATCACAGATGTCGAACTCCCTCAGGACGAGGTGTCATCAGGCGGTGATCTGCTAGGCTCACAGGACCTCCTTAGGATCAGGATTAAAACGGCCAGGTGAGGGCTCCCTCCTCCAGATGTAGCTGTGTCTGTCAGTCTGATAACCCCTCAGTAAGGGGTAAAAAATGGGAAGATACCCATAGTGTAGTATTTCCAAAGTTTATTTAATAACACATATAACAGGACAGGTCAGTGTTGAAAACTGGCAAAATGCCAGAAAGTGCAAGGTGAATGATTAATACTGACCTACAGTAAAATGGCCGCCAGACCTCCTCGTGGTCTGGGCGGCGATGAGGCGTCACAAGCTGTCAGTTCTTCCTGAGGCCTTTCGTGCTAAGGCACATCTTCAGAGGGGAGGCTGACAGCTTTGTGACAGACGCCAGATTCTAAAATAGCAGAGAGCGGGAGTCGCGCATGCGCACAAACTCACCGCCATTTTCGAGTGGACCGGGCAACTGCGCATGCGCGCGCGCCTAGGCGCCATTTTGCCGTGGATATAAGAACTGCCAGCAGAGATGCAATGCATACAGCTGTCAGGGCACACTGAAAGGTGCTTTTGAGCCGAAAATAGTGGCTCATGATCCCAGGGGGTAAACAAAATGATCAGTCCGGTATTACAGCGGAAAGTATAGCGCCAAAACCCCTTGACAAGTACTTTCATCACCAGGGATGGTGATTAATAGGGAAGATAATGCTAACTAATCCACGGCATATAGAGGTGCTCCGGATACATAAATCTACATTTAAAGATATATACATAATATAAAATATAAAATAAGATGTGGTCAAAAGGTGTGTCCTAAAGAAATTTGTTAGAGGAAAATCCTTATATATAGTTGCATCAATGACCGATCTGGAGTTGGGAATCACATATATATGTGAATCCACTGCCATTATCTGAGAAACCAGATAATTCAAAAAATCTCTATATTTCAAGACACCGTATTTGCCAAAGATACTGGTGGTTAAAAATATATAGCTGCACCCAGCAATCAAAGCACACAGCACAAATAATTGCCATAAATGGTAGCTCTTAAACCTAGATGGGTGATCAAAATTACCATAGCCGGTCCTGATATTCAATCCTTCATCATCAAAATTAATACCGATTTATCCATGGCATATAAAGGTGCTTAAAGTGCAACAATCTGTACCAAGAGTATGAAATACTCAAGTAATAAAAAGCCCATAAATGGATATGGGTATATATGTCGATATGTAAAATCATCAATAATATGAAAAGGTACACTAAAATAATGTTTCATAAAATATAGACTAGGATAACGTAAAATACATAAAATGAATAGAATAGCATAAAATTACATATGAAAACATAAAAGCGTCAAAGGCTTAATGTAACATTCATATATGTCAATCTGGAATAAATAATCAATAAAAATGGACTTCTCAGTGAAAGCATAGGGTCCTAACTGTTAGCTATAAAGCAATTCACGTCAATCTCGATGTTGTGTCCTCTGGGGTGTAAAGTATCTAGTTCATAGACCCATCTTGTTTCTGATTGTGACACAGCTCTGGTCTTGTTAATACCTCTCCAATGTGGTGATATCACATCAATTCCTACAAATTTAAGGGAGGAGGGGTCGCTGTTGTGGAGTAGTCTGTAATGGTTAGAGAGTGAATGCTCCCTGTAGCCCTTCCTGATATTGGCTACATGTTCTCTTAACCTGTACACAATACTTGGTATGCCTGACTATAACAAGAAGAATATAGTGTATGCTTAATGCACTTTAATACGTCATCAGCAACTTTTTGAAGGTTTTCCAAAAAGCCATTTTTACTTCCCTGTTGTTCAAGCTATAAATAAGGGGATTGCACATCGAGGGTGCAACTACATAAAACATAGAAATATATTTCCCTTGATTCGGTGAATGGTGGAATAACGACCCTAAGTATGTGATCATTCCACTTCCATAAATTAAAACGACCACAGTTATGTGAGAGGTGCAAGTGGAGAACGCTTTAGATCTTCCTGCAGAATGAACCTTTAATATAGAGGACAAAATACAAATATATGAAGCTAAAATTATTAGGAATGGTAAGAGAATAGTAATGAAAGTGAGAAAAAATATTGAAAGTTCTTTAGCATAGTTCTTGTCACATGACAATTGTAATACTTCTAGAGCCTCACACATAAAGTGGTTAATCAGGTTTGGATGGCATAAAGTTACAGGCATGGCAAAAGATGGAGCTACAATAATTATAAAACTAAATATCCACACAAGACTGGTCACTCGATAACAAATGCTCCATCTCATAAGAATTGGGTAGTGAAGTGGGTGGCAGATGGCAAGGTACCGATCATAAGCCATGAGTGCGAGCAGTTGGTACTCTGTGGTTCCCATTAGTAGTAACATATGGATTTGTATGAGACAGGCAGCCAGGGAAATTTTCCTACAAGTAGAAAGAAGATCCAGCAGGAGTCTGGGTAGAGCAGAAGATGAACAGCACACATCAATAAAGGCCAAATTGCTTAAAAGGAAGTACATCTGACTATGCAGATGGGGATAAATAATGACCATGAGGATTATGAGACAGTTTCCAAATATGATGAGCAAATAAATCCAGAAAACCAGCACAAACAATGATAAGTTTAAAACCAGATCATTGGAGAAGCCCACAAAAATAAATTCCCTTGCAATAGTCTTGTTCTTCATGTTTTCGTTTGTGGTAGAAAAGTGCTGTGGGCAAACCACAAATTTAAGTCATATACAGTATGTCAAACAAAAATCTATTGACCCATATCTTGTTTTGGTTTTATAATTATTATCATTGTCCCAGCCCTTGCAGCCCTTTCAATCTGTGAAAGGAGTCTCCAGCTCCTCATTAACACTGGGTGGCCTATGACAAACTCCAATGATTACCTTTGTATTACACACCCCCATGTGCAGTTCCACCCATAATGCTTCAGCCTCAACACACTTTCCATCAACTAGGTCCTCTTTCACACTCCCTTTGAGATCACGTCTCACATAGAGACTGACACCACCACCTTTCCTTTTTACCCTGTCTCTCCGAAAGAGAACATAGCTAGGTATAGTAGCCTCCCTGGCGGTATTCCCGAGTGTAGCTCGGGGTAAAGTTTCAGTACCACAAGCGGTAACCCCGAATTACACTCAGGAATACCATGCGGCGCTGCTCCGGGATCTGTTCTTCTCTTACCTTGTCCTGCGCTCCCGCGATGTCCCTCCTGCAGTGTTCCCTGTAGTGCCCTCCGGCAGATGCCGGCATCTGTCATCTGGGTTCCGCCCCCTGCGAGCGTCGGGACGTACGGGGACAGAACGGCGGGAAATTTGAAAATTACAAAAAGTGACATTCTCTAAATTTTCTAAAATCACATAGTATAACATTACTGTATCAAACCATTTCACATACATGTGTCCCGAGTGCTTTGTCCTGTGCCCTGCTTACATTTTGTCTGTTCTTTCTGCCTGGAAACTGAGAAACGTCCATGGCATCCAAAAAGTGTCCCTTTAGGTCAAAAGCAGTTTAGACCAGCTAGAGAACAGCGATAGTAAATCAGAACCACTTGCAGAATTGAGTGATAATGATTTGTGGGGAAATTTGTCATCAGACACTGAAAACAATTTTGCGACTTTGCTCAGCGATGTGCGAACTTGGCGCTCTATTTCAAATTTCAGTGTTTTTGGTTTGAGTACATTATTGAATTAAATGTATTATTATATTATTATTTTTTTATGATTATTTATTAAATTATAATTTATGATTTCATGTTTCAAATTGTAACATACAATTGTTTACTAGACTCTTGTTCGGACAGATTTCAGTGAGTTATGCCTAAAAATTACAGACCTACAATAAAAAAATACATATTTCCATGCAAAAAAATGTACCGCTTTGAGCACAGAAATATGGACATAATCAGACCGCTAGGGAGGTTAATGGCCCAGTCATGTGATGTGATTGATTCTTCAATCGGCTGTCGGGTGCTGTCACTGCCATCTTGACTAAGGGGAACAGGCAGTGAAACCTTGTGGCTTCACAGTCAGTTTCCTACTGTGTATGCACAAATCACTCTGCACTTTGTGATTAGGCTGCAGTCTTCTGGGACCTGTGAAATGTTCTAAAGGGCTGCGAGGGAAAGGGGGTGGGGGGTGGCGAACTTCAGCTCAGCTTGCCACGGTGAACTGAGTCAGATGTAGGAGTGGGTACCCAAAAGGTGCCAAATGTGGCAGTGGAGGGGGGTGGGAGGCATATAAGCGTTCCTTCCACTTTTGGGTGGAAGACTGCTTTAAGATTCCTTGCTTGATTGAAGAACCATTAACAGAATACAATATAGGGGAGGATTTACTGTAAGAGCCATTTCACTTACCAAACCTTACATGGAAAGCAAAACAAACGTTGATCTTTGAGCTTGATCCTTTTTATCATCTGGTCCAGAATATCGATTTCCTATTTATTCAACTGCTAATTGTTTGATTACCCGCAGATATAAACTTTAGACTTTATCAAACACTCAATCAGATTAAGGGCTCATGTAAATGAGCAGCTCCTAAACTCACGTTTTGGAGGTTTTGGCATTTTTTTTGCCAAAGCTCCTAAACTCAACTCCATAAAGGCCTATGGGGTTTATTTACTAAAGCTGGAGAGTCCAAACTCGGACTCCCTTCTGCATAGAAACCAATCAGCTTCTAACCTCAGCTTGTTCAATGAAGCTTTGGCAATGAAACCTGGAAGCTGATTGGTTTCTATGCAGAAGGGAGTCTGATTTTGGACTCTCCAGCTTTAGTAAATAAACCCCAATGTGTCCATGTACACATAGGCTTTTAGCAGAGTTTAGGAGCTGCCGCGGTTAGGTGAGGTTAAACCTCCCTCTCCTGAATGTAGAAGAATTGCGTTCAAGATAGGAACGTTTTGACTGCTGGCTGTGGGAAAACGCAAAACGTGCCAAAATCGCAGTACCACAGTTGCAGCGAATTTCATTTTCCCATGGCTGGTGGTCAGGGTAGGCTCGTGTACATGGAGCCTAAGAAGGATTAAAAACATGAAATGTCAACATCTGAGGTGTTGATTTCTAAGACAGGAGAATGCAAAATCTAGTGCAGCTCTGTACAGAAACCAATCAGCTTCCAGGGTTTTTTTTTGTCAAAGCTTAATTGAAGAAGCTGAAGTTTGAAGCTGACTGGCTGCCATGCACAGCTGCTCCTGATTTTGTACTGTCCAGTTCAGGGGCGGACTGACCATTTGGAAACTCGGGCACTGCCCGAGGGCCCGGGGTCATTAGGGGGCCCCATGAGATGCCTCTGGTACCTTTTTCATAGGCTTTTTTGAGTTTGGGCAAGGACACAGGGGCCCCATGATCACCTATTGCCCGGGGGCCCCATGAGTTGTCAGTCTGCCCCTGGTCCAGTTTTAGTAAAGCAATTCCAAGGTGTGTATTTTTTCCTATCACTGTATACAGTTTTTCTAAGCATTTTTTAACCATGTGTCCTCAAGAAGGTTTTACCCCTTCAAGAACCAGCCATGTTTTGAAATTTAGCACTGCACTATTTTAATTAACAATTGCTCAGTCATGCAACACTGTATTTTTTTCATGCAAATATAGCTTCCTTTTGATGGTTTTTGATCACCACTGAATCTTTTATTTTTAATTATACGGCTAAAATCACCTTAATTATATAAGTGAAATTTTTTTCCTGAAAATTAACCAACATTTTCTACCATCTGTTATAAAACATATCCAATAAAAGTAAAAAGTCTAATTTTTTTCATAAATTTAGGCCAAAATGAGTTCTGCTACATTTCTTTGGTAAAAAAAAAGGTCCCAATAAGTGTATAATAATTGGTTTGCGTGAAAGGTATAGTGTCTACAAACTGTGGGATATATATGGGATGGTAACGTAGCTATAGATGCTATACTGGTAATAGCAGTGAAAAAAATTGTTCAAAAACTTGCATGCTGCCAGAAGTACAAATAAACTACCCTATAAAAATATATATAAAACAAATGTGGATATAAAAAAGGTCACCCTAACGGCTGCTGCCTACACAAACTGTTTCCAAATCAGTAAATAAACAATGCAAATAAAACGTGTGGTGCTGCCTAACTAAAATTCATACATCCAAATATAGATATAAATAACATGAGAAAGTAAATAAAAAACAAAAAAACCAAGTGAATAAAGTCCGTGATAAAGAAAAATCTGTGATAAAAGTCTCTTAGATGTACTGCAATCCATAAACGTGCTTCACCATTGAATAAGTGAAATCAAGCTTCGCATGCGCTTAATTATTCAAACGTAGTGACTCTTCATGCAGATCACCACTGTGCTCATAGATGGCCTCTCACCTCATTGTAAAACCTGACAGGTCTCACATTGCTCAGAAAACAGAAGCCCTCCAGCCTAAGCTGCTCCACAGATTCGTTTCTCGGATCCAGGCAAGAGCCAGCCATTTTCTGCTCTTTAGCACTGCGCTCTTTCAACTGACAGTTGCTTGGTCATGCAACACTGTAATTTTTTTCATGCACATAGAGCTTTCTTTTGATGATATTTAATCACCACTGGGTTATTTATTTTGAAATTGTGTAAATGAAAAAAAGGTTTTGAAAATAAACCAATATTTTCTACCATCTGTTATAAAACACATACAATACAAAATAAAAAATATTTTTTTTTCATAAATTTAGACCAAAGTGTATTCCGCTACATGTCTTTGGTAAAAAAAAGTCCCAATAAGTGTACAATAATTGGTTTGCATGAAAGGTATAGTGTCTACAAACTATGGGATATATATGGGAAGTTAATGTAGTTATAGATGCTATACTGGTAATAGCAGTAATCAACAACTTATAGCGGGACTGTGATAGTGTGGAAGGCAATCAAGCACTAACATATCCTCGCTGGGAGGGACACTAACTGACTAACTGGCATTGCTAGTGACACTAATACAGTGATCAGCTTTAACGCTGTACACTGTACTAATTAAACTGGCTGTGAAGGTAGTGGGACTGTGATAGTGCGGCAGCAATCTGGTACCAACTGATGCTGGCTGGGATGTACACCAACTGACTGACATCAACAGTGACACTGATACAGTGATCAGTGCTAATACTGTACACTGTCACTGTGCTAATGGCACTGACTGGGAAGGTACTGGGACTGTGATAGTGTGGCAGCAATCTTGTACCAACTGATGCTGGCTGGCATGTACACCAACTGACTGACATCAACAGTGACACTAATACAGTGATCAGTGCTAATACTGTACACTATCACTGTACTAATGGCACTGACTGGGAAGGTAGTGGGACTGTGATAGCGTGGCGGCAATCTGGTACCAACTGATGCTGGCTGGGATGTACACCAACTGACTGACATCAACAGTGACACTAATACAATGAACAGTGCTAATACTGTACACTGTCACTGTACTAATGGCACTGACTGGGAAGGTAGTTGGACTGTGATAGCGTGGCGGCAATCTGGTACCAACTGATGCTGGCTGGGATGTACACCAACTGACTGACATCAACAGTGACACTAATACAGTGATCAGTGCTAATACTACACTGTCACTGTACTAATGGCACTGACTGGGACGGTAGTGGGACTGTGATAGCGTGGCGGCAATCTGGTACCAACTGTTGCTGGCTGGGATGTACACCAACTGACTGACATCAACAGTGACACTAATACAGTGATCTGTGTTAATACTGTACAATGTCACTGTACTTATGACACTGACTGGGAAGGAGTTAACATTAAGGGGAAATCAAGGGTTAACTGTGTGCATAACAATGTGTAATATGTGCAAAATGTACTGTTCTACTAAGAGATCTGGCTGTTTTTATCCCGGTTTTTCAGGGAGAAGAAACAGCCAGATTGCTGTTTTGTGTACAAAGTCCTATGTGCTTATAAACAGCAGGATGTGTTGTGATTGGATGTAACGATCAGCAGGTTTCAGTCATAAATCATTGGCTGAAAGCTGCTGATGAAATTGCGCTGTGTCCAATCACAGTGCGGGTTAGCAGGGGGCATGTGGGCCCCAAACCCAGAAGAAAGCTGTTAAAGTATTTTTGTGTTTGCCAAGCCTGCACCTGTGGACCGCTCACAGTACATTTACTATGAGCGGATGGGAGGCAAGAGGTTAATGTATTACTTTTCTTTTTTATGGTACGTTTCTTTTTATGGTAGAAGCGTTGTTATCCAGCCATGTGAGCCCCTTTGATCAGACCTGATAGGAAGACCAGCCGCCAACTGAGGAAACTCACTCAGCAGGCTAATGACACTGATGATAATTGTAAAGCAGAGTCATAAAGTGTTCCTAAACCCTCAGCAGTACAATCAGTCTGTATACACAGCAAAGCGTGCTTGTTATACTCACTGTGGAACCTAAGAGGTTAATCTTCCATAATGTGTAAAAAAGCTGTTTGAACCTGTCTTTTCTGATCCTTTCCTTCTTCTACTGTCCCCAATCCATCTTCTGCTACTACAGATCTCAAGGAGGCACTCTGCACATGCTCAGTTTAGTGTGTATTAGTAGAAAGGTTTTTTTTAACTTTTGGAGGGTGCATGTGATCAGCACAAGGCCAATCAGCACTGTCCATAAAGAGGGTCAGGGGTCATGCAACCTCATAGAACAATCAGAGGAGAATGAAAACACCTCCTACAAGATTAACCAGTACTTGTCCAGACACTGATAGATGTCACAAGACGTCTATAAAATGCTGGAGAGAAAAGGTATTTAGCAGTTTATATTTACTAAAATATTTGCATTTCTATGTTTTGTGTACTGAGGGAGACCAGATATAGTGAATGCAGGGTCCAGGGAAACCAGATATAGTGAATCTAGGGTCCGGGGAGACCAGATATAGTGAATGCAGGGTCCGGGGGGACCAGATATAGTGAATGCAGGGTCCGAGGAGACCAGATATAGTGAATGCGGGGTCCTGGGAGACCAGATATAGTGAATGTAGGGTCCGTGGAGACCGAATATAGTGAATGCAGCGTCCGGGGAAACCAGATATAGTGAATGTAGGGTCCGGGGAGACCGAATATAGTGAATGCCGGGTCCGGGGAAACCAGATATAGTGAATGCAGGGTCCGTGGAGACCGAATATAGTGAATGCCGGGTCCGGGGAAACCAGATATAGTGAATGTAGAGTCCGGGGAAACCAGATATAGTGAATGTAGGGTCTGGGGAGACCAGATATAGTGAATGCAGGGTCCGGGGAAACCAGATATAGTGAATGTAGGGTCCGGGGAGACCAGATATAGTGAATGCAGGGTCCGGGGAAACCAGATATAGTGAATGTAGGGTTCGGGGAGAATACAGGGTCCGGGGAAAACAGATATAGTGAATGTAGGGTCCGGGGAGACCGAATATAGTGAATGCCGGGTCCGGGGAAACCAGATATAGTGAATGTAGGGTCCGGGGAGACCGAATGTAGTGAATGCTGGGTCCGGGGAAACCAGATATAGTGAATGCAGAGTCCGGGGAGACCGGATATAGTGAATGCCGGGTCCAGGGAAACCAGATATAGTGAATGCAGGGTCCGGGGAAACCAGATATAGTGAATGTAGGGTCCGGGGAGACCAGATATAGTGAATCTAGGGTCCGGGGAGACCAGATATAGTGAATGCAGGGTCCGGGGGGACCAGATATAGTGAATGCAGGGTCCGAGGAGACCAGATATAGTGAATGCGGGGTCCTGGGAGACCAGATATAGTGAATGTAGGGTCCGTGGAGACCGAATATAGTGAATGCAGCGTCCGGGGAAACCAGATATAGTGAATGTAGGGTCCGGGGAGACCGAATATAGTGAATGCCGGGTCCGGGGAAACCAGATATAGTGAATGCAGGGTCCGTGGAGACCGAATATAGTGAATGCCGGGTCCGGGGAAACCAGATATAGTGAATGTAGAGTCCGGGGAAACCAGATATAGTGAATGTAGGGTCTGGGGAGACCAGATATAGTGAATGCAGGGTCCGGGGAAACCAGATATAGTGAATGTAGGGTCCGGGGAGACCAGATATAGTGAATGCAGGGTCCGGGGAAACCAGATATAGTGAATGTAGGGTTCGGGGAGAATACAGGGTCCGGGGAAAACAGATATAGTGAATGTAGGGTCCGGGGAGACCGAATATAGTGAATGCCGGGTCCGGGGAAACCAGATATAGTGAATGTAGGGTCCGGGGAGACCGAATGTAGTGAATGCTGGGTCCGGGGAAACCAGATATAGTGAATGCAGAGTCCGGGGAGACCGGATATAGTGAATGCCGGGTCCAGGGAAACCAGATATAGTGAATGCAGGGTCCGGGGAAACCAGATATAGTGAATGTAGGGTCCGGGGAGACCAGATATAGTGAATGCAGGGTCCGGGGAGACCAGATATAGTGAATGTAGGGTCCAGGGAGACCAGATATAGTGAATGCAGGGTCCGGGGAGACCAGATATAGTGAATGTAGGGTCCGGGGAGACCAGATATAGTGAATGCAGGGTCCGGGGAGACCAGATATAGTGAATGTAGGGTCCGGGGAGACCAGATATAGTGAATGCAGGGTCCGGGGAGACCAGATATAGTGAATGCAGGGTCCGGGGAGACCAGATATAGTGAATGCAGGGTCCGGGGAGACCAGATATAGTGAATGCCGGGTCCGGGGAAACCAGATATAGTGAATGTAGGGTCCGGGGAGACCGAATGTAGTGAATGCCGGGTCCGGGGAAACCAGATATAGTGAATGCAGAGTCTGGGGAGACCGGATATAGTGAATGCCGGGTCCGGGGAAACCAGATATAGTGAATGCAGGGTCCGGGGAAACCAGATATAGTGAATGCAGGGTCCGGGGAGACCAGATATAGTGAATGTAGGGTCCGGGGAGACCAGATATAGTGAATGCAGGGTCCAGGGAGACCAGATATAGTGAATGCAGGGTCCGGGGAGACCAGATATAGTGAATGCAGGGTCCGGGGAGACCAGATATAGTGAATGCAGGGTCCGGGGAGACCAGATATAGTGAATGCAGGGTCCGGGGAGACCAGATATAGTGAATGCGGGGTCCTGGGAGACCAGATATAGTGAATGTAGGGTCCGTGGAGACCGAATATAGTGAATGCAGCGTCCGGGGAAACCAGATATAGTGAATGTAGGGTCCGGGGAGACCGAATATAGTGAATGCCGGGTCCGGGGAAACCAGATATAGTGAATGCAGGGTCCGTGGAGACCGAATATAGTGAATGCCGGGTCCGGGGAAACCAGATATAGTGAATGTAGAGTCCGGGGAAACCAGATATAGTGAATGTAGGGTCCGGGGAGACCGAATATAGTGAATGCCGGGTCCGGGGAAACCAGATATAGTAAATGCAGGGTCCGTGGAGACCGAATATAGTGAATGCCGGGTCCGGGGAAACCAGATATAGTGAATGTAGGGTCCGGGGAGACCAGATATAGTGAATGCAGGGTCCGGGGAAACCAGATATAGTGAATGTAGGGTTCGGGGAGAATACAGGGTCCGGGGAAAACAGATATAGTGAATGTAGGGTCCGGGGAGACCGAATATAGTGAATGCCGGGTCCGGGGAAACCAGATATAGTGAATGTAGGGTCCGGGGAGACCGATTGTAGTGAATGCTGGGTCCGGGGAAACCAGATATAGTGAATGCAGAGTCCGGGGAGACCGGATATAGTGAATGCCGGGTCCAGGGAAACCAGATATAGTGAATGCAGGGTCCGGGGAAACCAGATATAGTGAATGTAGGGTCCGGGGAGACCAGATATAGTGAATGCAGGGTCCGGGGAGACCAGATATAGTGAATGTAGGGTCCGGGGAGACCAGATATAGTGAATGCAGGGTCCGGGGAGACCAGATATAGTGAATGTAGGGTCCGGGGAGACCAGATATAGTGAATGCAGGGTCCGGGGAGACCAGATATAGTGAATGTAGGGTCCGGGGAGACCAGATATAGTGAATGCAGGGTCTGGGGAGACCAGATATAGTGAATGCAGGGTCCGGGGAGACCAGATATAGTGAATGCAGGGTCCGGGGAGACCAGATATAGTGAATGCCGGGTCCGGGGAAACCAGATATAGTGAATGTAGGGTCCGGGGAGACCGAATGTAGTGAATGCCGGGTCCGGGGAAACCAGATATAGTGAATGCAGAGTCTGGGGAGACCGGATATAGTGAATGCCGGGTCCGGGGAAACCAGATATAGTGAATGCAGGGTCCGGGGAAACCAGATATAGTGAATGCAGGGTCCGGGGAGACCAGATATAGTGAATGTAGGGTCCGGGGAGACCAGATATAGTGAATGCAGGGTCCAGGGAGACCAGATATAGTGAATGCAGGGTCCGGGGAGACCAGATATAGTGAATGCAGGGTCCGGGGAGACCAGATATAGTGAATGCAGGGTCCGGGGAGACCAGATATAGTGAATGCAGGGTCCGGGGAGACCAGATATAGTGAATGCAGGGTCCGGGGAGACCAGATATAGTGAATGCAGGGTCCGGGGAGACCAGATATAGTGAATGCAGGGTCCTGGGAGACCAGATATAGTGAATGCAGGGTCCGGAGAGACCAGATATAGTGAATGCAGGGTCCTGGGAGACCAGATATAGTGAATGCAGGGTCCGGGGAGACCAGATATAGTGAATGCAGGGTCCGGGGAAACCAGATATAGTGAATGCAGGGTCCGGGGAGACCAGATATAGTGAATGCAGGGTCCGGGGAGACCAGATATAGTGAATGCAGGGTCCGGGGAAACCAGATATAGTGAATGCAGGGTCCGGGGTTTTGTAACACCTTAAACTGTCAGACTGTTGTTTCCATCAGAGTCACTAGGTAGGAAACTTGGTAACAAGTTGACAAAAATAATGCTTATTAAAACTGTATACAGTGAGAAATGATACCAAACATACCAAAAATGACCAAAACAGATCAATTCCTGGACAACACAAATTTTTGTTGGGAAACCAGTGGGAAAGCAGCACTAAAAATTCAAACCTTTTTGGTCTTCCCAGTAGTCTGAATAAGATATCATTGACTTGACATCAACAGCTCCAAATCAACCTAAATATCCATGAAGACAGGAGCATATAGTAGAATAAAATCTATACTGTTAAAATTAATATTAATCTTATAAATATGATTTATATAGTGAAAGTAATATATTCTCCGCTCAGCATCATGCATCATATGAGAGATGAGTGATCATTTTAAAGAAGTCATATAATATTTAAACACTCTTGGGAGAAAGTATTTGCTATGAGACAGAATACACAAAACGAATTATTATAAATGAGGGCACATAATTAAATATGTTTATAGCAAAAGACGAAATGGCACTTAGGTAAAGTATGTCATATCTATTCTATAACTCCAACATTACATTAATAGTGATAGTGGTATGATCATGCAAACAACCAGTTCTTTAAAATCTCTCCAAATTGATCACTTTAATACCAAACACTTTTACCCCCTTCAGTTTTCAGCTTTCAGCGCTGTCACACTTTGAACGACAAATACTCAGTCATGCAACACCACTAGAGGTGAGTGGGGGGAGGGAGCGCTAAGACACATCTACCCTGTGTGCATTTGGGGATGGACCATCAGCAATGGAGGTTAGTGAAAGGTCCATGTGGAGGTGGTGTCCAAGTCCATCTGTAGTGGGGGGCTTGCAGTAGTATGAACTTGTCCGAGGTGGCAGCCGGCTGTAAGAGTTTGTAGATACTCCTAATGCAGGTGCAGAAGAGAGACAGCAGCACCACTCTAAGTAGACAGTTAAAATCAGGCAGATTTAATGGAAAAATTGCACTCACATAGATAGGCAACAGATAGGCATGTCAAGTGATGGAGGTCCGGTGGGAGCATCAGGTCCTTTGGCTGCGTTCTGGGTGTATTCCCGCCACTCCGGAGGTGTCCAGGGCTCAGAGAGTAGCAGAGGGACGCACGGAGGCTCGCAGGGATGAAGTCACCACATGGACCAGGTTTCCAAGATGGTACATGTTCGGAGAATGCTCACTCTTTTGTCAGGCCGATGAAGAAGTGAGCATGCTCCGAATGCGTACCGTCTTGGAAACCCAGTCCATGCGGTGACTTCTTCCCTGCAAGCCTCCCTGTACCCCTCTGCTACTCCCTGAGCCCTGGACACCACCGGAGCGGCGGGAATACATACAGAGCGCTGCCAAAGGAAATGAAGCTCCCACTGGACTTCCATCACTTGACATGACTATCTGTTATTTATCATTAAATCTGCCTGATTTTAACCATGCAACACCACTAGGTTATTATTTTTTGCTTTAGAAACAAAAAAATATGAAACACTTTGCAAATAAATAATCTTTTTTCATAAATTTTGACCCAAATGTATGCTGCTACACTTCTTTGGTAAAAATAACCCAAATCAATGTATAATAGTCTTTAAGAACGTTATAGCATCCACGAACTATGGTGCATATCTGAAAATCGATCAATCCTGATGTACTGACAGACGTCTCATTTCTTATGGCCCTAAAATTCCAGGACAGTACAAATACACCCCAAATGACCCCTTTTTGGAAAGTAGGCAGTCTGAGGTATTTAGTAAAAGGCATGAAGAGTTTTTGAAGTTGTTATTTTTTTTGTCACTTTTTTTTTAAAATAATGAAATTTAAAAAAAAAATTGTTTTTTTAAATTTTTTCTTAAACATACTGTCACTAGAGCAGTACAGTATCATCATATGACTGGTGTGGCAGTGAGCAGGGATGTTGACTTGTAACAGTATGCAAAAAAGAATGTAATCATTTTTTATTAATTTCTTAAACTTTCTTTTTAACATGTTTTTTCACATATTGTTATCAGAGCAAATCAGTGTTACCATAGTGGGGAAGTGATAAGGATTTTTTTTTTACACTATGATTGCTTATAACAGTGATGATCACTGTTATAACCAAATATTTTATGAAAAGTATCCATTCATTCGGAGCCATTCGTTAAGTATTATTGTGATTGGGTGTAATTGGCCACAGCTATCACATGGTATAGATGGACTGTGATTGGACCTATCTGTACCATTTGATCACTGTGACCAATCACAGAGATCATTACAATAATACACAATAAATGACTATGAATGAAAATCATTGATTGTGTACAACTGTCATGTGATCACATGATACCGGAATTGGCACAGTAAATGATCTGTCATCCACTGTGTCCACTGAACACAGCGGGTGACAGATCGCAGTACAGTGTGGCCCCTAGGGTGTGCAAAGGCGTGTGACTGGGAGGATGTCATTTAACATCCACACAGGATGGGAGAGCTCTCACTTGGCAGTCATTTGACAATAGGCGGGAAGCAGTTAAAGTATAATTAAAGGCAAAATTTTTTTTTTTCAGTTTTACATAGAGTGAAGAGGAATTAGAACACCTGTCAGGTTTTTATTGCTGTCTGTGCCCCCTATTAGGGAGATTTGCCCTCTCTATCTGTCCTGTTTGCAATTATCATCAAAAAGTAAAAGTGAAAGAAAAACTTCTGGGTTTTTCCCCAGAACAGTAAAAGATAACTTCCAATGGGGACACTAGCTTTGGTGATCTGGGATTATTTCACTTTGGAAGGACTTCCTTTCACTTCCTGTTTTGGTTATGGGACAGGAAGTGAAGGTAAATCTCCACAATGGGACACAGATGTAAAAAAAACCTGGCAGATGTTAGAACCTTCCCTTACTCTAGCTAAAAAAAAAAAAAAAATGTTCTCTTTAGTTCTACTTTATGTGTTTTCAAAGATGTCATAAAAACAAATATGGATAAGTGAATCTTGAAACACCACATCATGATATGGGGATGTGTTAATCAGGGGGCGGACTGACAACTCATGGGGCCCCCGGGCAATAGGGGATCATGGGGCCCCTGTGTCCTCGCCCACACTCAAACCACACCCAAAAAAGCCTATGAAAGGTACCAGGGGCATCTCATAGGGCCCCCCACTGACCCCGGGCCCTCGGGCAGTGCCCAAGTTCCCAAATGGTCAGTCCGCCCCTGGTGTTAATACATACTTTGGGGTAGATTTACTAAAACTGGAGCACTCAGAATCTGGTGCAGCTGTGCTTGGTAGCCAATCAGCTTCTAACTTCAGCTTGTTCCATTAAGCTTTGGCAATAAAACCTGGAAGCTGATTTGTTTCTTTGCGCCAGATTTTGCACTCTCCGTTTTTTTTTAAATAACCCCCATTCTGTTACCATTAGTTTTCAGTTTTTATCTGTACAAAAACGAAAAAAAAAAAATTAAAAAATTATCTATTGAAATTGAGCATCACCAGACATACCTAAAGCCACATTCCATGTAAAAAGGATAGAAGACGAGTCAGCAGCAGCCACACTGAACCAGATCAATCAATTAATCTGTACAAAGAAAAGTTGTTTCATTTAGCGCTTGCATTCACCTATAGCTGAGTAATACAACACAATCTACATAATGAATAATAATTTTGGAAAAGATAAAACATATCTGTATCTATGTAATAAAGAGCCAATGTGATATTGATTGGTGCCTGCTATGAGCAACCATTGCTCTGAAAATGACAGCTGAAGTGTAATGCACGCATATAACACTCCTTTGTTCCCTCTCACCCCTACTCGTACAATTAAAATATTTCAATAAACTACTTTTGTTTTCAAGAAATGCCTTTATTGAGATGAGAACCAGTAATGTCATCATAGGGTTTTCTGCTGCCCTTTGGTGGGACTGGCTGGCAGGCTCCTGTAAACATCATAGCACTTAGCCTTCTTCTTTCAAAATCATTATATAAAAGAACGCATTCCTTTATTCCTTTACTCCCTAAATAACTTTGATGTCCGTTGACTGTATACAAATATATGTATGTATAGTATATGTGTATATGTTTATCAGCCCCATTAAAATAAAAGCCAGTATCCATTGCTAGGTAACACAGCCATGCTGAACATATGTAGGCACACTTTAATTAAAGCACATAATTCCATTAAAGTAGATGTAAATTACATTTAGTTTTTTTTTTTTTTACTTTTTAAAAAACATTTGTTTTTCTTGTTTTAATCTGTTGTTGCATCTCAGCACTTCTGATCTACTGCAGCCTCTTCTAGTGACAGGGTGACAACACAATGCAGAATTGGAGAACAGGGACAGAGAGAGTGGTCATCTAATAAAAAAAGGTATTCAGGTAGGGCAGCACAGTGGCTAAATGGTTAGCACTTCCACCTGGCAGCACTAGGGTCATTGGTCCAAATCCCAGCCACTGTACCACCTGCCTGAAGTTTGCATGTTCTCCCTGTGCCTGCATGGGGGTACTCCAGTTTCCTCCCACACTACAAAGACATGCTGGTAGGTTAATTGGATCCTGTCTAAATTGTCCCTAGTATGTATGAATATGGGACAGGGGCGGACTGACCATTTGGAAACTTGGGCACTGCCCGAGGGCCCGGGGTCAGTAGGGGGCCCCATGAGATGCCCCTGATACCTTTTTCATAGGCTTTTTTGAGTTTGGGCAAGGACACAGGGGCCCCATGATCCCCTGTTGCCCGGGGGCCCCATGAGTTGTCAGTCCGCCCCTGGTTAGGGACCTTAGATTGTACACCCTTTGAGGGTTAGGGACTGATATTAATGTACAATATATATGTGTAAAGCACTGCGTAAATTGAAGGCGCTATATAAGTACCTGAAATAAATATATAGGATCACCAAACATTATTTTTAATAAAACTGCACATTTTCTAAAAATATGTTAAAGATCGCTTTTGAAATTACCTTAACATGGTAAAGTTATGATCATTTTTAAAATGATTGCATTCACATCTTCTTAAAAATGCAGTTGAGTTCATTGTGATTGAATTACTAAAGTGCTGTGCACATGACAAAGTGAATGTTGACTTAGCTCAGTGAATATAGTGAAGAGAGTGATAAAGAATAATTTTAATTTTAGTAGTTTTTTTTAAATTAACCCCCCCCCCCCCCAAAGCAGCCTTTCTCAATCTTGAAATAACTTTACAGTTTCAGGAAACCCCAGCTGAAAAAGTAACATATAGCCACAGCTCATGATACATTATTGTGATGGTCACGGCGAAGAAAGCACCCTACACTTGAGGTCATGGGGAAGAATTACCCTCTTATAGATAGCTAAAAAAAAATCAATTGTGTCAGTAGGAACTTTCCTGAGAGGCAGAAATTGCTCATTGCTCAAGGAACCCTTAGCAACCTCTGGAGGAACCCTAAGGTTCTATGGAACCCTGGTTGAGAAAACCTTGTCTAGATGGTACTTGACTTTAAAGTACTGTTCGAACTCTATGCTGGATTGAGTACTGAGAATATGTGTGATTGCTTAATACTTTACTCTATGGACCTACTGCATCTTTTTTCATGAAAAAATAATAAAAATGTCCTTTATAGAAAGATAAATGTTATCGGTGCTCAATTATCTGAGAGGCAGAAATTGCTTATTGCTCAAGGAACCCCTAGCAACTTCTGGAGGAACCTTAAGGTTCCACAGAACACTGGTTGAGAATGGCTGCCCCAAAGTCCTATACTTAGTTTATCTCAGTTCTGCCAGTCTGATCCAGTATGAGTCATATAAACACCACTGCAAAGTGTCTCAACTGGCCTTTTCTTTTTCTATGCATGTGTAGATGAATCTCCATTCTCATTCCTATGTAGGGGCTGTATCCCAATAGTGGATAGATGGGCAAGTACAGAGAAACAAACGCCTGTCTCGAACACTTTGAAGTGGGCTGTACAAGGAGAAGCAGGCAGGAGAGAGGGTAAATAGATATAAGACTTTGGAGGGTTGTTGAGAATAGGTGGGGAGCTTCAGTTCAGGGTAGGGCCAGATCTAGACCTTGGTGGGCATGGTACACTTCAGGTTTGGGGGGGCCCCTCATACACAGAGTTGGTTTACATTCTCCATGGAGGAAGAGGTTCTGTCCTCGAAACGCGTTAGCCAGTTGGTCATCCAGGGTTCCATCGTATGGACTCAGATGTTGTTTGGATCATACACCTTGTTCAGTTTGACATGCCTGTGCTATTATGTCCATTGTGTGTAATAGGTGTTTTCACATGTGGACTGGTGTGAATAAGCCCTAAAAGTGAACAGTTTTTCTTTGTGGTATTCCCAGGCAGCAACTTGCACTTTTGCTCAACTGGAGACTACCAGATGTTGGAGAGAACTCATATTAGTTAACAGACTAAAGTAGGCTACAAAAAGAACTTGTTCATCTAAGATATATAAATGGGAAACAAGCCTGATTCAAAGGTGAGTTCAGGCCAATAATATTCACTTGATGAAATGATCAGCTAAGTCATGGTCACTGGACAACCAAGGGCAGCATTGATGGGGAAGATATCATGGGTTTACAAACACGTTAAACATATCAACCCAGAAAACACACTGACTTCTGAACTCAGAAACAAAGAGACTAGGTAAATAGCAACATTATTTGAAAGGTTCCAGCCTACTGGTAAGGGTTTATAAAACCAGTTAATACAAACTGGCCTTTATCACTGAGTTCCAGAGCCTAATTCAATCCCTGGATCTTACAGCTTTATTTAGGAGCCATCATAAATCCTTCTCCAGGAGTCCAATCCTCTCTGACTTATTGCCAAAGCTTAGAATCAGGGAGATATTTCTCCCTTTAGGTGCTGCTCTTCACTCTGCACCTAGTGCCCATCCTTCCATCCCCCCACAACCGGTGCTGAATTTTAAGTTTTATACTGATTATTTACAGCAGCAGCATCTCAATTTGATTCAGTTCACCTTGAAAAAGCCTTTTTTAGGTAGTTTTGGCTATGAAATCTGCTTTTTTTATGAGACAGTAATAGGCCTGAATTAGCCAGAGGAAAGAGAAGCTACAATAGATCTAAAAGCTGTAAGCTGTCCTCTTAAAGCAATAGTAAACTTGTTTAAAAAAAAAAAAATCCTGCTTCAAGGAAATATCATAATGTGCTAGTATATATCGCATACTAACACATTATGAAAGACTTACGTTAGAATTAAGCCTTCCAGCGGTGCTCTGTTAATGCTGACAGGGTTTCCATCTTCACAGGGTCTTCCTTCCGGGTTCATGGGCTGCAGCTGCTTGAATAGCCGAGCCACCGATGATGTCACTCCCATGCATGTGCGCGGGAGTCTGGGCCACAGCACATGGCTTTGAAGGAATGGTATGGGTATGCTGTTCCTTCAGAACACATGTGCTAATGATGTCACTGACTGCTGTTCTGTAGAATATCTCCTAAACAGTGAATGTTTAGGAGATATTCCTATTGCTTACAGGTAAACTTAATTATCAGCTTACCTGTAGGTAAAAATAGAAAAATTGTATACAAGTCGTCCAGTAATACAACAGTTTATTAGTAGAACTGTTGTTCTATAGAACATTTTTGTTGCCCATCTCTGGACTTGCTCTATCTCATCAATATCTTTTTGTAAGTGAGGTAGGTCTTCAGGACTGGACACAGTATTCTAAATGAGGTCTAATTAAAGATTTATATAGAGGAAGCAGGGCCTCATTCCTCCTGTTGGTGATCCCTCTAATGATAACTAAAGATCTTTAGAAGGAATTCAGGACCTCCTTCCATCTGCAGTTGACCCCTCTAGTGATAACTAAAGATCTTTATATGGAAATCAGGTTCTCCTTTCTTCTGCTGGTGATCCCCCTAGTGATAACTAAAGATCTATATAGAGGAATCAGAACCTCCTTCCTCCTGCTGGCGATCCCTCTAGTGATAACTAAGGATCTATATAGAGGAATCAGGACCTCCTCCCTCCTGCTGGTGATCCCTCTAGAAATAAATAAATATTTATATAAGAGAATCAGGACCTCCTTCCTCCTGCTGGTGATCCCTCTAGAAATAAATAAATATTTATATAAGAGAATCAGGACCTCCTTCCTCCTGCTGGTGATCCCTCTAGAAATAAATAAATATTTATATAAGAGAATCAGGACCTCCTTCCTCCTGCTGGTGATCCCTCTAGAAATAAATAAATATTTATATAAGAGAATCAGGACCTCCTTCCTCCTGCTGGAGATCGCTCTAGTGATAACTAAATATTTATATAGGAGAACAAGGATCTCCTTCCTCCTGCTGGTGACCCCTGAAATTATGTTCCATGCAGGGGCGGACTGACCATTTGAAAACTCGGGCACTGCCCGAGGGCCCGGGGTCAGTAGGGGGCCCCATGAGATGCCCCTGGTACCTTTTTCATGGCCTTTTTTGAGTTTGGGCAAGGACACAGGGGCCCCATGATCCCCTATTGCCCAGGGGCCCCATGAGTTGTCAGTCTGCCCTTGGTTCCATGTTAAAGACATCTCCAGGAATATTGCACACCATTGTGTCATCAGCAAAAAGACATACCTGACCCTCCAACCCTTCAGTTATATCACTTACATACAGATTAAATAGAACAGGACCTAGTACAGAGCCTTGTGGTGTACAACCAGAGACGGAATGAACCTTTTCTCTTTCCTAGCAGAGATGGGCCAGTTGGATTAGCTATTTATACACAGGCTACTGGCAAGCACGCATGATGGGCTCTTTTTTTTTTTAAGAAAACAGCATGCGTCACACTTTTTTTATATGTATTTTTATTTGATATTTACAGTATATGTAAAATACTGACTTTACACAAATAGTAATGAAATACTATATTGCATTTCAATCTATAAACTTTGAACAAATGGCCAAAAACCATTATACTTTCCTTTGTGTAAATTAAATGTTGGCTTCATTTATGGTGTAAAGGCCGTTGTGTGCCTTGGGAGAAATATTTCAGCTCTTAAGCCCTGAACTGTTAGAGATATTTTTATTTTAAATTACAAGTCAATTTCGAAAGCAGCATTCACAAGGGTATTCATTTGTCTATGGTATATTCCAGGAGGATTCCAACCTAACCACTTGCATTTCTCATTTGTATTCCCAGGAAACATGTATGCCTTAGGTAAACAATTATTTCTATTTTCAATTACAAAGCTTTGGAACCAAAACCAACTCTGAATGAAAAAGAAGGAGACAGTGGGGTTGATTTACTAAAGTCACTTAGGCTTTTCACTTTGCAAGGGAACTTGAACTTTGCAAGGGAATTTTCCCCAGAGTTTAGTGAATGTGGTGAGGTTTCACTTGGCTAAGAAAACCCAATTATTTCAAGGAAACTTAGCCACTTCCATACAGGGCACTTTTACCCCCTTCCTGCCCAGGCCAATTTGCAGGTTTCAGCGCTCTCACACTTTGAATGACAATTGCGCGGTCATACAACACTGTACCCAAACTAAAATGTTATCATTTTCTTCACACAACTAGAGCTTTCTTTTGGTAGTATTTAATCACCACTGGGATTTTTATTTTTTGCTAAATTAACAAAAAAGGACCGAAAATGTTGAAAAAATAACATGTTTTTCTTTATTTCTGTTATAAAAGTTTGCAAATAAATAATTGTTCTTTATGAATTTAGGCCAAAATGTATTCTGCTGCATTTCTTTGGTGAAAATAACCCACATTAGTAGTTATTATTTAGTCTGTAGGAAAGTTATAGAGTTCACAAGCTATGGGATATATCTGAAAATTGATCAATCCTGAAGTACTGATGGCCAATCTAATTTCTTGAGGTCCAAGAATGTCAGAACAGTACAGATATCTCCCAAATGACCCCTTTTTGCAGAGTAGACAGTCCGACGTATTTCATAACAGGCATGGCGAGTTTTTTGAAGTTGTAATTTTTTTGTCATAATTTTTTAAAAAATGAAGAAATGAAAAAAATGATTTTCACTATTTTTTTTTTTACATACTGTCACCAGTGCAGTACAGCGTCATCATATAACTGGCATGGCAGTGATCTGGTGACAGTATGAAAAAAAAATTGATAATGTTTTAAAAACATTTTTTTGTTATTTTTATTTTATGACATTTTTTTCTCTTTTTTAAGATTTTTTTTATATTGCACTATGACCAAAGTAGTATAATATTACCATAGTAACATTGTACTACTTTAGGGAAGTGATCAGTATTTTTTTTTTTTACACAATTTGCTTATAGCAAAGAATTACTCTGCTATAAGCAAGCATTTAGCTGAATGAAATCAATTCATTCAGGGTTTTTTTTTGTGATTAGCTGTGATTTGGCCATGGCTAATCACATGACACAGCTGGGCTGCGATTTGCCCCTTGTGCATGTGATCGCTGTGACCATTCACAGCTAGACACACTTGTATACAATGGATGGCATGAAAGGAAGCCATCCATTGTATACAACTGTCATGTGACTTGCTGTGATTGGTCACAGCAGGTCACATGGTACCGGCAACGGGCCGGTACACAGATCTGTCATCGGCCGTGTCCGAGGTACACGGCCGGTGGCAGATCTCGCCACAACGCGGCCCTGCGGGCATGCGCAATGCGCGTTCCGAAAAGGACGCCATATGGTGTCTACCCAGAAGGACAAGCTATTCGCCTGGCCACCATCTGAATATAGGCTGGGAGGCAACTGGTTAAAAAAAAAAAAAATTGCAGCTTTTCTTGTACATAATTGAATGATGGAAATTAGCAGAGCTTCATTACATTCATTAACTTGTTACCGACCGCAGATAGCCGAATTACGCCTGCACTGCGGCCGGCCAGTTCTGAGTGGACGTCATATGACGTCCTCCCAGAACGCGCTCTCCTGCGCGCCCCAGGGGGCGCGCACCCGGCGATCTCCGTGATCGCTGTGTCCTACGGACACAGCTGATCACATGATGTGGTAAAAGGCCAATCACAGCGGCCTTTTACCACGTGATCAGCGGTGTCCAATGACACGCTGATCAGAGGGAAATGCAAGTGCCGGTTCTCGGCTGCACTTTCCTCACGCTGTCAGATCGTGAGGAAAGTACTGCCGAGAATCGGCAGTTGTCAGAGCGAGGATCGGCACCGATCATCAGGGCCCAGCAGTGGCACCCGCAAGTTCCGCCCACCTGTGCCCAGCAGTGCGCCCACTAGCTCCGCCCACCTGTGCCCAGCAGATCACCCACCTGTGCCCAGCAGTGCACCCACCTGTGCCCAGCAGTGCACCCACCTGTGCCACTCTGCAGTGTCACACACCTGTGCCCAGAAGTGCCACCTACCTGTGCCCAGCAGTGCCACCCACCTGTGCCCACCCACCTGTGCCCACCAGTGCCACCCGCCTGTGCCCACCAGTGCCACCCACCTGTGCCCACCCACCAGTGCTGCCCACCAGTGCCACCCACCAGTGCAGCCCAGCAGTGCTGCCAGTCAGTGCCACCAGTCAGTGTCCAGCGGCTGTGCCAGTCAGTGCCGCCAGTCAGTGCCCAGCAGTGATGCCAGTCAGTGCCGTCTATCAGTACCCATCATCAGTGTCACCTATCAGTGCCGCCTATCAGTGCTGCATATTAGTGCCGCCTATCCGTGACACCTCATTAGTGCTGTCTATCAGTGCTGCCTATCCGTGCCACCTCATTAGTACTGCCTATCAGTGCCCTTTAGTGCTGCCTATCAGTGCCCATCAGTGCTGCCTATCAGTGCCCATCAGTGCTGCCTCATCAACGCACATCAGTGAAGGAGAAAAATTACCTGTTTGAAAAATTTTATAATAGAAACAAAGAAACTTTTTTTTTTTTCCAAATTTTTTGCACTTTTTTTATTTATAGCGCAAAAAGTAAAGCGCCCAGTGGCGATTAAATACCACCAAAAGAAATTTGTGAGAAAAAAATGATCAAAATTTCATATGGGTACAATGTTGCATGACCGCGCAATTATCAATCAAAGTGCGGCAGCGCTGAAAACTGAAAATTGGCCTGGTAAATAAGGGGGTATAAGTGCCTGGTAGGCAAGTGGTTAAGCTCTGGGGGAAAATTCCCATGCACAGCCAAACTGCCCTTTTCTTAAGTAAATCTACCCCAGTATCTTCAAAGGCCCCACCAATCCTTTATACTCACCTTACCTGTGCTTTCTTGAAGCTCTGTTTTAGCCATTCATAAAATCAGGGTCTTTGGTGTCCCAGGTGAATAGTGATGTCACTTCCTGGGTCATGGGGCAGTGCTCAGGCTTAGTAATTGGCTGGCGGGATCAAGCACTGTCACAGGGAAGTTGGCTATATGTTCCCCCATACCTAAAAGTACCATTGTCACTAGTTTGCATTGACAAGGTGACAAAGTCTCTAATGTGTGGGGTTTAGAACCACTGTTCTGTTTCACTGCTGTGGAGATTGCCCCTGCTTATTTTTCCTGAAGACCATTGTTACCAGGATAGGAAGTGATGGGATACCAAATTTGTAGAGTTGTCAGCAAAACAGGGGGTGGAACTCAGTTCAGTGACACAGTTCCCCACACGCAGCTAATGTGTAAGATAAAGTCTACAGGCTTGGAAAAATCTGTATGTAAATGGATAGAAAACTGGCTAAAAGATGGTATTCAGAGAGCAGTGGTTAATGATTCATACTCTGAATGGTCTAGGGTTGTCAGTGGTGGACCCCAAGGTTCAGTGTTGGGACCCTTAATTTTTAATATATTTATAAACAATATAGAGTCTGACATTAAAAATCCCATTTCAGTCTTTGCAGATGATACCAAGCTGTGCCGTGGAATAACGTCCTTACAGGATATCTCCAATTTACAAGCCGACCTCAATGCTCTGTGTAATTGGACAACTATGTGGCAAATGAGGTTTAATGTTGATAAATGTAAGGTTCTGCACTTGGGGGCTAAGAATATGCATGCCTCATACATACTAGGGGGGGTACAACTGGGGGAATCAATGGTGAAGGTGGATCTGGGAGATCTGGTAGATCACAAGCTTAATAATGGCATGCAATGCCAAGCTGCGGTTTCCAAAGTGAGCAAAATCCTCTCTTGTATTAAAAGAGGTATAGACTCCAGAGAGAGATATCATATTACCCCGGTACAAATCATTAGTAACACCTCATCTGGAATATGCAGTTCAGTTTTGGGCACCAATTCACAAAAAGAACATTGGGGAACTGGAGAAAGTGCAGAGAAGGGCAACCAAACTATAAGAGGCATGGAGGAGCACAGCTATGAGGAATGATTAGAGGAACTGAATTTATTCTCTCTTGAGAAGAGGAGATTAAGGGGGGATATGATCAACATGTATAAATACATCAGTGGTCCATATAGTGAACTCGGTGTAGAGTTCTTCACTTTAAGGTCATCACAGAGGAAAAGGGAGTACTCTTTACGTCTGGAGGAAAAGAAATTTAATCCTCAAATACAGAAAGGTTTCTTCACAGTAAGAGCTCTGATTATGTGGAATAGTTTCCCTAAAGGGCTGGTTCTGGCCAGCTCAGTAAATTGTTTTAAAAAAGGCCTGGTTTCTTTCCTACATGTACACAATATAACTGGATACTAATATTAATAGGTAAAGTTGATCCTTGGAATATCTGATTGCCTCTTGGGTGGTCAGGAAGGATTTTTTTTCCCCTGCTAGAGCAACATTGATCAAAGGTTTATTGTTTCTTTTTTGCCTTCCTTTTATATATATATATATATATATATATATATATATATATATATATATATACTATATTGCCAAAAGTATTGGGATGCCTGCTTTTACTTGCACATGAACTTTAATGGCGTCCCAGTCTTAGTCTGTTGGGTTTAATATTGAGTTGGCCCCGCCCTTTGCAGTTACAGCAGCTTCAACTCTTCTGGGAAGGCTGTCCACAAGGTTTAGGAGGGTGTCTATGAGAATGTTTGACCATTCTTCCAGAAGCACATTTGTGAGGTCAAGCATTGATGTCAGACGAGAAGACCTGGGTTGCAGTCTCTGCTCTAATTCATCCCAAAGGTATTCTGTCGGGTTGAGGTCAGGACTCTGTGCAGGCCAGTCAAGTTCCTCCACCCCAAATTCGCTCATCCAAGTCTTTATGGACTTTGCTTTGTGCACTGGTGCGCAGTCATGTTGGAACAGGAAGAGGCCATCCCCAAACTGTTCCCACAAAGTTGGGAGTATGAAATTGTCCAAAATGTGTTGGTATGCTGACGCTTTAAGAGCTTGGAATTAAGGGGCCAAGTCCAACTCCTGAAAACAACCCTGCACCATAATCTCCAAACTTTACACTTGGCACAATGCAGTCAGGCAAGTACTGTTCTCCATGCAACCGCCAAACCCAGACCTGTCCATCGGATTGCCAGACAAAGGAGCGTGACTGGTCATTCCAGAGAACATGTCTCCACTGCTCTAGAGTCCAGTGGCAGCGTGCTTTACACCACTGCATTTGACACTTTGCATTACACTTGGTGATGTAAGGCTTGGATGCAATTGCTCGGCCATGGACCCCATTCCATGAAGCTCTCTACGCACTGTTGTTGTGCTAATCTGAAGGCCATATGAAGTTTGGAGGTCTTTCGCTATTAACTCTGCAGACAGTTGGCAACTTCTGTGCACTGTATGTTTCAGCATGCGCTGAGACCGCTTTGTCATTTTACCTGGCCTACGACTTCGTGGCTGAGTTGCTGTTGTTCCCAGTTGCTTCCACTTTGTTATAATACCACTAACAGTTGGAATATTTAGTAGCAAGGACATTTCATGGATGGACTTATTGCACAGGTGGCAACCTATCATGGTACCATGCTTGAATTCACTGAGCTCCTGAGAGAAATCCATTATTTTACAAATCTTTGTAGAAGCAGTCTGTATGCTTGGTTCTTGATTTTATACACCTGTGGCCATGGAGGTGATTGGAACACCTGAATCCAATGATTTGGAGGGGTGTCCCAATACTTTTGGCAATATAGTGTGTGTGTGTATATATATATATTGTAACAGTGCAGGACCCTGTCACAGGATAAAAACAGGTAGAAGTGGGCAGGTAATGGACTCGGGATCTGCACATTGTTGAGTGCAGAACTGCGGAGCATAGATTTTGAGTGGAGAAAACTGCTGTTGCAGGTTTCTGCAGATTTTGATATTTCTGGATGGGGCTCCGTAGTTTGGATTTAAATTTAAAAGTGCCATGGGAGGGAAGAAATCTCCAATCCAGTGTCCAGAGTTTGAAGTCATCCAGCAGGGTGTGGGCCCAGGTGCTCACAGCCCATATAATGATGGTTTGCTGAGAGTTGTAGGGGGGAGTGGAGTGCAGTTGGAGCAGTGGCTGCCATAGAGTGGCTCTTTGTGAGAAAGAGTGCATTAAAGGACTCCAAGGCTGTGTCCATTAAAAGGCTCAAGGCTGTGTGCGTTCAAGGAGTCCAATGTTGTGTGATGGGACTTTTTTTCCCCTTTCAGTGGTTGAACTAGATGGACGTGTGTGTTTTTTGAACCAAACTAATTATATGTAACGATATATAACTCTACCAATCAGCACACCTGTTACTATGAGAATGTAAGGTATACTGAATTCCTAGCACCAGAAAAACAGTACAGTAGTATGCTCATATTTGAATGCATTGCTCACATGTTCATACTCACATTCCAATTAGCGTGCACACTTGGCACCAAATGGCCTATTTAAACTGGCCTGTCATTATGAGTAGTTGCTGAATGGTCTTCAGCTTGTTCCTGTGTTTCTGGGACCTGATCCGCTGTACGTGCTTACCTGTGTATGACCTGGCTTGCCATTGAACTTTGCTTCTGCTCCTGCTCCTGCCTAAACTCTGTTCACCTGATTACTCTGACCTTGGCCTGTTTACTGGACTTGCCTTTGCCTGATGTTTCTGTACTGCTTTGCATGGCTGTTACAGACCTCGGCCTGCCTTCTGGACTTGCTCTCCCTGTCGATTCGGTCTCTCATTGCCTGGTCGTTGCTAACTGCTGAATGCTGCCTGTCTCCTGGTCCTGCTTCTGTCTTCTGCTCTGGTGCCAAGCTGCTCCTATGTCCCGCTCCAATTACTGCAACTACCAGCTCTACCAACCTACAGAGTGGACATTGCCAGCCAGCTACTCTGGCACTCGTGCCACTCCTTGCTCTCTCTCCACCTTCAGGAGTGTTGGGCAGGAGGTGCAAAAGAGGCCTCCACATAATTCCAGTCTTTACCAGCTACGTGACAGAGATCTATCTAAGGGGTAATTTCCCTTCACACTGGGGAGATTTCCTATGTGTCTGAGATAAGAAGCGAAGGGAATTTACCTAATGGAGAGTAAAATAAAAAAAAGTAAACACCTCAATGTTGGTGTACCTTTCCATACTCTAGCAAAAAAAAAAAAACAACCTGATAATTAGAGTATTTCTACACAAGGTTTAACCAATCATACCTCAGAGACATTGGATCATTTCTGAGTTCTGCTAATATGTAAGAAGGTCACCACATTTTCCACATGCATGGCCAACAATTGTAGACAGGGTCCATCCTATGTTCAGAGCTTCAGGGTCACCCATTAATTGAAGTGTCCAAGCTCACTCATTGTACACATAGATGGGTTCAGCCCTTAGGCCACAGTCTCTCTCATCCCCCTGGTCACAGTCCATTAAATGCTCAGTGCCCAGAGCACACTTAAGCATAGGCCTTTATTTTACTTGTGATCCAGATTAGAGCTTCCAAAGTCAATGTTCCATGGGGGCCTAAGTCACCTTCAAATGTTACCTGAGGGGGGTCATCTCTCACTGCTATGAAGGCAACTATGCTCCTCCAACCACCACCCATTGCATGGCCAACCAGGTTTGCAGAAACACTTCACAATAAGCAAGACTCCACTCTTAACTATGTTTACTTTTCTGGATACATACCACAGAACAGCTAGTTCACATATGCACAAGATACTATTCCCCAGCTGAAACATTAAAAAGGCAACACGTTTCTGTAAAGTGAAACCACAAAAGATAAAAATGAGGAACAGGGACTTTAAGGTACCAAATCAGACAGTAATTTAATGATATAAGAGAAGTAACAATATTTTATTAATCATATGTTAAAAAGCCTCCAAGGGCTGAACCTAACCCAGACATGAAAGCAATTTGCATAAAAACATATCAGAAAAAATGATACATGCTATATATACAATCTACACCAAAATAATCATATATGCTTCAATGTCCAAAGAAGAATCTGTTTATTCTCTGTAATAAGGCCTGAAATATTTACACATATTAGCATATCTCAAAATTCAAAAATATAGAAACGAAATTTCAACAGTTAAAAAAATATCTTGGCCACACACCTTGCACCATGGTGAGATTACTTGTTTGGTTATTGCTGATGGGGAAGAGACACCCCCCATCCCCACCCTTACGTGGTGCGGGTTGGTGGCGCCCCCCCCCCTATCAGTAGTATGGGTCGGTAGGTTGTGGTTTGCATTGGGGGTGTTACCATACCCTATCATGTAGGTGGGAGCCCCAGGGAACAATGTAAGGGAGGATTGGATTGTTGTTTGTATAGCTGTACTATTCATGTGGAAATTTCAAAGTAAGGTCATGTCACTATGGTCCAGGATCTAGGTACAGTATCTCACAGAAGTAAGTACACCCCTCACATTTTTGTCATCTTCATGTGACAAAACTGAAGAAATGACACTTTGCTACAATGTAAAGTAGTGAGTGTACAGCTTGTATAACAGTGTAAATTTTCTGTCACCTCAAAATAACTCAACACACAGCCATTAATGTCTAAACCACTGGAAGCAAAAGTGAGTACACCCCTAAGTGACAATGTCCAAATTGTGCCCAATTAGCCATTTTCCGTCCATGATGTCATGTGACTCCTTAGTGTTACAAGGTCTCAGGTGTGAATGGGGAACAGGTGTATTAAATTTGGTATTATCGCTCTCTCTTTCTCATACTGGTCACTGGAAGTTCAAAATGGCACCTCATGGCAAAGAACTCTCTGAGGATCTGAAAAACTGAATTGTAGCTCTGCATAAAGATGGCCGAGGCTATAAGAAGATTGTCAAAACTCTGAAACTGAGCTGCAGCATGGTGGCCAAGACCATACAGCGGTTTAACAGGACAGGTTCCACTCAGAACAGACCTCACCATGGTCGACCAAAGAAGTTGAGTGCATGTGCTCAGCGTCATATCCAGAGGTTGTCTTTGGGAAATAGACATATGAGTGTTTCCAGCATTGTTGCAGAGGCTGAAGGGGTGGGGGTGTCAGCCTGTCATGCTCAGACCATATGCCGCACACTGAATCAAACTGGTCTGCATAGCTGTCATCCCAGAAGGAAGCCTCTTCTACAGATGATGCTTAAGAAAGCCCGCAAACAGTTTGCTGAAGACAAGCAGGAAAGGACACAGATTACTGAAACCATGTCCTGTGGTCTGATGAGACCAAGACAAACTTATTTGATTCAGATGGTGTCAAGTGTGTGGCGGTAACCTGGTGAGGAGTACAAAGACAAGCGTGTCTTGCCTACAGTCAAGCATGGTGGTGGGAGTGTCATGGTCTGGGGCTGCATGAGTGCTGCCGGCACTAGGGTTTTATATATTGTTTGTAGAGATCTACAACTGTGGTAGTTTAGAATGAAAAATTCTGTCTTAAATTATGGGGAATTACAGTTGGAGTTTCCACTTATTTGAGATTGCTCCTCCCTTGCTCTATCTCTGTTTTTCCTACTGTCAGTACATTTTCATGGACTATCCTCCTCCTGCTTGATTAGTTCCTAACTGCCTCCCCACAGCCTGGACAGACGTGACTTCCCTCCATCTTCATCAACTCTTTCCTCTTATTTTTGCAAGTATATTTTCTTCTTATGTTTTTTTTTTCTTGAGTCCATTTTCCCTCACCTGTTGGTAAGAATATTTATGTTTATAAAGGGTTATGAAGAATTGTATTTGGATATATACTCATGCATGTTTGTAATATTTTCTTATTTTCTAGAAACAAGAAAGTAATCTATGTATAGACTTTGTCATATATGAACATGGGGTCCTGAAGAAGCAATTGTTCACCGTGAAACGCGTTTACTTTTAATGGCATTATTGTTCTGATGAAACAAAGGATTTTTATTGTGAACAGTTATGTGATCTTGTCATGTACCTTAGATAGTGAGCCTGACGTGAAGAGGCAGTCCTCCCGTACAGCTCTGGCTCCAGGGCCACTGATAGTGGGAAAGTAGCCATAGGAACACGGTGAGGTATGAGTGCCTGTTATCAGTCCAGTAGTAGGTGCGTGAGTGGAAGTTCACAGACAGGTGAAGAAACAGGACAGGTTAATGGTGGACAGCTAAGCACGGATCTTGTTTGATGGCAGGTTATAGGTAACAGCAGAAAGCAGAATCCAGATGCGGACTTGCCAGACTCATGAACTGTAGCCAGCAGGAAGGCAGATGCAAAGTCAGACAAGCCGGGTTGGTAACAGTCGGGCAGATCAAGCATAGACGGCAGATGGCAGAGAAGTCAAGCCACAGGCCAAGTCAGCAACAGAGGTACAATCGGACAAAATCAGGAGGCAGAAGAGTAGTCAAGACAATCCGGGGTCAGGGCAGGTAGCAGACATGCAAAGACCAGGAACAAGCCAGGTAATATCAGAGGTTAGGCACAAGGATCAGGAACACAATCAGAAGCTGCAGACCAAACAGCAATGAGACAAAACTGCAGCCAGTTTAAATAGCCCTTTTGGCACCAGCATTAGTGACAGGCATGAGCCTGGATGCGCGAGCGCGCATGCATGCACGCATTTGTGTGTGCTTTTGCCCAAATCCATGCACATCTATTTATGCGCTACGAACCCTCATTTTCACTATGGACAAGCCTTTCCTAACAGATCTATATGAATTGCAAGCCCATGTACTTGGGTGTTTTACTAGTTTTGTAAATAAACATTTATGTTTTATATATTTGTAGTCGTTATCTATTACCAGTAAGTCACCCTTGACCACCCATTACTTTATTCTCTTCCCTTCCTCACTGACACCAATGTGTTTTATTCTTTACCCTTCCTCACTGATATCAAAGTGCTTTATTCGCTTCCCTTCCTTACTGACACCAATTTTCATTATTCCCTCCCTTCCCCACTGACAACAATGTGCTTTATTCTGTTCCCTTTCCCCCTGACGCCAATGTGCTTTATTCTCCCCCCTTCCTCACTGATACCAATGGACTTTATTCTCCCCTTTCCTCCACTGACACCAATGTGTTTTATTCTTTTCCCTTGCTCACTGACACCAATATGCTTTATTATTGCCCCCCCCCCCCACCCACCGACATTAATGAGCTTTATTCTCTCCCCTTCCTCACTGACACCAGTGTACTTTATTCCCTTCTATTCCTCAGTGACACTGATATGCTTTTTTCTCTTCCCTTCCTCGCTCTCACCAATTTTCTTTATACTCTCCCCTTCCCCACTGAGAACAATGTCCTTTATTCTCTCTGCTTCCTCACTGACACCAATGTGCTTTATTCCCTTCCCTTTCTCACTGACACCAATGTGCTTTATTCCCTTCCCTTCCTCACTGACACCAATTTTCTTTATTCTCTCCCCCTTTCCACTGACACTAATGTGCTTTATTCTCTTTCCTTCCCTGCTGACACTAATGTGCTTTCTTCTCTTCTCCAATGACACCAAATTGTTTTATTCTCTTCTTTTCCCCATTGACACACACACATTAACACACTGTCACATTTGCCTCTGCTCTCAACCAAGCTGTTAAACCATCAAATGGTTGGTGATATAACTGATCAGATGTGTAGCACCCTGACCTCTGCAGATCAAACAAAGGCCAAGATGGTAGCTTCTTTGGCTGTATAGAACAGGCAAATTTAGTTCCTCTGTAAGCTTGTTCAAATGCTTAAAGAACCACAGCTAAATTAAAGTTGGACAAAGCTGGAGTTCAGCTTTAAGGGTGGAGATGATTCTTCCCTTCTAAATAATGTCTGACACCTGGAGAGGTCACTGGACCAACATATATATGATTGCTTTATAAGACCTTCCCCTTAGTGAGAAACAGCTAACTTTGATAACACTTTCACAAAAGTCCTTTTAACCTCCCTGTTATTCAAACTGTAGATAAGAGGATTTAACATCGGTGACACCACAACATAAAAAATTGAGACGTATTTCTGCTGATTGGATGAGTACTGAGATGAGGGTCCAAAATACATAATCATACTGGTTCCGAAGAACAAGGAGACCACAGAGATGTGGGAAGTACAGGTGGAAAAGGCCTTCGCTCTTCCTGAGGAGTGAACCTTTAATACAGAAGAGATAATACAAATGTACGATACAATAATAAACACAAACGGGAGGAGAAGAGAAATAAAACTGGTATAAAATATGACCAGTTCGCTCAGGTAGATATTCCCGCAGGCCAGTTTAATCACAGCGAGAACCTCGCACACAAAGTGATTGATCTGGTTTGGATAGCACAATGCTAGAGGCATTAACAAGGATGGAAGCAAATATATTACAAAGCTTGCCATACAGATAAAGGCCGTGAGAATAAAACAAACGCTCCATCTCATTAGAACCGGATAATGGAGAGGACGGCAGATGGCAACATAGCGGTCATAAGCCATGAGAGCCAATAAGAAGCACTCTGTACCTCCAAGGAGAAGGATCATATAAAGTTGCATGGCACAGCCCCTAACGGAGATGATGCCATAGATGGACAAAAGGTCTTTCAGTAATTTTGGCACAACTGTCGAAGAATAACACAGGTCCAAGATGGATAAAATGCAGAGAAAGAAGTACATGGGGATGTGTAAGCGAGGGTTAAAAATAATGACCAATATCATAAGGCCGTTTCCAACAAACGTGATGACGTACATCACAAAAAATAGTGAAAACAAGGCTAAGTTCACTCTCTGGTTGGTAGAAAATCCTAGTAATATGAATTCAGTGGCAATTGTCTGGTTTGTGCGGTCCATCATACGGAAGGCTGTAAAAGGGTGATAGACAACAGAATACAGACTTTGATCTAGTAATAAATCATTTTGTAGAGAAAAAAAGTAAACATTTGTAAGTCGAAGTTGAGGTGGATTTAGTATAGACAAATAGGCTGTTCACTTTGTAAGGGAGAGTGCACTTTGCAAAGGAAATTTCCCCCAAGCTTAGAGAATGTTGTGAAATTGCACTTTGCAAAGAATACCCAATCACAAGGAACAGTAAAAAAACAAAACAAAACATAATGGATGATGGAAGAAGGCAGAGTTTCTATGCTCTGGGGAAAATTCCTTTGGAAGATATAACTTCCAATGCAAAGTGAGCAGTCTATTTAGCTTTAATAAATCAACCCCTATTAATTGGAACTTTTAGGTAGACTGGAAAAGCATTAGAACCTATATTAGGTTTTTATTGCTACATATGGTTCAGCAAACGTTTAGCACTCTACTCTAATCCAAATGGGCAAAGCCTTATATAAAGATGGGTGGATGAATAGTTTTTTTTGAGTGTTGTAGTCATAACCAATGATTGTTGTACTCATAACCAATGATGTACTCATACCGATTATATACTCATAACCATTGATTGTTGTATTTATAACCAACGATTGTGTACTCATAACCAATGACATACTGTATGCCCATGATGTACTCTTAACCATTGATTGTTGTACTCATAGTTAATGACGTACTCATACCCATGATGTACTCTTAACCATTGATAGTTGTACTCATAGTTAATGACGTACTCATACCCATGATGTGCTCTTAACTACTGGCTGGTGTACTCATAACTAATGACCTACTCATACTTATGATGTTATCACAACCAATGTCTGTTGTACACATAACCATTGATTGTTGTACATATAACTAATCATTCTTATTCTCATAACCAATGCAATGGTGTACTCATACCCATGATGTTCTCTTAACCATTGATTGGTGTACTCATAACTAATGACGTACTCATACCCATGATGCATTCGTAACCATTGACTGTTGTACTCATAACCATTGATTGAAGTATTTATAAGCATTCATTGTTGTACTCATAACCAATTACATACTTACTGTATACCCATGATGTACTCTCAACCATTGATTGTTGTACTTATAACCAATCATTGTTATACTCATAACCAATAACATACTTACTGTATACCCATGATGTACTTTCAACCATTGATTGTTGTACTTACAACTATTAATTATTGTACTCATAACCAATGACATACTTACTGTATACCCAAGAGGTACTCTTAGCCATTGTTGATTGTTGTACTTATAACCATTCATTGTTGTACTCTTAACCAATGACATACTTATTGTATACCAATGATGTACTTTCAACCATTGATTGTTGTACTTATAACCAATCATTGTTGTACTCATAACCAATGACATACTTACTGTATACCCATGATGTACTCCTATTCATTGATTGTTGTAGTTATAACCAATCATTGTACTCATAACCAATGACATACTTACTGTATAACCATGATGTACTCTTAGTCATTGATTGTTGTACTTATAACCATTCATTGTTGTACTCATAACCAATGACCTACTTATTGTATATCCATGATGTACTCTCAACCATTGATTGTTGTACTTATAACCAATCATTGTTGTACTCTTAACCAATGACATACTTACTGTATACCTATGATGTACTCTTAGTCATTGATTGTTGTACTTATAACCAATCATTGTTGTACTCATAACCAATGACATACTTACTGTATATCCATGATGTACTCTTAGCCATTGATTGTTGTACTTATAACCATTCATTGTTGTACTCATTACCAACGACATACTTATTGTATACCCATGATGTACACTTAGCCATTGATTGTTGTACTTATAATCAATCATTGTTGTACTCATAACCAATGACGTACTCATACCCATGATGTACTCTTAGCCATAGTTGTAATCTCAACCAATGACATACTTATACCTTTGATGTACTTGCAACCAATGACTGTTGAACTCATAACCAATGACATACTCATACCCATGATGTACTTGCAACCAGTGACTGTTGTACTCATACTCAACCAATAATGTTCTAATTAATTTCGGGATTTCAAAATGTCTTCTTCATTAGGGTATTAGATGATAATTATTTGTATAAAATGCAAGATGCTATCATAAGTAACATGTCAGCCCTGTACTGGTTAAGTGTGGCCAAAGAGGAGAAAAGGATCTGCACATTTACACTGAGTAGGATGCTAGCAGGGAGAGAGAGGACTTTCCTCCCCATGTAAGGCCCCTTTGGTTATGATATGTTGTACATGTGAGCAGCCTTTACCTTGCAAAGTACGACAGTCTCAGGTTTGTGCCTGGATTCTTTCCTTTTCCCAGTCTAGGATTTTATTGTTGTGTATGGGGTTGATTTATTGAAGGTAAATAGGCTGTTCACTTTGCAAGGGAATTTTCCCCAGTGCAAAGAATAACCAAGCACATGCAAGTAAAATGAACAAAAAAAGCATTTTTTGCTTGCACATGATTGGATGATGGACATCATGAGAGGTTCACCTCATATACTAAGCCGTAGGGGAAATAGCCTTGCAAAGTGCAACTTCTCCTGTAAAGTGAAAAGTCTATTTAGCTTTAGTAAATTACTGTTGGTTGACCTGGATGGGCTTGTGTCTTTTTTCAACTAGATTATGTGACCATGCAACATTTATGTCTTCACTCACTTTCACACCCTATGTGGTTGATTTACCAAAGGCAAATAGGATGTTCAATTTGCAGGGGAAGTTGCAGTTTAAAAGGCAATTTGCCAGCAGACCTGAGTGAATGAGGTGAAGCTCTGCTGACTTTCATTATCCAATCATGTGCAAGCAAAAATGCTGTTTTTTTATTTTCCTTGAAAAATGCTGTTTTTTTTATTTTCCTTGTACCTGATTGGGTATTCTTGGTAAACTTAACTGAAACATTCACTAAGCTCCTGGGCAGGTTCCCTTTCATAGCATGAACAGCCTGTTTGTCTTTGAGAAATCAACACCTACAAAATAGACTGTTGTTACCAGAACTATATGAGGGGAAATCTGCCATTTTAGAATCATTATGAGAACAGGTGTAGAGTTGTGTTCTCCCAATAGAGCAGTGTTTCTCAACTCCAGTCCTCATGGACCCCCAACAGGTCATGTTTTCAGGATTTCCCTCAGATGAAACAGCTGTGGTAATTACTAAGGCAGTGAAACTGATCAAATCACCTGTGCAAAATAATGGAAATCCTGAAAACATGACCTGTTGGGGGTCCATGAGGACTGGAGTTGAGAAACACTGCAATAGAGGCACCTGCTTTGGTAACAACTGCCAAAGGTGGGAATATTTTCACTTATGTCCTGTTGAGCCTCTGGTTCAGGAACTATGGCAAATTCTCATTAATGGGGACACAGTAATAAAACACAGTAAAAAAAACAAACAGAAAAACGTAACCGGTATTTCATTTCCCACACTATCCAAAAGTAAGAAAAGAAAATGTTTGGCTAGAGTAACTTTGAGTGAAAATGTTATTTTAATTTATTTCATTTTTAATAATGGTTACGCTATATTTAATTTACACACGCTTTTATGCTGTACAGTACAAACAAATGGCAACCAACCCAACCTATAATTGGCCTTTGCACCAAGGAGTACATGGAAGGGCGACACATGTCAAGAAACTACAAACAAAAATTCCCAGTTCACTTACCAGCCAGTCTGCAATAAACCAAATTATTCTGTCTAGCAGTCCAGGTTAAAACAAGGGGTTTCGTTTGCACACATTTGGAAATACATGTGAAAGCTACAGAGGTCACCTCACAGCACCCCAGTGTACTGCAGTCCTAAATCTAAAATGTTGAAAGTTGGAGCACAAGCTTTTATACGATCCAGTGGTGCAATAGTGTTGACAGTTTATCATTCAGTGTGCATATGACTTAAATATCTAGCCAAAATTGTTTTCGTTCTAAATAGGAAGGGGAAGAGCCATGGAGGGGTTAGAACTACTATCTGGTTTTTATGGCTGATGTTGGTGGGCTTTGATGGGCAAATGCAGCATGTTTTTGACATCAATGTGAGAATCTTCTGACATTATTCAGAATTCATGTTGAGTGCAGCTGACCTGCCTTTTTTGCATTCCCATTGACCTGTATGGGGAGAGAAGCAAAGTCAAAGCCCATCAACTCAGGCGCTTACTGCTACCATGGGATATCTGTCCCGGTGGCAACAACTTGACTACACAAGAAGTAAGTGAAAATCTCCAATAAGGACGCACACAGAAACGAAAAAAAAATCCAACAGGGGTTCTTACCTTTCTCTTCCCTACTAAAAAATGTTTTTTATGTTGTTGATGTGATGTTGGGTACAGGGGCGGACTGACCATTTGGAAACTTGGGTCAGTAGGGGGCCCCATGAGATGTCCCTGGTACCTTTTTCATAGGCTTTTTTGAGTTTGGGCAAGGACACAGGGGCCCCATGATCCCCTATTGCCCGGGGGCCCCATGAGTTGTCAGTCCGCCCCTGGTTGGGTATTTACCCTCACTTCCTGTCTAATGAGCAAGAAAATAGAGGACAATATCCCTAATGTAAGGGATTGGACATAGTAACATACACTCACCAGCCACTTTATTAGGTATACCTTGCTAGTAGTGGGTTGGACCCCCTTTTTCATTCAGAACTGCCTTACTTCTTCATGGCATAGATTCAACACGGTGTTGGAATAATTGCTCAGAGATTTTGGATCACATTTACATTAGTTACATAAGTTACTGTTGCCTTTCTATCATCTTGAACCGGTATGCCAGTCTTTTTCAGACCATTATCTGTAAACCCTAGAGATGGTTGTGCGTGAAAATCCCAGGAGATCAGCAGTTTTTGAAACACTCAGACCAGCCAGTTTGGCATCAACAACCATGCCACATTCAAAATCACTTAAATCCTTTTTTTTCCCCATTCTGATGCTTGATTTGAACTTCAACAAGTCGTCTTCACCGCGTCTAGATACCTATATGCATTGAGTTGTTGCCATGTGATTGGCTGATTAGTAATTTGTGTTACCAAATAATTTAACAGGTGTACCTAATAAAGTGGCTGGCGAGCATAGTTGGTAAGGATGAATAAAGACACCAGTCTATCTAGTTCAACCTGTGTGACTGTGGGTGTGTATATTTAAGTCACAACCATTTCCCATAACCCTGTATATTGCGTTCGCTGAGATGCCCATAGATGTTTTTTGAAAATATTAATACATATCGATTGTAATTTTTAAACAGTAACTTGTATTGGTAAATTCTGTTTCATCATTACGCAGTTATCCATATTACATAAAAGAATATAATACAGCGATATATGTGTAACAGAAGCTTGTAAAGGAAAGGTTCTCACATTGTAAACAAGTGGGGACTGAAATCTTAACCTACTTTATCCAAAAATAAAATAAAAAAATTGGACTGAGCATGCATTTTATTAGAATAGCAAATTAAAGTAGAGATCACTAAAAACATTCAAGCTGATGAACTAGATTACACCCATGAAATTCATCACAAATTTCTACCTTTCTCAAAAAGCAAAGTCAAAGTTCCCCCCCGTTTTCATCAGACCTATTGAAAAGCATAACAAAACCATTGTTGAGTTCTCACATCCCAACATGGAAAAAAGGAAAAATAATAATTTTATTTTCCCATCTTTACCTGTTTCAACTTGAAAGGATGTTGAATCCACTAGTTTGAAAACATCAGAATGATTTGGAAAAGGAAAGAGGACTTATCAGAACAATAGGGATTGTTGTGCAACAATCTAAGTGCATCTTTTGGTAGGACTTTTTGATACACACAGTTACGGATGGGTATGTGACAATATATAACTAATGCACGATCTTCTGGGGTTAATTATCTTTATTATTGAAAAGACATCCAGGGAACAAATTACTTATTAAATAGTGTAAATGTAGCCACAATAAATACCAACATAAGTGTAATTATAATAAAAAACCTTTGGCATACAGAACACTTTAGAAAAAATATCAGTTAAAAAACAAACAAATCTATATCATATGTATACTGCATAGCTTTACTCCTTACAATTTAAAGGGTTAGTTCAGCTTTACAAAAAAAAATGGGATGGGGGAGGGGGCAGCAGATAAAAACAAACTGTGCAGCTTTAACCAAAGCTGAACAATGTATTTGTTATAGGTGTAGGCCAGTGGTCGGCAAGCCGCGGCTCGCGAGCCACATGCGGCTCTTTACACACATTAATGCGGCTCTTCTGTGTGCCGGGCGCCCGCTGCCCTCCCTCCTCTCGGGCGGCCGCCCCAAAAGTCAGGACTCTGCAGCTAGCCCAGCAATGGGCAAACTACGGCCTGCATACGGCCCGGCGGACCTTTTAATCCGGCCCGCGGAGCGTGGCAAACATTGGCTGTCAGGATGTAGGCGGGGCAGCGTGACGAACTCCTCTCCTCTCACAGTCCGCCCTGAAGACCGGAACGGCGCGGGAACACGGCGAGAGGAACGCGTGGAGCAAAGGTAAGTGAATTGACACAATATGGGGAATGAATTACTATAGGGGGGATGAATTACTATAGGGGGGATGAATTACTATATGGGGGATGAATTACTATGGGGGATGAATTACTATATGGGGGATGAATTACTATGGGGGATGAATTACTATGGGGGATGAATTACTATATGGGGGATGAATTACTATGGGGGATGAATTACTATATCGGGGATGAATTACTATATGGGGGATGAATTACTATGGGGGATGAATTACTATATGGGGGATGAATTACTATGGGGGATGAATTACTATATGGGGGATGAATTACTATATGGGGGATGAATTACTATGGGGGATGAATTACTATATGGGGGATGAATTACTATAGGGGGGATGAATTACTATGGGGGATGAATTACTATGGGGGATGAATTACTATATGGGGGATGAATTACTATGGGGGGTGAATTACTATATGGGGGATGTATTTTCAGTTTTAAAAATGTGGCTCTCAAAATAAATTTCAATCGTGGTTTTGGCGAGATTTGGCTCAGTTGAAAAAAAAGGTTGCCCACCACTGGTGTAGGCTATTTATGTACCCCCTGAAGCCTGGTTGAAATACTACATCCTCTGTCCTGACTTGCAGCTAGGGCGTTGCTAAAACACTCCTCTGATTTGAATCCCCTCTTTCCCCTGTTGCAGCAGCTCTGATCTGATGGATGCTGCAATGGAGTTAATCATGGACCACACATGTGCAGGGGTGTAAGTGCTTGTCCCTGTGGTTACAGGGGTCTGCAGAAACAGCTTTAAGCTTAGCAACATCCTGCAAGCAAGGCAGGACCAAATGATAGGAGTTATCAGGCAGGCTTCAGGAGGTATGTAACCACTTCCCACCTAACTTTTTGTAAAAATGGCAACCGGGCGGGACTTTCGTTGTTCCGGGAGGATGCCATATGATGTGCTCCCGGAAATCACCTTGTGCTCAGATGTGCGGCCATGCTGGAGCACAATTTGTCACCAGCTGTATCCACTGGACACAGCTGATGACAGATCACTGTACCAGGCCACTGTTGGTACCATGTGATTGCTGTGACCAATCACAGCAGATCTGATGATAATTGTAAACAATGAATGGCTTTGATTCATGCCATTCATTCTGTACAATTGTTTTGCTAGCCGTGATTGGTCACAGTGATGACATGGTACTGCAAGGCCAATCACAGCCCATCTGTACCATGTGATTAGCTGTGGCTAATCACAGCTAAACACATTATTGCACACTGAATTAATCAACTTAATTCAGAAAAAATGGTTGCTATCACGTACCATGTACCTGGTGTTAGAGGCCAATGGAGAGAGGGATTCCCTTGCAGCTAAGTTCCATACTCACCTGGATATGTGACAGAAGGAGTCAGGCCCAAAGTAGCATGGAGTGCTTGTCAGAGGTACACCCAGGAGTACAGCGGATGCACTGGAATGGTGTCTGCAGACAGGTGGCGCCCGTGAGAGGTATGCATGCCTTCAGGGTAGAAGAGGACCACAGCGCAGTCAGTTCAAAGCCAAGATCAGATGCCAGGTGGAGATTGGAGCAGATGTAGTCAATAGGGTAGCCGGGGTCATACACAGGAGAGCAAGTGAGAATATCTATTTGCAAAGCCAAGGTCAGATCAGGAGAGCAGGTGAGAATATCCGTTAGCTAAGCCAGGGTCAGATCAGAAGACAGGTCCAGGAACAAGCCAAATCGGTAACAGGAGCTCACAGTAGCAAGGGAACACAGACAAAGGTACTGAGTGGGGAGCCAGAGATCAACCAGCAATTTGAGGGAGTGATGGGCTTCCTTATAAAGGCTGTCTGGCACCAAACTGAGCTAATACGTGCGTACCTATTTGCCAGTGTGCATGTGTGTTCCGGCTCACATCCATGCGCCAATGTGCATAGATTTTCACCCGCGTGCATTTCTGCGGCTATGCAAGGTACTGGCAGGAATGCCAAGTCTCCGAGTACCTCTGCTGTGTACAGAGCCCTGACAGTTGCTTATACCTGTGAAATAAAAGAAAATCCTGATTATTTCCCCAGAGTAGTACAATGTTACTGTGGTAACACTGTATTGCTCTGGTCATAGTGTTAAAAAAATTTGTAAAAAAAAGAAAAAATGTAATAAAAAATAAATTTGAAAAAAATTATTATTAGTATTATTTTACATACTGTCACAAGTCTATGTCCTTACTGGCCAGACCAGTTATATTGATGATGCTGTACTGCACTGGTGACAGCAAGTAAAAAAAATTATAAAACTTTTTTTTTATATTTCCTTATTTTTCCAAAAATTCTGACAAAAAAATTATAACTTCAAAAAACTCATCATGCCTCTTACTTAATACCTTGGACTACTTTCCAAAAATAAGTCATTTGGGGGGGATTTGTACTGTGCTGACATTTGTGGGCCTCAAGAAATGTAATCGGTCTTAAATACATTATTAAGTGTTCACTTACTCTTATCTCACATATATATTGTTATTATTATAGACAAATTTACCACCCTAACTCCTCCCACAGTTTTTACACTACATAGAGAGTAATATACCGAATCGTGTGGATTGTTCCCGATTGGTGTGCTATTACTTTGTGGAACGTTTCGCCAAATGGTTCACGCAATGTTTTTGTGGTGAAATTGGTCCCATAGGAATGAATGGCGGAATGTTCAAAACTAGAGTGGGAGCTGACAAAAGCTACAGTGTGAGCTGAAAAAATCAGGACATGATATCTAAACTGCCATCACTCCCTCATTTTCAAGCCCACCTACACAAATCTTGTAACAAAACGTTCAGCTATCCCTGCTGCCACTAAAAATGTCCATGGCTAAGCCATAGTCCTGATAGTTTTCACAATATGACCATTTGTTTGCAACTCACGCTGCCCATTGACATTCATTGAAACTCCACTCTAGCCACCTCAAATTTGAAGGGCAATTTCTAAACTGCGACTGTGCCTTCATTTTTAATATTTCAGAGACATACTATGCATGAAATGTAGGTCTGGGTCTTGTGATTCTCACAATATAAAGCTATTTGGTGTAGGATTTATAATTTTTAAACTACAACCATTTGAAGATGGCAACCGCCAGTGAAGTGAGCAAGTTGGAGCAGTTTGTTTTTAACCGTTCTTCTCTGCCCTTGCTGTAGAGTGAGTTGCCATAGGAACCCAGGTATGTGAGCAGCCAGCAGAGTGACAAAAGCTAGAGTGTGAGCTGAAAAATAAAAGTTGAAATGCATTTTTCACTCTATCAGGCTTGCCATGTGCACTTTTTAAATTTGATCAATCAGTTGGTTAGTGTAATGTTTACTATCTTTACTCACTCCAAACACTCCACACAGTTACTCTGCCCACTCCATAAAGTTACTCTGCCCACTCCATAAAGTTACTCTGCCCAGTCCAACCATTTCACAGTTACTCCAGCCACTCCAACCACACAACAGTTACTCCGCCCACTCCACCCAGTTACTCCGCCCACTCCAGTTGTAGACTACTGGTGGAGGCAAGAACACTTCACACAATTTCCCCAGAAATTGTAGCTTTTCTAGTTATTATTATTATTCAGTATTTATATAGCACCAACAGTTTGCTCAGCGCTGTACATTATAATGGGAGACAGTACACGAGACAGTACAGTAACCGTACAGTACAATACACGAGGGGTTCGAGGGCCCTGCTCCTTGGAGCTTACAATCTAGGAGGGAGGGGATAGTGGTACAGGAGGAAATAGCTGTGGTAGATGGAGTGGTGGGAAGAGTGGGGGAGATCGGCAACTAGGTGAGGGCGGGGCAGGCCTCCCTGAAAAGATAGGCTCCCAGAGCGCCCAAAAGCGAGGAGGGCAGGCGACAGTCCAATGGACTGGGGCAGGGAGCTCCAGAGGATGGGGGACATACATGATCAGGACTAATCGGTTTTCAGGTACATACCATAGTTTGTGGATTCTATAACTACAACTACAACAGACTACATAATATACATTGATTTGGAATATTTTCACCAAAAAATGTAGCAGAATACATTTTGGCCTAAATGTATGAAAAAGGTTATTTATTTGCAACATTATATAACAGAAACAAACAAAATGTGTTTTTTTTTTCAAAAATTTTCTTTTTTTGTTTTTCAAAAGTGATGATTAAATAGCACCAAAAGAAAGCTTTATTTGTGTGAACAAAAATGATAAAAATTGCATATGGGTACAATGTTGCATGACCGAGCAGTTGTCATTCAAAATGCAACAGCCCTGAAAGCTGCAATGGAATGCCGTAAATGATAACCATCATGGCTGCTTCTACTCTCAACCATATTGTCAAGCCTTTAAATGGCTGGTGTCATAACTTATCACACATGCATCATCATGGAAACTGAGTATCAAACAGAGGCTAAGATGGCAGCTTCCTTGGCTATAAAAGATAGGAAGGTTTAGTTCTGCCTTAAAGAATATCTTACCCTAACATTTCATATTCATTATATGTGCCGTTGTGCCATGTACCTGCATTAAAATGTATCCTGTTCTCTTTGTATTGCTTCTTTTGTGTGAAATACTTGGTGATCCTGCCATTCCCTCTGCTTTCCTATTTCAAGCTGACCACGCTAGGCATCAAAGCACTACCATACCAGCACAGTCGATTTCCTGGCTATGCTGGGAGAACAGCCTGCCTGTCCTCCAATAGACAGACTTGTACTAACACTCCCACCTGCACAGCCATTCACAGGAAAGATCCAAATACTGATGTTTCTCCATCCAACCTGCCCCTTATACAGCTGAGAACAGAGATAATGTGATCACTTATAAAAAAGAAAAAACAAAATATTTGTGTTTTTATATATATACCTAAATGGTTTGTCTTTAATTTCTATTATAAAAATTGGTTGTTTAAAAAGGTGAGGGTTTACACATAATTTAAGTCACATCTCTTTCCTGCATAGTCCTGCAGAAGCCAGTAAATCCACATGGAAGAAAAATATATTTTAAATATATTTTAAAAATATTCTTCCCAAATATACTGACATATATTTGAAATACTACAATTTTGGCCATATTCAATATATATATATATACACATATATATATATATATACATACACACACACACACATATATATATATATATATATATATATACACACACACACACACACACATATATATATATATATATATATATATATATATACACACACACACACACATATATATATATATATATATATATATATATATATATATATATATATACACACATATATATATATGCTGTATGTTGAAATGCGTTTTTTTATATATTACAAAATATATGAAAAACATTTTTAAAAATATATATTTTTTAAATATATTCTTCAGATTTCTTTTTATATTCCAATGGTTTTTTTTTAATTTTTAAACATTATAAAACAGAGGCAATAAAACTCGCCCACACAGGGGCTATCAATTGCACAGAAAAAAAAAAAAAGCAAAATAAAAGGAAAACAGTGCTCTAACGCCAACAGGGCAAAAGGTACGCCCACGCAGGGGCTATCAATGGCACATAAGGTACAAAACATTAATGCAACTGACTCTAACAACTAAAGGCAGCTCTCCAGTCACACCAAAAACAGAGAGAGAGAGAAAGGGGAAAAAAAAGGGGGGGGGCAAAAAGCACGGGTCCAAGAGCGCCAGTATCGAATGCCATTACATCCCCAGGCTAGCCGGGGGGAGTGTGGGAAATTCATATTTCTTTTTAACACATAAAAAAGTCATTTTAACACGTAAAAAAAGTCATTTTAACATAACGTATTTGTAAATACATTCCAAAAATGTAGATTAAATGTATTTTTAAAGACATAAAGTATATTTGAAAATGTATTTCTTTTAAATATTCTTCATATATTTTGAAATATATAAAAAATGCATTTTGACATGGTTTGTCACTAATTTCTATTATAAAAATTGGTTGTTTAAAAAGGTGAGGGTTTACATATACTTTAAGTCAAGTCTCTTTTCTGCATAGTCCTGCAGAAGCCAGTAAACCCACATGCAAGAAAAATACAGTTGTGTCCAAAATTATTCAACCCCCAATGCTGTAAAGGGGTTTAGGGACTATAGTGTACATTTGGAATTGTATTCAGAATCAAATCCTACAAGGACGTTGTAACTACCCAAATGCAACTAAAATGACATCAATTGTTTATGTAATACAGTAGTAAATGGTTCTTATGTGGTTTCTTCATTGCCACAATTATTCAACCCCTTAAAGACTACCACTCTGAAGAACAGAGGTTCATACAGGTGCTTTCCATCAGGTATTGAAAACACCTGTGGATGTCACCGAGCAGCAATCAAGCATAATAAGCACCAATTAGGCAGCTTTAAAATGACTGTGATACTCAGCTCCTTCTAGACATTTACTGGTGTGGTTACAAACATGGTGAAGGCAAGAGAATGGTCCAGGAAGACAAGAGAAGAGGTGATTTCTCTTCACAGGAAGGGCAATGGCTATAAGAAGATTGCAAAGATGTTAAACATACCAAGAGACACCTTAGGAAGCATCATTCGCAAATTCAAGGCAAAGGGCACTGTTGAAACGCTACCTGGTCGTGGCAGAAAGAAGATGCTGACTTCGACTGCTGTGCGCTACCTGAAGCGTAGAGTGGAGAGAAGTCCCCGTGTGACTGCTGAGGAACTGAGAAAAGATTTGTCAGATGTGGGTACAGAAGTTTCAGCCCAGACAATAAGACGCACACTGCGTAATGAAGGCCTCCGTGCCAGAACTCCCAGGCGTACCCCCTTGCTGTCTCCAAAGAATAAGAAGAGTCGACTGCAGTATGCCAAAAGCCATGTGGACAAACCACAAAAGTTGTGGGATAGTGTTCTGTGGACTGATGAAACAAAATTAGAACTGTTTGGGCCCATGGATCAACGCTATGTTTGGAGGAGGAAGAACAAGGCCTATGATGAAAAGAACACCTTGCCTACTGTGAAGCATGGTGGAGGGTCAATCATGCTTTGGGGCTGTTTTGCTTCTGCAGGTACAGGGAAGCTTCAGCGTGTGCAAGGTACCATGAATTCTCTTCAGTACCAGGAGATATTGGATGGAAACGTGATGCAGTCCGTCACACACCTGAGGCTTGGGAGACGTTGGACCTTTCAACAGGACAATGATCCCAAGCATACCTCCAAGTCCACTAGAGCATGGTTGCAGAGGAAAGGCTGGAACATTTTGGAGTGGCCATCGCAGTCACCAGACTTAAATCCGATTGAGAACCTCTGGTGGGACTTAAAGAAAGCAGTTGCAGTGCGCAAGCCTAAGAATGTGACTGAACTGGAGGCCTTTGCCCATGAAGAATGGGCGAAGATACCCGTAGATCGCTGCAAGACACTTGTGTCAAGCTATGCTTCACGTTTAAAAGCTGTTATAACTGTAAAAGGATGCTGTACTAAGTACTAAGATTGAATGTCACTTGGGGGTTGAATAAAACTGATAATGCTGTGAGCACAGAAAAGACATTTGTGGTTATTTCATTATAACTGTTATGTTATATTTGTCTGACCTACAAGTGCCTCTTTAATGTAAATGTAAGCAAGATGACTGAATGATCAAAAGCAATGTCAAACTGGCCAAAACACTCAATTTCAGTGGGGGTTGAATAATTTTGGACACAACTGTATATTTTAAATATACTTTAAAAATATTCTTCCCAAATATACTGACATATATTTGAAATACTACAATTTTGGCCATATTCAATATATATATATATATATCTATATATATATATATAGATATATATATATATGCTGTATGTTGAAATGCGTTTTTTTATATATTACAGAATATATGAAAAATATTTTTAAAAATATATATTTTTAAAATATATTCTTCAGATTTCTTTTTATATTCCAATGCTTTTTATTCATTTTTAAACATTATAAAACAGAGGCAATAAAACTCGCCCACACAGGGGCTATCAATTGCACAGAAAAAAAAAAAAGCAAAATAAAAGGAAAACAGTGCTCTAACGCCAACAGGGCAAAAGGTACGCCCACGCAGGGGCTATCAATGGCACATAAGGTACAAAACATTAATGCAACTGACTCTAACAACTAAAGGCAGCTGTCCAGTCACACCAAAAACAGAGAGAGAGAGAGAGGGGAAAAAAAAAAGGGGGGGGGCAAAAAGCACGGGTCCAAGAGCGCCAATATCGAACGCCATTACATCCCCAGGCTAGCCGGGGGGAGTGTGGGAAATTCAGATTTCTTTTTAACACATAAAAAAGTCATTTTAACACGTAAAAAAGTAATTTTAACATAACGTATTTGTAAATACATTCCAAAAATGTAGATTAAATGTATTTTTAAAGACATAAAGTATATTTGAAAATGTATTTTTTTTAAATATTCTTCATACACTTTGTAATATATAAAAAATGCATTTTGACGTTCAGTTTATATATATATTGAAATGTATTGAATACGGCCCAAATTTTACTATTTCACATATATGTCAATATACTTGGGAAAAATACTTTAAAAATATATTTAAAATATATTTTTCTTCCATGTGGGAAAGGTCATGAAATGAGTAGACAATTTGAGTATGGAGACAATGCTCAGAGAACCCAATTATGTTACAACTATGAAATGACATTTATGCAGGGTTTCATATATGATTTATTTGTATGCCTATTCCAGACTCCATCTTAGGGTCAGATGTCCTGCTATCTCATACAGAACACGGCATTGCATTGTTTTTAGAAAATGTCATGTTTTACTATGTGCAAATACAAATGTGTGATTTTATGAAGTTGCCTCTTGTTATGCCAATAAAATCCACTGCTTTTCATTGGGAACGTTTGGTCCCAAAGTAGTATATACAGGATATTTGAATGATTCAGCCCCTTCTCACCAAACCCATACAGTTATACTGTCTGTTTTTTTTGCTTCTTGTCGGGGGGATTGTTTTTGTTTTTTAAGCACAGCTATACAAGTTTTATAGTTTTATCTAGATGTATGCATTATACTTTTTCATACAATTTTATTGGACCTGTACCCCATTCTGTGACCTGTGCTGCTGCAAGCTTTAGGAGCCATGCTCAAGCGGTCGATGCGGCAGGACGTACCGGTACATCCACCCGCACTAACGCAGCTCCTGTCCATCTGTTTATGAAGTGGTTAAGTGGACACAAAATAGCCAGCTTTAATTTAATACAAAAAAAAAAAATCAGCATTCTGGTTTATTCATTTTACTGTAAACAGCCCCCCAAAATATGGGTGTGAGGAGGTGGTTTTCTGGAGGTGTGTATGTTGTTGGAAGCCTTCTACAAACTTCATGAAAGCAGATGGCTTTTCATTTAACCACTTCCCATCTGGCCCATGCATATAAGCGGCTGGACGGGAGCAGTGCAGGAGCGGGTTGCCGTTCATAAATGGCGCCCGCATTTTCAGGCTGTGCACGCTCCCTGTATGAGACCTCTGCATGAGGTCGCGATCATGTGATCACTGATTGGCCAATCAGTGATAACATGAATAGTAGTAAGCAAGATGTCACTTCTGACATCATTGCTTACTACATGTGAAATCTGTGAATGATCACAGAGGTCACATGGTACAAGGCTATTCACAACAGCCTTGTACCATGTGACAAGCTGTGACACAGTATTTCTCAATGGCTGCAAGAATGCAGCCAGAGAGAAGGAGAAATTATTGCTTTTACAGCCTTTATGGGTGTAAAAGCAATCAGTGTAAAAAAAAAAAAAAACTTCATCACCCAACACATGTAGTACAGTGTCACTATGGTGACACTGTACTGCTAGGGTGACAGTATGTTGAAAAACAAAAACATAAATAATATAAAAAAAAATGTAAATTTTTTTTAAAAAATTATAATTTTTGGTTATAAACTAATTTGTTTTATTTTTTTTTACTAAAATGATAACCAAATCAATTTTGGCCAAGATTTATGAAGAAAGGTTATTTATTTGCAACATTTTATAACAAAAACACTTTTTTTCAAAATTTTTGGACATTTTCATTTATGTAGCAAAAAAGAAAATTAAAATCCCAGTGGTGAATAAATACCACCAAAATAAAGTTGGTACAGTACAGTGGGTACAGTGTTGCATGACCGCGCAATTGTCATTCAAAGTGTGATAGCACTGAAAGCTGAAAATTGGCCTGGAAAGGAAGGGGGTAAAAGTGTCCGGACTTGAAGTGGTTAGAAAAATCAGTTTGCTGACAAAAAAGATCCCACAATATTGCAGTGAGTATGTGTGCAGTGTTTAAACACTTTTACTGAACACTAAAGCCCCCTTTCCCTTTTTACTATCTAAGTGAAAGAAAAAAGAAAGAGAACCTAGAAAATACTAGTATATATGTTTAATGGTTTTTATATACTATATTATATTTACAGAACGGTTAGAACGGTTCCGTTGCTGATCATTGCATGTAATTTAAACAGTTAAATCGCATGACAATTCGGATCATTGTGAATCAGGGCCAGGGGCGGACTGACAACTCATGGGGCCCCCGGGCAGTAGGGGATCATGGGGCCCCTGTGTCCTTGCCCAAACTCAAAAAAGCCTATGAAAAAGGTACCAGGGGCATCTCATGGGGCCCCCTACTGACCCCGGGCCCTCGGGCAGTGCCCGAGTTTCCAAATGGTCAGTGCGCCCCTGATCAGGACTCAATCAATGGGTTTAGTTTCACTTTATATTTTGCTCCTTAAGGCGCTTAGGTGAAAGTTTAAAAAAAATCAACTTTTTTTCTTTATTTATCTATTTTTTATCTGTTTACCGGTATATAAAAATGCATAGCCATTCACCAAGAGAGTCTGAATGTAGTTTTGTTCTGTGTAAATTGGGCAAAAAACAAATGTTCTTTAGGCCATTTTCTATTCTGAATGATTATTAATATTATTATGAGAAGTAGTAAAATACCACAGTATGCTCACCAAATAGATCTGAGGAACATTGGGAATACATACAGTATGTCTTTATGACAATAGATACTATGTACCAATTCTAGAGAATGTTAGCGGAAATTAACTAATACCCCAAAATAATTAATTTCTTAACTCTAGTGGAAGAAATTGAAATGTATGTTAGGTTTCTGTTGCTATCTTTGTTTCAATTTTTTTTTCTTTTTCATTGTTTATCTGGATCACGCCATAACAAGAATTAATGGAATTAAAGACTGTATGCCAGTGGTCAAAAAACTGCAGCCCGGGGACCTGATGCTGCCCTTTGCTTGCCTTTTTCTGGCTCTTGGGACACTATTGCTCCACTGATGCAAGGTACTATTGTGCCAACTGACACCAACAACGAGGCGCCATTTCTCCAACTGGTACCAACAGTGAGGCACTATTTCTCCCACTGATACCAACAATGGGGCACTATGCCTCCCACTGATATCAACGATGGGGCACTATTCCTTCCACTGACACCAATGATGGGGCACTATTCCTCCCACTGATACCAACGATGGGGCACTATTCTTCCCACCGATACCAATGATGGGGCACTATTCCTCCCACTGATACCAAGGATGGGGCACTATTCCTCCCACTGATACCAATAATGGGGCACTATTCCTCCCACTGATACCAAGGATGGGGCATTATTCTTCCTACTGACACCAATGATGGGGCACTATTCCTCCCGCTGATACCAATGATGGGGCACTATTCCTCCCACTGATACCAATGATGAGGCACTATTCCTCCCACTGACACCAATGATGGGGCACTATTCCTCCCACTGACACCAATGATGGGGCACTATTCCTCCCACTGACACCAATGATGGGGCACTATTCCTCCCACTGATACCAATGATGGGGCACTATTCCTCCCACTGACCCCAATGATGGGGCGCTATTCCTCCCACTGACACCAACAATAGAGCGCTATTCCTCCCACTGAGACCAGCATTGGGGCACTATTCCTACCACTGATACCAACGATGGGGCACTATTCCTCCCACTGATATCAATGATGGGGCACTATTCCTCCCACTGACACTAATGATGGGGCACTATTCCTTCCACTGACACTAATGATGGGGCACTATTCCTCCCACTGACACTAATGATGGGGCACTATTCCTCCCACTGATACCAACGAGAGGACACTATTCCTCCCACTGATACCAATGATGGGGCACTATTCCTCCCACAGATACCAGCAATGGGGCGCTATTCCTCCCATTGAGACCAACAATAGAGCGCTATTCCTACCACTGAGACCTCCAGCTGTTGCCAAACTACAAGTCCCATGAGGCATTGCAAGATTGACAGTTACTAGCATGACTCCCAAAGGCAGAGGCATGATGGGACTTGTAGTTTTGCAACATCTGGAGGGCCGCCAATTTGACACCTCTGCCCTAAGGTCTTTGCTAAAAGAAATATATAATGTTTGGGGGCTACAAGCAATTTTCTAGCAAAAAATACTGTTTTAAACTTGTAAACAAAACCTGCCAGAAAATGCTTGGCCTTCAAGTAGTTAAGGTCCCACCCCCAACTTGCTGGTAAACAATATTTTTTTTAAATAGATTCCACCTCAACAGTTCAATGAATATGAATTTGAGTTAAAGAGGATGTAAACCTCAGACAATAACTATGAACAAAGCATATCCCTCTATAGTGTGTACTTGTCTCAATTGAGAGCACTGTCATTTTTGTTTGCTGCCTTCTTCCTCTGCTATCTGCATGAGTCACTTCTGACAAGTTTTCCTTAAATAAAAAGAGAAAAATGGTGACAGGAGAGATCACAGCCTGTGATTTACAGCCTCAGCTCTGCTCCTGTGTGCTATGTGAAGGGGGGGGTCCCTTCCCCTATGTGAAGGGGGGGGGGTCCCTTCCCTCCAATCCGCTCTCAGAAATCTCCTCACTGAGCTCTGAAGAGTTTCATTTCAGCTCTTCACCCATTTTCTGACAGCTCAGACAAGGTTTATAAATTCTAGATTTTGAACAGATGTAGAGAAAAGAGGACTACAGGTTAAAATGTAAAAGCTATGTAGAAGGATTTGTTTCATCTCTGTGTATCATTTGTATCATATGAGTCCAGATGCTTTACTTGGTATATGTAAGGGTTTACAATCATTTTCGGCATTGGTGAAATTCTGAATAAATCCCGGATTTTCTTGACAACTGCTGCAGCAGCATTTCTTGGCCAAGGACCCACCCCCAACTGTTTAAACAATAATATAATTAAGCAACAGCACAATCATCCGTTAACTGCTTTTTCCCTCTGACTGCACATGTCCAACACAGCCTGACTAGCTCAAAGTATTTAGTTGAATTAAAAATAACACACATATAATCTTTTTTATTTAATTGGCTGAAATTGCATACATACACTTAGCTAACCTGAAAATTCCTAAATATCTTAGGTAGGCTTACAAACTAATCACATTACAAACTTGTGCACATTCTGTAACTTTTGCTACAGTTTTTTGGCCAATAGTTGAGACAGTTGATGTTTGTAGGAAGTATATATTAGTAATAAGATGGTGAAATGGTCTGAAACTGTGCCATGCCAATTCACACCCATATGGAAGAAAAATATATTTGAAATCTATTTTAAAAATATCCTTTCCAAATATATTGACATATATTTGAAATGCTACAATTTTGGCCATATTTAAATATATTTCAAAATATATTTCAATATATACAAATATAAAAGTTTGCATACCCTGGCAGAAATTGTGAAATTTTGGCATTGATATTGAAAATATGACTGATCATGCCAAAAAATGCTCTTTTATTGTTGGATGATGGACATATGAAGCCATTTACAGTATTATCCAATAGTTTTTTGGCTCCTTTTTAAATCATAATGATAAAAGAAATCACCCAAATGGCCATAATCAAAAGTTTATATAGCCTGGAATGTTTAGCCTTGGTACAGACACACAAGGTGGCACACACGGGTTAAAATGCCAATTAGAGGTTAATGTCCCACATCTATGGCTTTTAAATTTTCATTTAGTGTCAGTGTATAAATAGTCAATGAGTTTGTTAGCTCTTATGTGGAAGCACTGACTAGGATAGATACTGAGCCATGGGGATCAGAAAAGAACTGTCAAAAGTCCTGTGTAACAAGGCAATATTAAATTTGGCCACAAGATGGAGCCTGGAATAAATTCACTGTTTTGCAGAAACCAGAAACTGTTTAGTTAATAAACGTTCCCATCACTCTTTCTTCTAATAAAAGGAAGCAGGTTCATCCTAGGAGCTCAGACTCCATTTTAAGAACTGAGGGAAAGAAACCAGCCATAATTCTCTGCAGCACATGTTGTGAACTGGATGTACATCCCCTACAGGCAGCATCGCTGGCGAACATAAGCATATTGCCATCTGCAGCCTAAACATTTAATTGTGTTTGTATGTTTTATACATTAGTTGTATGTATTTCTCATCTGTTTTTCCCAATAGTTTCACGCACCCTGTTGTGTTAATAAACCTTCAAGATTACATTCAGTCCGGCTTTTTACAGAATGGGAGGGTTTAGCTGCATGTCGAATTACACACAGGGAAATGTATAGTCAGGACAGAACATATTGTTCTATCCAAAACTTAAAAAATGTCTAAAACATTTTAACGCAGAAGAGACATACTATTATGGAGTGACATCACTTTAGCCCTCTCAATTGAAATGAGAGAGAGAGAGAGAGATACTGTATATGTATTAATAGATTTGCCTACTTTTAGTGATAGTGTTTATGAAAGCATAGGACCCCGTGTAAAATTTCTATTAATGTTGTTTTAAGTAACAGTTTTAATTTAATAAAATAACTTTAACATGAATATATGTTTTAGAAGTCACTTGATCCTGATACTCTGGAGAAATTGTACTTGTTTCATTATCAGAATCATAAAGGAATCTACATTGTTTATTTGAGGTTATGTGAGGTCAGGTTTCTGGTCTCTGTATACCTATTACATACAAAAAATAACCCTTAGGGTTTAAAATCTCACATTCCCTCTTTAGATATCTTTTATAAAAGATCAGCATGCAGCCTACACAGAAACATAGAAGATTAACATTAGAAAAAGAGTGCTCCAACGAGACTCCCAATTTTTTTTTTTTTTTCATTTCTGTTCATTTGTTTTTGTAACTTTGTCTGAGTATAGATATTTGTTTGTCCCAAGCATTTTTTAATCAAATCTACATACTATATATGAAGAGAGGAACGAGCGCTGGATATGATAGGATTCAAGCTGCTAGCATATAGGTAAACCTCGTATACCCCCTTCATCAAAAGTCAAATACAAATAATTGCAGCGCTTGAGTGTATAATACAGGGAATTAACATGAATAGCAGATTTAAATGTTCATATTTCAACATGCACCAGATTCCACATTCTTAAATTGTTGTAAACAATAATCAGATGAGTAATGAAGACCTATCCGACTAATCAAGGTGCATATAGTGATGGTGATGTTAAAATCATAAGTTCTGTGATGTATCCAAATAAATCCGTGACTTCCGTGATAGGGGAATAACTGTATAATGCACTAACCAGATAGCGCAAGTACATGCGCATTGGAGTATAATGACCTACTCCTGGTCACAGCCAGATGGTCCTCAGCGTGAAGCCCTCAGGAACACCAGTGCACCGCTCTTGCCGTCTCCTACCACCAGGGGGAGTGCGCCTCTTTACAGTAACACGAAATCACTTTATATCCTCTATCGCCAGGATTGGTGTACTTTCTTATCAGGAGATCATCTCAGGGGCTCAGCAATAAGACCCAAAAGAAAGAAATCTTGATAGTGTAGTATTTTATTCACAGGTAAAAGGTAAGTAATACACTTACATGGTAATGTCCAAAAAGCTGATGCATAGAATCCAAAAAGATGGCCGACAGTCAGATGCATGAAACCAGTTAATAATCAATGGTGTGAGAGGTGTCCTTATCCCTAACGCGTTTCGTGGCAATGGCACATTATCAAATCTACATACTGTTGACTGACTCACTACCTCAGTTGGAAGTCAATTGCAAGCATCAAATTTGCTTTTGGTAAAAAATACTTTGTTAAGTTTGGTTTGGAACTTTCCTCAGTGCTTCTTTAAGGTCATGTACCCATGTTCTTGATCTTAGATATCTTAGATTCACACTGAAAATACTGCCCTACTGAACCTTATTTACCCCCTTGATGTATTTAAAAGCTTCAGTCATATCTCCTATTTCCCTTCTTTCCTACAGACTGTAAATATTAGTTTTCTGAAGTCTCTCCAGATACCTCTAAGACCTTTCACCATTTTTGTTTCCCATCTCTGGACTCGTTCTATCTTATCAATATCTCTTTGCAAGTGAGGTCTTCAGGAATGGACATGGTATTCTAATTGGGGTGTAACTAAAGATCTGTATAGGGGAGTCAGGACCTCCTTCCTTTGGATGGTGATTCTTTGAGTGATAACTAAAGATTTACAGTATATAGGGGAATCAGGATCTCCTCCCCCCTGCCGGTGATCCCTCTAGTGATGCACCCAAGACTTCTGTTTGCTTTTCCCACTGCATGGCCACACTGTTTCCACCTTTTATATTCATCTGAAATAGGCACTCCCAAATATGTTTCTTCTGTAGTGCAGGCCAACACTGTACCCCCAATATTGTACTCTATCATAAGATTTGTTTTCCCTAATTACATTATTTATAAGCATTGAACTGCTTTGATCCATCTTCCAGCAATACCAAATCATGTTCCACATTACAGACCCCTGTAGAGATATCAACCTTTGTGTAATCAACAAAAAGATGTACCTTGCCCACCAAACATTTAGTTACATCACTTAAAAATATTAAATAAAATAAGACCCAGTACAGAGCCTTGTGGTACACCACTAGTGACTGGTCTCTATTCTCAATGAACCCCATTTACAACCACACTCTGATGTCTATCCTTTAGTCAACTGCATATTCAATGTACCACCCAAGTGTTAAGTCTTAAACCTTAGCTTGTACAATTTTTTTTTATTAGATCATTATGTGGAACTGTATCAAGTACTTTTCCGAAGTCAAAATAGGCTATGTTGACAACACCACCCAGGTCCTAAACATTTAGTGCTGTAAAAAAAGAAAAAATCAGATTAGTCTGACTTGATCTAATCTGTTGTTTTGGGTCCAGCAAATTGTGCGTTTTTTAGGTGATCGCTAATCTTCTTTTTAGGAGTGATTCCATTTACTTGACTACAACAGATGATAAGTTCACTGGCCTGTAATTACCAGCTTCTACCTTTCTAGTCTTCTTGTGGATGGGTACAATATTAGCTGTCCACAATTCAATGGAAGCTTCTCCTGTTAGAAGAGATTGATTGATTTAAGAGATCAGTTAATTGTCCAACAACTATACCTTCAAGTTCTCTTAGAACTCTGGAATGCATACCATCCTCTGCTAGCTCTCTCTGTAGAAAACCTGAAAATGAACCATTATTACTAGAACCAATATGATCCCCCAACTTGTGCATAGTGCAATTAAAAGTATTTCCTGGAAGACTGAACAGAAGTAATTATTTAAATAGTTTGCTATAATCAGGTCTCCCTCAACATGAGTGTTGTGCCAAGTTTTCACTTTAATGATCAGAATCTATTTTTCCTTCTATCACTGATGTACTTAAAAAGAGAGTTTTAGGTTCCAATCTCAATAGATTTAGCCATGTCCTGTTTCTGTGCTTTGGCAGCACTGGTAATGTGTTTGGCCTTCTTTTATTTATTTTTATACTCTTCCCTATTAGCTACACTTTTGGTTTTCTTGAATTTCCAATATGCTGATTTTATTCTCCTGGACTATCCTACTTACCTCTTTAGGGAACCATATTGTTTTTGTCTTCCATTTACTCTTACTAATTTGCCTGACATTTAGTCTGCCTCTGCCATGGTAGACTTTAAAAGGCCAGCTGATTATTGATTCCTGTCATTTTACTCAAACTTTTTAATATATTTTTTAGAATTTCACCTAATTTCAGCAAAATGTGTCCTTTTGAAATCCAAAACATGAATTCTTGTATATAATCTTTCAGTTATTTTTTAAAGTTGATCTAAACTTACCTTTCCATTAATGGTCCCCATCCTCACCGGTGCCAGCATCTTCTTCTGAGTGCTGGTCTTCAGTCCTGATTATTGGCCAGCACTGTAACACAGTAGTAAGTAGACCGTGTCATTAATGTAAGCTGAGCTGTGCATTTGCATTTGAGAATGCTGTGAGCAGGCATGTAGGTGTATTTTATTGCAAAAGAGACATTGCATGTCTTTTCTGCAGTAAAGAGCCTATCTGCTTGTAGTTTGTGTCTGCTTTAATTTCAAACCAAAGAAATTGGTGATCACTGGAACCCAAATTTTCTTCCACCTTAACATCACACAATTGATCCCTGTTTGTCAGTGCTAGGTCCAGAATATGATCTCCTTGGGCTGTTTTTTCTTTTTTTTACTGTTACAGAGAAACCCCATTAATTGCCTCCATTACATCCTTCCTCCTGCTTGTAATAGCCTTACAGTTAATGTGAAGCATGCTGAAGTCACCCATAATTGAAACCTCTCCCTTCATTGCCATTTGAGGCTTTCATAATTTTTACTCTTTCCTGGGGGTCAATATATTACAACATTTCTGAAGGAGCATCCCTCTCTGGTTGGAAGGCAGACCCAGAGGGTTTCAGATATTTCATTAGTTTTTTTCAATTCACGTTAGCCTCATGCTATTTTTGACATACATGACAACTCCATCTCCCCTCTTTCCTACTCTGTCTTTCCTGTACAGTGTGTGCCCTAGTATAGTATTTCCCAGTCATTTGAATCACTATACCAAGTCTCTGTAATCACAACAAAATATAAGATGTCCCTAGACATAACAGCTTTCAAAAACCTTGTTGCTTAAACTATGAGCATTAGTGCACATGACCAGGGGCGTATTTACCACAAGGCAAACAAGGCATTTGCCTAGGGCGGCATTTTTGAGGGGGGCAGCACATACCTCAGAAGAAAGGATGAAAGAAGGGACATGCGCGCAATGGGAAGCAGGTGGGATCCAAGAGAGACTGCGGGCTGCTTGATGGTGTATGTGGAGCCTGACTCCAGGGATATCCAGAGCTTTGAAGATGAGTGTCTTTCTCTATATCGCCGGGGTAGTGCAAGGCTTTCCCAAGTGGAGAACAAGGATGTTGTTGGTCAATGTCAGGCTGACTCTGCGGGAGGGGGAAGGGGAGGGTGGTGTTGGTCGGTGTCCATGGGGGCAGACGATATTTGTGTTGCCTAGGGCAGCACAAAACCTAAATACACCACTGTACATGACATGACAAACCCTGCTATCTACTGCTTTATTTTTAGTACTAGTAACTAACTGAATTAACTACCCCATCAGCCCATCATTGTTTTTACCAGCTTGGGACAGAACTGCTCCTCCTCAATTAAAGTCCTGATCCCATTTCTCAGTTTAAAGAAGCTCCTGAATTTCATACTTAGCTCAGTGCCCTTGTGTGAGGAATGCAAACCACCTCTTTTCTACAGCTCAATATCACACCACCTTCTAGCATTATGACTTACACAACTAAAACCTTAAGCTCTGCACCAATCTCTTTACCAAACATTGAATTGTGTATACGAAGGACTCTCCCTTGTTGTGCATTATGGATAGGTAAGATCTCTGAGGCCTAATTTCTGAAAATACCTCTGTACACCACACACATCAGTCTCAGACAAATCATTGGTGCCAGGGTGCACAACAACATTGACATTGCACTCTTGACTAGCTTTTTTTTTTTTAACTGAGCCTGACAGTAGCATTAGGTAAACTACTAACACACATGGTTGTCGAAAGAAACACCTCTTACAATTGAGCAACGAGCAGACAACTTCTCCTTCTAGGAGCCTTATCCACAACATTTGCCTGGTTAAGCTGAAGTTTTAGAGATTTTTTTTTCTATGAACAAAAGTTTCCCAGTCTTGGTGGCTTCTCTGTTCTGTGAAATTTTAATTCCTCAGTGACCTATACATCTGCAACTGTGATCTTCCAGTGCCGCAAGGGTTAATACGAGTGGTGATGACTACATCCTCCCTTTTTGCTCCCCCTGCTCCATTCATAGAAGCTGTACTATTGCTTCTCACAATGGAAACCATTCCATGAACAGAAGAGGTGGACCTTTCATTCATCTGCCAATTCTCCATTCTTAGAGCCCTTTTCATTGCAGGAACTGATAGCATTGTTTTTATGGATGAAGGCAGGGGGGCAGAAAGGGCGGGCATTTTTTACATTTTTTGACAAGTGTCTGCACCAGGCCCAGCCACTTGTGTTAATCCCTACAATACTAGAGGATACATAAACAGATAAGCAACCAGCACAGGGTTAATCAATATTCCTAGCACTTTCTGTTCTGTTGACAGCAATTAACAGGAGAGACAGTCAGGGGAACTCTGAAATAGTAATGCAGACAGAAATAAATATGTTTTTCTTTAGTAGAGTAAGGAAAGGCTAAAATTCTGGGCTTTCTCCACCCCTAGAAGAAGATGAAAGCATAGGAAAAAATGAAGAGAAAGGGGGAAGGGAGGAGATGAGATAGGATGGGCAGGGGTTTAGGATGCTAAGTCGCTTAAAAGCATTGGTATTCATAGGTTTAATGAGTTAGGGCAAAAAGTAGGTGAAACATAAGATTCGATCCATGGATCCCATACCTTACAGAATTTTGCCATTGTATTGTTTTGCCTTGAAGTGAACTTGACCTCCATGCCTAGCAGACAGAGTGCTTGATCTCCATAAAGGGAATCATCTGGGTTTTCCACACATTTTTCACACATTTTCCACACATTGTTCTGCCTGTAACTTACCTATTCAAAATGGTCTCATAGGGGTCTTTGTGAAAAGACCTGCTTGTAACTGTACAGATCAATTGTTAGACCCAGAGCTAGAAACCTCACTTCTGGACAGTCCCACCAGTAATGCCTGAATGAGCCCTCTTGGAAAACACAAGGGAGGGTGAGTTGGGATCTTGCAGAATATTCAAAGGCTGTATGGGAAGATAAATCAGGCTTGTCACATATGTGTGATTAAAGAAAGTGCTTAATTTTATGTTATTAGAAAACATCCCTGAAACATAGTTAAACTTTTTCTTTAATGGTCTCAAATGGGATAACACCCGAACCCATCAACATTATTAGTGTACAGGGTATACAAAGAGGTAGGAGGAAGTGTGTGATGTGCAGAAAAGGGGAGGTGAAAAGTTAAAATACAGGTCTAATACTGGACAGGTCAGAGACTAGTAGTGTAGAAGAGAAGGTGGAGGTGAAAGGGTTACAAATGATCTGGTATGTACAGCCTACATTTCAGTTGAGGTTTTTTAAATTGACCATTGTTCTACTTTAATAGGAAAATGGAAAGATATAGGAAAAGGTTCAGTGGTTGGCGAGGAAAAAATTAGAAAGAAAAATGGGGAAGAAGAAGAGAAAAATAGGGGAAGGGTAGGAAAAGCCAAAGAGCAGGGTGGGTTAGTGGTGGGTGATTGGAAATTCATGTACACATATATTCAAGTACACATATTTAAGTGCTTCCTACAGTAGTTTGCACATCTTGAAAAGGGGTTGTTTTATCTAGAGATGTGGTTCAACATCTGGTCAGATTTTCATATGTCTCATACAGTATTTTCTAATTCCTTTAGGGTTTTTCATGCAATGCACCTTCTTGCTTGTGTTCTCTTTGACATACTAAGCAAGTCTGGAAGCTTTCTAATGTTCTATCAAAATGCAGAAAAAGTCATGTACCTTTGAGTCATATAGAACGTTCTTTTACTCCAAGACTTGACCCACCTCTAATCATCAACTACCTTCCTTTTTTGTATCTGGCACACATACTGTGTGTGCCAAAAGTAACACCCCTTATATGTTCTTCAAATTTTACAGCTCCTTTGAAGATGATGGTTCTCTATATCAACCCACAATTATATAATTGATATGGTTGATGCTTAGATTTGAAACAGACAAATAAACATTTACTGTATGTTCACGCACTTGAGTATACTACCAAATGGATGTGAAGAACTGGACAATTGCTACTGAGTTGATTCTATTGGGATTTTCCAAAGACATGATGACTAACATTTTCCTATTTTTGTTATTTTCCCTCATTTATTTACTAACTGTTTTTGGCAATTGTGCAATACTTTATATCATATTTGTAAACACAAAATTGCACACACCCATGTACTTTTTCCTTGGAAATTTATCTTTCATAGATATAAGCAATAGCTCTTCAGCTGTACCCAAGCTACTGATAGACCTCTTTTCAGACCAAAGAATGATATCCCTTAGTGCTTGTCTCATACAGCTTAAAGTCTTACTACTAATAGGATCTACAGAGTGTCAGCTTCTAGCTGTCATGGCCTATGACCGATACATTGCCATTTGCCGACCACTCCATTATCAAATTCTTATGAAATGGAGTGTTTGTCATCAGTTGACTGCCTTTGTGTGGACATATAGTTTCATAACTGTTATTATGCCCTCATTTGGTCTGCCAATAACATTGTGTTACCCCAACAAAATCAACCATTTCATGTGTGAGATTCTACCTGTTATCAAGTTGTCCTGTGATAATACCTACATCAAAGAGATAGTGATTTTCTCATTCAGTTTGATTTCACTTCTTCCACCTTTTTTATTTATTTTATCTTCATACATATGTATTATAACTGCCATATTAAGGATTCATTCTACCAGAAGATCTAAAGCGTCTTCAACCTGCACCTCCCATATTACAGTTGTGGTCTTGTACTATGGGACTGGGATGGTTACTTATTTCAGACCCTTGACAGATGTCTCTTCAAACCAGGAGAAATATATTTCCATCTTCTATGTTATTATAGCACCATTGTTAAACCCACTTATTTACAGTCTAAACAACGCAGAAGTAAAAAAAACTTTGAAAACATTGTTTTGATAATGCTAGGTCAGTTGCAGTTCAGACAAACTTTTTTTAAACACAGCCTCCTAAATTTGGAAATTCGGAACTGGTCAAGTGAATTTGAATCTGAACCAGGTTCCAGAAAGTGAGTATTACACAGCAGCTAATGTTGTAAAATTGTGAAGAATGGATTGGGAAACCTTTGGCAGCCTTATGAGAAAAATTGGGGTGCAGAAAAAACAGCAGCATCTCCTGGCAGCTCTGGAGAACCTTCCCCCCCAAACATTTACAAGATATAGGGAATATTGAAGAGTAGGACCTGGTGGCACAGGCATTCAAGCTAAGGGTGCTCAGGCAGATATAAGGCAAAGGTAGCTTGAGGTGATTGGGAAACCAATGAAAAAAACAAATTGTAATATTAGATTTTTATTGAGTCATCTGAATCCAATTAATTTGATCCAAACTGAACGTCAACATTTCAGAATCAACACTAGTCCTTTCTAATACAAGTTCACTTGTAATTATGAAACATCAGATTTTTTTCTGTTTTGATTGGCCTTATTATGTTGAATTAATAATGGTGGTGAGATTGAAACTTTTATGGGATGGGACGTTTTAAAAAAAACAAAACCGATAAAGAGATATATGCAATTGGTGATTACAACATGAGCTTTGGAAGGTTTCACCCCCTTCGTGACCAGGTAATTTTTTTTGCTATCCAGCACTGTGCTACTTTAACTGGCAATTGCACGGGCATGCAGCAATATACCCAAACATCATTTATATCCTTTTTTTTCCACAAATAGAGCTTTCTTTTGGTGGTATTTATTCACCAATGGGTTTTTTTATGTTTTTGATATATAAAAAGTAAAATACCCAAAATTTGGAAAAAACAACTGTTATAAAATTTTGCAAACAAATACTCTTTATTCATAAACTTCAGCCAAAATGTAGTGTGCCAAATTACCCAAATTAGTGCATAATATTTAGACTTCGTTAGTCTACAAACTATGGTGTATATATATATATATATATATATATATATATTTATTATCTTTCTTTTTAATTAAATTTTTTGAAAGTTATTTTCTTTTTTTTAGATTTTTTTATATTTTTTTTTTACATACTCTTATCAGAGTAGTTCAGTGCCACCATAATGACACTGTACTACTCTGGGGGAGTGAACAGGGAATTTTGTTTTTGTTTGTTTTATAATGTGGTTGTTATAGTGATGATCACTGTAGCAGCAATCATTTGAACTGTCATGAATGGCTTTTATTCATAACTCATTGTTTACTATTGTGATGCTGTGATTGGCCCACAGCTATCACATGTAACAGGCTGCTGTGATTGGCTCAGGTACCATGTGATCACTGGTGACCAATCACAGATCAGACACAGTAGTGTGTGGATTCCAGTCATGACTCTTATTTACTAGGTGACATGTGATCATCTGGTATCTGGGCCGTTCACAAAGGCCCAATGCCAAGGACTGCAATCAGCAGCACACCCCAGGGGCGTGACAACTGGTTAAAGAACACCTGTCCTTAGAAAATTTTTTCATTCTAATGCTTGTCTCCTGACTGTTATGTCAAACCCCACTTCAGCCATACATTTTTTTAGCTTAGTATACAGTGGGGAAGGTTTACAATCTCTGTTAGGTGTTTATTGCTGTCTGTGTCCCGACAGATGAGATTTACCCTTGCTTCCTGTCTCAGTTATCCCACAAGCAGTAAACACAATGATCATGGTTAGAGATGAGCGAATTATTCAAAAATTCGATTCGGCTGATTCGCCGAATTTGAGGAAGAAATTCGATTCGATGCGAATTTATTCGCTGCGAATTTAACTTATAAAAAGGGTTTCTAGGCTTCAGAGAGCCTTTATATTAGTGCAGAACACTGTACCTTTAATTTAAATGCCCTTGGAGATGAGGAAGGAGAAGGAGAAGGATGAGAAGAAGGAGAAGGATGAGAAGAAGGAGAAGGAGAAGGATGAGAAGAAGGAGAAGGATGAGAAGAAGGAGAAGGAGAAGGATGAGAAGAAGGAGAAGGATGAGAAGAAGGAGAAGGATGAGAAGAAGGAGAAGGAGAAGGAGAAGGATGAGAAGAAGGAGAAGGAGAAGGATGAGAAGAAGGAGAAGGATGAGAAGAAGGAGAAGGATGAGAAGAAGGAGAAGGATGAGAAGAAGGAGAAGGATGAGAAGAAGGATGAGAAGAAGGAGAAGAATGAGAAGAAGGAGAAGGATGAGAAGAAGAAGGATGAGAAGAAGAAGAAGGATGAGAAGAAGAAGAAGGATGAGAAGAAGGAGAAGGATGAGAAGAAGAAGAAGGATGAGAAGAAGAAGAAGGATGAGAAGAAGGAGAAGGATGAGAAGAAGAAGAAGGATGAGAAGAAGAAGAAGGATGAGAAGAAGAAGAAGGATGAGAAGAAGGAGAATTCCAAGCCGGCAAAAAGTGTATCTGCAGAGCTCCGCTATTTCTTAGCGGAGCTCTGCAGATACACTTAGCGGAGCTCTGCAGATACACTTTTTGCCGGCTTGGAATTCTTCTTATTTTCATCCTACTTCTTCTTCTTCATCCTCATCCTCAGAAGAAGAAGAAGAGGATGAGGATGAAGAAAAAGAAGAAGAAGAAGTAGGATGAAAATAAGAAGAATTCCAAGCCGGCAAAAAGTGTATCTGCAGAGCTCCGCTATTTCTTAGCGGAGCTCTGCAGATACACTTAGTGGAGCTCTGCAGATACACTTTTTGCCGGCTTGGAATTCTTCTTATTTTCATCCTACTTCTTCTTCTTCTTCTTCATCCTCATCCTCAGAAGAAGAAGAAGAGGATGAGGATGAGGATGAAGAAGAAGAAGAAGTAGGATGAAAATAAGAAGAATTCCAAGCCGGCAAAAAGTGTATCTGCAGAGCTCCGCTATTTCTTAGCGGAGCTCTGCAGATACACTTAGCGGAGCTCTGCAGATACACTTTTTGCCGGCTTGGAATTCTTCTTATTTTCATCCTACTTCTTCTTCTTCTTCTTCTTCATCCTCATCCTCTTCTTCTTCTTCTTCTTCTGAGGATGAGGATGAAGAAGAAGAAGTAGGATGAAAATAAGAAGAATTCCAAGCCGGCAAAAAGTGTATCTGCAGAGCTCCTCTATTTCTGACAGTTCTCTGACATTCACATTTACAGCGGTTGAAAGATTGTATCTATTTGTTTCCATAAATGGAAACAAATAGATACAATGTTTCAACCGCTGTAAATGTGAATGTCAGAGAACTGTCAGAAATAGTGGAGCTCTGCAGATACACTTAGCGGAGCTCTGCAGATACACTTTTTGCCGGCCGGCCGGCTTGGAATTCTTCTTATTTTCATCCTACTTCTTCTTCTTCTTCATCCTCATCCTCAGAAGAAGAAGAAGAGGATGAGGATGAAGAAGAAGAAGTAGGATGAAAATAAGAAGAATTCCAAGCCGGCAAAAAGTGTATCTGCAGAGCTCCTCTATTTCTGACAGATACACTTTTTCCCAGCTTGGAATTCTTCTTATTTTCATCCTACTTCTTCTTCTTCTTCTTCTTCTTCATCCTCATCCTCATCCTCTTCTTCTTCTTCTGAGGATGAGGATGAAGAAGAAGAAGAAGTAGGATGAAAATAAGAATAATTCCAAGCCGGCAAAAAGTGTATCTGCAGAGCTCCGCTAAGTGTATCTGCAGAGCTCCGCTATTTCTGACAGTTCTCTGACATTCACATTTACAGCGGTTGAAACATTGTATCTATTTGTTTCCATTTATGGAAACAAATAGATACAATGTTTCAACCGCTGTAAATGTGAATGTCAGAGAACTGTCAGAAATAGAGGAGCTCTGCAGATACACTTTTTGCCGGCTTGGAATTCTTCTTATTTTCATCCTACTTCTTCTTCTTCTTCTTCATCCTCATCCTCATCCTCAGAAGAAGAAGAAGAATGAAAAGAAGAAGAAGAATGAAAAGAAGAATGAAAAGAAGAAGAATGAAAAGAAGCAGAAGAAGAATGAAAAGAAGAATGAGAAGAATGAAAAGATTCTTCTTCTTTTCATTCTTCTTTTCATTCTTCTTCTTCTTTTCATTCTTCTTCTTCTTCTTTTCATTCTTCTTTTCATTCTTCTCATTCTTCTTTTCATTCTTCTCATTCTTCTTTTCATTCTTCTTCTCATTCTTCTTCTTCTTTTCATTCTTCTTTTCATTCTTCTTTTCATTCTTCTTTTCATTCTTCTTCTCATTCTTCTTCTTCTTTTCATTCTTCTTTTCATTCTTCTTCTTCTTCTTTTCATTCTTCTTCTTCTTCTTTTCATTCTTCTTTTCATTCTTCTCATTCTTCTTTTCATTCTTCTCATTCTTCTTCTCATTCTTCTTCATATTCTTCTTTTCATTCTTCTTTTCATTCTACTTCTCATTCTTTTTTTCATTCTTCTTCTTCTTTTCATTCTTCTTTTCATTCTTCTTCTCATTCTTCTTTTCATGAAGAAGAAAAGAAGAATGAGAAGAATGAAAAGAAGAATGAAAAGAAGAAGAATGAAAAGAAGAATTGAGAAGAAGAATGAAAAGAAGAATGAAAAGAAGATGAGAAGAATGAAAAGAAGAATGAAAAGAAGAAGTATTCCAGTACAGCAAAAAGTGTATCTGCAGAGAGCTCCGCTATTTCTGACAGTTCTCTGACAGTTCCTTCACATTTACAGCGGTTGAAACATTGTATCTGTTTCCGAATAAAAACATCTGTATCCTAAATGGAAACAAATAGATACAATGTTTCAACCGCTGTACATGTGAAGGAACTGTCAGAGAACTGTCAGAAATAGCGGAGCTCTCTGCAGGGACACTTTTGCCGGCTGATCGGGAAAAATCCGATTCGCGCACCCGAAGTATGCTAATATTCGGATTCGCCACGAATCAAATTTTTCCTGAAATATCGAAACGAATTCCACTTCGCCTGGTTCGATTCGCTCATCTCTAATCATGGTATCACGATCACTCCTGGTGACACACAATAATGCATATTTTTTGACCTAGTGTCACCAAAATCCTAAGTGATACAAACTCCCCAATAGGGACACTGACAATAATATTATTATTATTATTATTATACAGGATTTATATAGCACCAACAGTTTGCTCAGCGCTTACAAAAAAACGGGAGACAATACAGCAATAATACAGTTCAATACAAGAGGGAAAGGAGGGCCCTGCTCCTTGGAGCTTACAATCTAAGAGGGAGCGGCTAGTGGTACAAAAGGTAATGACTGCAGGGGATGGACTGGTAGGAGGAATAGAAGATTCCATTATTAGCTGAAGGCAGGATAGGCTTCCCTGAAGAGATAGGTTTTCATAGATCGCCTAAAAGTGAGTACAGTTGGCGATAGTCTGATGAATTGGGGTAGAGAGTTCCAGAGGATGGGGGAAGCTTTGGAGAAGTCCTGGTCAGGAGGAGGTCATGCGAGGAGCGGAGAATACGGTTTGGGTAATATTTGGAAACAAGTTTGGTGATGTAATTTGGGGCAGAGTTATAAATGATTTTATAAGTTATTATTAATGTTTTGAATTTTATTCATTGGGCAATTGGAAGCCAGTGGAGGGATTGGCAGAGAGGGGTGGCAGATATGGAACGGTTAGTAAGATGGCTGAGTCTGGCAGCAGCATTCACGATAGACTGAAGAGGGGATAGCCTGCGATGAGGTAGGCCAATGAAGAGGGAGTTACAATATTCAAGGTGAGAGATAACCAGGGAGTGAATAAAGTTGCTTAGTGGTTTCCGAGGTTAAGAACGGTCGTATCTTGAAGATGTTGTGGAGGTGAAGTCTACAAGATTTGGACAGCGATTGTATTTGGGGCTGAAATGACAGATGGGAGTCCAGGATTACAACTAGTACCCTGGCATGAGGGGAGTGACTGATGATTGTGTTATTGATCTTGATGGAGAAGTCGGGGGGGGGGGCATGGGCTGGAGGGAATACTAGGAGCTCAGTTTTGGAAAGATTGAGTTTGAGGAAGTGGAGTGACATCCATGCCGATATGTCACTTAGTAGGTTAGTAATGTGAAAAGAGACTGAATGGGGTGAGGTGAGGAGTAGAAAGATAGATTTGTGTGTCATCAACATAGAGATGGTATTTAATGCCACAGGAGTTTATCAAGTGACCAAGGGAGGAGGTGTAGATGGAGAAGAGAAGGGGTCCAAGGACAGAACTTTGAGGGACCCCTACAGAAAGAGAGAGTGAAGAGGTGGAGGCAGCGTTATAGGTAATGCTGAAGGAGCGCTGTGATAGGTAGGAGGAGAACCAGGAGAGAGCAGAGTCTCGGAGGCCAAGAGAGTGAAGTTTTTTGAAGAGGAGGGGATGGTTAACAGTATCAAAAGCCGCAGAGAGGTCAAGTAGTAAGAGTACGGAGTAGTGGCCATTGGGTTTATCAGTTAGTAAATCATTTGTGAGTTTTAGCAGGACAGTTTCAGTGGAGTGTAGTGTGCAAAAGCCAGACTGTAAAGGTTCAAGAAGGTTGTTGTCAGTGAGGTGGGAGCTCAGGCGATTGTAGACTAAGCGTTCTAAGAATTTAAAGGAAAACGGGAGCAGGGAAATGGGTCTTAAGTTGTTCAGGTTGGCGGGGTTCAGCGAAGGCTTTTTAAGTATGGGAGTGATTTAGAGGGGAGGAGAAGGCAAAATTAGAGAGGGAGAGATTGAAGATGTGAGTGAGGGAGCATAGAAGAGGGTGACCGTAGTAGTTTAGAGTGGACAGGATCCAGAGGGCACATTGTGAGATGGGATTCTGAAAAAACTTTAGTGACCTCTTCAGTAGTAGCAAGGTCAAAAGAGGAAAGTGTTGAGGGAGGTTTAGTATAAGGTATGCTAAGTGGGATAGATGTCTGTGCAGTGAAAATGCCCCTACAAATTGCTTCAATCTTGTTTTTGAAATTATGTGCAATCTCGTAAGCAGTGAGTGAGGTGCTCGGTGAAGGTGGAGAAAGTAGAGAGTTAAAAGTAAAAAAAGATGATGAGGACAGGATGACAAGGTATTAATAAGAGTGACAAAGTAGGTTTGTTTGGCAGCATGGAGGGAGGAATTGTATGTTAAGAAAGCAGATTTATATCGGGTGAATGTTTGGAGAGATTTGGTTTTACGCCACAATTGCTCCAGCGCACAGCTATGTCGCTTAAGATTTCTGGTGTCGTCAGTCTGCCACGGTTGTAACAGTCGGGTTCTGATGCTTCATGTTGTTAGAGGAGCAAGTGAGTCTAGTGTGGATGAAAGTGAACTGTTGTAGACAGCAGTGGCCAGGTCAGGGCAGGACAGGGGAGAGATTCTGTCATAGAGGCAGTCAGTTGGAGAGTGGAAAAGAGTAGGGTTTAATTTGTGAAGGTTTCTGCGGGTAATTGTTTGCTGTTTGGAGAGATAGGTGTTTGAAGACGAGGACACTGTGAAGGTGATGAGATTATGATAAGAGACAGGAAAGGGGGTGTTTGTGAAATTGTCGGGAGTGCAAAGATGGGAGAAAACAAGGTCTAATGTATTCCCATCAGAGTGAGTGGAGGACTGCGTCCATTGTGTTAAGGCAAAAGATGAGGTTATGTTGAAGAGTTGGGTTGTTGCCGGGTTGTTCACATTAATGGGGATGCTAAAGTCTCCAAGAATGATAGTGTGTATTTCAGAGGAGAGAAAGTAGGGTAGCCAGGCAGAGAAGTCATCAAGAAAGTGAGATACCGGTCCAGGAGGCAGATAGATCACTGCAATCCTCAGAGAAATGGGAGAAAACAGCCGAATACAGTTTCTCGAAAGTAGAAAAGGATAGAGAGGGAGGGTTAGGGAGGACTTGAAAGGTGCTCAGTGGGGATAGAAGCAAACCAACTCCAACACCTTTCACTGAGTCTGGGTGAGTGGGTCCAGGCCTCCATAGGAAAGTGCTGTGGGAGAAGCCAGGTTTATGAAATTGCTAGTGGGTTAAGGGAGACAAAAATGTCATGGACAGAGGTGAGCTTATTACAGACAGAGCGGGCATTCTAGAGTGCACAAGAAAAAGGGAGGGTGGTTTTTAGAAGCACGGGGATTGAGATTAAGTTGAGCGGATTGTGGCTATTCTTGGAAGAAGGAGGGTGCATGGTGTGGGGGTGAGATACTGGAGGACCAGGGTTTGGGGAGATATCCCCAGAGGTTAGAAGAAGGAGGGTGAAGAAAGTAAGATGAGAGCAGGATGTATATGAGTGTACATGCCTTTCTGTCCTGGAGTTTTGGGTCAGCAGGTGAGTAAAGTATCAGCAGGAGGTGATGAGAGCAGTAGTAGGGAGATGGTAGCAGTGAGAGTGAGATGTATAAGCTTTGGAGCAGAGCAGAGGGGTAAAGAAATAAGATTTTGGTAACAGAGGATAGTATGAAAAGGAGGAGTAGAGGCGGCATATTAAAATGTATATGGAGTGGGACTCAGACTTGTAGGAGATGTTTCCCAGGGTGTTTGTTTGCAGTCCTTCCAACGTGCAGTAGAGTTCTTTGTGGTATCCTCCTGCTGCTTGAGTTATCCTGCTTTAGTTAAACTGCTGCATTCAACTGCTACTTCACACTCCAGCACAAATCACACTCACGCAAAAAACTGCACCCCCTTTTGACTGTGCCCCCTATCTGTGACCTCCCCTATGAGCAGGCCTAAATTTATAGGGAGATGGTCAAATGAGCAACTCTTCTCCACCCCAATTAGGAACTGATAAGGATCCCATGAATTGGGGGGGGGGGGGGAATGTTGCTCAAAGGACAGACCAACCACACAGACACAGACCAAAGTCATAAAAGAAATGCAAGAGGAGGTGAGAATCAATCACCACAAACAAATCAAAAGATATACACTAATTGTTCTGAGTTTTGCAAAAAGTCTGTGTGTTGAAAAATTGCAGTTTAAGGTGGAGATGAGACAGCAGCATTTACCTGTGAAAAATGCAGAGAAGACATGATCAGGGTGCTGTATTCAACTGCTGCTTCACACTCCAGCATAAACCACACTCACGCAGAAAACTGCACCCCCGTCTGACTGTGCCCCCCGTCTGATAGCACCAGTTGCACAGCTCCTATAAACATTAAAGCATAAGACTGCCACTCACCATAGCCGATCCTTATGAGGCGGTATCAAAATGTTTTGAGACTAGTTTTGTAACACACAAGGCTGCACACACAGTCACAGGGAGCACCACTCTTTATAAGTCAGTGTGCCAAAAGACATTGTCTTGTGTACATCAGGAGCTGTGCAACTGGTGCTATCCTGACTACGTGCATTACCACGTCTGGTATTTCATCATGGACAACAAGTTAGAACAAAGAGCAAACATGAAATTCTGTGTGAAACTGGGCAAATTTGCCACAGAGATGTTTGACATGATTCAGCAAGTTTACGGCGATGCTGCAATGACTTTGAGGTGCTTTAAGAAGCACACACACTTCAAGAGCAGAAGAACATCACTGGAAGGCAACAAGAGATCAGGAAAACCTTCAACGAGCTAAAGCCCGAAAATGCCATCTTCCGGAAGATGACGATCCAGCTGAAAGGTTGCTATCTTGACAATATTATGGAGATCCAGCGAATTGTCCAGTTTCACGCAGAATTTCACATTTTCTCTTTGTTTTAAATTGCTGTCTATGATGAAATAGCAGACTTGGTAATGTACATGGTCAGAATAGCACCAGTTGCACCACTTCCAATGTACACAACATGATGTCTTTAGGCACACTGACTTAGGAAGATTGGTGGTCCCTGTGACTGTGCATGCAGCCGTGTGCTGCCACCTGTTGGCGTGTTACAAAACTAGTCTCAAAACTTTTTGATACCACCTTGTATATGGATGTGTACATTTGAAAGCCTCAATCAATGCAGCTCTTCAAGCCATGCCTCCTGACATGTTTTGCCCACCCTGATATGGTTTGCCTTAATCATAGATTTTTTTTTTTTAAATTCCCTTTAACATGATTGGGAATTCAAAATGAAAACAGCCTTTACCTCATTTACTGAACTAAGGGAACATTCATATTGCTCAGTGAAGGTCTCTCTTCCTTTAGTACAGTGGTCTCCAAACTGTGGCCCGGGGGCCGGATACGGCCCTTTATTTGCTTTTATCTGACCCTTGGGTTATTATTCCCCCCACTGTCAGCAACAGTGAGGCAATAGTTCACTCACTGACACCAATGAAGGGACACTATTCCTCCCATCGATACCAAAGATAGGGCACTATTCTCCCCTCTGACATCAATGGTGGGGCATTATTCTTCCCACTGATACCAATGATGGGACACTATTCCTCCCACTGATACCAATGATGGGACACTATTCCTCCCACTGATACCAACGATGGGGCATTATTCCTCCCTATGATGGGGCACTATTCCTCCCTATGATGGGGCACTATTCCTCCCTATGATGGGGCACTATTCCTCCATATGATGGAGCACTATTCCTTCCACTGATACCAATGATGGGGCACTAGTCCTCCCACTGATACCAATGATGGGGCACTATTCCTCCCACTGATACCAATGATGGGGCACTATTCCTCCCACTGACACCAACAATGGGGCATTATTCCTAACATAGTTAATAACAAAGAGGCACTATTCATCCCCCTAATACCAATGATGGGGCACTATTCCTTCCATTGACACCAATGATGGGACACCCATCCTCCCACTGACACCAATGATGGGGCACTATAACTAACATTAACAACAAAGAGACACTATTCATCCCTCTAATACCAATGATGTGGCACTATTCCTCCCATTGACACCAATGAGGGGGCACTATTCCTTCCATTGATACCCACAAAGGGGCATTATTACTCCCCCTAATACCAGTGATGGGGCATTGCTTACTCCCACTGATGCCAGGGCACACTTTTCTCCCACCTGCTACAGTCAGGCCCTCGTAGAGTTTGAAGACAGTAATATGGCCCTTTGTTTAGAAAGTTTGGAGACCCCTGCTTTAGTAAATCAATCCAATCTTCAGTTAGCTTAGTGAAAAAGGAGAGGCTATGTTCACTATGAATATCCAATAAAATGCAAAGAAAATACCAATTTAAAAAAAACATGATTTTTGCATCCATTTGATTTGATCATTAACTACTTCCCGCCCGGCCTATAGTAAAATGATGGCCAGCCGAGCCTCTCGTCCCTCTGGTAGGACGTCATATGATGTCCTTCCCAGATCGCCGATTGCACGTGCCCGCAGGGCCACGTTGTGGCGAGATCTGTCACCGGCTGTGTACCTCGGACACGGCCGATGACAGATCTGCGTACCGGCCCGTTGCCAGTACCATGTGACCTGCTGTGCCATCCACTGTATACAAGTGTGTCTAGCTGTGAATGTTCACAGTGATTCCATGCACAGGTTGGGCAAATCACAGCCAATCTGTGTCATGTAATTTGCTGTGGCCAATCACAGCGAATCACAACAAAATCTGAATTAACCAATTTCATTCAGCTAAATGCTTGCTTATAGCAATAATTCTTTGCTATAAGCAATCAAATTGTGTAAAAAAACAAAACAAAAAATGATCACTTCCCTAAAGTAGTACAATGTTACTACTTTGGGCATAGTGTAATATGAAAAAAAATCTTTAAAAAAGAGAAAACAATTTAATAAAAAATAATAAAGTCAGTGTCCCTATTCACCACCACACCAGTTATATCCTGATGCTATACTGCACTGGTGGCAGTATGTAAAAACAAATTCTGAAAATAATCTTTCTTCCTTTTCCAAACAATTATGACAAAAAAAGTTACTACTTCAAAAAACTCGCCATACATCTTATGAAATAAGTCAGACTATCTACTTTTTCAAAAAAGGGGTTATTTGGGGGATATCTGTACTGTTCTGACATTTTTGGGCCTCAAGAAATTAGATTGGCTGTCAGTAATTCAGGATTGATCAATTTTCAGGTATATACCATAGTTTGTGAACTCTATAACTTTCCTACAAACTAAATAATAAATACTGATTTGGGTTATTTTCACCAAAGACATGTAGCAGAATATATCTTGCAAATGTTTATAACAGAAACAAAGAAAAATGTAGGTTTTGTTTTACATTTTTGGTCTTTTTTTGTTAATTTAGCAAAAAATAAAAACCCCAGTGGTAATTAAATACCACCAAAAAAAAGCTCTAGTTATGTGAACAAAATGATAAAAATTTAGTTTGGGTACAGTGTTGCATGACCGCACAATTGTTATTCAAAGTGTGAGAGCGTTGAAACCTGAAACGTGGTCTGGGCAGGAAGGGGGTAAAAGTGCCCAATATTGAAGTGGTTAAAGTGAATCACATTCCAGCTTCACTGTATTCATTAACCTAAGTGAATATCCATTTGGACGCGTTTCTTCACCGATCACGTGACTTTATCAAGGAGATCTGATTGATCCCAATCAGATCTCCTTGATAAAGTCACGTAAGCGGTGACAAAACTTGCTGGGGAGGAGCCTGCGGATGACGTCATGATCGGCTCAGTGGTATATAGAGATATATACTGCTCCAGGACTCTCCTGACTGTAAGGCAATTGTTAATTATATACACGGCCTGCTTTTGCCTATTATTATTATTATAGTCTTTGATTGGCTGGAGCTTCTATCTGTTGTACTGGCTGTGCTGACGGGGGCAATCATTGCTATCTGGTGTCTGAGGAGTTCTCGGTGGATGCTTATCATACCTGGTGAGGTTTTGCACCTGTCAAATGTGAGTGCATAAGTGTTAACCTTTGTGTAAATAAAGGTTTTAAAAGGATAACGCACTATGTTTAGTTTTTGTCTATGAGGAATACTGCTGATCCAAAGTATCTGTTGGAGTGAGCGTTTTGGAGCTACCATTCATCAAGTTGATCTTCAGAGTCCATAATATTGGGACCAAAAGTGCAGTTATTATTATTATTATACAGTATTTATATAGCGCCAAAAAGCTGTACATTATAGTGGGGGACAGTACATGAGACAGTACAGTAACGATATAATATAATACATGAGGGGTTCGAGGGCCCTGCTCCTTGGAGCTTACAATCTAGGAGGGAGGGGATAGGTACAGGAGGAAATGGCTGTGGGGGATGGAGTGGTAGGAGGAGTGGAGGAGATCGGCTGTTAGGTGAAGGCTGGGTAGGCTTCCCTGAAGAGATGGGTTTTCAGGGTGCGCCTAAAGGTGAGGAGGGTAGATGACAGTCTGATGGATTGGGGTAGTGAGTTCCAGAGGATGGGGAAAGACCTGGAGTCGGGCATGGGAGGAGGAGACCAGGGAACTGGAGAGTAGAAGGTCTTGTGAGGAGCAAAGAGTACGTGTTGGGTGGTATTTGGATATCAGGTCGGTGAGGTAGTTTGGGGCAGTATTATGGATAGCTTTGTACGTCAATGTTAGTAGTTTGAATTTTATGCGTTGGGCAATCGGAAGCCAATGGAGGGAATGACAGAGGGGGGTGGCAGAAGTGGAGCGGTTGGTAAGGTGGATAAGTCTGGTTGCTGGGTTCAGGATAGATTGAAGCGGGGATAGTCTGTGATGAGGTAGGCCGGTGAGGAGGGAGTTGCAGTAGTCGAGTCGTGAGATAATAAGGGAGTGAACGCGTTGTTTAGTAGTGTCTGGGGTTAGGAACGAACGTATTTTGGAGATGTTGCGGAGGTGGAGCCTGCATGAATTTGCCAGCAATTGGACATGGGGCTGGAAGGACAGATTGGAGTGTAGAGTGACGCCTAGAACTTTGGCTTGGGTGGGACTGATGGTGGCGTTGTTGGTCGTGATGGAGAGGTTGGGGGGGGGACTCGGGCTGGGGGGAAAACTAGGAGCTCGGATTTGGAAAGGTTTAATTTGAGGAAGTGGAGTGACATCCAGCCTTATATGTCATTGTATAATGGAAGGTCACACTGTTGGAGGTGAGCAGATATTGGGTGGAGGAATTAGCGCACCTATTCTCTGTGATAATTGCACCTGGTGGTCACAGAAAGAAGGGTTTTTTAAAGAAGAATATATTTGGACTTTTTTATTATTATTATTTTATTATTATTTTTTATGTTTATGGTTATTTTTATCGGTCCTTCTGATTAGAGATGAGCGAAGAAATGAAAAATTCGATTCGACTGATTCGGCGAATTCGTGGACAATATTCGATTCGAGTCGAATAAATTCGCTGTGAATTTAACTTAAAAAAGGGTGTTTCTAGGCTTCAGAGAGACTTAATATTAGTGCAGAACACTGTACCTTTAATTTAAATGCCCTTGGAGTCTGCTGGGGAAGAGAAATAATACTGTCACTCAGTATGACATGCAGATGAGTGCCGTCGATCTTAGAATCACCGCACACTTCACTCATTTGGCCAGTCACGGGGCCAAAACCAGTGTTTGGAGCCACAGTGTGGCGGTGGAGGCAGCAGCAATGGGAGGCCATACAGCAACCTATGACAAAATGGAAACCAGCAGGAGTGTGAGGAGACCTGAAAGTGGCACATGGCAGAGTGGGAGCAATGGGAGGCGGTACAAGGACCCATGTCACACTGTGGACCCAGCAGCAGCGTGACGAGGCGGTACGGGGGCCCATGGCAGATTTGGGGCCTGGCAGCACCTATGGGAGGCCTGTAATCTGCCAGCAACCTATGACAAAATGGAAACCAGCAGGAGTGTGAGGAGACCTGAAAGTGGCACATGGCAGAGTGGGAGCAATGGGAGGCGGTACAGGGACCCATGTCACACTGTGGACCCAGCAGCAGCGTGACCAGGCGGTACGGGGGCCCATGGCAGATTACAGGCCTGGCAGCAGCAATGGGAGGCCCGTAATCTGCCAGCACCCTATGACAAAAAATGGAACACACCAGCAGTGTGTGAGGAGACCTGAAAGTGGCACATGGCAGAGTGTGGCGATGGAGACAGCAGCAATGGGAGGCCGTACAGGGACCCATGAGAGACTGTGGACCTGGCAGCGGCATGAGGAGGCGGTATAGGGGCCCATGGCAGATTAGGGGCCTGGTAGCAGCTATAGGAGGCCCGTAATCTGGCAGCACCCTATGACAAAAAATTGAACACACCAGCAGTGTGTGAGGAGACCTGAAAGTGGCACATGGCATGAGAGACTCTGGACCTGGCAGCAGCATGAGGAGGCGGTATATAGGGGCCCATGGCAGATTAGGGGCCTGGCAGCAGCTATGGGAGGCCCGTAATCTGCCAGCACCCTATGTCAAAAAATTGAAAACACAAGCAGTGTGTGAGGAGACCTGAAAGTGGCACATGTTTGGGGCATGATTCATGGCGGATTTAGTCAGTTGTGTCAGGAACTGGTGGTTTGAAATCCAGACTAATCCACGCCTGATTCATTTTCACAAACGTGAGTCTCTCCACACTTTGGGTGGACAGTCGTGTCCTCCGCGGAGTTGCAATACCTCCTGCCGCACTAAACACGCGCTCCGATGCCACGCTACTGGCCGGGCATGACAGCCTTTCAAGGGCAAATTCAGCTAGTTGGGGCCAAAGGTCAAGTTTCGTTGCCCAGTAGTCAAGGGGATTGTCTACCTCGGTTGGCAGGGTGCTGTCCAAGTAGGCCCAAGCCTGTTGTTTGAGCTCCTGCTCCAGGTCCACCTGATGCTGCTGCTGCGGCTGGTTAGTAGTTTCCTCACTGCGCTGGTGAAGAAAGCTACTCATCATCGACTGCAGACTGAGGCAGCCGCTGCTGGTGGAGCTGCCACTGCTCCTACCACCCCACCCCTCCCCTGCTGCCATGCCAGCGGAACGCGAGCGCACAGGGCCCACAGTGTCTGAGGATGGACGTTGGCGCACAAAGGCAGAGACCAACTGACTACATAGGTGGTTTTTATAGTACGTAATTTTGGCCTCCCTCTCAGCAGGTGTGAAAAAGGCCACCATTTTGCACCGGTAGCGAGGGTCCAACAAGGTGGACAGCCAAAAGTCATCCCTCTGTCTGATGGTTATTATTCGGCTGTCGCTACGCAAGCAACCGAGCATGCTATGGGCCATTTGTGCCAAGGAATGCGAGGGACTCCCTGCCTCCATCTCCACAGCATACTGCCACGGTGCGTCTGGGTCCTCTGTCTCCTCCTCCTCCTCCTCTACCAGATGCTCCTGCTCCTCCACTCCTGTCCGCTGAGTGGAAAAACCACCCATTTCACTCAATAATTCCTGAGCACCAATGTCCTCCTCTACCTCCTCCTCTTCTTCCTGTCCTGCCCCCACAGGGGTCATGTGGCGTTGAGATCTGTGCGCCACGTCTACCGCACCCTGACCAGCCATTGTTAACAGCATTTGTTCCAGGACGTGCAACAGAGGAATGACGTCGTTCATCCCATAGTCCTGCCGACTCACGAATAGCGTGGCCTCCTCAAAGGGCCTGAGCAAGCGGCAGGTGTCACGCATGAGCTGCCAATGGCTGACATCTAAATTACACAGGGAGTACCTTTATCCGCTTTTAACATCAGGAAATCTGTGATGGCCTTTCGCTGTTCGTAAAGGCGGTCTAACATATGTAGGGTTGAATTCCACCTTGTTGCAACGTCACAGCATGAGGAGTCGGTACGGGGGCCCATGGCAGATTACGTGCCTGGCAGCAGCAATGGGAGGCCCGTAATCTGCCAGCACCCTATGTCAAAAAATTGAACACACCAGCAGTGTGAGGAGACCTGAAAGTGGCACATGGCAGAGTGTGGCTATGGAGACAGCAGCAATGGGAGGCCGTACAGGGACCCATGACACACTCTGGACTTGGCAGCAGCATGAGGAGGCGGTATAGGGGCCCATGGCAGATTAGGGGCCTGGCAGCAGCTATGGGAGGCCCGTAATCTGCCAGCACCCTATGACAAAAAATGTAACACACCAGCAGTGTGAGGAGACCTGAAAGTGGCACATGGCAGAGTGTGGCGATGGAGACAGCAGCAATGGGAGGCCGTACAGGGACCCATGAGAGACTCTGGACCTAGCAGCAGCATGAGGAGGCGGTATATAGGGGCCTATGGCAGATTAGGGGCCTGGCAGCAGCTATAGGAGGCCCGTAATCTGCCAGCACCCTATGTCAAAAAATTCTACACACCAGCAGTGTGTGAGGAGACCTGAAAGTGGCACATGGCAGAGTGTGGCGATGGAGACAGCAGCAATGGGAGGCCGTACAGGGACCCATGAGAGACTCTGGAACTGGCAGCAGCATGAGGAGGCGGTATATAGGGGCCCATGGCAGATTAGGGGCCTGGCAGCAGCTATAGGGGGCCCGTAATCTGGCAGCACCCTATGTCAAAAAATTCAACACACCAGCAGTGTGTGAGGAGACCTGAAAGTGGCACATGGCAGAGTGTGGCGATGGAGACAGCAGCAATGGGAGGCCGTATAGGGACCCATGAGAGACTCTGGACTTGGCAGCAGCATGAGGAGGCGGTATATAGGGGCCCATGGCAGATTAGGGGCCTGGCAGCAGCTATGGGAGGTCCGTAATCTGCCAGCACCCTATGTCAAAAAATTCAACACACCAGCAGTGTGTGAGGAGACCTGAAAGTGGCACATGGCAGAGTGTGGCGATGGAGACAGCAGCAATGGGAGGCCGTACAGGGACCCATGAGAGACTCTGGACCTGGCAGCAGCATGAGGAGGTGGTATATAGGGGCCTATGGCAGATTAGGGGCCTGGCAGCAGCTATAGGAGGCCCGTAATCTGCCAGCACCCTATGTCAAAAAATTCTACACACCAGCAGTGTGTGAGGAGACCTGAAAGTGGCACATGGCAGAGTGTGGCGATGGAGACAGCAGCAATGGGAGGCCGTACAGGGACCCATGAGAGACTCTGGAACTGGCAGCAGCATGAGGAGGCGGTATATAGGGGCCCATGGCAGATTAGGGGCCTGGCAGCAGCTATAGGGGGCCCGTAATCTGGCAGCACCCTATGTCAAAAAATTCAACACACCAGCAGTGTGTGAGGAGACCTGAAAGTGGCACATGGCAGAGTGTGGCGATGGAGACAGCAGCAATGGGAGGCCGTATAGGGACCCATGAGAGACTCTGGACTTGGCAGCAGCATGAGGAGGCGGTATATAGGGGCCCATGGCAGATTAGGGGCCTGGCAGCAGCTATGGGAGGTCCGTAATCTGCCAGCACCCTATGTCAAAAAATTCAACACACCAGCAGTGTGTGAGGAGACCTGAAAGTGGCACATGGCAGCAGAGTGTGGCGATGGAGACAGCAGCAATGGGAGGCCGTACAGGGACCCATGAGAGACTCTGGACCTGGCAGCAGCATGAGGAGGCGGTATATAGGGGCCTATGGCAGATTAGGGGCCTGGCAGCAGCTATAGGAGGCCCGTAATCTGCCAGCACCCTATGTCAAAAAATTCTACACACCAGCAGTGTGTGAGGAGACCTGAAAGTGGCACATGGCAGAGTGTGGCGATGGAGACAGCAGCAATGGGAGGCCGTACAGGGACCCATGAGAGACTCTGGAACTGGCAGCAGCATGAGGAGGCGGTATATAGGGGCCCATGGCAGATTAGGGGCCTGGCAGCAGCTATGGGAGGTCCGTAATCTGCCAGCACCCTATGTCAAAAAATTCAACACACCAGCAGTGTGTGAGGAGACCTGAAAGTGGCACATGGCAGAGTGTGGCGATGGAGACAGATGCAATGGGAGGCCGTACAGGGACCCATGAGAGACTCTGGAACTGGCAGCAGCATGAGGAGGCGGTATATAGGGGCCCATGGCAGATTAGGGGCCTGGCAGCAGCTATAGGGGGCCCGTAATCTGGCAGCACCCTATGTCAAAAAATTCTACACACCAGCAGTGTGTGAGGAGACCTGAAAGTGGCACATGGCAGAGTGTGGCGATGGAGACAGCAGCAATGGGAGGCCGTACAGGGACCCATGAGAGACTCTGGAACTGGCAGCAGCATGAGGAGGCGGTATATAGGGGCCCATGGCAGATTAGGGGCCTGGCAGCAGCTATAGGGGGCCCGTAATCTGCCAGCACCCTATGTCAAAAAATTCAACACACCAGCAGTGTGAGGAGACCTGAAAGTGGCACATGGCAGAGTGTGGCGATGGAGACAGCAGCAATGGGAGGCCGTACAGGGACCCATGAGAGACTCTGGAACTGGCAGCAGCATGAGGAGGCGGTATATAGGGGCCCATGGCAGATTAGGGGCCTGGCAGCAGCTATAGGGGGCCCGTAATCTGGCAGCACCCTATGTCAAAAAATTCAACACACCAGCAGTGTGTGAGGAGACCTGAAAGTGGCACATGGCAGAGTGTGGCGATGGAGACAGCAGCAATGGGAGGCCGTATAGGGACCCATGAGAGACTCTGGAACTGGCAGCAGCATGAGGAGGCGGTATATAGGGGCCCATGGCAGATTAGGGGCCTGGCAGCAGCTATGGGAGGTCCGTAATCTGCCAGCACCCTATGTCAAAAAATTCAACACACCAGCAGTGTGTGAGGAGACCTGAAAGTGGCACATGGCAGAGTGTGGCGATGGAGACAGATGCAATGGGAGGCCGTACAGGGACCCATGAGAGACTCTGGAACTGGCAGCAGCATGAGGAGGCGGTATATAGGGGCCCATGGCAGATTAGGGGCCTGGCAGCAGCTATAGGAGGCCCGTAATCTGCCAGCACCCTATGTCAAAAAATTCAACACACCAGCAGTGTGAGGAGACCTGAAAGTGGCACATGGCAGAGTGTGGCGATGGAGACAGCAGCAATGGGAGGCCGTATAGGGACCCATGAGAGACTCTGGACTTGGCAGCAGCATGAGGAGGCGGTATATAGGGGCCCATGGCAGATTAGGGGCCTGGCAGCAGCTATGGGAGGTCCGTAATCTGCCAGCACCCTATGTCAAAAAATTCAACACACCAGCAGTGTGTGAGGAGACCTGAAAGTGGCACATGGCAGAGTGTGGCGATGGAGACAGATGCAATGGGAGGCCGTACAGGGACCCATGAGAGACTCTGCACCTGGCAGCAGCATGAGGAGGCGGTATATAGGGGCCTATGGCAGATTAGGGGCCTGGCAGCAGCTATGGGAGGTCCGTAATCTGCCAGCACCCTATGTCAAAAAATTCAACACACCAGCAGTGTGTGAGGAGACCTGAAAGTGGCACATGGCAGAGTGTGGCGATGGAGACAGCAGCAATGGGAGGCCGTATAGGGACCCATGAGAGACTCTGGACTTGGCAGCAGCATGAGGAGGCGGTATATAGGGGCCCATGGCAGATTAGGGGCCTGGCAGCAGCTATGGGAGGTCCGTAATCTGCCAGCACCCTATGTCAAAAAATTCAACACACCAGCAGTGTGTGAGGAGACCTGAAAGTGGCACATGGCAGAGTGTGGCGATGGAGACAGATGCAATGGGAGGCCGTACAGGGACCCATGAGAGACTCTGGAACTGGCAGCAGCATGAGGAGGCGGTATATAGGGGCCCATGGCAGATTAGGGGCCTGGCAGCAGCTATAGGAGGCCCGTAATCTGCCAGCACCCTATGTCAAAAAATTCAACACACCAGCAGTGTGAGGAGACCTGAAAGTGGCACATGGCAGAGTGTGGCGATGGAGACAGCAGCAATGGGAGGCCGTATAGGGACCCATGAGAGACTCTGGACTTGGCAGCAGCATGAGGAGGCGGTATATAGGGGCCCATGGCAGATTAGGGGCCTGGCAGCAGCTATGGGAGGTCCGTAATCTGCCAGCACCCTATGTCAAAAAATTCAACACACCAGCAGTGTGTGAGGAGACCTGAAAGTGGCACATGGCAGAGTGTGGCGATGGAGACAGATGCAATGGGAGGCCGTACAGGGACCCATGAGAGACTCTGGAACTGGCAGCAGCATGAGGAGGCGGTATATAGGGGCCCATGGCAGATTAGGGGCCTGGCAGCAGCTATGGGAGGTCCGTAATCTGCCAGCACCCTATGTCAAAAAATTCAACACACCAGCAGTGTGTGAGGAGACCTGAAAGTGGCACATGGCAGAGTGTGGCGATGGAGACAGATGCAATGGGAGGCCGTACAGGGACCCATGAGAGACTCTGGAACTGGCAGCAGCATGAGGAGGCGGTATATAGGGGCCCATGGCAGATTAGGGGCCTGGCAGCAGCTATAGGAGGCCCGTAATCTGCCAGCACCCTATGTCAAAAAATTCAACACACCAGCAGTGTGAGGAGACCTGAAAGTGGCACATGGCAGAGTGTGGCGATGGAGACAGCAGCAATGGGAGGCCGTATAGGGACCCATGAGAGACTCTGGACTTGGCAGCAGCATGAGGAGGCGGTATATAGGGGCCCATGGCAGATTAGGGGCCTGGCAGCAGCTATGGGAGGTCCGTAATCTGCCAGCACCCTATGTCAAAAAATTCAACACACCAGCAGTGTGTTAGGAGACCTGAAAGTGGCACATGTTTGAGGCATGATTCATGGTGGATTTAGTCAGTTGTGTCAGGAACTGGTGGTTTGAAATCCAGACTAATCCACGCCTGATTCATTTTCACAAACGTGAGTCTCTCCACACTTTGGGTGGACAGTCGTGTCCTCCGCGGAGTTACAATACCTCCTGCCGCACTAAACACGCGCTCCGATGCCACGCTACTGGCCGGGCATGACAGCCTTTCAAGGGCAAATTCAGCTAGTTGGGGCCAAAGGTCAAGTTTCATTGCCCAGTAGTCAAGGGGATTGTCTACCTCGGTTGGCAGGGTGCTGTCCAAGTAGGCCCAAGCCTGTTGTTTGAGCTCCTGCTCCAGGTCCACCTGATGCTGCTGCTGCTGCTGCGGCTGGTTAGTAGTTTCCTCACTGCGCTGGTGAAGAAAGCTACTCATCATCGACTGCAGACTGAGGCAGCCGCTGCTGGTGGAGCTGCCACTGCTCCTGCCACCCCACCCCTCCCCTGCTGCCATGCCAGCGGAACGCGAGCGCACAGGGTCCACAGTGTCTGAGGATGGACGTTGGCGCACAAAGGCAGAGACCAACTGACTACATAGGTGGTTTTTATAGTACGTAATTTTGGCCTCCCTCTCAGCAGGTGTGAAAAAGGCCACCATTTTGGACCGGTAGCGAGGGTCCAACAAGGTGGACAGCCAAAAGTCATCCCTCTGTCTGATGGTTATTATTCGGCTGTCGCTACGCAAGCAACCGAGCATGCTATGGGCCATTTGTGCCAAGGAATGCGAGGGACTCCCTGCCTCCATCTCCACAGCATACTGCCACGGTGCGTCTGGGTCCTCTGTCTCCTCCTCCTCCTCCTCTACCAGATGCTCCTGCTCCTCCACTCCTGTCCGCTGAGTGGAAAAACCACCCATTTCACTCAATAATTCCTGAGCACAAATGTCCTCCTCTACCTCCTCCTCTTCTTCCTGTCCTGCCCCCACAGGGGTCATGTGGCGTTGAGATCTGTGCGCCACGTCTACCGCACCCTGACCAGCCATTGTTAACAGCATTTGTTCCAGGACGTGCAACAGAGGAATGACGTCGTTCATCCCATAGTCCTGCCGACTCACGAATAGCGTGGCCTCCTCAAAGGGCCTGAGCAAGCGGCAGGTGTCACGCATGAGCTGCCAATGGCTGACATCTAAGTTACACAGGGGAGTACCTTTATCCGCTTGTAACATAAGGAAATCGGTGATGGCCTTTCGCTGCTCGTAAAGGCGGTCTAACATGTGTAGGGTTGAATTCCACCTTGTTGCAACGTCGCAGATCAGGCGATGCTGTGGAATTCCGTTCTGCCGCTGCAGCTCAATGAGGGTGTTCTTTGCGGTGTAGGAATGGCTGAAATGCATGCACAGTTTACGTGACATTTTTAGGATGTCTTGCAGTGGGATGGTGGATTTTAGGAACCGCTTGACAACCAGATTGAACACATGAGCCATGCATGGCGCATGGCACAACCTTCCTTGACGCAGAGCAGACACCATGTTCTTTCCGTTGTCGGTCAACATGGTTCCGATTTTAAGTTTGCGCGGAGACAGCCATCTGTCGATTTCTCTGTTCATTACACTCAGCAGTTCCTCCCCTGTGTGACTACGTTCGCCAAGGCATACCAGGTGCAGCACAGCGTGACACCGTTGCGCCCTGCACATGTGATATGCCGGTCGGGTAATGGGACTTGGCACGGGGGTGGCGGCTGAGGACACGGCGGAAAAAGAGGTGGTAGAGGCGGACATGTTTGCTGGACCAAGGACGTGCAAACGTGGAGGCAAAAGCGTCGTGACCTGTCCAAGTTGCTGGTGCGGCTGTGCCGGCACCACGTTCACCCAGTGGGCCGTAAATGACATGTACTGTCCCTGACCGTAGTTACAGCTCCACACGTCGGCGCTGCCGTGCACTTTGGCAGAGACCGACATGCTCAAAGACTGGCCCACCATCTCTTCTACATGTGAATGCAGGGCTGGCACTGCCTTTTGGGCAAAGAAATGACGGCTTGGCACTCTCCACCGCGGCGCGGCACAAGCCATCATTTCTCGGAAAGGTGCTGAGTCCACCACTTGGAAAGGGAGGGACTGCAGCACCAGCAACTTGGACAGGAGGACGTTCAGCTTTTGCACCGTCGGGTGCGTGCTCGCAAACTGTTGTCTCTTGGAAACGGATTCCAAGAAAGACTGTTGACGGAATCCGAGAAGAGGAGTAGCAGGAGAAGGAGCATCTGAACGAGCGGAAGATGCCAACGAGCGACAACTCCCCTCAGCAGAGGTGTTGGAGCCTTGACTGGCTGATAGAGGGTGATTGACGACGTCGGGTGACGGAGCAAGTAACGGAGCGGGTGATGGAGCGGGGGCTGGGGCAGGCAGAACCGCCGTATCTTTATCACGGTTTTCCCAGGCCAACGAATGGTGACGCTGCATATGCTGACGCAACGCTGTAGTCCCAACATGGGCCCCCTGGCCACGCTTGCATTTCTGGCCACATAGTCGACATACGGCTACGTTTACTTCCTCGGGCGGCTTGACGAAAAATTGCCACACCACCGAGTAGGAAACTTTGCCCCCGCTACTCCTCACTGGCTGACTGCTACTTCCTCCGTGTGCACCGGCACCACTACTGGCCGTGGTGGTAGGCTGCAGTGGAGCTGGTGCTCTACTCCGTGGCCGTTTGGCTCCACTGACACTGATGCGACCCTGCTGCCTCCTGGGCAACCCACCGACTGTTTCGCTCGCTGCCAAGCTGGCACCCTCTTCTCCTGATGATGCGGAAGAAATTGCCTGATGACGACGAGGCAGCCAAGTGCGATCAACCTCCTCATCATCAGGTACGGTCTCCGCCTCACTACTAGCCCCCTCGGCTGCGTCTGGGTCAGGAGACAGACCTGTCTCTAGACCGGCTACAGAGCCACTCTCCTCGCCAGTACTTCTTCGCCTGGCTGCTGAAAAGGCCGATGTCTCCCCCCGTTCCTGACCGCCCTCTGTTAGCTCTTCCTCACTGTACAGTGGGGCTGAGCCCACAGCATGCGATACTCCGCTTGGTGAGGGAACAGCAAAGGACAGGGGCAGGTAGAGGACATGTGATTTCAGTAGGCTTGCTCCCGGGCCATGCCAACTAACGGTTGTGTCTGACGTACCCACCGACCGTTGGCTGTAGGTGTCAGAGGTGACCTGGGAAGAGGAAGACGACCGAGCCAACCAATCAATGACGGCAGGGTTGTCGGTGGAGACACGACCGCTGGATGACACCGGGAGCACTGGCCTCTGGCTGCGAATAGTGCTGCCTCGACCCCTTCCTCTGCTGCCACGTCTGCTCGCTCCTAAAAAATTGCCTCCTCTGCCACTCCTCTGCATGTTGTCTGACATACTCTTTAATTCAACGATTATGTGTCCCTGAGTAACAATTCTCTGGCACTCAGTAACAATTCTGTCTGTCCCTGAGTAAAAATTCTGTGGCCCTAAGTAAAGTTTCTGTGGCCCTGAGTAACAATTCTCTGGCACTCAGTAACAATTCTGTCTGTCCCTGAGTAACAATTCTCTGGCACTCAGTAACAATTCTGTCTGTCCCTGAGTAAAAATTCTGTGGCCTTAAGTAAAGTTTCTGTGGCCCTGAGTAACAATTCTCTGGCACTCAGTAACAATTCTGTCTGTCCCTGAGTAACAATTCTCTGGCACTCAGTAACAATTCTGTCTGTCCCTGAGTAAAAATTCTGTGGCCCTAAGTAAAGTTTCTGTGGCCCTGAGTAACAATTCTCTGGCACTCAGTAACAATTCTGTCTGTCCCTGAGTAAAAATTCTGTGGCCCTAAGTAAAGTTTCTGTGGCCCTGAGTAACAATTCTCTGGCACTCCGTAACAATTCTGTCTGTCCCTGAGTAACAATTCTCTGGCACTCAGTAACAATTCTGTCTGTCCCTGAGTAACAATTCTCTGGCACTCAGTAACAATTCTGTCTGTCCCTGAGTAAAAATTCTGTGGCCCTAAGTAAAGTTTCTGTGGCCCTGAGTAACAATTCTCTGGCACTCAGTAACAATTCTGTCTGTCCCTGAGTAACAATTCTCTGGCACTCAGTAACAATTCTGTCTGTCCCTGAGTAAAAATTCTGTGGCCCTAAGTAAAGTTTCTGTGGCCCTGAGTAACAATTCTCTGGCACTCAGTAACAATTCTGTCTGTCCCTGAGTAACAATTCTCTGGCACTCAGTAACAATTCTGTCTGTCCCTGAGTAAAAATTCTGTGGCCCTAAGTAAAGTTTCTGTGGCCCTGAGTAACAATTCTCTGGCACTCCGTAACAATTCTGTCTGTCCCTGAGTAACAATTCTCTGGCACTCAGTAACAATTCTGTCTGTCCCTGAGTAAAAATTCTGTGGCCCTAAGTAAAGTTTCTGTGGCCCTGAGTAACAATTCTCTGGCACTCCGTAACAATTCTGTCTGTCCCTGAATAACAATTCTCTGGCACTCAGTAACAATTCTGTCTGTCCCTGAGTAACAATTCTCTGGCACTCAGTAACAATTCTGTCTGTCCCTGAGTAAAAATTCTGTGGCCCTAAGTAAAGTTTCTGTGGCCCTGAGTAACAATTCTCTGGCACTCAGTAACAATTCTGTCTGTCCCTGAGTAAAAATTCTGTGGCCCTAAGTAAAGTTTCTGTGGCCCTGAGTAACAATTCTCTGGCACTCCGTAACAATTCTGTCTGTCCCTGAGTAACAATTCTCTGGCACTCAGTAACAATTCTGTCTGTCCCTGAGTAACAATTCTCTGGCACTCAGTAACAATTCTGTCTGTCCCTGAGTAAAAAATTCTGTGGCCCTAAGTAAAGTTTCTGTGGCCCTGAGTAACAATTCTCTGGCACTCAGTAACAATTCTGTCTGTCCCTGAGTAACAATTCTCTGGCACTCAGTAACAATTCTGTCTGTCCCTGAGTAAAAATTCTGTGGCCCTAAGTAAAGTTTCTGTGGCCCTGAGTAACAATTCTCTGGCACTCCGTAACAATTCTGTCTGTCCCTGAGTAACAATTCTCTGGCACTCAGTAACAATTCTGTCTGTCCCTGAGTAAAAATTCTGTGGCCCTAATTAAAGTTTCTGTGGCCCTAAGTAACAATTCTCTGGCACTCAGTAACAATTCTGTCTGTCCCTGAGTAACAATTTTCTGGCACTCCGTAACAATTCTGTCTGTCCCTGAGTAACAATTCTCTGGCACTCAGTAACAATTCTGTCTGTCCCTGAGTAACAATTCTCTGGCACTCAGTAACAATTCTGTCTGTCCCTGAGTAAAAATTCTGTGGCCCTAAGTAAAGTTTCTGTGGCCCTGAGTAACAATTCTCTGGCACTCCGTAACAATTCTGTCTGTCCCTGAGTAACAATTCTCTGGCACTCAGTAACAATTCTGTCTGTCCCTGAGTAAAAATTCTGTGGCCCTAATTAAAGTTTCTGTGGCCCTGAGTAACAATTCTCTGGCACTCCGTAACAATTCTGTCTGTCCCTGAGTATGAATTCTGTGGCCCTAACTAGCGTTTCTTTGTCCCTAAGTAACAGTTCTGTGGCCCTGAGTAACAATTCTGTGTCTGTGCGAGTAACAATTCTGTGGCCCTAAGTAACAGTTCTGTGGCCCTCAGTAACAGTTCTGTGTCTGTGCGAGTAACAATTCTGTGTCTGTGCGAGTAACAATTCTGTGGCCCTAAGTAACAGTTCTGTGGCCTTCAGTAACAATTCTGTGTCTGTGCGAGTAACAATTCTGTGTCTGTGCGAGTAACAATTCTGTGGCCCTAAGTAAAGTTTCTGTGGCCCTAAGTAACAATTCTCTGGCACTCAGTAACAATTCTGTCTGTCCCTGAGTAACAATTCTCTGGCACTCAGTAACAATTCTGTCTGTCCCTGAGTAAAAATTCTGTGGCCCTAAGTAAAGTTTCTGGGGCCCTGAGTAACAATTCTCTGGCACTCAGTAACAATTCTGTCTGTCCCTGAGTAACAATTCTCTGGCACTCAGTAACAATTCTGTCTGTCCCTGAGTAAAAATTCTGTGGCCCTAAGTAAAGTTTCTGTGGCCCTAAGTAACAATTCTCTGGCACTCAGTAACAATTCTGTCTGTCCCTGAGTAACAATTCTCTGGCACTCAGTAACAATTCTGTCTGTCCCTGAGTAAAAATTCTGTGGCCCTAAGTAAAGTTTCTGGGGCCCTGAGTAACAATTCTCTGGCACTCAGTAACAATTCTGTCTGTCCCTGAGTAACAATTCTCTGGCACTCAGTAACAATTCTGTCTGTCCCTGAGTAAAAATTCTGTGGCCCTAAGTAAAGTTTCTGTGGCCCTAAGTAACAATTCTCTGGCACTCAGTAACAATTCTGTCTGTCCCTGAGTAACAATTCTCTGGCACTCAGTAACAATTCTGTCTGTCCCTGAGTAAAAATTCTGTGGCCCTAATTAAAGTTTCTGTGGCCCTAAGTAACAATTCTCTGGCACTCAGTAACAATTCTGTCTGTCCCTGAGTAACAATTCTCTGGCACTCAGTAACAATTCTGTCTGTCCCTGAGTAAAAATTCTGTGGCCCTAATAACGTTTCTGTGGCCCTAAGTAACAATTCTCTGGCACTGAGTAACAATTCTGTCTGTCCCTGAGTATGAATTCTGTGGCCCTAACTAGCGTTTCTTTGTCCCTAAATAACGATTCTGTGGCCCTCATTAACAAGTCTGTGTCCCTGAGTAATGGTTCTCTGTCCCTAAGTAACTTTTCTCTGTCCCCAATTATCGTTTCTGTGGCCCTAACTCTGTCCCTGTCCCTAGTACAGAGTGGTCTGCCTCTGTTCAATGACTGCAGGCAAATGAAGAATTCCAAAATGGCCGCTATTTATAGCTCGACCATTACACAGTGCTGGCTGGCTGGCTGCTGATTGGCTGATGCGATCACATGTAGTTGAGGAATGCATTATGGGTCAGCGCGCCTTGTCTGCGCTCCTTCCCAGACATCCCCGCTCCATCGCCGCACATGTCAGCCGCCATTTTCTGAAAAATTTCGATTCGCGCGTCCGAATTAGGCTATTTTTCGGATTCGGCACGAATCGAAATTTTTCCGATATTCGACTCGAATTCCACTTCGGATACTTCGATTCGCTCATCTCTACTTCTGATATATGGATTGGTTAAATTTTTTTCACTTAAAATTTATTTCACTTTAATATATGATTATTATTGTGTAGCGCAGCACTGGTATTATATATACGCATTTATATTTCACAATTTGCCCAATAATTGAGACATAGGTCTTGTGCACTAGCAGCTACTATTATTGATATACAAATATATAGTATTAACCATAGTAAGCGCTTACATTTTTTAATTATAATTTTATATTGCTTTCAGAAAATATTTATAATTTGGGAGGGTTGTGTAATCTTTAGGCCTGAAATAATTTTTTAAGCATGTGTGGAAAAAATGCAAAAACTGCTCTGCCAGTGAAGGGGTTTATACCACTTTAAGCCTACAGCATTGAAGTCAATACATTTCTGTTTCCCTAAAGAAACATTTTAACAGGTCAATAAAATTATAGTTTGCTATAATAATGAAGGTAAGTTAATAGTATGCTCCTAGCTTGTAAAAATAATTAATCTCAAAGGACGGGGATGTTCTGTTCATTCTAATAAGAAGTCTTATAAATCATCAGATAATCCTAATCATTTTTTTAGTTCATTCATTATCCATAGTACAAATTGTCATTATTTGGTTTCCTCTTCTTTCCTTATAGCGCATATACAGGTGAAACTCTAAAAATTAGAATATTGTGCAAAAGTTCATTTATTTCAGTAATGCAACTTAAAAGGTGAAACTAATATATGAGATAGACTCATTACATGCAAAGCAAGATAGTTCAAGACGTGATTTGTCATAATTGTGATGATTATGGCTTACAGCTCATGAAAACCCCAATTTCACAATCTCAGAAAATTAGAATATTACATGCAATCAATAAAACAAGGACTGTACATAGAACAATATCGGACCTCTGAAAAGTATAAGCATGCATATGTACTCATTACTTGGTTTGGGCCCCTTTTGCAGCAATTACTGCCTCAATGCGGCGTGGCATGGAAGCTATCAGCCTGTGGCACTGCTGAGGTGTTATGGAAGACCAGGATGCTTCAATAGTGGCCTTCAGCTCTTCTGCATTGTTCCGTCTTTTGTCTCTCATCTTTCTCTTGGCAATGCCCCATAGATTCTCTATGGGGTTTAGGTCAGGCGACTTTGCTGGCCAATCAAGCACAGTAATCCCACGGTCATTGAACCAGATTTTGGTGCTTTTGGCAGTGTGGGCAGGTGCCAAGTCCTGCTGGAAAATGAAGTCAGCATCCCCATAAAGCTCGTCTGCGGAAGGAAGCATGAAGTGCTCCAAAATCTTCTGGTAGACGGCTGCGTTGACCCTGAACTTAATGAAGCACAGTGGACCAACACCAGCAGATGACATGGCTCCCCAAATCAACACAGACTGTGGAAACTTCACACTGGACTTCAAGCATCTTGCAGTGTGTGCCTCTCCATTTTTCCTCCATACTCTGGGTCCTTGGTTTCCAAATGAAATGCAAAAAACGCTCTCATCAGAAAAGAGGACTTTTGACCACTGAGCAACAGACCAGGTCTGGTCTTCTTTAGCCCAGGTAAGACGCTTCTGACGTTGTTTGTTGTTCAGGAGCGGCTTGACAAGAGGAAGACGACATTTTAAGCCCATGTCCAGGATCCGTCTGTGTGTGGTGACTCTTGATGCACTGACTCCAGCCCAGCATCAGTCCACTCCTTGTGAAAGTCCCCAACACTTTTGAATGGCCTTTTCCTGACAATCCTCTCCAGGCTGCGGTCATCCTTGCTGCTTGTGCACCTTTTTCTTCCCCACTTTTCCTTTCCACATAACTTTCTATGAATGTGCTTTGATACAGCACTTTGGGAACATCCAACTTCTTTTGCAATTACCTTTTGAGGCTTTCCCTCCTTATGGAGGGTGTCAATGATGATTTTCTGCACAACTGTCAGGTCAGCAGTCTTTCCCATGATTGTGATTCCTACTGAACCAGACTGAGAGACCATTTAAAGGCCCAGGAACCCTTTGCAGGTGTTATTGCTTAATTAGCTGATTAGAGTGGGACACTTTGAGCCGAGAATATTGCACCTTTTCACAATATTCTCATTTTCTGAGATTGTGGATTTGGGGTTTTCATGAGCTGTAAGCCATAATCATCACAATTATAACAAATCACGGCTTGAACTATCTTGCTTTGCATGTAATGAGTCTATCTCATACTGTATATTAGTTTCACCTTTTAAGTTGCATTACTGAAATAAATTAACTTTTGAACGATATTCTAATTTTTTGAGTTTCACCTGTATGAAGAAAGTTAGTGGAACAGTCTGCATTACCTGAGATAACATTCACTCCATGACAAATTGTGCACAAGGCATTTTTTTTATTATTTTAAGCAGCAGATTTAATTTCTTTAGTATGATAAGCAAATGTTATACTTAAGCTGTTAATGCTCTATTCAACTTTGAAGTAATAAGAGGAAAAAAATTAAAAATATAAACTACTTTAAAATATCTTTATTTAAATGTTTTATATATTTTATATATTTATATATTTTTATATCTTTTATATATCAATATTGAGCTCCTTGTATGTTCTTCAGTCTTTCTATACTACATAAACACCTAAATCTGAACCTGATGTCTGTTTGATAGCCGAGATCCAGAACTGTGTACCAGAGCCCCTCCCAGCAGCTGTTTGTTTTCCATAGCTGCAATAGCTTGTGACAATGTCAGTATTTGCAAACATTTTTTAAAATTTAACATTGTGGTTAGCTTCAGTTGTCAGTCACAAAAATGTAACTAAATTATGTAAGCCAAAATTGTACCATGTTTCAAATTTTGTCCACAAAAAAATTTGTCAAAGCACATGTAAACAAATCAAAACCAAATGAAAAAAAACTCTAAAATCTTGTACATACTGTAATTAAAGAAAATAAATAAAACATTTCAAGTTCTTTACCATGTTAATCCTTCCTGTAGTACATTGATCCTTCATACAATATTCTTCTCCAAATTATTATTGTATATGATTATAGAGCTTTTTTCGCTTGGTTTTGTTTTGTTTAGATGTGCATTCATAAGTTTTTTTCATATTCCTATTATTTGGAGCATGGTATAAATTTTATGTATGTAGTTTGAGTCTTTGAATTTTGCAGCTGGTTTAGATTTGGTGGTAGGGTAAGTGCAAGAGTGATTTTTTTAATTATAATGTTACTAAATTAATTATATGGAGAAAAGTTTGTGGTCTTCTGACCATCACACTTACATGAGCTTGACATCCCATTCAAAAGACCATGGCATTAACATAGAGCATCCCTCCCCTCATTTTGGCTATAACAGCCTTCACTCATCTGGGAAGGCTTTTCCATGATTTTTGAGTTTGTCTGTGGAAGGTTCTGCCCATTCAACCCAAATTTGTGAGGTTAGGTACTGATCTTGAATGAGAAGACCTGGCTCACAATTAGCATTTGAAATCATCCCAAAAATGTTCAGTAGGGTTGAGACCAGGACTCTGTGCAGGACAGGAGACTTCCTTCATAATCAACTCATCATCATGTCTTTAAGAAGCCAGCTTTGTGCACAGAGAAATAGTCAATCAACTCAATTCAATAATTTGGAAGGGTGCCCACATACTTTTATCTGATAGGTAGGGTTAAGGTCAGCAGATGTTGGCAAACATTTGCCCATATAAAGTGTTTTTTTCACTGTAGCTAGCTGCAGAAAAAAGTTTTGTTAAAATAATTTCCTATTTAACCTTTAAAGAATAAGTTCACCTTTCCACACATTTCCCAAAAAAGGTCCTCTCCGCAACAGTGTTTCCAGTATATTAAAATGCAGTGCTCCCCAAACACATGCCCTCCTCTTCAGCTGCTGACACCATTGTCCTCATCAGTCCATCCTGCAAATGGCAGGACTCATGCAGCACAGGATGCGCGGCTCTAGAAATCCACAAATGAGGCGTCCCTATCCACCCACACATGCGCAACCCACTTTCCATTACACTTGCAAAAATGCTGAGGTGCATAGGGACCTTTCTGGAAAACATGTTTAAAAGTAAACTTATACTTTTCTCCTTGTTGTTTTTAATGCTCACTATCACAGTATGACTGATATTGGACAAACAGTTAATTTGCGTTCCTCTTTAATGACATCACAGGATGAACAGAAGGAACCTTACAATTGATACTGATCTTGTACTTCTGGGATTTTCCAATGTCCGGAGGATAAACATCATCCTGTTTTTTCTTTTTTTTCTGATCTATATAGTCACCATTTTTGGAAATTGCTTTATCCTATGCATTGTCTTTATTAACACTCGTCTGCACATCCCCATGTATTTTTTCATTTCTATTTTGTCCTTTGTTGACTTGTGTAACATCTCCTCTGCTGTACTTAAGCTACTTATGGACCTCTTCTCTGGTCATTGGACGATATCGCTCCTTGGTTGTGCCATACAGGTCTATGTCCTGTTACTAATAGGAGCCACTGAGTGTCTTCTTCTGGCTGTCATGGCTTATGACCGGTACCTTGCCATCTGCCGACCACTCCACTATCCGGTTCCTATGAAGTGGAGTGTTTGTTATGGGCTGACAGCCTTTGTATGTATTTTTAGCTTGGTCATTGTCATCCTTCCATCTTTAGCCATGCCACTGACATTATGCTACCCCAACCAGATGAATCATTTTATGTGTGAGGTTTTGGTTGTGATAAAACTAGCATGCAGGGATACCTCTGATAATGAGATTGTGATATTTGCTATGAGTTTCCTATCCCTTTTCTTTCCATTTGTCCTTATTTTAGCCTCTTATGTTTGCATTATCTCCACTGTACTGAAGATCCGTACCACGGGACGGTCCAAGGCTTTCTCTACATGCACTTCACACATTATAGTGGTAGCCCTGTATTTTGGGACTGGAATGGTGACATATTTAGGACCTTCATCAGATTTCTCCTCAAACCAAGAAAAATATGTGTCTATTTTTTATGTAATAATATCACCAATGCTGAATCCCCTCATTTATAGTCTCAATAACCGAGAGGTCAAAAAAAGCTTTTCTAACATCATCCTAAAGTTGAATTCTAGACAAATATAGAGAACACAAATTGTGCATCTTTGTAATTTTTAATACATCATCAGGTATAGTGTTTTAAATTCAACCTGAATTTGACCTGGTATTAGCCTCATGCAGTCCTTGTACAGCACTGCTAGAATGTAAGAGTAACAAGCAGTACAAGCCAATCAGTGTACATTTCAATGTACTCTGAAAACAAGTCACTGACTCTGGATCCTGCAAAAGAGACCCAGACCATCACTTCCTCCTCCATGTTTGACAGTTGGTATCATACATCAAGGAACCGTCCTTTCATTTACTCAACGGTGAACAAAGACCCTGCGTGATGAATTTTGATTCATCTGTCCATAATGCCATTTTCCAGTCTTTGGTAGACTACTATCAGTGCTTCATGGCCCAGGCAAGCCTCTTTTTCATATTTTGCCATCTTAGCAATGGCTTCCTTACAGCCACTTAATCTATCCAACCTGCAGCTCAAAGTCATCTGTTTGGTCTCACTGGCAGTTTACTGCTTATTTTTGTACTATTTCAAATTATTTATTGGACATGAACTGTTTGACTTTCAATAAAAACTGAAAAAATTGGGGTGTTCTTAAATTTTTGACTGGTAGTGTATGTATGCATACTGACAGGGGGAGAAAGCAAAGTGAGGGAGTTGAGCTCATCAATGTGTTGCATGTCATTCCATTGGCATGCCACATACTGGGAAAGGTCCAGGATGATCTGTGCTAAGAGGAATTGGGTTAAATGATGCTGGCCATCAGATGGAGGACATAAAGTGGCAGAAAAAAGTACAGCAGGAGAAATCTCTGGACTAAAGGTGAATATTGCTGTAAAAGTTGGTTTGGTTATTTTATCTTTTAATGGGGTATTCATTTTTAACTTCTTATTTTGGCTGGAGTTCTTCTTCAACTATTTGTTATGTCACACATTTAAATAAAACATTTTTCAACTGAATATGAGACTGAAACACAGAAGCTGTCCTTCTCCAGGACTTCACTCATGCTGCAGCCAAGTTAAAGTGTATGTAAATCCAAAATGTATTCATTTTGAATAAAATCTCTGCCAGTTTTTTATTGTTGCCTGTAAGCCCCCCCACTTGGGGAGATTTACCCTTTCTATCCAGTTTAAAAGGTCCTGGTGACTATTGTTGCAGGCACAGAAAGAGGTGAGAAACAAAAAATTACCGTTGTCACCGGAAGGAGAGAAGAAAGAAGAGAAATCTTCCACTACAGGCATTTGTTCCAATGGTAACTGTCTAAGACTTAATTTCCCCTCACCCTGTAGAAATTTCCTGGGATGGAACATAAAGGAAAACCTCCACAATGAGAGCCAGGTAGAAAACAAATAGGGGTTTAACCCTTCAGTGCTCTATCCAAATAAAAAAAAATGTGCGGCTACACATAGACTTTAAATAAGTGCACGTCATCCATGGCCCCTCTTTTCCACCGCAACTAGGAGACAGGCCAAATATTTTTAGTCCACCTACCAAAATCCTTGAACTAGAATTGTTATTGTGCTGTCATTGTCATGACATCCGGCACTGAGTCATTTTGTAGATAAAAGCTTAAAACAACAAATTTCTTGCCAGAAATCACTTCCAAATTGAAATTATTCACTTTTTAAACACTTTATGGAAGTGTAGTCACTCAACAAAAACTAAAAAACAAAAGTTCCAGTGATTCACCAAAAATCTAATTATTTTCTCATTGAATGCTGCCATCTTGAGCTTTCCACAGTATAAAGAAGGTGATGGATGGCTGTTAATTCCAGCCAACACAACAAAGATGCCTTGGCCTTTTTATGGCAATTACATGTCCCTGCATATATTAAGGCTGATGGGGGTGGTTGGAGAAAGATGAGGGATTAGCTACTGATTTGTGATTAAAATAAAAATCAGATTTTGTATATTGGCAAACACGTAGAAATGTTACAAAGTCAATAAACTATACTACACAAGATTTGTCATAATGATTCCTCAGGGGTTTCCCCTTAAAGCAAGTTACATAGTTACAAAGTTAGTCTGGCTGAAAAAATACAAAAATCCATCCAGTTCAATCATAAAAAAAAAAGTTATAATCCTACACCCACAGTTGATCCAGAGGAAGGCAAAAAAACCCAGCAAAGCATGATCCAATTTGCTCCTGCTGGGAAAAAAATTCCTTCCTGATCCCCCGAGAGGCAATCGGATATTCCCTGAATCAACTTTACCTATAAATGTTAGTATCCAGTTAAATTCTGTGTATTGTGACGATACTCGTAAGTGAAGAGTGGATCCTTGTGACATCACCACGCTTGCAGACGTTGATGGGTTGGATTGCCAAAGCACTTGCTTAGGGCTGACCAATTGTTTTTGTTTGTTTTTTTTTTATGGATTCTAATATGCCTGTATACCATTTTACACTTACATCATCATGTGAGTGTAATTTTAACGTTTGAAATTTACACTGAGGAGACTTAGTAGTAAGTATCCTACTAATGCCATTTTACTTCCCCAAACTCCCCTCTGGCTGCTCTATTCACCTGAGAAAGCCTCCTAAAGCCTCATATAAAACAAACTGAGAGGTCAACCTCCAAGCCCGTGCACATGTCACATGTGATGAGAGCAGGGGCGGACTGACCATTTGGAAACTTGGGCACTGCCTGAGGGACTGGGATCAGTAGGGGGCCCCATGAGATGCCCCTGGTACCTTTTTCATAGGCTTTTTTGAGTTTGGACAAGGACACAGGGGCCCCATGATCCCCTATTGCCCAGGGGCCCCATGAGTTGTCAGTCCGCCCCTGGATGGGAGGGTCCTTAACTCTGTTAACTCTTACCATGAGCCAAACTGGAGATTACATAAATATTTGGAAGAGATTTTTTTTTATGAAAAAGTGGTAGTGGAGCAAACAAAAAGTACACATCAGCAGTAGAGCAATGGATGATCCAGAAAACCTTTCCCTTTGCCCTTAAGAGTAAAAATATTGATTTACACTAACAGAACTGATTAAAGTGTATGTGTACTGTAGATAAAATATTTTTTTGTGTTTAGGATAGAGTAGTGAAGGGCTAAAATCACTGCCAGTTATTTATTGCTGTCTGTGCACTTTTTGTTTCCTGTCTCAGAGATTCATCAGGAAATTGGAGGAAATTCTCTTCTTAGGCAAGTGTCCCTGGAACAGGTGTCCCCATTGGAAGATTTACTTTGCACTTCTTGTTCTGGGGACAACTCTAAAATTTTGCATTTCCTCTCGTCTTTCATAGGGGCAATGGCCAGCAAAAAAAAAGATTTGCTTACAGATACAATTTAATCCTTTGTTTGAAGCGCCTGATATGTGTAATGCTCAGTCAGATTCCTATAGCTAGTGAATGTTCCCTCTGCTTTTAGCAGCCCTCATTCCCTTAAAGAAAATGCCTGCCGGTACTTAGTTGGCCCCAGGTCTCAGTACACGATGCTATAGTTTATGGCTAAACAGCCCTGGAACTGAATGAAAATAACAGAAAGACGTATCTGTAGACTTGAGTTTAGCGAGGCAGGGCTAAGGCTCCACAGGAAAGCATTCATGAGACCGTTCAAGGTCAAAGATGGCTGTGTCTTAGAAATAATTCTGAGGTAAGGGCTGGCAGAGAGTAAGGGCAATCCAGAAGACAAGGTTAGTGTGGACAGCGGTTAAGAGTAATCCAGTAAACAGTCTGAGGTCAAGGCAAGTGGCAATCCAAAGAGAGAAGACAGTAATCCAAGACTGGGATCAGCAGTATGGAATTCAAGGCAGGCAGATAGGTTAGGGACTAGCAGGAGTACAGGTAGGGAGCCAGGAAGCAGGAACACTACCACAAGCCCATACAACCCAAGCAGCCCAGCCAATCAAGAGGAAGAAGGCTGGGCAGCCAAGGCTGGCCTTTGCTTAGCAGTTAGGAGCCTGCAAGAGGTTGTCCACTGCTGATGGCCAATTGGGACAGATGATGCATCAGCTGGAAGGAGAGAGCAGCTGCTAGCTGCGCAGAAGTGACTCATTCTCCTAGCAGAGGCTGCAGGAGATGGAGTGTATCCAGGGGCGGACTGACAACTCATGGAGCCCCCGGGCAATAGGGGATCATGGGGCCCCTGTGTCCTTGTCCAAACTCAAAAAAGCCTATGAAAAAGGTACCAGGGGCATCTCATGGTGGTGCATTCTATTGTTTGGGCTGTTACTGAATATACTTTAAAGTATATCTAATGCTAACACTTTTTTTATCATTTGTGTCACATTGGAGAGATTTCCCTTCATCTTCTGTCCTGTAACACAACAAGAAGTCAGAGTAAGTATAACCAAATCAGGGGAAATTCCCTTTTAGGCTGGCCATAGATTATGCCATTTTCTTTCTTTCAAACAGGGTAGAAGGAAATAAAGTTGTTCAATCAACAGTCAGTGTTGATGGGGGAATCCCTGCCATGGAACTATTATATTCTAAAAGTGGGAGGTTTCCTCGCCTTCAGAATACAATGATCACTGCTGGCAGCTATAGCCACCAACAGCGATCATACGAAAAAAACCTGACAGGCTGGTTGTACTGGTCCATAGATAGACTTCAGTACAACCAACCTGGCCATAGATGGATTGAAATTTGGCCAGTTCCTGCCAAACCGGCCAAATTTAAATCTGCCTAAGGCGGGCTTTAGACTGTTGCCACCTGAACTAATGTCCCTATTGCAAGATTCCCATCTATTCCTGTTCCAATGTCAACTTAAAATTTTATATTTTCCTTAATTTTTAGTCCTGGGAGCAATAGTCACCAAAAGAAATAGAAAGAATGAACTTCTACAGTAGGCACTCAGACAGCAATAGAAACCTAAGATAAATAGTAAGCTGTTAATTTTACAACCTAATTGCTCCACACAATCAGGAAAAGCAGTGCTTGTGTCCCTAGGAACACTCTATTACACGGAAATCTTTATACAATTGAAATGTTCATGGGAGGTTTCAGGAGATCCACTCTCTACCACCTGACAGAGGATCAAACCCCTCTCTCCAAAACTAATAATAAAAAAAGTTTGGGCTTTAAATGAACTTCAAAGATATCACAAAAATGGGCACTTTGGAAAATGGTATTTTTAAACAATTCAAATTAAACTTGTAGAAAAAAAAAAATATATCTTTTAATTTTCGAAAAATAAACCAGTGTTCCATATGTCATCATTGTATTGAGTAGTGAGCTATCTATTGGGCATTCACTGCAACTGCACCTGTTTTTATTTTCTTTTTCAACAAGAATAGAGGGTGTCTTACTAATAAAAATTTCCCATAAACCCCTACAGTCATTCATCTTCTAGAACAGGCGTCTCCAAACTTTGGCCCTCCAGCTGTTGAAGAGTCCCATCATGCCTCTGTCTCTGGGAGCCTTGCATGTGGGTGTCAGAGTCTTGCAAGGCTTCATGAGACTTGCAGTTCCTCAACACCTGGAGGGCCATAGTTTGGAGACCCCTAGAAGAACACCAGTGAAAGTCTCCTCCATTCTCCTTTTGATACACATCTGCCTGTAAGTTCTTTTATTGTGTTTGTCAAAGTCACATACACAACTAGATCACATTTAAATGTATTCAATGTTGTAATAAAAAATGCTGGGTGCAATAACTAAAAGCAAGTCATTTACACACACACACAATCAACATGTAGTCATGCAGGTACCTTTTAACTGCTCGCCGACCCGCCCTACTGTGCAAAACAGGTAGGGGGCGCGCAAGAGGCGCGTGCCCGCCCTACCCGTCCTGCCGATTGTGGCAGCGGGTGTCCGTCAGTGGCTCCCGACAGGTCATTTCCCACCGGGTGTTGGCAATTACAAGTAATCACTGACAGATAGCACGGCTGCATTGTTTACATTGCAGCTCTGCTATCTGTCAGTTCAGAGCTCGCTGAACCTGAGAGAAGACTGTATCTCTCGGGATCTGCATGTTCCTGTGAAGTACACACCCCCGCCCCCTAGTAAAACACTCCCCTCACACAGTTAACCCTTTCATTACCAAATATAAGTTAACCCCTTCCTCCCCAGTGCCATTAGTACAGTGTCAGTGTTTTTTTTTTTGCACTGATCACTGTATTGGTGTCATTGGGGATGTCAGTGACTCCAAGTCAGTTCCCCCCAGTGTCAAAATGTCCGCCGCAGTCCCGCAGTCCCGCCATAAGTCGCTGATCACTGTCATAAATCGCTGATCACCGCCATAAGTCACTGATTGCCGCCATTATTAGTATAATAAAAAAAAAATCCCAGTATCTTTCCCGCCATTTGTAGACGCTATAACTTTCATGTAAACCAATTAATTTACATGTATTGGGATTTTTTTTAAGCAAAGACATGTCGCAGAATATATTTTGGCAGAAATTTATGATTAAATTTGATTTTTACTTTTTTATTTACTGGACATGTTTTATAGCAAAAAGTCCAAAATATTATTTTTTTTCTCAAAATTGTCAGCCTTTTATTTTATAGCGCAAAAAAATAAAAAACGCACAGGTGATCAAATACCACCCGAAAGAAAGCTCAATTTGTGGGAAAAAAAGGACGTAAATTTCATTTATGTACCGTATTGCATGACCGCGCAATTGTCTGTTAAACTAGCGCAGCGCTGTATAGCAAACAAATGGCGTAAATTGCAGTATCTATACCATAGTTTGTAGACGCTATAACTGTCACACAAAGCAATCAATATACACTTATTGGGATTTTTTACCAAAAACATGTAGCAGAATATATTTTGGCCTAAATTTATAACCAACTTTGAGTTTACTATATATTTTTTATAGCTGAAAGTAAAAAATATCGTTTTTCTTCAAAATTTTTGGTCTTTTTTTTGTTTATAGCGTGAAAAATAAAAAGCGCACAGGTGATTAAATACCACCGAAAGAAAGTTCTATTTGTGTGAAAAAATTTGTAAGTTTCATTTGGGTGCAGCATTGCATGACCGTGCAATTATCAGTTGAATTAGAGCAGCGCCGAGTAGCAAAAAGAGGCCTGGTCATTAAGGGGGGTAATCCCTCAGAAGGGCAAGTGGTTAATCTGCATTTAAACCATTACATATTCTACACATGTGAAAGACCATCTACCAAATGAACTCCTGCCCTGGTACATCATAGCATTCACCCGGCACTAACAGAATCCAACTTCAATATTCTTGTACTGTCAAAACCTCCACTTTTATAATCACATGACACATAGGAGGATACATCTCATAGTCCTCACAATCTGCATAATAACACACACCAGTAAGAGTGTGAGCATTACAGCATGAAATAGACACATCATTTGACAGCATCACAGCATAGAATTAATACATTACCAAAGCTATGTTAGAAGCTGGGAGGAACAAATCCCATTGGAACCAAACTGCCCAGGGGGTCACGCAGGAGCCGTAGGCACGACCAGTCGATAAGCCCATATAGCCTTGGCAAAAATCCCAGCGTCAGAGCGTCCTCTGGCCACTAAGAGGGGGCTTCTACTGGTCTCGCCCAGACCACAGCCTTATAAACCCATTTTATGGAAGCTGTCTAATAGTGATCGGCGCCACACCCACCACAGGAGGAGCTAGCAGAAGGGTTCCGCGAGGTTAATAGAGTCACGTTCAACCACCATATTTGTTATCTAAAAAGTCACACTTTTGCTTCTTATCTACCCGAAAACCTCTTTTCATCTCCCCCAGACTTAAGGATTTCTAACTTAGATGTCCTTCAACAGGTTTTTATCTCCTAATGTGAGGTTACTAGATGTCATAAACATGTTTCATCCCATAAACAAGTTTTTATCTTGCTCTCAGCATAATATCTTGTGACTTTATTCCTTTGACCTCGAGAAATGACACATCAGTCACCTCTCATGCCCCTGGCATTTGGGCAACAATGCTTTATTGTAAAAATTACCCAAGAAACAAAGGGTCCAAGGCCAACTCATTTCATAGGCATTACAAATGTGATTTGTAGGTAGCTGTTTGTAAGAAATGTGTTCATTGTATGCATTTGTGAGGGACATGTGTACAAACATTGTAATTTCACTTTATGTGATTGTAGTGTAGTTTTAAAGACCTATTCACAGAAGTAACTTCAGTTTTGGAAAGAAACACAATGCTGCGTCTGGCAGTTTTGTTAGCTAGCTGTTGGCTATCTGTTAGTAGGACAGCATAACCAGCATAAAGAGATGGACGCCGCTCTAACCAGCCCATGTGGAAGTAACAGAGAGTGTCTGTGTTGGACTCAACCCTCACTCTGGCCATGCCGGAGTGGGCAGTGTGAAACGCATCAAGAGCGTGGCTGGAGTGTTGGCTGAGCCTGCTCCCATTCTCAGCCCCACCTGGTGGGGTTATTTTACATTGCCCAACTTGGAGCGGTGCCGAAAGTCCTTCATATCACTGTAAATATAACCTGCATTGCAGGTTCAGCTTGGCTTATGTGAACTGAATCCTTTATTTACTCAGGTGAGCCCTGCATCAAATCTCTATTTCTAGATATTACCAGAGAGACCCAACAAAGAATATTTCTGACACATAGCCACCAAATTGGGATGATGAACTGGTTGCTATTTTTAATAATCCCTTAGTAGTCATCACCCTGTCCTTGTTTTTGTCACACTATGTTTAGTATAGAAATGTAACTAAGGAATACCTATATCAATGCAGATATGGTACCTACATAACTCCTTGCCCTCCTCATGCCAGTTAACGCACCAACAATGGGTAGCCAGGACCAAGAGCTTGAGCCTATGTTGTGCCAGGTGGAGCCTCTCTCCACCAGCAAGCAAGTGGGCCTTGTGTTGCTGCATACTTTTGGCTTTCCCCCATAGGCTTCATGTCAGCAGATTTCCAGCAGAACTAGGAAGAGCTGACAACACTGTCTGACTATTCAGTACGGCAGAGTTCACAAGAAGTAAGAAGCTCAGTGGAATCCTGACATTGTAACAGTTATTTTCTGTATTTCCAGTTTATTTAAATGGATAAAACACTGGAAAATGTGCATCTACTGCAGAGATGTAGTGGATGTTTTCTTTGCCCAGATATACCAGATAAATCTATAGGTTTGACCACCTCAATACCAGACACTTTTATCCCCTTCTTGCTGAGGCCAGTATTCAACTTTCAGCATTCTCATACTTTGAATAACAATTGCAACACTTTATCCAAATCAAATTTTTATAATTTTTTTTCACATAAAAATAGCTTTTTGTGGTGGTATGTAATCAATGTTTTTCTTTTTTTTTATTTTTTGCTAAATAAATGAAAAAATACTGAAAATCTTAAAAAAATGTGTTTTCTTGGAAATGAAGAAATTACGTTTTTTTACATACTGTCACTGTACTGTACAGCGTCATCATATAACTAGTGTTGCAGTGATCAGGGACACTGACTGGTGACAGTATGTTAAAAAAAATCCATTTTTAAAAATATTTTTTTATTACATTTCTTAATTTTTATTTACAATTTTTCTTAAATACAGTGACCAAAGCAATACAGTGCTACCTTAGTAGCAGTGTATTACTCAGGGGAGGTGATCAGGATTTTTTCTAACACACTATGATTGCTTATAACTGAATTTTACAGTTATAAACAACCTTTTTTACTGAATGAAAACCATTCAATGTTACTATTGTGATTAGCTGTGATTGGCTACAGCTAATCACATGGTACAGATGGGCTGTGATTGGCCCTGTCTGTACCATGTGATCCCTGTGACCAGTGTGACCACGGCTCATCCCAATAATACTCAATGAAAGGCATGAATGAAAGCCTTTCATTGTGTACAATTTTCATGATTGTGATTGGCCACAGTGATCACATGGTACTCGCAACGGGCCAGTACAGTGATCTGTCATTGGCTGTGTCAGGTGGACGCAGCTGGTGACAAATTACAATAGGCAGGGTGGGAAAGGGTTAAAATAATATCTGATGATCCCGCTATGAATTTCCTTTCCCATCCTTTTGCTGTCACATAGAGTCTACAAGTGACCATTCTAAACCACATAATTCTGATGATCCACTATTGCCTCCATGAGGGGTGAAGGAGATCCACAGTGCTGAGATGAAGCAAACAAAGAAAGGTAAATACAAATTTTTTTTTAAGTGCAATTGTTTATGAAAACTAGTGCTTTAGCATTTTTGTTAGGATTTTCCTGTATGTTAAAGTTTATTTGTAAAGTAAATATCGTATGCAAATAATAAAAACTACATAAAAACATCAGCTTAAAGACATATAAAGCAAAAATAAATAAATACATAAAAATTGCCCCAATAATCTTCAATAATCCCTTTCATTTATTGCCCACTTGACAGTGGAAGATATTGGTAATTACATTAGAATTTAAATGTAATTTATTTAAATATACATTTAAGCGATTATAACTAAACATTTATTTTTAAATGATATTATCTGTTTTTTTTATAGGCATAAAATAATTAATCTCAAGAGTTTTTCAATTATCAAGGCATGTCTGTTAACTATATTATAGGATGAGAGTGAGGCTATTAGAACATATATAGACAAGCAGATGTAACATGATGACATGCGGGCTACAATTTACCTCTTTTCATTTGTATTTTTGGATGATTATGTTATTTTTATTTTTATGTTCTATATATCAGTTTTCTGCTCATTTACCATGTTTAAGAGCCTAAATAAACATCGCACCAGGCAGGAATGTAAAAATGTTTGTATAATTAACAGGTGAATTGTCACTTTAAAATTTTGGTTACCGTGTTTTTTTGCTTTTATAATGTTAGCAGTCTACATGCTACCTTTCCTGCAAACACAAAAATCAGCTTCTTAGACACCTAAAGTTGTATTCTCTTAAACACTCCATATCAGTCAAGAAATTAGAAAGTTCACAAGTCAACAATCTGCAGCACCTTGTGAAGTTTATTGAAAAAAAGCTTTCCTGCTATGTTACAATAGTTTTGAACCAGCGGCGGACTGACAACTCATGGGGCCCCCGGGCAATAGGGGATCATGGGGCCCCTGTGTCCTTAACCACACTCAAAAAAAGCCTATAAAAAGGTACCAGGGGCATTTCATGGGGCCCCCTACTGAGCCAGGGCCCTCGAGCAGTGCCCAAGTTCTCCAATTGTCAGCCCGCCCCTGTTTTGAACCACACCATGACTCTTCCTCAGGCATACCAAGCACCGCGATGTTTAAGGAAGAATCATACTGTGATTTGAAAATGTTGTAACATAACAGGAAAGCTTTGGTTCAATAAACTTCACAAGGTGCTGCAGATTGTTGACTGGTGGATTATAAATAAATAAATATAAAAAAATACAATATATATATATATATATATTACTGTTATAAGCAACACTTTTTTCTGAATGAAATCCTTTCATTGAGTGTGTTATTGTGATTAGCTATGATTGGCCACAGCTAATCACATGGTACAGATGAGTTGTGATTGGCCCTGTCTGTACCATGTGATCACTGTGACCAATCACAGAAATCAACACAATAGTACACAATGAATGGCATGAATGGAAGCCATCCATTGTGTACAATTGTCATGTGATCTGCTGTGAATGGTCACATCAATCACATGGTACCAGCAGTGGCCTGGTAAAGTAATCTCTCATCGGCTGCATCCGGTGGACATAGCGAGTGACAGATCGTGCCACAGCGTGGCCCGTGGGGCCCACACAAGGCGCAATCCTGAGAGGAAATCATTTCCACCCAGGATAACAGGAAACAGCTATCATTTACTCTGTGATCTCTATTTCCTAAATTATCCCTTACTGCCACATCTGTAATCAACTCTGTGTTGGTAATGGTTAGGAAGTCCAAGTAAAGCAGAGCATTATCTCTAATAGGGGTTTCTACCACTTTACACATGAAATTTTCCAGCAATACATTCAAGAAATGATGAGCCTTAGTTGAGTGCATAATTCCATCTGCCCAATCAGTATTGGAATAGTTGAAGTCCCCCATGATTATGACATTACCCTACCTCCCTGCTTTCTCTAACTGTGAAAGTAGATGGGTCCCTGCCTCCTCCCTATAGGCCTATAGCATATACCCACAATTAATTTACTGTTTGTTTTGTCCCTTTGAAGCTCCAACCATAAAGCCTCCACCTCCTTACTAGCCCCTCATATTCCCCATCAAATCACTCCTAGCAGACAGGCACACCCTTCCTCCTCTTCTAAATACCCTATACACCCTTTCCCCCTGAATAGTTTAACTCCAGTCATGTCAGCTGTTACACCAGGTTTCTGATAAAGTACTTCCAATTTATTAACCTTCTAACATTTGTGTACATGCTTGTTAATTTTGTACAAATGTATATTATTTTATCCTTTCACAGTTTCGTTTCTCTATCATCTGGCTTGAGTCCCCCTATCGTTGCCCACATCTGAACACTCTGACCCTTGTTCGGTGCACGGTATACCTTTGTCTAATCCAGTGGTTCTCAACCTGTGGGTTGCGACCCCTTTGGGGGTCGAACGACCCTTTCACAGGGGTCACCTAAGACCTTCGGAAAACACATATTTCCGATGGATAAAGAGCAGCTACTGTGTAGAAAGCAGCTGCTGTGTTGAAAGCAGCAGTATTGGAGGTAAAACGACAGTTCATGTATTATAATTACTGGGTAAATAATTTTAAAGTTGGGGGGGTCACCACAACATGAGGAACTGTATTAGGAAGGTTGAGAACCACTGGTCTAATCCGTCCCTCAATATACTAATTGTAAAGTGTCTGCTATAGAGCTGGTAACCAACCACAAAATCAGCCCGGTTTTCCACAAACACAAAACTCTCCTTCCCACATCAGCGCCTTAGCCACTTGCTTACCTCTCTAAGCTCCTGCTGCCTCTCTGATGTGACTCCACGAACAAGCAGTATTTCTGAGATATATTTTATTATCTTTGTAATTGTCTAACAATATGTGCTTGTTTTTTGCTTTTATTTTTTGTTGCTATGTAAACATTAAGGTTTCATGTGATGCTGGACTTTGTCATCAGAAGTAATTATTTAAATACAGTACATGCAATCACTGGTGACACTATGGTGTTTGGACTAGAGGGTGCCAAGATAATATCCATCAGTCATACAACACAATAGAATGGATGTAAGAAATCAATCATTTTTCAATGAAGTTGTTCTCCTTGGATTCTCCAAAAACCTAAAGATAAACATTGCCTTGTTTTTTCTGTTTCTGATAATCTATCTTATAACTATTATTGGAAATGGTCTTATAACATGTACAATTCTGTTGAACTCCCACTTGTATATTCCAATGTATTTTTTTCTATGCAATTTGTCCTTGATAGATCTTTGCTATTCCTCAACGGCTGTTCCACGACTACTCGTTGACTTGTTCTCTGTTCAAAGAACAATTTCGAACTTTGCTTGTGGCATCCAACTCTACATCATAGTATTCATGGGAGGAACAGAATGCCAACTCCTTGCCCTCATGGCGTATGATCGGTTTGTGGCCATCTGCCGCCCTCTTCATTATCGCCTACTTATGAAATGGAGCGTTTGTTACAGCCTGACTGCTTTTGTGTGGTTCTTCAGCTTCATGATAAATGTTGTCCCATCTCTGGCAACGCCCCTGAAGTTATGTCATGAAAACCGCATCAACCACTTCATGTGTGAGATTCTAGCTGTCACTAAGCTATCTTGTGCCGACATCTCTATGAATGAGTTGGGAATTTTTTCTCTAACTTTTGTGTCACTTCTATTCCCATTCATGCTAATCCTGTTCTCATATGCTTACATTTTATCCTCTGTAATAAAGATTCACTCTGGACAATATAAAGCTTTATCAACATGCACCTCTCATGTGGTTGTAGTGTTTTTGTTTTTCGGCACTGGAATGTTTACATACTTTGGTCCCTCCTCACTGTACTCCTCCAACCAAAGCAAATACATTTCTGTTTTCTATGTGATTGTTTGCCCAATGTTAAACCCCCTCATCTACAGCCTGAGCAACAGGGAAATTAAAAAGTCAGTGAAAAAAATGTTTTCCAAATGTATTGTATACATTTGAATAATAAATAAATGAGATAAAGTCATTATCTGCACATTCTTTGATTTCTTCTGAAATAGTCAAATTTAAAGTGGTTCTAAAGCCATGAGGTATTTTACCTGAATACATTCTATGCATTAGGGTAAAAACCCTGTTTAGTGTAGTCCCCCCCCAATACTTACCCAAACTTAATTTCAATCTGGTTCTGTGCACGAGAGCAGCATCACTGCTTTTCTCCTCAATGGTTCAGATCCATCAGAAGGAGCCATTGGATCCTGCTACTGTCAATCACAGGCAGTGAGGAGGGATCAGGGGTTCGGGGCCAAGCCCCACTCTCTGTGTCAATGGACACTAGACATGTGCACACCAGAAACTTTTGTTTCATTTTGTTTCGGATGCATTAATTCATTGAAGAATCTTGTTTCGTCATATTCATTATGTTAAAGCAATTTGTTTTCGGAATTCCTTTCGTATCTTCGACATTCTATTCATATATTCATTGGTCCAGGTGGATTAAAAAAATTATGCAGTTTTTTTGGAATATTGCTATATATTTAGGGTGGATTCGATATACATATATATTGAAACTATTCCACATTTTCGGATGGAACGGAATAAATAATGCAAAATTCCGCAGCCCTGATTATTCAAACCTAAGAACTGCATTAGTCTGTGGACTTGAACTGACTGAGTGTGGCACTTACAAATTCAATTGAAATCACACATTTTCTTGAATCTGAATTAGCAAACAAATTTTAAAAATGTCATTCCTTTCCCAATGGGCCTTAACTACTAACAAACACAAATGCTCCTGCGCTTGGGGATGGACTCGATGCAAGCTACAACCACATAAGGAATGTCCTGGAACATGCACACCTTGCTGCCCTCAAATGGACCGGGGGATCCACATATACTGAATGAGGAAAGACAAAACAGAGGGCGCACAGGCCTAGTGCATTACCATAAAAAATGTTTAATAAAAAATAATAAAGTATGTGTTGTACTCACAAACGACAATAGAGTCAAGGCACATCATAAAGAACAGCTGGGTCAACAGCGCGCTGAGTAACAGTCCGCAATAGAGAGTTTAGACATCCAAAAGTCTGACGCGTTTCGAGGACTTGCCTCTTCCTCAGAGGCCTTAACTACTATTGCATGAAGTGACGTTGTGTGAATGAAATGGATAAAATTCATGTATTTTGTAATTTTGTTATAACTTTTTTCGGATGCATTGACATTCATTACTATGTCCATTCGGAGATTCGTGTACATATGAATCTCCAAAAATCTAATTTTCATCTGAAAATCAATTTGTTACATAAGGAAACGTACATGTCTAATGGACACACAGAACATGGCTCGGGAGTGAGCCCACATGAGTGCCCCCATAGCAATCAGCCTGTTATGGGAGCACTTAGCAGGGGGGGAGAGCCAGGAGCACTGGTGGGGGACCCAAGGATAGAAGGATCAGAGCTGCTCTGGGCAAAGCCATTGCACAAAGCAGGTAAATATAAACATTTTCCCTTTGCAATCACTTTAAAAAATAAAACCAAAATATTATGTCAATGAAAAAAAGTGTTATTTGTTTATTTTAGTATTTAGTATGGTAAGCTAAAAAGAAGATAAGAAAAGAAGATTATATATTTTTCAGGTTACACCAGAAAATCACAACATTTTATACTTTCATGAAACCAGCAGGTGGAATGTTTGGCTCCTTTTCATGTGTCTAGGCTTTTTTATCTGCTCTGTTGTATGTTTGGCTTAATAGCTGAAGCTTACAATTACAGGTAAATGAGCCAGAATAGTGACATATATCCCACCCACCTACCCACCCTATGGCGCAATCCACATTTTCAGTCATAGACAGCATATCCAAAAGCATACAATTTCCATTGTACTCTCTCTTTAGCCAACCCTTTGTTCAAGTTAAAATCTTTTCAATTTAAAAATAAATTGCCAGTTTTTCAGATGACTGAAAATTTAAAAATAATTGAATTCTCATGCAAATACGTAGTTCATCACAGCTCAAATAATATAGTCAACTTTGGAAATCACACTTATGAAACGTATTCTAATAATATGCAAAAAAGTGTTACAAAAAAGTATTTAGTGTTCAGGTTGAAAAGAATCAAAAAGGCTTAAATGATATGTTTACGTCAGATGCTAAGCTTTAGAGAGATGAGTGAGTTATATTTATTATAATACTCGATTTATATAATGCCAAGAGTTTGCACAGCACTTTACAAGATGAGAGCAGACAGATCAGTTACAATACAATTCAATACAAGAGGAATCGGATGGCTCTGCTTGTTAGAGCTTAAAATCTAAAATGGAGGGTCAAGCGATATAAAAGGTAATAACTGTGGGGGGATGAAAATAAAAGTTTAGTTATTAGGGGAAGGCAGGATAAGCTTTTTTTAGGGATTGTCTAAAGGTGGTCAGAGTAAGGAATAGTTGGACAGATTGGGGCAAAAAACTTCAAAGGATGGAAGAGGCTCCAAAGGAGTCCTGGAGGTGAGCATGGGAGGAGGTAATGCGGGAGTTGGGAGAGCAGAAGTTCTTGGGAGGAACACATAGAATAATTTGGTTGGTTTCAATTCTCTAATAAGGAAGTACTACACTGTCTTATTATTACAGCATCTAATAAGGCAACTAACAACTTTCCTATATAGTATAACCATAGGCAAAACCTTTTTTTTAGTTTTTGATGGAGTAGAGATGGATTAGAACACCTGCCAGTTTTCATTGCTTTTTGTGTCCACATTAGGGAGATTCACTTTAAATACCAGTCCGGTTTTACTTGAAAGACCCCCCCCCCCCATCTGCATGGAATATGAAGGAAACTGACTGAGTCAAATTGTAGGATTCTAATAACATAAATTTGTGTGAAACTAATAACTTGTTGATTTATTTGATATGTTATTCCTAATATTTTAAATTTCAGCATTACAATCACTAAGGTTAAAAAAACACGTGTAGTTCATTAGAAATCCCTTGCTTGAAATTAAGATTGTCAAGCCTTTTATTAGTCATAAAATGTCAAAAGATCATCCTTCAATATTGTATATAAGCTTCTAGGCCACATAACTTACAGCAAACACACAATGTGAGATGTCAGGTATGTTTTATTGTTTTTATGTTATTTTTGTTCATGACATTGATGTTTTATTTCAATCTTTAACAAAATCAGTATCTTGTTAAAGATCAGTTACAAGAAAAAAAAACATATTTTTTGCCTTCAAAGTTGCATAGTCTAAAACCGGTATGCTATAAAGCACTGGATACAAATAATATTTCAAATCATGTAGATGTATCACCTAAACTTTCTTTAGTTCTGTTTATTGTGTTTTGCATTTTATTTGCCCTATTTATATTGTTATTTACACTATATGAGCAAAGTTTTGTGATCACCTGATTGTAACACCTATATCAGTTTGTTGGACAACCCATTCCGAAACCACAGGCATTGATATGGAGTTGCCTTCCTTTGCGGTTACAACTGCCTCAACTCTTCTGGAAAGGCTTTCCACAAACGTTTGGAGTGTGAGTTTTTAAATCTGTGTTTATGGGAATGTGTGCCTATTCCATCTAAAGAGCATTTTTGAGGTAAGATACTCACATAGGATAAAAAGACTTGGCTCACAACAATCAAGGTTTCAATTAATTTTAAAGGTGGTCAGTAGGGTTGATAATAAAAATGTATTATTGATGTCCATTTAACCCAGAAATGGTTTGATGGTCTCTGATTCAAGTGATGCTCACATTTTTGCAATGCTTGAAGCACTTGTTTGCTCAATGTTTGGTATACATCATACTTTGATCTATTCTAATAAATGCATGGAAAAAATCAATTTTGCTTATCTATCTTTATTATTATTTTTGTACATTTACCGATAGCCTAAGTTGTCAACAAGAGTGACAGAGGTTGGGACAGACTATAATAATATAACAATGCCAGGTATAGGAGCAAATGCAACAAACAAATGTAAAGACGTGTAGTAAGGTACATGCAGCCTTTGGATCTCAGGTGCCTTCAGTTTGCTTTGATATTAAATTAAGAGATCCTTCTGAGTTCTTTCTGTGATAAATTTAGATCATGTGTAGAGTCCGTGTCAGTCAGTGCCCCATATATATACTGTATATATATATATACTGCTCAAAAAAATGAAAGGAACACTTTGAAAACACATCAGATGTCAATGGGGTAAAATATCATGCTGGATATCGATACTGATATGGACTGGGTAATGTGTTAGGAACGTTAGGATGCCCCATCGTTTGATGAAAATGATCAACCTACAGAGGACTGAATTCAAAGATACCCCAAAAATCAAAGTGAAAAAATGATGCAGCAGGCTAGTCCATTTTGCTGAAATTTCATTGCAGCAACTCAGAATGGTCCTTAGTAGTTTGTATGGCCCCCACATGTTTGCATGCATGCCTGACAATGTCGGGGCATGTTCCTAATGAGATGGCAGATGGTGTCCAGGGGTATTTCCTTCCAGATCTGGACCAGGGCATCACTGAGCTCCTGGACAGTCTAAAGTGCAACCTGGCAACGTCGGATGGACCGAAACATGATATCCCAGAGGTGTTCTATTGGATTTAGGTCAGGTGAGCGTGGGGGCCATTCAGTGGTATCAATGCCTTCATCCTCCAGGAACTGCCTGCATACTCTTGCCACATGAGTCATGGAATGTTGTGCACTAGGAGGAACCTAGGACCCACTACACCAGCGTAGGGTCTGACCATGGGTCCAAGGAGTTCATCCCGATACCTAATGGCAGTCAGAGTGCCATTGTCTAGCCTGTAGAGGTCTGTGCGTCCCTCCATGGATATACCTCCCCAGATCATCACTGACCCACCACCAAAATGGTCATACTGAACGATGTTAGAAGCAGCATAACGTTCTCCACGGCTTCTCCAGACCCTTTCATGTCTGTCACATATGCTCAGGATGAACCTGCTCTCATTTGTGAAAAGCACAGGGTGTCAGTGGCGGACCTGCCAATCCTGGTGTTCAATGGCATATCCCTTTTGAGCTCTATGGTGCCGGGCAGTGAGCACAGGACCCACTAGCGCACGTCAGGCCCTCAGACCACCCTCATGAAATCTGTTTCTGATTGTTTCGTCAGAGACATTCACACCAGTGGCCTGCTGGAGGTCATTTTGTAGGGCACTGACAGTGTCCATCCTGTTCCTCCTTGCACAAAGGAGGAGATACCCAGGGGTGTGGACATTTTTGGAAAAACTACTTCTCCAGTGACTAAATCGGTGCCCCAATCTACTTGTCCCTCATGACAATCTACTTGTCCTGATAAAAAAAAAATAACCAAAACTATTTAAATCTGCGGAGCTGTTAATAATGTCTGGGGCTTTTAAAAACAAAAGGGGCTTTACGACAACTTAAATGTTTAATGTTTTTAACATTGCACTGTTTCTCTCCTCCTCCCCTCGCTGCCTGTCTGCATCCCCACACCCAGGGACTAGCAGGGAGGGGAGAAATCTTGCAGTGTAATGAGCACCAATTGGCTGCTCATCAGGGAAGGGGAGTGTTCGGCTTATCCTTTATCCCTTTCGCTGCCAGAGCTGTTTTTGCGATTTTTGCACACATTTAAAAAATAATTTAAGGCCTGAAGATTACACAAAACTCCAAAATATATATATTTTCTGAAAGCAGACACCATAGAGAATAAAATGGCGGTAGTTCCAATTTTTTATTTCATGCAAGATTATCACAGAGGTGTAGGAAATGCAAAATTTCAGTAAAAAATACAGTTGTTAATTTTAGGGCACAAAAAGCAATAAATTATCCAATTTTTTTGTAAAATATAAAAGATGAGGTTGCATCGTGTAAATAGATATCCAACATGTGAAACCTTAAATTTGTGTGCGCTTGTGAAACGGCAACAAACTTTAGTACCCTATATTTCTTATAGGTGATGCTTTTAAAGCCCCTTATAGGTCATCAATTTTGCATTACGGTGGAAGTCTGGTGCTAGAATTATTGCTCTCATTCTGGTGTGCGGGTCGATATGTACAATCAAGGTTTTCATGTGTAGGCACCCCAGCACGTGCTTTTACATTTGTACATGCGTATATGTGGGGGTGGGGGGTCTTTGAAAAATGTGGGGGAGTTATATGTTTGGGTGCAACTTTCATTTTTCAAAAATTTAAAAAAACACTTTTTTACTTAACTTTTTTTTTTTAATCACACGGGACAAAAAGTCCCCTATGTGATGATTTTTGGTGACAGGTTCTCTTTTTGGAGACATCCAGTGTCTAAAAGACCCTGCATGTCTCCCCTGAATGCACAGTGCACTTCACACCGCATTACATTTTTTCAGGGCCTCTGTGGCTGGGAATTTGTCAATGGGGACCTGGAAGTGATATCACATCATCTTCGGGTCAGGACAAGAAGGAGAGGGGAGCGGATGTGTCCGCTCTTCTAAATTCCCCTATACCGCCGGCACCCACAGAACATAGATGGGCAAGTGGAGCGTGGGACATATAACGGGTGGGGGCTGGCGCTGTGGGCTTTGTGGAAGCAATGCTTCCACCTGACAGGTGTTTGCCCGCAGCAGGGCTAAACATAAATAAAAACTACCTGCTCGGGACCCAGAGCTACATGTCCCGGTCGTCGGGCGATATAAAATGAACATCCCTGGATACTGGTCCTGCTGATCCGTTAAGGACCTTCTACAGCCCTGACCAGCTCTCCTAGATTTCCTCCTACCCCACCCCCTGCTAATTGTCAACCTCCTCCACTCTTCCTACCACTCCATCCCCCACAGTCACTTCCTCCTGTACCACCATCCCCTCCCTCCTAGATTGTAAGCTCGAAAGAGCAGGGCCCTCAAACCCCTCCTGTATCACATTGTATTGTTATCGTACTGTCACATGTTCTGTCTCCCATTGTAATGTACAGCGCTGAGCGAACTGTTGGCGCTTTATAAATACTGTATAATAATAATAATAGAGTAACTGTCAGGATCCGGGTATGACCAGAGGTGTGTGGACTGACACAGGGAAGTAACAGGCTTCAGGAATGATATAATAACAATATACTTATTATTAGCCACCCAAACATACAACGCACAGTAAACAAACCAACCTTCTACTAATCTTAGTATGTGCAGGAACACAGGCATAGTCAGGGCTGGAGAGGTGGAATGGTCAGGCTGGCCGTATGGTTCTGTTAACGACCGTCTGGTGGTACCTCTAGCAGTCCTTGGGACAGGATTCCCCAGGGAGTGGAGTCTAAGTCCCAGTCTGCTTATTCACCAGGGCCCCTGATGGTGGGGATGGACTTGGAGCAGACAGGAACCAGGTCGCGGCCCCTGAGTACACCTGCTCGTGGTAGAGGGATCTGCCAGAGGTATATGCAGGTAGGAAGCCTGATGTGAAGAGGCAGAAAGTGTGAGCAGGGATGACTGGATCCGTGCAGGATGGATGGATCGCCGAGTAGTTTGCATGGTCAGACGGGCCGGGTCGGTAACAGCAGGTCAGCGTGGTACTAAGCAGCAGGCAGAAGAGTAGTCAGGTCACTCGCCGGGGTCGGTAACAGGAGTTCAGATCAGATTAGGGATGTCCAGGAGAGTAGTCAAACGAGCCAGGGATCAAGCAGGAGAAGTCAGCAGAGGTCAGGATCAGGCAGGGTGGGCAACAAATCAGATCAGCAGAGGAAAAGGACACAGGATACAAAGTACAGGGGCTCATGACTGCAGGTCTGGCCATTCCTTAAATACACTTCCTGCAATCAGCTTCAGGTGATGGCTGATTGCAGGAGTGAGCTTCTGGTTTCTGAGAGCACCCACTGGCCAGCCCTGGTACTGCAGCCCACAAGGCAGGTGAGTCCCACCACCATTGCTGAGTCCATTCCTGACAGTAACTGCCTGTCTCCTGGAATCTCCTCCATGCTCTTGAGACTGGGCTGGGAGACACAGCAAACCTTCTGGCAATGGCACGTATTGATGTGCCATCCTGGAGTCTGTGCAACCTCTGTAGGGTCCAGGTATGGCCTCATGCTACCAGTAGTGACACTGACCCTAGCTAAATGCAAAACTAGTGAAAAACAGTCAGAAATGATGAGTAGGGAAAAAAAGGTCAGTGGCCTCCACCTGTAAAACCATTCCTCTTTTGGGGATCATCACATCGTTGCCCATCTAGTGCACCTGTTGTTAATTTCCTTAACACCAAAGCAGCTGAAACTGATTAACAACCCCCTCTGCTACTTAACTGCCCAGATCAATATCCCAGGAGTTTCATTGACTTGATGCTATACTCTGATTAAAAAGTGTTCCTTTAATTTTTTGAGCAGTATATATTTTTTATTATTTTTACATTTTAATTTTTTATTTTTTTTGGTGGAGAATGTAACAGAAGGAGTTGTAACACACAAAACACCCAGGTGGACATTCAGTTCAAATGAATGAAGGCATCATACCACAGCATTAACACCAACATGGACAAGGACTATCCATACATGGGTATAACATTTACTTTTTGGGTACCACAAAAAGCCCATTACCCTTCCACACATTAGTGTGTGTCCCAAAGGGAGCCATTTTGTATACAGTAGCACACCCCAAATTCTGCCCCATATGCTTCCCAGACATACAGGTACCGTTCCTAAGATAGGCTAAAAGTTATAATGGACGTACATCCAACATGCTTAGAAAAACGTTACTTTCCAGATGCGGTGGGACAGCCTCAGGGCCTACAGTTATAGCATAACGATTTCAGGGCATCTATTTCTAGAGTACGTGCAATTTATATATCGCTTCCAAGCAAAACATGTTCTGTACGTCACTTCTCACCCTATGGCTGACTGCTGTTGTCAATTTTCCAAGTTGGGCACATTGCTAGCAATTTCCCCAATTTCAGTCCTACTCAAGATATCAGGACCACACCAGGTATTCCCCAGCCAAAGAATACTAAACACTGGAGCCTCTACATCTTTGCAGGAAAGGCCTCATCAAGTCCCATGGGAGACAACTAAGGAGACAAGTCCCCATCTTATTGCACTCTCCACCTGAAGTCCTCCCACGCTGTAACCTACTAAATTTATATATATTCTAAGGGAGGGCCACCTAGTGGCCAAAATAGGAAGTACCCTAACACGCCATTACAAGCATGGTCTTAAATTAAGAAGACAGGGTTGTCCATGGGGTTGTGAATGCTGGATTAGGTTTCTGGCACTCAGGTGAACTAAGGAAACAGTTTGGATGAGTGAGAGACTGCAAAATACTAAAAGTATAATTTCAGCTTAAGCACAGTCACTTGATTGAAGAGATTTGTATTTAACCACTTGTCATCCTGAGGATTTACCCCCCTGAATGAGCAGGCCTTTTTTTGCTACTCAGTGCTGCATTAATTCAACTGATAATTGTGCGGTCATGCAATGCTGCCCCCAAACAAAATTTACGTCCCTTTTTTCACACAAACAGAGCTTTCTTTTGATGGTATTCAATCACCTGTGCGCTTTTTATTTTTCATGCTATAAACAAAAAAAGACTGAAAATTTTGAAGAAAAATTATATTTTTTATTTTCGGCTATAAAAAAAATATAATAAACTCAAAGTTAGTCATAAATTTAGGCCACAATATATTCTGCTACATGTTTTTGGTAAAAAATCCCAATAAGTGTATATTGATTGCTTTGTGTGAAAGTCATAGCGTTTACAAACTGATATAGATCAGGGGTCCTCAAACTATGGCCCGTGGGCCACATGCGGCCCGCCGAGGGCATTTATCCGGCCCGCCGGTAGGGGTGTATTTTCCGCGAGGAAGGGACACTAAGTACAGGGGCGGGCAGGGGGCTGCTGTACCTTACCTGGCTCCGGTCCCAGTCCCACAACGATCCAGTCCAAGAAGCGCTGCTCCTTCATTCACTCCGGCCACTCCCTCACTCCTGCCGCGCGGCTCCGCCTTCTCACCGGTGGTTGGGCGCCAGAACTGTAGCTCAGGAAAGGCACACAGGCAGCCAATCACCTGGTGGGGGTGGAGCCGAGCGGCCCCGCGAACATCGAGTGAGGGAGAGGCCGGAGTGAAGAAGGACAGCTGACAGGTAAGTGTGCCGTGCTGATGGTGCTGCTGCAACCAGGTATGTTGGCTGCAGCAGCACCATGCTGGAGCAGGGGTCAGCAAGTTAAGTGTCATTGGTGTCAGTGGGAGGAATAGTGCCCCATCATTGGTGTAATTGATACTAATGATGGGCATTATTCCTCCCACTGACACCAACGATGGGACCCTATTCCTTTCCCCCACTGACACCAACGATTGGGCACTATTCCTCCCCCCACTGACACCAACAATGGGGCACTATTCCTCCCCCCCACTGACACCAACGATGGGGCACTATTCCACCCCCCCACTGACACCAACGATGGGGCACTATTCCTCCCCCCCACTGACACCTGCGATGGGGCACTATTCCTCCCCTCCACTGACACCAACCAGGGAGCACTATTCCACCCCCCACTGACACCAATGATGGAGCACTATTCCTCCCCCCCACTGACACCAACGATGGGGCACTATTCCACCCCCCACTGACACCAACGATGGAACACTATTCCTTCCCTCACTGACACCAATGATGGGGTACTATTCCTCCCACTGACACCAATGTTGGAACACTATCCCCCCCCCACTGACACCAATGACTGGGCACTATTCCCCCCCACTGACAGCAATGACGTACTATTCTTCCCACTGACACCAAAGATGGGGCACTATTCTTCCTACTGACACCAATGATGGGACACTATTCCTCCTACTGACACCAATGATGGGACACTATTCCTCCCACTGACACCAATGATGGGGCACCATTCCTCCTACTGATACCAATGATGGGGCACTATTCCTCCCACTGACAACAATGATGGGGCACGTTTCCTCCCACTGACACCAATGATGGGGCACGTTTCTTCCCACTGACACCAATGATGGGGCACTATTCCTCCCACTGACACTAATGATGGGGCACGATTCTTCCCACTGACACCAATGATGGGGCACTATTCCTCCCACTGACACTAATGATGGGGCACGATTCTTCCCACTGACACCAATGATGGGGCACTATTCCTCCCACTGACACCAATGATGGAGCACTATTTCGCTCCATAAGACACACTTGGGGGGAAATGTCTGTGCGTCTTATGGAACGGCCGGCCCAGTATTCCCGCCGCCGTTGTATGTCCGCAGTCTCTAGTCATCTCCTGTACTGTGTCCGCATTTGTTCATAGTTTTTTTTTAAACTATAGTCCGGCCCTCCAACAGTCTGAGGGACAGTGAACTGGCCCCATGTTTAAAAAGTTTGAGGACCCCTGGTATAGATACTGCAATTTACGCCTTTTTTTGCTATACAGCACTGCGCTAGTTTAACTGACAATCGAGAGGTCATGCAATATGGTACATAAATGAAATTTACGTCCTTCTTTTCACACAAATAGAGCTTTCTTTTGGTGGTATTTGATCACCTGTGCACTTTTTAATTTTTGGCACTATAAACAAAAAAAAATAATTAATTTTTTTTTTTAATGATATTTTCTAATTTTTGTCATAAAAAATATCCAAAAAACTCAAAATTTGTCATAAATTTAGGCCAAAATGTATTCTGCTATATGTTTTTGGTTAAAAAAAATCCCAATAAGTGTATATTGATTGCTTTGTGTGAAAGTTATAGCGTCTACAAACTATGGTATAGATAATGAACTTTACACAGTTTTTACTTTTTGATTGACCATCACATTTCTTAAGGTGCTAAAATACCAGGACAGTACAAACATCCCCAAATGACCCCTTTTCGGAAAGTAGACACCCTAAGCTATCTGCTGAGAGGCATATTGAGTCCATGGAAGATTTTTTTTTTTTCCACAAGTTTTTGAAACATTAGAAAAACTTTTTTTTTGTTTACTCAAAGTTGTCATTTAAATTATATATTTCTCACACAAGCCATGGGTATGGGGATACCACATAAGTGAGACTTTTTGGGAGCCTAGCCACATACAGGAGCCTGAAATCCAATGACCACTTTGAAAGCCTGAAGGTGCGTAACTTCCTTATTTCACTTCCTTACTACCTCATTTTCGAAGACCCTGAAATGACAGGATAGCACCAAACCCCCCAAAATGACCCCCTTTTTGGAAAGTAAACACCCCTTCTCTGTACTTTCTCCAGTTCCCCAATGTTCTTTTTGTGAATTGGTGCCCAAAACTGAACTGCATATTCCAGATGAGGTATTACTAATGATTTGTAGCGGGTTAATATGATATCTCTCTCTGGTCTATAAAGCATTTGACAGTTAACAGAGGGTGGCAGGAAGTATTAATATATGAAGACCACAAGCTAAACATGAAGCAAAATGTATGAATCTGTTTGCAACCACAACAGTGCGCCCCCCTACCCTGAAATGGAAAATCATGCCTATTTACGTGATTTTGCACAGCGCGGTCTCCCTGTTGCGGTACATCTGCTATGGGGCAGTCAAGTGGTTATGGCTTAGTTAAACAAGCTGAAGTTAGAAGCTAATTGGTTTCTGTACAGTGCTGCACCAGATTGGACACTCTCCAGTTTTAGTAAATCAAGCCCATAGTGTCCCGGTGCACAGATTCTGCTGTAGTCACCAATGTAATGTTCAGCTGCTGCTGGGAAGTGCATACATCTAACAAGTATTCATGCAAAAAGGTTATCGGATTTGCACAGTGAAGATAGAAGAAATGGACATAAACTGAAGAGGAAAACTGTAATATATTTTTTTTAACAAAAATAATGCAATCTTTTTTTGTGTTTGGTTTAGGTTTTGTTCTCCCTATTTATACATGAACATGTCTACCCCCTACACCCTTCCTAGCCCCCGGGTCCTGGGGTTCAGGCACCCTGTGTTGCCCCCCAGAGCTAGGGCAGAGGGCTATTGACTTTTTGTAGTTCACAGTCTTTGGAACAACCTTTTTGTGTTTCTACAATGTGTCTATTGCTCATAATTTTTGTATTTCAATGTTTTTATTAATTTTTAAACAGTTTTTATTTTTTATTTTTGATAGAGTAGGGGAGATTTTGTTCCTGTGGCCTCAACAGGAAGTGAAAGGATATCATTCCAATGTAAGGCAAATCCCCTCTTCAACATTTAACTCAGTAACATGTGTCCCAATTGGAACATTTCCCCTGTGCAATGACTAGGGCTTTCTAGACGAAACACGTTAGCCTTCTTGTGCTGTGCTTACAATGTTGCCAATAAAGATTTTCTTTCACGGATGATACCGGGTTTCTAGCTTTATTGTATTCCATTTTCCCTGCATTTCTGTTCTGATTGAAAGTAGAAATTTTGGATTTATCCTAATTTTCATTTCACGTGACAATGATGACCAAGGACAATTAGAGAGAGTGAATTCCCAGGACAAAGCAATAAAAATCTGACACTGGTTTTATTCCATCACCACTCTACCCAAATTTAAGAAAACGTTTTGCTTTAGTTATACTTTAAGAAGATGGCTCATTGTTTTAAAAGGCCAAAAAGCAGCACTAAAAGCACTTTTTTTTGGAACAGTAAAAATAGCCCCCTAAGTTGCACTTATTAAAGTGAATCAAACTTCTGCGCCTAATAAGTGCTAAATTGAAAATAATTATTGGTGACTGCTACTATGAGTGCTGCTGCTAACAACAATTGTGTTCCCTCAATCTGGTATGAATATAGATGTTTTTTGATGTAGAAAAAATTTGGTGTGATTAATAAATAAACATCAATCCCTCAATTGCTGAACAATCACAGGGAGTGAACTCATGACAAAGTGCTCAAAATGTCTAAATATAAATATATAATAAATAAATAAAATGTGTAAAGTTCATTTAATTATATATATATATATTCCAGGTTACTCTATATCTAAAATTAAATTAACTTTACACATTTCATTTATTTATTATCACCTTCCCGCCCGGCCTATTGCAGATTGACGGCCGGGCAGGACATTCGCCATTGTGACTGAGCGTCATATGACGTCTTGTCAAAATGAGCCGCTCACATGACCGTGGGGCCACGTAGTGGCGCGATCTGTCGCCGGCTGTGTCCCGTGGATGACATATCACTACACCGGCCTATTGCCAGTGTCATGTGACCACTGTGACCAACCACAGCAGATCACATGTCAATTGTATACAATGGATGGCTTCCTTTCATGCTATCTATTGTATAAAATTATGTTGCTAGCTGTGACTGGTCAAGGCAGTCACATGATACAGACAAGGCCAATCACAGCCCATCTGTATCAAGTGATCAGCTTTGCCCAATCACAGCTAATCACAACAAAAGACTGAATGAATCAGTTTCATTCAGTAACAATGATTACAAATAGAGATGAGCGAAGAAATTAAAAATTCTATTCGGCTGATTCGGCGAATTCCAGTGTGAAATTCGATTCGATGCGAATTTCTCCGCTACGAAGATGACTTATTTAAAGGGTTTCTAGGCTTCAGAGAGCCTTTAAATTAGTGCAGAACACTGTACCTTTAATTTAAATGCCCTTGGAGATGAGGAAGGAGAAGGAGAAGGATGAGAAGAAGGAGAAGGAGAAGGATGAGAAGAAGGAGAAGGAGAAGGATGAGAAGAAGGAGAAGGATGAGAAGAAGGAGAAGGATGAGAAGAAGGAGAAGGAGAAGGAGAAGGATGAGAAGAAGGAGAAGGAGAAGGATGAGAAGAAGGAGAAGGAGAAGGATGAGAAGAAGGAGAAGGATGAGAAGGAGAAGGATGAGAAGAAGAAGGATGAGAAGAAGGAGAAGGATGAGAAGAAGGAGAAGGAGAAGGATGAGAAGAAGGAGAAGGAGAAGGATGAGAAGAAAGAGAAGGATGAGAAGGAGAAGGATGAGAAGAAGAAGGATGAGAAGAAGGAGAAGGATGAGAAGAAGAAGGATGAGAAGAAGGAAAAGGATGAGAAGAAGAAGGATGAGAAGAAGGAGAAGGATGAGAAGAAGGAGAATGATGAGAAGAAGGAGAAGGATGATAAGAAGGAGAAGGAAGAGAAGAAGGAGAAGGAGAAGGATGAGAAGAAGGAGAAGGATGAGAAGAAGGAGAAGGATGAGAAGAAGGAGAAGGAGAAGGATGAGAAGAAGGAGAAGGAGAAGGATGAGAAGAAGGAGAAGGATGAGAAGAAGAAGGATGAGAAGAAGGATGAGAAGAAGGAGGAGAAGGATGAGAAGAAGAAGGATGAGAAGAAGGAGAAGGATGAGAAGAAGGAGAATGATGAGAAGAAGGAGAAGGATGAGAAGAAGGAGAAGGATGAGAAGAAGGAGAAGGATGAGAAGAAGGAGAAGGATGAGAAGAAGGAGAAGGAGAAGGATGAGAAGAAAAAGGATGAGAAGAAGGAGAAGGAGAAGGATGAGAAGAAGGAGAAGGATGAGAAGGAGAAGGAGAAGGATGAGAAGAAGGAGAAGGAGAAGGATGAGAAGAAGGAGAAGGATGAGAAGAAGGAGAAGGATGAGAAGAAGGAGAAGGAGAAGCAGAAGAAGAAGGATGAGAAGAAGGAGAAGGAGAAGGATGAGAAGAAGGAGAAGGAGAAGGATGAGAAGAAGGAGAAGGATGAGAAGAAGGATGAGCAGAAGGAGAAGGATGAGAAGAAGGAGAAGGATGGGAAGAAGGAGAAGGATGAGAAGAAGGATGAGAAGAAGGATGAGAAGAAGGAGAAGGATGAGAAGAAGGACAGTTCTGTGACAGTTTCTGTCTATTTCTGACAGTTCTGGGACATTCACTCCATACAGCGGTTTCAACCGCTGTATGGAGGGAATGTCATAGAACTGTCAGAAATAGACTATTAATGACAGTTCTGGGACTGTCCTTCCATGCAGCGGTTGAAACATTGTATGTATTTGTTTCCATAAATGGATCCATTTATGGAAACAAATACATACAATGTTTCAACCGCTGCATTGAAGGACAGTCCCAGAACTGTCATTAATAGTCTATTTCTGACAGTTCCATGACATTCCCTCCATACAGCGGTTAAAACAGCTGTATGCAGTGAATGTCCCAGAACTGTCATAAATAGTCTATTTCTGACAGTTCTGGGACATTAACTCCATACAGCGGTTTCCGGCAAAAAGTGTATGTGCAGAGTTCCTCTATTCTGCAGATACACTTAGAGGAGCTCTGCAGATACACTTAGAGGAGCTCTGCACATACACTTTTTTCCGGTTTGGAATTATTCTTATTTTCATCCTACTTCTTCTTCTTCTTCTTCATCCTCATCCTCATCCTCTTCTTCTTCTGAGGATGAGGATGAGGATGAAGAAGAAGAAGAAGAAGAAGAAGAAGAAGAAGTAGGATGAAAATAAGATTAATTCCAAGCCGGCAAAAAGTGTATGTGCAGAGCTCCTCTAAGTGTATCTGCAGAGCTCCTCTAAGTGTATCTGCAGAATAGAGGAACTCTGCACATACACTTTTTGCCGGCTTGGAATTATTCTTCTTTTCATCCTACTTCTTCTTCTTCTTCTTCATCCTCATCCTCAGAAGAAGAGGATGAGGATGAGGAAGAAGAAGAAGAAGAAGTATAATGAAAAGAAGAATAATTCCATGCCGGCAAAAAGTGTATGTGCAGAGTTCCTCTATTTCTGACAGTTCTCTCACAGCTTCTTCACATGTACAGCGGTTGAAATATCTGTATCCTAAATGGAAACTAATAGATACAAATTGTATCTATTAGTTTCCATTTAGGATACAGATGTTTCAACCGCTGTACATGTGAAGAAGCTGTGAGAGAACTGTCAGAAATAGAGGAACTCTGCACATACACTTTTTGCCGGCTTGGAATTATTCTTCTTTTCATCCTACTTCTTCTTCTTCTTCTTCTTCTTCTTCTTCTTCTTCTTCTTCTTCCTCATCCTCTTCTTCTGAGGATGAAGAAGAAGAAGAAGTAGGATGAAAAGAAGAATAATTCCAAGCCGGCAAAAAGTGTATGTGCAGAGTTCCTCTATTTCTGACAGTTCTCTCACAACTTCTTCACATGTACAGTGGTTGAAACATCTGTATCCTAAATGTAAACTAATAGATACAATGTTTCAACCGCTAAACATGTGTTCCTTCTGTCAGAGAACTGTCAGAAATAGCGGAGCTCACTGCAGGGACACTTTTGCCGGCTGATCGGGAAATGTTCGATTCGCGCACCCGAAGTAGGCAAAATTTCGGTTTCGACACGAATCGAATATTTCCTGAAATTCGACTCGAATTCCGGTTCGCCTAGTTCGATTCGCTCATCTCTAATTACAAACAGCAGTGAAATACATTGGTATTACCAATCATAATGTGTTAAAAAAAAAAATTCTGATCACTTGCCCAGAGTAGTTCAATGTTACTATGGTAACATTGTATTGCTCTGGTCGCAGTGTGCTGAAAAATAAAATAGTAACAAAAAAGAGAAAATGTAATAAATAATAATAGAAACATTTGAAAAAAAATACAAATTAAATTATTATTTTCACCAAAGAAATATAGCAGAATACATTTTGACCTAAATTTATGAAGAAATGTTATTTACTTGCAAAATTTTATAACAGAAACGAAGAAAAGTGTTTTTTTTTTTTCAAAAGTTTCATGTGTTTTTTGTTTTATTTAGCAAAACAAAAAACTCAGTTGTGATTAAATACAACCAAAAGAAAGCTCTATTTGTGTTAAAAAAATGCTGAAAATTTCATATGGGTACAGTGTTGCATGACCGCGCAATTGTCATTCAAAGTGCGACAGAGCTGAAAGCTGAAAATTGGCCCGGGTAGGAAGGGGGTATAAGTGCCCGATATTGAAGTGGTTAAATGTTTATATTTAGTAATTTTGAGCACTTTGTCATGAGTTCACTCACTGTGATGTTCATTAATTAAGGGATTGATGTTTATTTGTTATTCACAATTTTCTGCTTGCAGACCTACGTCACACAACATCTATATTCAAGTTCCAATTATTGTTATGCTGTTCATGGGACTTGCTGTATACCGAATAACATTGCATTTCAAGCCTTTATCATAATAACAATTATAATTACTGTATAACAAATATTATGTAAGATCTTTTTAAAATCCCTTGTTGCAATGATACTATTTTATTGTTTATACAAGGATAATTAATCTCTAGAGCTGGTTGATAATAATGTATCCTTACCAGATATTTTATAAAATGCCATGCATAGTATACCAGCAATGAACTGGGCTCTATTCATGTAGTTTTATTTTACTTTTAAAATTTTCCTTTTATAAACCTAAAAAAGGTTACTTTAGGTGAAAAAAGGTAGTTAAGGTTCATTTGTATACAGGCAGCACATAATATATTTTCTGCATATTAATATCCTTATTTTAGCCTTTTATATTAGTAACTACAGTATATACTTTGCTCCATATAGTTGAGTTTATCCCAATTACATTTAAAACTTTGCTTTATTTTAATGCTATTTAAAAATGCTATCCTAAATAACTGAGCACAAGTGAAATGCCATCTGCTGAAAAAGCAGACTAAAGATAAAGCAATTTATTTCTGAAAGAACCCACATGGAAGAAAAATATATTTGAAATATATTTTAAAAATATTCTTCCCAAATATATTGATATATATTTGAAATACTACAATTTTGGCCATCTTCAATATATTTCAAAATATATGTCAATATATATATATATACTGTATGTTGAAATGCGTTTTTGTTACAAAATATATGAAAATATTTTTAAAAATACATTTTCAAATATACTGTATGTCTTTAAAAATACAAATCTACATTTTTGGAATGCATTTACAAATATATGTAAAAATATATGTTAAAATTACTGTTTTATATGTTAAAAAAAACTGAAGAATATATTTTAAAAATATATATTTAAAAAAATATTTTTCACATATTCTGCAATATATAAAAACGCATTTCAACATGCAGTATATATATATATTAAAATATATTTTGACATATATTGAATATGGCCAAAATTGTAATATTTCAAATATATGTCAATATATTTGGGAAGAATATTTTTAAAATATATTTCAAATATATTTTTCTTCCATATGGGAAGCACTTCATCAAAAACAGATTTTTCACCAAATATTCTCCTTTTATATCTACAGTATGTGAATAAAATAGAACAATAGATTTTAATATTTAGGTGTCTATTTAATAAATAACTTATTAACTATTAATTAACTTATTCACTGAAGAGTCCACAACTTTCACTTACCATTCACTCTATTGGTTAAAGTTTGTGCAAATCTTGTATAAAAAGAGTGATAACTAGACCCCTCGGCCTATTTGCCTTTTTCACCTGCAATTGCAACTGTTTGTAGTATGAAATGACAACTTGCTGTATTTATATCATAGGATGGAATAAGATCTTATTCTAGTTATTCATAGCATATATACATTCATCTGGCTGTATGTGCACTATATGATAATTTTCTATAGGCATCTTCTAAAATAAACTGTAGAACTGAGGAAAATCAGTTAATTATATTTTAATTGCAATTGATATTTATAATTAATACAAAAATATCACATACAATAGCAGAATATTTCCAAATAGAAAAAAGGCTTTCTTAGCATTCGTAATATTTAAAAAAAAAATATTTTAATTATTTGTGGGGTTTTTTTGCACTGCTTTAATAATATATTGCTTGTTTTTTAATTATTTATTTATTTATTAGATTTATAACTTTATTTACTATTACCTTTTTAGTATTTAATCTATTGTGTTAGGACTATAAATTGGTCTTTGGTTTCATTTCATATGCCTTTGCACTCAGTCCTACAGTAAAAGAATAGACACATTGCTGATTATTTGAGGGCTTTACATTCCCCTATGGTTTGTTTATTAACACTTTGAACTCCCAGCATACCAGATTATATCAGACAAACCCCAGAGATTTTAATTTATCAAAGCCACAGGTTCCTTTTACAATTGTTTTCTCACAGAGGTAAACCCCAGGTTTAATTTAAAAAAAAAAAACAACAGCATACGGGACATTACATACTACCAATACAAAGTGCAATGAAATTGCCATATGCACTCATCAAGAGTGCTGACTATGTGTACCCTTTCTGTCCACCTTCTCCATTTTCATAGAAGCTGTACTATAACTTCCATCAATAAAAAACGATTTATGAATGGAAGACTGGTGGATGAATGAAAGCTCTACCTGTCCTCCATTCATGGATTGGTTTTCATTCTTGGAAGCTATAGTACAGTTTCTGTGAATGGATGAAGGGCAGACATGAAAGCTATAGTACTTTATGAGCGCATATGACAGGTTTTATGAATGCATATGACAGGTCTCTTGATGAGTGCATATGAGCATATGAGCTCTATTACCCCTGCCACGGATTATGGAGGTGGGGGTAGAGGAGATCGAGGGAGGGAGACTTCAACTAATGTAGGAGCCAGCAGCACAAGGGACACATGGGATTTTTAGCAAGTAATGCCCCTTTTGCTGATTTTTTTTTTAACTAAACTTAGGATTTAAAGTGGAAGTAAAGTCTACTTTTTAACTTGTAGCTACAGGTAAGTCTATAATAAAGCCTACCTGTAGGTACAGTGAATATCTCCTAAACTTGCACTGTTTAGGAGATATTAACACAGCATGCAGCCCGTGATGTCACCGGCACATGAACTCTGAAGGGACGGAATACCTGTACCGTACCTTCAGAGCCCCGTTCCCGGGCTCCCGCACACATAGTGATGTCATTGTTGCCCTGGACATTTGTACAGCTGGAGTCCAAGAATCTGGAAGGAAGACCTAGTGAAGTTGGATGTGCCCAGGAACCATGACAGCGATGTGCTAGATGGCTCCATGTCCATTGAAGTCTGTCATAATATGCTAGTATGCAGTGCATACTAGCACATTTTTTTTTTTTTGTGGTGGTTTACTACCACTTTAAGGGTACAGAAAAGTTCTTGTTTTATCCTTTGATATCATACAAGTTTCTCCCTTTGATTCTTAGGCAAGTCTGTCCCTTCCCTGGACGCTTACCCTCTTCTTCTGCATTGTCTCTTGTAGAATAATTTTTGTACCTCAGTTACATAGTTACATAATTAGTCTGGCTGAAAAAAGACAAAAGTCCATCCAGTTCAACCATAGAAAAAAAAAAGTTATAATCCTATAAAAAAAACAGCAAAAAAACCCAGCAAAGCATGATACAATTTGCTCCTGCTGGGAAAAAAATTCCTTCCTGATCCCCCGAGAGGCAATCGGATATTCCCTGGATCAACTTTACCTGTAAATGTTATATCCAGTTATATTCTGTGTATCTAGGAAAGAATCCAGGACTTTTTTAAAGCAATCCACTGAGCTGACCAGAACCAACTCTTGAGGGAGTCTATTCCACATTTTCACAGCTCTCACTGTGAAGAAACCTTTCCGTGTTTGGAGATTACATTTCTTTACCTCCAGACGTAAAGAGTGCCTCCTTGTCTTCTGTGTTGACCTCAGGGTGAATAGCTCTACATCGAGTTCTCTATATGAACCACTGATGTATTTATACATGTTGATCATATCCCCCCTTAATCTCCTCTTCTCAAGAGAGAATAAATTCAGTTCCTCTAATCTTTCCTCATAGCTGAGCTCCTCCATGCCTCTTATCAGTTTGGTTGCCCTTCTCTGTACTTTCTCCAGTTCCCCAATGTTCTTTTTGTGAATTGGTGCCCAAAACTGAACTGCATATTCCAGATGAGGTCTTACTAATGATTTGTACCGGGGTAATATGATATCTCTCTCTGGAGTCTATACCTCTTTTAATACAAGAGAGGATTTTGCTCGCTTTAGAAACCACAGCTTGGCATTGCATGCCATTACTAGGCTTGTGATCTACCAGAACTCCCAGATCCTTCTCCACCAGTGATAGATCTTATCATTGTAGACAGCTCTCACCTACCAATAGTAGAACCTTAGTTAATAAAATACAGTGGAAAAGTAGGGCATTTCCTTTAAAGACCCAGCAACTCTTACCGGCTTGTCAGCTCTACCAGTTATTGACCCTATGCATACTGATACAAGTGTAAAAATTGTCTACTGAAGTCTCTCTATCCATATCCTTGGCCTGTCTGTGTCTAAGAGGTCTAACGTTGTTAGCAGAATTCAACAGCTAACCAATCAGTCATCTGGATTAGTCTTCCAGGAAAGGTTTTGGAAGACAATAAGCCTAAGGGGACAGAAAATATAAATCCTGCCCTGCTGACAATTCTCCAGAGAAGGTGCCCAATCTTAAAGAACAGATGAAACCCATGGATGATTCACACCTAATAAACTAAAATATCACTTTCAGCTGACCATTTAAACTGAATATTACATTAACACAAGCTTACAAAAAAGAAATATAAAACATGTCTGCCATCAAGAAGTTTTTTTTAAATATATTTTTGGTGGTCCAGCTGAGTGTCGAGAATAGAAGAAAACAACCAAGGGTATAGTTTTAAGGCAGTAAAAGTGACCTTCACCAAACGATCCTTGAAGGTGAACCTATCACTGTCATTTAAAGTGCTACTAAGCCAAAATGTTTTTAGTTAAAATAAAAAACACGGTATACTTACCTGCTCTGTGCAAGGGTATTGCACAGAGAGTCCCTGATCCTCCTCTTCTTGGGACCCCCACTGGTGATCTTGGCTCCTCCGTGTGCCCCCATAGCTAATTCACTCCCAAGCTTTATGTGCCTATGGAGCCTCCATAAGCACACATTGCATGGTTTGGCCCCCCGCTTCCTCCTCACATCAATTGACCAACAGCAGCAGGAGCCACGTTGTAAGGGTGTTTGATTGTATTGATATGTACTCTGATTCATCTCCAAATTGTGAGTATATGTCTGTTTTTTAATAAAACTTTTTTTTATGATATAACACCATTTCAGCTCCTCTTCAATCTGTTTTTCGAAGGGACGTTGTACAAATATAGTTATTATTATTATACAGGATTTATATAGCGCCAACAGTTTGCTCAGCGCTTTACAATACAGCAGCAATACAGTTCAATACAAGAGGATTAGGAGGGCCCTGCTCCTTGGAGCTTACAATCTAAGAGATATAGTTGGAAGTCTTCTGTATTTGTGATAATACGGTGTGGAGAAGATGGGAGTTGGCTGATATTATGATCAGTGTCGATTGAGAGCACACAGGCGTATATTTATCTTTTTTTAATGAGATCATAGCTTCTGGTAAGAGGCTAATCATCTGTAAGGTGGCGAAAGCACGATTGTTTACTTCTAAATCTGATCACTTTTAATGGACTCAGCACTTTTATAAACCAGTTTGTTGTACTGCACTTTCATACCTTGGATTTTTGGACTTTTATATCACTTATTAAGCAAAATTTGTTGCTGTCAGATTTTTTTAACTTTACTGATAGTGAGTAGCGCACCAGGTGAAGAGCATATTTTTTTGTGCTGGCAGCATGTTTAAATTTGTTATGTTACAACCAAAAATATAAATGTATTTTATTGGGATTTTATGTGATAGACCAACACAAAGTGGCACATAATTGTGAAGTGGAATGAAAATGATAAATGGTCTTCAAAATTTTTTTACAAATGAATATGTGAAAAGTTTGCCGTGCATTTGTATTCAGCCCCCCGGAGTCAATACTTTGTAGGACCCCCTTTCGCTGCAATTACCGCTGCAAGTCTATTTGGGGATGTCTCTACCAGCTTTGCACATCTAGAGAGGGACATTTTTTCCCATTCTTCTTTGAAAAATAGCTCAAGCTCTGTCAGATTGGATGGAGAGCGTCTGTGAAGAGCAATTTTTAAGTCTTACTATAGATTCTCAATTGGATTTAGGTCTGGACTTTGACTGCATCATTCTAACACATGAATATGCTTTGATCTAAACCATTCCATTGTAGCTCTGGCTGTATGTTTAGGGCCGTTGTTCTGCTGGAAGGTCTCAAGTCTTTTGCAGACTCTAACAGGTTTTCTTCTAAAATTTCCCTGTATTTGGCTCCATCCATCTGCCCATCAACTCTTACCAAGCTTCCTGTCCATGTTGAAGAAAAGCATCCCCACAACATGATGCTGCCACCACCATGTTTCACGGTGAGGATGGTGTGTTCAGGGTGATGTGCAGCATTAGTTTTGGTCTCAACTGGCCAGAGCACCTTCTTCCACATGTTTGCTATGTCCCTCCACATGGCTTCTTGCAAACAGCAAACGGGACTTCTTATGGTTTTTTTCAACAATGGCTTTCTTGCCAAAAAGACCAGATTTGTGGAGTGCACAAATAATAGTTGTCCTGTGGACAGATTCTCCCACCTGAGCTGTAGATCTCTGCAGCTCCTCCAGAGATAGGATGGGTCTCTTGGCTGCTTCTCTGATTAATGCTCTCTTTTCCAGGCCTGTCAGTTTAGGTGGACAGCTATGTCTTGGTAGATTTTCAGTTGGCCATACTCTTTCCGTTTTCGGATGGTGGATTAAACAGTGCTCCATGAGATGTTCAAAGCTTGGGCCATTTTTTTACAACTTAACCCTGCTTTAAACTTCTCCACAACTTTATCCCTGACCTGTCTGGTGTGTTCCTTGGCCTTCATGACGCTGTTTGTTCACTAATGTTCTCTAACAAACTTCTGAGGGCTTCACTGAATAGCTGTATTTATACTGAGATTAAATTGCACACAGGTGGACTTTATTTACTAATTACGTGACTTCTGAAGGCATTTGGTTCCACTAGATTTTAGTTAGGGGCATCAGAGTAAAGGGGGCTGAATACATACGCACGCCACACTTTTCAGATATTTATTTTAAAAAAAAATGTAAAACCATTTATCATTTTCCTTCCACTTCACAAATATGTGCCACTTTGTGTTGGTATATCACATAAAATACTAATAAAATACATTTACATTTTGGGTTGTAACATGACAAAAATGTGGATACTTTCAAGGGGTATGAACATTTTTTCAAGGCACTGTATGTTTTTTTGCCCAGATATACATTAATCATACATGTATGACTGTACAATTTTCTTTACATCTACCCCAAACTATACAGTACAATGGTCCACAGACTGAAAACAGATTGAAAAGTATGTTAGAGCTTGACTTTAAAGCCCTGCCTTCCCACTTCATACAGTCAAAGAATGCTTTGTATTTATTGAGAAAACACAAAGCATTCTCCAAATGGTGTCAACACTGAGTGGCCAACCTCCTCTGTTCACACTGCAGCAGGGCAGCCACTTGGCATAGGACTCTGAAACAAGTGGAGATTACTGGATTACAGTCTCCAGGTTCCAGAGAGACCCTACAGGTATGACACATACTGTACATATTTACATTGGTCCAAGCTGGAAAAATGTAACTATGAAAAAAAATTCCATAACTGGAATTCTTCTTTAATGTACAGTATTTAAAGGTTTCATTCATGTCAACCTTTCCCTACTTTCCTTGAGGTTGTACACATAACACATTTAGTTCTTGCAGTTCTTGCATTATTTTGTTGCCTGTCCCTGGATTTCTTCTATTTAGTCCATATGCTTTTGTAAGTGAGATTTCCAGAATTTGGCACAGTATGCTAATTAATGACCCCCTCTAGAGATGCACCCCCACAATTCCATGTATTTTCCCCACTACCAAGCCACACTGTTTTCTCTTTCTCCAATCAAATAGTTGAGCATCTCTTAGTTTATTTATCTCTTATGTTTCTTTTCAGGAAATGGTACCAGGAAATGGCATCTGCAGAGCTAGTAAATTGCTTTCCAATATAAACTGAAATTAAAACTTTTGGCTTAATTATATTTATAAGACCAAATGCCATAATTTGTTTTCAGAATCATTCCAACATTAATATTCAATAATATGTAGATGAGTTTGATAATTTGTGTTTAAGATCAAGAGGAAAAGTATGATTCATTGTAGGGTTCATGTATTTTTTGTGTTGATACTTTTTCTATAGACTAACTTTATTTCTGTAAAATGTAAGCTTTCACAAAGTTCTTTACGTACACTCAAAATATTAAAATACTTTGAGACATCCTATCAAGAAATTTTGTGTCATGATTCACCTGAATGAGATAATTTATGACAATGTTGCACTGAATGTCACACCATAATTACCTTTATATGAAAATTACTATAGTGAGTTGAATACAGGGGAATTTCTATACCCCCATACCAGGGGCACATGCCCAGGCAGTCTAATAAGTGCTTCTTGGTATCCTTTGCAGCACAATTTGCTATCATTTCCTGAGATGAGCATACTTCAATCTTTGTTGAACTCTGATTGTAATTTAGTAACTCAGTTTTTCCTTTTGTTTGAGTTATGTTGGGTAGATATTTTTTTTTAGATTTATATTTTAATCTAAGTGTCCAAAGGTGGTCCAGGTCCTTTAGGACCTTAACAACATTCCTGTGTTCTTAAAAGACTTTTAGCAGTTGGAATTTCCTTCTTTATTTATCCAGAGCAGACAAATAATGAGTAGAAAAAGCATACTTTTATCAGTTCATAAATTAGGCTGCATATAATTACCAAAGAATGGATCACAAAAACAAGACAGTTTTCACCGAAGTGATTCTATTAGGGTTTTCCAACAATCCTAAGGTCAACAATGGGTTGTTTGTGTTATTTTTTGTGATTTACTTAGTTACTTTTTTTGGAAATGGTTTTATGATCTGCATGGTGTTTCTGAACCCCCAGTTGCACATTCCAATGTATTACTTCCTCTCTATACTATCTATTCTTGACTTGTGCTACTCAACGACCGTTTTGCCTAAGTTGTTGGTGGACCTCTTGTCTTTTCATAAGGCAATTTCTCTTGGGGGTTGTGGAATACAGGTCTATGTCATTCTCCTTGTCGAAGGCTGTGAGTGTTTACTTCTTGCAACTATGGCTTATGACCGATATGTGGCCATCTGTCGGCCGCTACATTATCCCATTCTCATGCGGTGGAGTATGTGTTACAAGCTGACCACACTAATATTTGTAGCCAGCTTCCTTTTGTGTACACTTCCATCCCTTACCTCATCAATCACTGTTTGTTACAATCAGATCAACCATTTCATGTGTGAACTTCTTGCAGTTCTAAAACTATCATGTGACAATATTTATTCCCATGAACTAGTGATATTTTCAATTAGCTTTATCTCTTTGCTCTTCCCTCTTGTGCTTATATTGATATCATACATTTGTATTTTAGCTTCCATATTAAAGATTCAGTCTGCAGGAAGGTCTAAGGCTTTTTCTACCTGTTCATCCCATCTAGGGGTGGTGGGGTTATACTTCGGGACAGCAATGCTCATGTACTTTGGCCCATCATCTCAGTACTCCACTGACCAGGAGAAATATAGCTCTATATTTTATGTGATTATATCACCTATGCTGAACCCTCTCATTTACAGTCTCAACAACAGGGAGATTAAAGAAATGTTCAAGAAAGTGTTGTTAAAAGCTATTGTTATTCATTAAATGCATTTAAAAATGTTGCCTTTTATATTATTATTATTATTATTATTATTACATCGAGTTTATATAGCACCAAAGGGTTTGCTCAGCGCTGTACAATAGAGGGGGGACAATACATGAAACAGTACAGCAACTACAAACAGCACACGAGGGGTTAGAGGGCCCTACTCTTTTGAGCTTACAATCTAGAAGGGAGGGGGTAGTGGTACAGGAGGAAATGGCTGTGGGGGATGGAGTGGTGGGAGGAATGAAGGAGAACGGCTGTTAGGTGAGGGTGGGGTAGGCTTCCCTGAAGAGGTGGGTTTTCAGGGAGCGCCTGAAGGTGAGGAGGGAAGGTGAAGGTCTGATGGATTGGGGTAGTGAGTTCCAGAGGATGGGGGAGGACCTGGAGAAGTCTTGCAATCGTGCATGGGAGGAGGAGACCAGGGAGCAAGATAGAAGGAGGTCCTGTGAAGAGCGAAGGGTTATGGGTAGGGTGGTACCTGGGAATCAGGTTGGTGAGGTAGTTAGGGGCAGTGTTGTGAATGGCTTTGTAGGTCAGAGTGAGTAGTTTGAATTTGATGCGTTGGGCAATAGGGAGCAAGTGGAGGGATAGGCAGAGGGGGGTGGCAGAGGTGGAGCGGTTGGTGAGGTGGATGAGTCTAGCCGCTGAGTTCAGGATGGTCTGAAGCGGGGAGAGCCTGCACTGGGGTAGGCCGGTGAGGAGGGAGTTGCAGTAGTCAAGGCGTGAGATAATCAGGGAGTGAACGAGTAGCTTAGTGGTGTCTGGGGTAAGGAAGGAGCATATCTTGGTGATGTTGCGGAGGTGGAGCCTGCATGTGTTTGTAAGTGATTTGACATGAGGTTGGAAGGAAAGGTTTGAGTCCAGAATGATGCCAAGGACTTTGGCTTGCGGGGCGGGATTGATGGTGGTGTTGTTGGTAGTGATGGATAGGATGGGGGGGGGGGCACGGGTAGGGGGAAAGACGAGAAGCTCATCACATCACGAGAAGCTCAGAACATAGTAAACACTACCAGCTTGGCCACATCACTAGGACAAGATGATCCCAACACTAAGAAAGGGATAGTACACAGAATACCTTCCCTATAGGAACTGGGGCATATTAAGGCAAGAGGGGTATTAGAGCCCCTATACTCAAGACATTCAGCCTGCTTCATTAGCAGACCATATTCTATATCCCCTGATCTCCGCTACCTCATCTCCTAGACACTCCTCCCTCATTATTCTCTCTCTCTCTGTTTTCTTTCTTCCTCTCCTTCATCTTCCTCTCGCATCTTCTTTCCACACACTGTCTAAGTTAAATAACACAGTGTTTTGTTATGCTTGTTATATTCTGATTTGTCATAATAAAAAACATTTTAATGGCACCAAACGTGTTTCAACCACTTCCTCTATCCAGCAACCCGCTAACTAACAACCTAGAAAAAAATAGTGAATTCAGAAGTGAGGTCAAAACTTTTAATCCAAATACATATTCCAGGTCAGTTGCTCTAAAACTACCGAAACAGTTGGATTTACAAGTACAGCTATCCTTTAAATTCCACTAGGGCAATGAAAGACAGGTATTTTTTGTTAAATAGTGAACTTACCCTTTAAAGCATGCCTCTTATGCAAGAACTGGAAGAGGAGTGCTCTCCCACCACTCTGCTATTTGGCCAAGTTCTTCCTGTGTTAGCGCCTGAATACTGCAAACCCCAGGACCTGTGCATCTATTCTTCACTCCAGGTCAGGATCTGCTGAAATCCCCACTGTACCCATCTCAAGGCCATCTCCTTTCAGTCACAGTACTTTTCAGAGGGCATTTAACAGGCATGGAGATAGTGTTATATGACGTCCTCACCACCTGATTTAACCATATAATGCCACACTACTGTGCTGCAATCACATGCATTGCATGCATTTGTAGCACAAACCCAAATAACTTAATGGATGAGTTTGACCAGCGGTGCCACTTGACGAACTCTGCACCCTGAGTTAAAAATACTGCAATATGCATGCAAACAGCCCTGTCCAGCCAGGCATTTGACTGGCCATAGGACACACCGGGCATTTGGCATATGGGCCAGGGTCGCCTGGATAGGAGGGGTGGCCGGGCAGTACATAAAGGAACCGATCTGTGCATTTCCCTCTTGCAGCCTCTGAATTCCTGCTTCTCATCCTCTCCCTCCTGCAGGCATTCAGAAGTGGCAGAAGAATACTGCATGGACTGGTTTCTCTATGTGTCCCTTGGCTGCCCCCTCTATCCATCTCCTGCTGATCTGGGCTCCTGTATACTCTACCTGCAGCCAGTCCCCTCTCATCCCCTTCAACACTTCTGGGTTCCCCCCTCCATACGGCTGCTATGGGGGATCTGTCAGGATAGACTGTCCCCTGGGGCTCTGAGCTGAGAGAGTGTCTCTCCCACAGCTCACAGACAGTGCTGATAGTTCCCCCACCAACACAGATGGTAGAGGAGAGAGAAAGCTGGTTTTTCCCCTCCTCTTCCTGCCCTCTCCTCTTGTGTCTGCCCTGCCCAAACTCCCTGGCAGTCTTTTTTTCTTCCTTTGTAAAAATGTATTAAAAAAAAAAAAACACTAGTGGCGGAACTACCAGGGTCGCGAAGGTCGCTCTTGCAACTGTGCCCTGGAATTCCACCATCGGGCTCCAAGGAAAGTGTCCCCAGGCTTGGGGCTGCTAAACCTGAAATGTCCATGTGTATTTTTTGTCCCAGTCCAGGCCTGTGTGCAGCTGTTATTTTACAGTTTAAGTTGGCAACTGGAGGGAGGTAAAACTGTGGCTCATACACACATTTTTTTTACCACCACCCATATCCCCCCCCCCGACCACCTGTCTTTATTCCTAGTGTCAGGTGTTTGTATTCTGTTTGTTTACTTACTTACAGACCCTCCCAAGTTTAAAATTAATATTGAGCAGTATTAAGTATTGTGATGCTGTGATTGGCCCAAAGCTATCACATGGTACCTGGGCCATTCACAGCACCCTATATCTGTAGCCAATCACAGATCACTAGTGATTACAGATGTTATGAATGACAGTTCAAAACATTGCTGTTACAGTAATAATAACTGAAAAATAAATACCACTGTGTAAAAAAAAAAATCACTGATCACACCCCCCCCCCCTTTTCCCCAGAGTAGCACAGTGTCACTATGGTGAACTAATTTGATGCAAGTAGGTAAATAAAATTGTAAAAAAAGTTGACAAAATCGTATAAAAAACTACTTAATTTTGTGTTTTTTACATACTGTCACCAGTCAGTACCTCCACACCAGTCATACGATGACGCTGTACTGCACTGATGACATTATGTAAAAATAAATTGTAAATAAAAATGTATTTCATTTCTTCATTTTCCAAAAAATTGTGACAAAAAAGTGACAACTTCAAAAAACGTGCCATGCATCTTACTTAATACCTCAGACTGTCGGCTTTCCAAAAAAAAGTGTTATTTGGGGGTATTTGTAGTGTCCTGCCATCTTTGGGCCTCAAGAAATGAGATTGGCCATCAGTACATCAGGACTGATCGATTTTCAATGATGTATACTGTATGTATCATAGTTTGTAGATGCTATAACTTTCACACAAACCAATTAATATACATGTTTTTTTTTACCAAAGACATGTAGCAGAATATATTTTGGCCTACATTTATAAAGAAATTTTGATTTGATTGGATATGTTTTATGACAGAAAGCAGAAAATATAGAGTTTTCAAAATGTTTGGTGTTTTTTTATTATAACAAAAAATAAAAAAAAACAGTGGTGATCAAATCCCAACAAAAGAAATATGTAGTTGTGCAAAAAAAAGAAATAAATTTCAGTTGCATATAGTGTTACATAATCACACAGTTTCCAGCTAAAGTTGTTCAAGGCTGAATAGCCAAAAGTTATCTGGTCATGAAGGAGGTTAAACCTTCCAGAGGTCAAGAGGTTAATGTTGCCCTTTAAAAATTGCTAAAATCACTGCTCCCTGCCAAAAAGATCTGTATAAAAACATTTTTTTTTTTGCTTTGGTACGTGTTCCCCATGCAATGTTTTTGATCATTACTGATTTTTACCATTTAGCTCCCATTGACATCACTGGGGTTCAGCTTTAGCACCCAAACTTGTCATTAGGTTTCCAGACATACCCCAAAATTGAACCTCCGATGTTCAGCTCTTCACTATTCAAAATTTTGACCTTTTTTTAGAGTTTGATATACATTGGGGGAAAAAATAATTTCATCCCATGTAGAGATGAGCGAAGTATTCAAAAATTTGATTCGGCTGATTGGGCGAATTCGCGGAATAAATTCGATTCGAGTCGAATATATTCGCTGCGAATTTAACTTATAAAAAGGGTGTTTCTAGGCTTCAGAGAGCCTTTATATTAGTGCAGAACACTGTACCTTTAATTTAAATGCCCTTGGAGTCTGCTGGGGAAGAGAAATAATACTGACAGTCAGTATGACATGCAGATGAGTGCCGTCGATCTTAGAATCACCGCACACTTCACTCATTTGGGCAGTCACGGGGCCAAAACCAGAGTGTGGAGCCACAGTGTGGCGGTGGAGGCAGCAGCAATGGGAGGCCATACAGCACCCTATGACAAAATGGAACCCACCAGCAGTGTGAGGAGACCTGAAAGTGGCACATGGCAGAGTGTGGCGATGGAGACAGCAGCAATGGGAGGCCGTACAGGGACCCATGACACACTCTGGACCTGGCAGCAGCATGAGGAGGCAGTACAGGGGCCCATGACAGATTACGGGCCTGGCAGCAGCATGAGGAGTCGGTACGGGGGCCCATGGCAGATTACGGGCCTGGCAGCAGCAATGGGAGGCCCGTAATCTGCCAGCACCCTATGACAAAATGGAACCCACCAGCAGTGTGAGGAGACCTGAAAGTGGCACATGGCAGAGTGTGGCGATGGAGACAGCAGCAATGGGAGGCCGTACAGGGACCCATGAGACACTCTGGACCTGGCAGCAGCATGAGGAGGCGGTACAGGGGCCCATGACAGATTACGGGCCTGGCAGCAGCATGAGGAGTCGGTACGGGGGCCCATGGCAGATTACGGGCCTGGCAGCAGCAATGGGAGGCCCGTAATCTGCCAGCACCCTATGACAAAATGGAACCCACCAGCAGTGTGAGGAGACCTGAAAGTGGCACATGGCAGAGTGTGGCGATGGAGACAGCAGCAATGGGAGGCCGTACAGGGACCCATGAGACACTCTGGACCTGGCAGCAGCATGAGGAGGCGGTACGGGGGCCCATGGCAGATTACGGGCCTGGCAGCAGCAATGGGAGGCCCGTAATCTGCCAGCTACCTATGACAAAATGGAACCCACCAGCAGTGTGAGGAGACCTGAAAGTGGCACATGGCAGAGTGTGGCGATGGAGACAGCAGCAATGGGAGGCCGTACAGGGACCAATGACAGATTACGGGCCTGGCAGCAGCATGAGAAGGCGGTACAGGGGCCCATGACAGATTACGGGCCTGGCAGCAGCATGAGAAGGCGGTACAGGGGCCCATGACAGATTACGGGCCTGGCAGCAGCAATGGGAGGCCCGTAATCTGCCAGCACCCTATGACAAAATGGAACCTACCAGCAGTGTGAGGAGACCTGAAAGTGGCACATGGCAGAGTGTGGAGATGGAGACATGGGCCCCCTGGCCACGCTTGACTTTCTGGCCACATAGTCGACATACGGCTACGTTTACTTCCTCGGGCGGCTTGACGAAAAATTGCCACACCGCCGAGTAGGAAACTTTGCCCCCGCTACTCCTCACTGGCTGACTGCTGCTTCCTCCGTGCACACCGGCACCACTACTGGCCGTGGTGGTAGGCTGCAGTGGAGCTGGTGCTGTACTCCGTGGCCGTTTGCCTCCACTGACACTGCTGCGACCCTGCTGCCTCCTGGGCAACCCACCGACTGTTTTGCTCGCTGCCAAGCTGCCACCCTCTTCTCCTGATGATGCGGAAGCAATAGCCTGATGACGACGAGGCTGCCAAGTGCGATCAGCCTCATCATCATCAATTAGGGTCTCCGCCTCACTACTAGCCCCCTCGGCTGCGTGTGGGTCAGGAGACAGACCTGTCTCTAGACCGGCTACCGAGCCACTCTCCTCGCCAGTACTTCTTCGCCTGGCTGCTGAAGAGGCGGATGTCTCCCCCCGTTCCTGACCGCCCTCTGTTAGCTCTTCCTCACTGTACAGTGGGGCTGAGCCCACAGCATGCGATACTTCGCTTGGTGAGGGAACACCAAAGGACAGGGGCAGGTAGAGGACACGTGATTTCAGTGGGCTTGCTCCCGGGCCATGCCAACTAACGGTTGTGTCTGACGTACCCACCGACCGTTGGCTGTAGGTGTCAGAGGTGACTTGAGAAGAGGAAGACGACCGAGCCAACCAATCGATGACGGCAGGGTTGTCGGTGGAGACACGACCGCTGGATGACACCGGGAGCACTGGCCTCTGGCTGCGACTAGTGCTGCCTCAACCCCTTCCTCTGCTGCCACGTCTGCTCGCTCCTGAAACATTGCCTCCTCTGCCACTCCTCTGCGTGTTGTCTGACATACTCTTTAATTCAACGATTCTGTGTCCCTGAGTAACGATTCTGTGTCCCTGAGTAACAATTCTGTGTCCCTGAGTAACGATTATGTGTCCCTGAGTAACGATTCTGTGTCCCTGAGTAACAATTCTGTGTCCCTGAGTAACAGTTCTGTGTCCCTGAGTAACAATTCTGTGTCCCTGAGTAACGATTCTGTGTTCCTGAGTAACAATTCTGTGTCCCTGAGTAACAATTCTGTGTCCCTCAGTAACAATTCTGTGTCCCTCAGTAACAATTCTGTGTCTGTCCCTGAGTAACAATTCTGTGTCCCTCAGTAACAATTCTGTGTCCCTCAGTAACAATTCTGTGTCTGTCCCTGAGTAACAATTCTGTGTCCCTGAGTAACAGTTCTGTGTCCCTGAGTAACAATTCTGTGTCCCTGAGTAACAATTCTGTGTCCCTGAGTAACAATTCTGTGTCCCTCAGTAACAATTCTGAGTCCCTCAGTAACAATTCTGTGTCTGTCCCTGAGTAACAATTCTGTGTCCCTCAGTAACAATTCTGTGTCCCTCAGTAACAATTCTGTGTCCCTCAGTAACAATTCTGTGTCTGTCCCTGAGTAACAATTCTGTGTCCCTGAGTAACAGTTCTGTGTCCCTGAGTAACAATTCTGTGTCCCTGAGTAACAGTTCTGTGTCCCTGAGTAACAATTCTGTGTCCCTGAGTAAAAATTCTGTGTCCCTGAGTAACAATTCTGTGTCCCTCAGTAACAATTCTGTGTCCCTCAGTAACAATTCTGTGTCCCTCAGTAACAATTCTGTGTCTGTCCCTGAGTAACAATTCTTTGTCCCTGAGTAACAATTCTGTGTCCCTCAGTAACAATTCTGTGTCCCTCAGTAACAATTCTGTGTCTGTCCCTGAGTAACAATTCTGTGTCCCTGAGTAACAGTTCTGTGTCCCTGAGTAACAATTCTGTGTCCCTGAGTAACAGTTCTGTGTCCCTCAGTAACAATTCTGTGTCCCTCAGTAAAAATTCTGTGTCCCTCAGTAACAATTCTGTGTCTGTCCCTGAGTAACAATTCTGTGTCCCTGAGTAACAGTTCTGTGTCCCTGAGTAACATTTCTGTGTCCCTGAGTAACAATTCTGTGTCCCTAAGTAACGATTCTGTGGCCCTAAAGTCTCTTTGGCCCTAACTCTGTCCCTAATACAGAGCGGTCTGTCTCTCTTGAATGACCGGAGGCTAATGGAGAATTCTAAGATGGCCGCAATTTATAGCTCGACCATTACACAGTGCTGGCTGGCTGCTGATTGGCTAATGCGATCACATGTCATGAATGAATGCATTATGGGTCAGCGCGCCTTGTCTGCGCGCCTTCCCAGAGATCCCCGCTCCGTCGCCACACATGTCGCCGCCATTTTTGGAATCGAATTTTTCCTAATCTTCAAAACGAATTCCACTTCGTCAAGTTCGATTCGCTCATCTCTAATCCCATGCATATTTTGTAAGTTTGCTCACTTACAAAAAAAAGAAGGGTCTATAATTTTTATTATAGGTGTATTTTAAATGATAGAGACAGAATATCAACCAAAAATCCAGAAAAAAACACATGATGCAAATGTTGTAAATTGGGTTGCTGTTCAGTGAGTAAGCATTTGATCCCCAAGCAAAACATGACTTAAGACTTGGAGAAACCCTTCTTGGCAAGCACAGAGGCAAGACATTTCTTGTAGTTGGTTATCAGGTTTGCACACATCTCAGGAGGGATTTTGGTCCACTTTTCTTTACAGATCTTCTCTAAATGCTTACGGTTTCTTGGTTGTTACTTGGCAACTCGAAGTTTCAGCTCCCTCCATACATTTTCTATAGGATTAAGGTCTGTAGACTGGCTAGGCCACTCTGATGGTTATTTTGTATTTTTTCCATTTGCGAATAATCGTTCCACCAGTTGTCTCCTTCTCACCAAGCTTCTTGCTGATGGTCTTGTAGCCCATTCCAGCCTTCCAGGTATACAGTCTTGTCCCTTCCTCATGACAACTCTTTGGTCTTGCTCATGAGGAAGAATGAGATTCTGTGGATAGGTGTCTTTTATATGCATAATAAGTTGTTAGGAGCACCTTCTTAAATTGACTAATCTGTGTACCACATAAGCACATAGCCAGTCTGTGGGAGCCAGAATTATTGTTGGTTAGTAGGAGATCAAACACTTATTTTAATCACTGAACTGAAAATCAATTTATAACATTTGTATCATGTATTGCAAATGCACAAACCACAGCAGACAACTTCAAATACTAATCAGACTACAGGTGACCTGTTTCCCCATCCAGCTCTTTCAGCTCTTGCCCAGTCTGTTTCTTTATCTCACCACTCTGTAACATGCACTTCCCACTCCTCCTTCTCACAGTTGTATCCTCTCTCTTCAAACTATCTCTCCTTCACCCCCTTCTCCACCCTACAGCTTATATATATCATCCTCACTCCTGTCTTCAACTTACTACTGTACTCATCAACTTCTGCTAATTCTGAGCCCACATACTAATAAAACCTCCAGGACACGGGAACCTGTCCCTCCATATATGTCATACTTCCATATTACCTCACTGGGTGAGAGAGGTAATATGGAAGTATGACTTATATGGAGGGACAGGTTCCAGTATCCTGGAGGTTTTATTAGAAACAGAAGGGTGTTCTGTTTCTCCTAACGTTTGGAGACATTTCGCCAAATCCTGGACCGCCATCTTTTTCCTTTGACTAATACACCCGGAACACCCTATCCTCTAACAGTGGCCGCAATCCACACAATTTGGTTACTATTCCTCTTCTTCCTAGAACCAGCCTCCCATTTTCCTGTGTCCTCTGGAATGCCTGCTCTGTCTGTAACAAACTCACCTCTGTCCATGACCTTTTTATCACAAACGCATTTAACCTGCTTGCAATTACAGAAACCTAGCTTCATGAATCTGACTTTCCATCTCCTGCTGCCCTCTGTCATGGTGGTCTCCTCTAGACTCACTCTCCCAGGCCTAGTGGATGGAAAGGAGGTGGAGTTGAAATTCTTCTATCCCCACAAAGCACTTTTTCAGGTCCTTCATTCACCTCCCTCTCTATCCCTCTCCTTATTTGAAGTTCATTGTATTCGTCTATTCTCTCCACTTTATTTAATAATTTCTGTGATCTATCAGCCTCCTGGACAGGTATCAAGCTTCCTTGATGACTTCTCTGCCTGGCTGCCTAACTTTCTTTCTTCTGAAATTCCCACAATCATTCTTGGTGACTTCAACATCCCTGTTAATCTTAACACTCCTGCTACTTTTAAACTCTTAAGCCTAACCACTCTTTTGACCTAAAACAATCGACACATGCTCCTACTCCCTCCAATGGTAACTGCATCAACCTTGTATTCTCCTACCTATGCACTCATAGTTGAACCTCACCAACTTTTCTTTTCCTCTCTCTTATCACTCCCTTATTAGCTTCACTCTCTCCGTGTCTTCCAACTACCAAACCCTTACCCGCAGAAACTTTCGCTATCTTAACCCCTCTCTTCTTTTTTCGGCAACAGATTGTCTCTGTGAAAAAATCTCAACCCCGTCCTGCCCCAACCTGGCCACTTCTGTCTACAACAGTTCACTGTCATCCACCGTGGACACATTGGCCCCCCTCAACACACACAGAATTAGGCCCGACTGCTAGAGCCCTGTCAAACAGACAATACCAGATGACTCAAAAAACGTAGCCGTGCTCTTGAGCGTTTATGGCGTAAGACTAACACCCAGCAAGACTTCGACTAATATAAATCTGCCCTTCAAAAATACAACTCCTGTCTGCACACTGCCAAACAGCCCTATTTTATCACACTCATTAACACCCTCTCACACAATCCCTGTCAACCCTTTTCTACCTTTAACTCTCTACTTCGTCATTCTTTACCTCCACCCGCTAACTCACTCACTGCCCAGGAGATCGCTAATCACTTCAAAAATAAGATTAATACAATTTGTGATGAGATCTCCACTGTACAGATATCTCCCTCACCCTACACTCCTTGTCCACCTGCACAACCTCTACTTCCCTTGTTTAACCCAGTTACTATAGAGGAGGTTGGTAAACTTTTTTCTAAAGCCCACCTAACCACCTGCCCCCTGGGCCCTGTTCCCTTGCAAATACTACCCTCTGAATCTATCCTTCACTCTTTAACTCATATCTTCAATCTCTCCCTTTCTACTGGCATCTTCCCCAACTCTCTAAAACATGCACTAGTCACCCCCATACTTAATAAGGCCTCACTGGACCCCACCAATCTAAGCGACCTAAGACCCATCTCCTTACTCCCTTTTGCCTCCAAACTCCTTGAACGTCTAGTCTACAACCAGCTGAGCTGCCACCTTATTGAGAATAACCTTTTCGATCGCCTTCAGTCTGGATTTCACCCACAACACAGAAACTGCTCTAACCGCTAAAACTAATGGTCACTATTCTGTACTCTTACTCTTGGATCTCTCTGCTGCCTTTGACCACCCCCTCCTCCTCAAAAAACTCTATTTACTTGGTTTCAGTGACTGTACTCTATGTTGGTTTGAATCATACCTATCTCATTGCACCTTTTGTGTCATTTACAACTATACTTTCTCCTCTCCTACTCCTTTTACTGTCGGGGTTCCCCAAGGTTCTGTCCTTGGACCTCTCCTATTCTCGATCTACACCCCTTCCTTGGGTCAGCTGATAGCTTTCCATTGTTTCCAATACCATTTCTATGCTGATGACACACAAATCTGTCTCTCTACTCCTCAACTTACCCCATCCGTTTCCTCACGAATCACCAACAGACATATCAGACTGGGTGTCACACCACTTCCTAAAATACAATCTATCAAAAACTGAGCTCATAATATTTCCTCCCCTACGTGCCTTTTTCCCCTGATTTCTTGTTCAGGATCAATAACACCACTATCAACCCATCCCCGCATGCCAGAGTGCTAGAGGAAACCCTGGATTCTGAACTATCCTTTCAGGCCCACATCCAATCCCTGTCCAAATCATGCCGCCTGAACCTCCGCAACATCTTCAGAATACACCCCTTTTTAACCAATGATACCACAAAGATCCTAATTCACTCCCTGGTTATCTCTCTCCTTGACTACTGCAACTCCCTCCTCATTGGCTTACCTTTACATAGGCTTTCCCCCCTCCAGTCCATCATGAATACTGCTGCTAGGCTCATCCACCTTACCAACCGTTCAGTCTCTTCTACCCCTCTCTGCTAAATCCTCCACTGGCTTCCACTCGCCTAATGATTACAATTCAGAATACTAACAACAACTTACAAAGCCATCCACAACGCTACCCCCAACTACATCACTAACCTGGTCTCAAATTATCTACTAAACTGCTCTCTTCAATCCTCCCCAGACCTTCTGCTCTCTAGTTCCTTTGTTACCTCCTCCCATGCCCGCCTCCAGGACTTCTCCTGAGCTTCTCCCATCTTATGGAACTCCCTATCCCAATCTGTCCAACTATCTCCTAACCTATCCACCTTCAGACGATCCCTAAAAACTGTTCTCTTTAAAGAAGCCTATCCTGCTAGAAGCTAGTAAACTGCCTTTTATTTCTTCCATCAGCTCATCCCCCCACAGCTATTATCTTTTTTATCATTCAACCCTTCCTCCTAGATTGTAAGTTCTAATGAGCAGGGCCCTCTGTTTCCTCTTGTACCAAATTGTATTGTAACTGTTATGTCTACCTTCATTTTGTAAAGGGCTGTGCAAACTGTTGGCACTATATAAATCCTGTATAATAATAATAATAATAATCAAAGGGTTAAATGTGTGCCTAAAAAGTGTTAATGTGTTTACTGTGTGCTGCTTTTACTGATTATCTAGTTGTTTTCCTTTCAATACATTTTTATTGAAAAGATTTGTAGTTTTAGAAAATACAATTGCAACCGTTGTGGTGTGTAACATCAAAAACAGATAGGGCCATATTTTAAGAAATTTCTTGTGGGTATCCAAAAAATGCTGGAAAGCTTTTCATTGATAAAAAAAAAGTCTAAACAACAGCAAACTTCCTTAAAAGATATAAATTGCTGTTTTCAAGCTTTTGCTATGGTTTGTTTTGCCGCCAGTATTACATAGGTAGCTAGCTTAAATTGATATGTGGTGAGACCTGGGGGTTTCAGATGTAGGAGGACATGCGATGGGTCCCTTGGGAAAGGGCAGGCTAATTATGAGTGTGGGAGTTTAAGGACCAGAAGGTTCCAGAACCGGGAAAACATAGGGAAAGTCCAATATATATGTAGGACATCTTCTGGAGTACAGCATCCTTGAAAACAGGTGGCAGGAGCAGACGGATGAAGGTGCGTCAGACGGGACAGGACCAGGTACCACCTTGTGACAATTGTATAGGCTGATTCGATGGTAAGAATTATTGATGGAGCAGGAGGTCAAGGTTGTCCATATTTGCGACCAGCAACCCCCATCTTTGGTGCTATGAAGAGCTCTTTCCCACCTGGAAACGTAAGTGTGGTTGTTAGGATTTTGAAGGTTGTGGATCAAGTTGTTTTCATTCTCTGCTTTTTTGGAGGTGTATAGCATCCCCTCATACAGCTACTGTATGTTCCCTTGGACTGTCACTCATATTATATACAATATAAATTCTTGACAAAATAAATATGACATTCAATATACAACATATACGCCTCTCTAAGAGACTCTCAGAGACAATACATTACATAATGTACTTACATATATTTATCAAACAATTACACCACAAAAATGTGATACTGTATTCCAACAACTGACAAACCATAAACCACTAATACCACACCAAAGGATCCCCCCACAGGTAAGCACAGGGGCACTATAAAAAAATGTTTTTTAAACCATGGCCATCAAACTTGGAAGGCCCAATATGGAGGCTTTTGGATACACCAGCCCCCTGGAAACTGCTGTAGGGAAAGGACAAGGAAGGCTGACAAACTTCATAAGTAGAGATTAGAGACAGGAGACTGTACTTTAATTCTGATGGTAGCTGACTGGGTAAATACCCCATACTTTTATCATCATTGACAGGTTAAGTGAATAAGTGATTATCTCATTGCAATGACATTAATCAGTGGAATATATGGGCTATATTACACAGCAAAAAAATATGTTGTCCCTGAAGTTGATGTGTTGAAAGCAGAACAAAATAGGCATCACAGTTTGTTGTGTATTGGGCTGCACAGCTGCAGACCTGTCAGAGTGTCCATGCTGACCCGGGTCTACAGCCAAAAGTGCAAACAATGGGCACATCATGTGGATGGCCGGGTGCATGTGCGCCACTTACCTGGGGAAGAGATGGCACCAGTATGCATTATGGGAAGAAGAAGGCAGTGTGATGCTTTAGGCAATGTTATGCTGGGAACCTTGGGTCGTGCCATTTATGTGGATGTTACGTGAAATGTACCATCTGCCTAAATATTGTTGGTGACCAGGTTCATCCCTTCATGGACATGATATTCCCCGATGGCAAAGGCCTCTTTCAACAGGATCATGCACCAAGCCACACTGCAAAAATGGTTCAAGAATGCTTTGAGGAACAGAACAATGAGTTTGAGGTGTTGACATGGCCTCTAAATTCTCCAGATCCAATCGAGCATCTGTAGGATGTGCTGGAAAAAGAAGTCCAGTCGATGGAGGCCCCACCTCGCAACCTACAAGACTTATAGGATCTGCTACTGATACCACAGTGTACCTTCAGAGGTCAAGTAGTGTCCATGCCGCTGTTTTGGTGGCAAAAAGGACCATTTTGACAACAAAAGGGGTAATACGCAATATTAGGTGGGTGATCATAAAGTTATGGCTGATTGTTGTATATAACAGATCTTTACTATTCATTTTATCCTCCTGCTGAAGCTAAACTGCAAAACGTGGCAAAAATTGCCTGCCATCATTTTTTCACATATATGACTCATATAAGGTCACCTTGATACCTGTGGTTATATGTGACATGCACTGCATATACAATGCAAGACAAGACAAGGCAGAATGTAGATGGTACTGCTGGGTAATGATTCATAGCAACTATTGTGACTAAAAAATCACATTTCTTCCACAATTTGGGCCAAAATGTATTCTGCTACATGCCTTTGAAAAAAAATTCCAATAAGTTTATATTGATTGGTTTGTATGACAGCTATAGCATCTACAAACTCTGGTATATATACTGGATTATTTTTTAACCGGTTCCCTACCACCCTATATCAGAACTACTGCTACAGGGTGGAAGGGCTGTGCAAAATCAAGTATAATTAGACGTGATTTTGCATTTCCGGGTATTGTATATAAACAATACAGATCTATCCCCCTGTCAGCACCAACGTACCGCTTTGTATTGCTCTGCATAGCAGAGCAATACAAAGCAGCGTGCTTACACAGTAAAACACACACAGGCCACATAGTAAAACAGCACACAACACACATAGAAAAACAGCACACAGTTAACCCTTTGATAGCCCCGGATGTTAACCCCTTCCTGCCCAGTGTCATTAGTACAATGTATTAGTGTGACTGATTGCCACCATTACTGGTATACGAAAAAAAATTTTCAGTATCTATACTGCCATTTGTAGATGCTTTAACTTTCACGTAAACCAATTAATTTACACGTATTGGGATATTTTTTTTAGCAAAGACATGTAGCAGAATACATTTCGGCCTAAATTTATGACGAAATGTGACTTTTTAAATGTTTTTTACTGGATATGTTTAATAGCAAAAAGTAAAAAATATTTAGTTTTTTTTTTCAAAATTGTCGATCTTTTTTTGTTTATAACACAAAAACTAAAAACCTCAGAGGTGATCAAATACCACCAAAAGAAAGCTCTATTTCTGGGAAAAAAATGACATAAATTTCATTTGGGTTCAGCATTGCATGACTGCGCAATTGTCAGTTAAAGTAACGCAGCGCCGTATCGCACAAAAAATGGCCTGGTCAGGAAGGGGGGTAAATCTTCTGGAAGGCAAGTGGTTAATTTCTTTATACTACTAATGGAGGTGGCCAGTGACTTATAGTGGGACTGTGATAGTGTGGACACTAACTGACACTGGGTGGGAACTGATTAACTATCACTGACATCTCCAGTGACACTTACATAGTGATCAGTGATAATACTGTGACTGTACTATTGACACTGGCTAGGAAAGGGTTAATATCTCGGGTATTCAAGAGGTTGAGTGTGTGCCTAACAATGTGTATTTGTGCTGCTTTTTACTAATTTTACTAAATATCGCTTTGTTTATTCTCCCTGCTTTGCAGGGAGAAAAAAACAGAGATCATTTCCTATGGACAGAGCTGCGTTGTTTGTCGACACACGGCTCTGGGCTGTGATTGGACACAGCCGATCAGCAGGTCCTGGCCATGAATATTTGACTGGGACCTGCTGACAAACTCCCATTGTGTACAATCACAGTGGCAGGGCATGTGCTCTTGTGCCCTGTACCTGGAAGAGGCCAGCGAATTACAGGTACGTCGATGTGCCTGTACGGTATGCCCATCTGCGGTACATTGTGGTCGGGTGGTCCACAAGTGGTTAATAAAAAGATTTTTTTTAGTAACCTATCATTTCTGTCTATATATTTCGTGTCTTTAACCGCATGCCGCCCTGCCACTGTACATATATGGCGGCAGGGCGGCACTCACAGGCAAAACCACGTTTTAAAACGTGTGTTTTGTAAACAAATAGGGGGCACGCGCGAGGCGTGCCCCCGCCCTATTTGTCCCGCAGATCACCGCCGCAGATGTCAGTCGCCAGGTCACAGCCGCTTCTTAGCGGCTATGTCCCGGCGATCGGCGGCAAACAGTGACAGAGAGCACAGCTGCAGTAGCTGTGCTGTCTGTCACTTCCCTGTCAGCTCGAGGATGAGCTGATCGAGAAAGAACATTTTCTCTTTCTCGATCAGCCTTGTCCCGCCCAGTACACACCCCCGCCCCCTAGTAAAACACTCCCCTCACACCTATAACCCTTCCCTGCTAAATAAAGTTAACCCCTTCCTCCCCAGTGCCATTAGTACAGTGTCAGTTTTTTTTTTTTTTGCACTGATCACTGTATTAGTGTTTTTGGGGATGTCAGTGACCCCAAGTCAGTACCCCCCAATGTCAGAATGTCCGCCGCAGTCCCGCCATAAGTCGCTGGTTGTTGCCATAAGTCCCTGATCGCCGCCATAGTTCGCTGATCGCCGCCATTATTAGTATAAAAAAAACCCTAAAAATCCCAGTATCTTTCCCGCCATTTGTAAACGCTATAACTTTCACGTAAACCAATTAATTTACACGTATTGGGTTTTTTTTTAGCAAAGACATGTCGCAGAATGCATTTTGGCAGAAATTTATGACTAAATTTGATTTTTGCATTTTTTTACTGGACATGTTTTATAGCAAAAAGTCCAAAATATTGTTTTTTTTCCTCAAAATTGTCAGCCTTTTTTTTTTATAGCGCAAGAAATAAAAACTGCACAGGCGATCAAATACCACCAAAAAAAAGCTCAATTTGTGGGGAAAAAAAGGATGTAAATTTCATTTATGTACCATATTGCATGACCGCGCAATTGTCCGTTAAACTAGCGCAGCGCTGTATAGCAGAAAAATGGCGTAAATTGCAGTATTTATACCATAGTTTATAGACGCTATAACTTCCACACAAAGCAATCAATATACACTTATTGGGATTTTTTTTACCAAAAACATGTAGCAGAATACATTTTGGCCTAAATTTATAACCAACTTTGAGTTTACTATATATTTTTTATAGCTGAAAATAAAAAATATTGTTTTTCTTCAAAATGTTTGGCCTTTTTTTGTTTATAGCATGAAAAAGAAAAAGCGCACAGGTGATAAAATTACACCGAAAGAAAGCTCTATTTGTGTGAAAAAAAGGACGTAAATTTCATTTGGTTGCAGCATTGCATGACCGCGCAATTATCAGTTGAATTAGTGCAGTGCCGAGTAGCAAAAAGAGGCCTGGTCATTAAGGGGGGTAAATCCTCTGGAGCTCAAGTGGTTAAAGTCCCACTGTTTCATACACTTTTTTTTTTGTATTTTAAGTTACCAGGTCATGAATTTTGGGTCTCCTTTTTACATAAATTAACAAAAAATAACTTGCTTTAAATTTTAGAACTTAGAATTAGAAAACATTTATAGCCAGCTATCTTAGCAATAACTACTTTTGAAATCCCTTGTCATTTACCCAATGGTAATTAATCTCCAGAGCCAGTCAATGACAAAGGCATCCTTATAAAAATGTTTCATAATCCACTACTGTACCTTTATGATTTGCGTGGGGTATAGTGTGGGATACGGAACATTTGCTTTTACTTTCTGTTTTTTTTGTTTATGTGGAAAAAATGTACCTCAATATTTTGCCTGCTGTAAATAACCAGCTCATGTAGAAGAATTTGTTTACTGAATAAAAATGCTTAATTTATTTTTTTTTCACAAATATTATTTTTACAATTATTATTATTATTTTTTTGGTATCTAGAACTGGCAACATTTAATAATGACTGTTAACTCACATTAATGCTTTTTCTACTTTAGCATTTTGGTTTATTTCTGTTATATGTAGCCATGTATGCTGATTTCTTTTTCCACTAGCTCAGTTATTGGAACACACCATCCACCATGCATATAAATATAATTTCAATTAAAATGTGAATATAGATTTAAAGATCAGTTACAGTTTTTTTTAATGTTTTTTCCCAGATGCACCTCAAAACTGAACTCCGATCACACAGCTGAATACACACTTGAAATACATATAACAGAGCTGTATTGTCTATTGGAGGTTCTATGTTTCTATTTGTCTATTTCATGACCAGGTTGGCAGTTTGGTGACCTGTCATTTCTCTTCTACAGTTAAGCAGTATAGCTTGGTCACCTCTCCACCCTCAGCTTGTGACTAAAGGAGCAGCAGCACATGAGGTTATCTTTCTGCTCTCTCTCTCTATCAGCAAGATCCATGCAAGCTCATTTTTATTTAGCAGAGCCTGATTGGCCCCTAGTGTTGTGCTAGCCTCTTTCAGTCTGAGTGCTGTACAGAAGGTTACAAGAGGCTGGTGCCAAGACAAGTCCAGGTACTTACACGTGTTGCATTTCAAAATATGTTTAATACCTTTTAATTAAAACTTAATATTATCAAAGGAAAACTGGCCCAAAATAGTAAAAAAAAAAATATTTTTTTTAATTTAGCTGTGTGTTTCTTGTTACTACCATAACCTACCATCAAAGAACAGCCCCAAATAAATTTCCCTGCTCTTGACGATCGCATTGATACAATATACATGTATGTTATTTGTTGTTTGTACCTGTAGTACAGCCCAGAAACAACAGTGCGCATTTTTGGGGGGTTTTTGTTTTTGTTTTTTCTACCTAAAACACACTGACAGCAATTTTTTTTTAATCTGACCTTTGACCTTTTTTTTTTTGCCTAAAACACACTGACACTAGCTGACACTGATACAACATTTTGTTTTAAATCCTGACCTTTGATCCTGACCTTTTGACCTTTGACCCTGACCTTGACCCAAACACTTACCCTGGCACTGAGCTAGATCAAATCTTGATCTAGGTATTTTTTGTTTATTTTTTCTTTTCTTTTTTTTATTATTTATTTATCTTTTTTTTTTTACAAACACTTTTTTCTCCCTCTATACCAGGAGTTAGAGAGATACTATGTATCTCTCTCCTCCATTCATAGAGAGAAAAAAAACAAGGGGGTCAGGCTGTATAGTGACTGATCACTGTGATAATCAATCAAAGGCTATCACAGCGATAATCGGACCCGAAATCTGGAGTCCCGGGTCCTGATAGAACGGAAAAGAAGGAAAAGTGAGAATGACGGTGGACAGACAGACAGACAGATATATAGATAGATAGACAGACAGACAGACAGACAGACAGACAGACAGACAGATAGATAGACAGACAGACAGACAGATAGACAGATAGATAGACAGATAGATAGATAGATAGATAGATAGATAGATAGATAGATAGATAGATAGATAGATAGATAGATAGATAGATAGATAGATAGATAGACAGACAGATAGACAGACAGATAGATAGATAGATAGATAGATAGATAGATAGATAGATAGATAGATAGATAGATAGATAGATAGATAGATAGATAGATAGCAGGGGCGGACTGACCATTTGGAAACTCGGGCACTGCCCAAGGGCCTGGGGTCAGTAGGGGGCCCCATGAGATGCCCCTGGTACCTTTTTCATAGGCATTTTGAGTTTGGGCAAGGACACAGGAGCCCCATGATCCCCTATTGCCCGGGGGCCCCATGAGTTGTCAGTCCGCCCCTGATAGATAGATAGATAGATAGATAGAATGATGTATCTACTGTATATGTACAACTAGATATAAACTATGTAGAACTAACATATACTGTATTCTGAGTTCTCAAAAAATAATGTATGGGTGACAAAAAGACTCCATAAAATGTTATGAAAAGTTATAAACTGACTGAAAGTAACTTCAATGTATTGTGTTTAATATTTTGTCAGCAGCTGGAAGTCACTTCTTTATCTAGATAAATTAGACTGTCAATAGAACACATTTGATTAATTTTTGGGGGGATGGATCACAAGAATGAGACTTTTATGTTTCGAGAAATAATTCTACTGGACTTCTCAAATGATCCAAAGACAAACATGGGTCTGTTTGTATTGTTTTTTATGATCTACATAGTAACAGTTATTGGAAATGGTCTAATGATTTGTATGGTATTGCTACACCCCAAGCTGCACATCCCAATGTACTTCTTCCTCTGTATATTGTCTATACTTGACTTGTGCTACTCAACAACTGTCTTACCCAAGTTGATGGAGGATCTCTTTTCTTCGTATGGGGCCATCTTGATTGAGGGCTGTATTGCACAGATCTATGTAATTCTTCTTGTTGAAGGCTGTGAGTGTCTACTTCTTGCTGTTATGGCCTATGACCGATATGTAGCTATTTGCCGACCACTTCATTATCCCATAGTCATGCGGTGGAGTATGTGTTTTAAACTCACCACACTAATATTTGTCACCAGCTTCCTCATGTGTACTCTTCCATCCCTCCTTTCACCGATTACGATATGTTACAATCAGATCAACCATTTCATGTGTGAGCTTCTTGCGTTCTTGAAGCTATCCTGTGATCCCATCTATTCCAGTGAGCTTCAGATATTCTGCATTAGTTTTTTCTCTCTTCTACTCCCTTTTGTGCTTATATTAGTATCCTATATTTGCATTTTGTCCTCTGTATTAAAGATCCAGTCTGCAGGAAGGTCTAAAGCCTTTTCTACTTGCTCTTCCCATCTAGCAGTGGTGGGACTATACTTTGGGACAGAGATGCTCATGTACTTTGGCCCATCATCTCATTACTCCACCGATCAAGAGAAATACAGCTCCATGTTTTATGTAATTTTTTCTCCCCTGCTCAATCCTATAATCTACAGCCTCAACAACAGGGAAATTAAAACCCTGTGTAGGACGATGTTAAAAAAAGTTATTTCAAATTAACCAGGTATTTATTAAAAGTTGTACAAAGCAACAATGTTATTGTACCATTTATTGTATCTGAAAGTAAAAGCAACAGATTAAAGATATAACATGGTAGAGAAATCCCCAGGACATGCATTAAGAAGCTTAAAGTTAAACTATGAACATACTGTACCGTGGTTTTGTAAAAGCAGACCACATGATCTGGCTCCTATTTCTTAAGATGAATCCTAGGAGAAGGGATTCCTCCAGAACAGTGGTCTCCAAACTGTGGCCACATGTGGCTTTTCGCTTGCCTTTATCCAGCCCTTGGGTCGCTATTCCTCCCACTGATACAAGGCACTATTAATTCCACTGACACCAATGATACGGCACTATTACTTCCACTGGCACCAATGATGGGGCACTATTTTCCCACTAACACCAATGACGAGGCACTGTTTCTCCCACTGATACCAACAATGGGGCACCATTCTTTCCACTGGCAACAATGATGGGGCACTATTCCTCCCACTGATACCAAGAGCGGGGTGTTAGTCCTGCCCCTGACACCAACAATAGGGTGCTATTGCTGCCACTGACACCAACGATGGGGCACCATTTTTCCCATTGACACCAATGTTGGGGCACCATTTCTCCTACTAATAACATTTAGGGGGCACTATCCCTCCTACTGACCACAAGTGCTAACTGTGTACAATGCAATTGTTTTCTCCCGCTGATCACCAAGCCTGAGGCATTGTTTAATGGGCACAGTCCGCCCCTCCCCCCAAAGTATGAAAGACAATAATCTGGCCCTTTGTTCAGAAAGTTTGGATACCCCTTCTCTAGAGCTTCAGGTTGGTAACATGTAATGCTGTCACATGAGACTGTGAGGAGATTTGCTCTGCAAAACACATAATAGGTATAACAGTGGACATACTATGCTGTCATATCTATACCTTTTTGTGATATATTATAATAAATAAATTAAATAAACATAAATTTAAACATAAAGTGTACAATAAAGTCCAATAAATCAGTAAAAGTGTCCAAAAAGAAAGTCCAAACAGTGTCCAAAAAATGTCCCAAATTTTCCAACTTTTTCATCCAATAGAAGGATTAACTCCTCTTCCATCCAATATGCACCTCAAAGTAAAAAATACAAAATCTAGTGCATTACCTTAATAAATAAAAATAATCACCCCGTGCAAATCACAATTCACTTAAAAAATATTTGTGCAACAGAGAGAGAGAGAGAGAAAAAAAAAATATATATATATATATATATATATTTAAATAAAATAAATTATTTCAATCCAAATTGTTTTATAGTACATATAATCACATAAATCACACTGTGAGCACTCAGTGATCACTACAACTCCGTGTATACCATCAACCAGCACACACTAGTACTAAATACTATTACCCTTTATGAGTATTGAAATACTAAGCAATACTATGGATCAGTACTCCTCCATATTCTCTTCAAAGGTATTTTTCCAAGGTCCTCAGAAAGATAAGAATGGTCTCAAGACTGGTATTCAAAGCATAGGGATAACTTTTTATTAATCACTTACATTAAAATTCAAGATTTTCAGCTCCAGACATGGTTCTAAACTCAATCCACCAAACCATGTGGAAAACCATGTGTGGATAACCAACAAAATGGCCGCGGCGACACTTCCGGTCTGCGTACGTGCGTCTGGACTTTATTGTACACTTTATGTTTAAATTTATGTTTATTTAATTTATTTATTATAATATATTACAAAAAGGTATAGATATGATATTGCACTTTCTAGGGAGGAAGTATTGACTTTTTGAGGGATTATAAAGGAGAAAGGTGAATATTGATTTAATACTATGCTGTCAATCAGCTTTTGTAGACAGCTGGAACGATGGAAGGGCTTTGATATCACTGGAGGTTCCACCATTGGTGCACACTCTGAACTTTGGTGGTACCAGCAATGCTAGAAGGGCTGCCATGGTATTGTAGTGCCAATACAGCTCATAAGAACTGTTATCAATATCGGGACCCATATTAAAGTGGACCTTACACTAAAATGCAAGTAATCTTACCTACTGGCTCGTCCTCCATCTAAAATCTTTACAACTGTAAAATTCACACACAAGTATAAAAAATGAGTTAAAAAAATAAACTTACCTTGCACCTGGCTTGTGCCTGCACCACCTAGCCAGGGTTGACATCACGGTCTTTTTTTGTGGAGATGCTGAGAATACTGAGGATTCACATCTCATGAGAATATGCTCTTGCTGATCACAGGATTATGCAGTTTTCTTGCCAGAAATATTGTGATGTTGCCCTCACCTGTGCAAAAGCATATTTATTTATTTAATTATTATTATTTATTTATTTAATTACAGGTACCTATATAACAACATCAATTTACACACTTTACACCTATATATTGTACATTCACATCAGTTCCTAACCCTCAAAAGAGCTTACAGCCTAAGGTCCCTAACTCACATTCATACTTACATATACTAGGGCCAATTTAGACAGGATCCAATTAACCTACCAGAGTGTGGGAGGAAAGCAGAGTACCCAGAGAAAACCCACACAGACAGCACATGCAAACTCCAGGCACGTGGTGCCGTGGCTGGGATTTGAACCCTAAGTGGAAGTACTAACCACTTAGCCTCTGTGCTGCCCAGTATATAAGATAACTATATTTTCTAACCACTGTGCTTTTTTTTACAGTTATAATGGTGTGTTTTTAGATGGAGAATGGACCAGTAAGTAAAAACTGGACCTTGCATTGAGCTCATAGATTAGTACCTTCAGAAGTAATCACTGCTGCAGCTTTCTACACAGTCTTTGACTCATCTGAAAAAACTGCAATGGAGTAATGAAAACTGCTGATTACCTAGAATGAAGACATTACCTAACCGTAGAATAGATGGAGGTCATCTAGCACACCGCTACAGTCTTACCAGCATTCAGATTCTCAAATCTTTATCTATTTATTTGGAGGCTCAAAACTTAATGCCCCTGTCTTGGAGAATTGGAGACCTCCATGACAAGCCCTTGATGTGAATGGGGAGTTATTTAGACATTCACTTACACACTGTCACACCTTCTGAAACAGCACGGAGAGATTCTGGGCTGTAATCACTAAACATGTGTGTTTTGTTTTGGGTTCGTCCTTAGGACGAAAATTCATTTTCAGAGATTCAGATGTATGCAAATCTCCAAATGGACATAGTAACGAATGTCAACGAATCCAAAAAAAAGTTATAACAAAATTAACAAACGCATTTGTTTCATTCATTTAATTCAGATAACGTCACATGATAATAGTTCGTGCCCTTAGGGAAATAAATTCAATTATCAAATGTATTCAATAATTCGAATTTGGAGAAAGAATAGATCTGAATTCCATTCCATTCTTTAATTTGGATGCACATGACTGCAGTCAATATTGTCCAATCAGCTTATGCCATTTCTCTTGGTGGGTTGGACTAATGTCCAAAAATAATGAATCTTTCCGATTCAAATCCGTCTGATTTTATAATATAACAAACATTTAGCAATGTTTGTAAAAAATGCAAAATGTTTTGAATCCACCATCCTCCACCACCACCAGTCAGAAAAAGAGAAACGATCTGTGTCATCAAGGTATGTACAGTATGCTATTTCTTTTTTTAACCAAGGGCTTCAAGGAGGGGGGAATCTCGAGTTCAATTTTATACCCTGGTTGATGCATCTAGTATGATGTGGAAAACGTTTTCTACAAAGGTCTCCCAAGCATAGCATGATGCAGGGAATCACTAAACAAATGCATCCTAATCCTGTTTAACCGCTAGCCTACAGGGCACTTATACCCCCTTCCTGCCCAATTTCCAGCTTTCAGCGCTCTCACACTTTGAATGACAATTGCGCGGTCATGCAACACTGTACCCATATGAAATTTTTATCATTTTTTGAGACAGATAGAGCTTTATTTTGGTGGTATTTAATCACCTCTGGGATTTTTAGTTTTTCTTAAACAAACCAAAAACCACTGAAAATTTTGAAAAAAAAAATGTTTTTTCTTAGTTTTTGTTATACAATTTTGTAAATAAGTGATTTTTCTCCTTCACTGATGTGCACTAATGAGGCTGCAGTGATGGGCACTGATAGGCTGCACTGATGGACACTGATAGGTGGCACTGATGGGCACTGATGAGGAGGCTCTGGTACGTTGCACTGATGGGCATTGACAGGCATCACTGATGGGCACTGAAAGGCAGCACTGATACATGACACTGATATATGGCATTGATAGGTGGCACTGATAGGCAGCACTGACTGGCACTGATAGGTGGCACTGGCTGGCACTGTTAGGCGGCACTGACTTGCACTGATAGGTGGCACTGACTGGCACTGTTAGGCAGCACTGGCTCGCGCTGTTAGGCGGCACTGACTGGCACTGATAGGTGGCACTGACTGGCACTGTTAGGCAGCACTGGCTGGCGCTGTTAGGTGGCACTGATGGGCACTGATGAGGAGGCACTGGTATGTTGCACTGATGGGAATTGACAGGCATCACTGATGGGCCTTCATCCTGAAGGGGTGTACAATCTAAGGTCCCTAACTTACATTCATATACTAGGGCCAATTTGGACAGGAGCCAATTAACCTACCAGCATGTATTTTGGGGTGTGGGAGGAAACTGGAGTACCCAGAGGAAACCCACGCAGTCACAGGGAGAACATGCAAACTTCAGGCAGGTGATGCTGTGGTTGGAATTCGAACCAATGACCCTAGTACTGCCAGGCGGAAGTGCTAACCATTTAGCCACTGTGCTGCCCCATATAACAAAATGTCCACTCGAACAAGGGCCGTTCATGTGTTCATGTATCTTTCTGCATACTCAGATGTGGTAAGATACAGCTTAGTGAGTTGTTCTCCCTGTTCAAAGTCGGCGGTCAAACTTTCAGTAGGTCCGACTGCTAACCAAACAGGGGGGTGTTCGCCCCATTACTATTCCAAAATTTGCCTTTGAAGAATTACCATCACCACCCAAAATACAGCACCCTCTCTCTTGGTGGAACATTCCTTCAGGTCATAGAGAAGTACCTATGTTGCTATACTACAGAGGAAGGTATGGGGCCACACTTTATGAGCCCCCCATTACAAAGATGGCCATAGTTACATATTCTGAAGAAAATAGATTTGCCTTACATTAAGCGACATAAAGCCCAACTGCAGGCTGCGGATGCTTTCCCCCTTCTGGACCCCCATCACCCTTGTAACACCCCCACCACCCTTTACAAACAATATATATATTATATACACCTTATCTACTGGTGTCCTTGCTCCAGTCCAGGGATGTCACAGATTCTCCTTACCCTCTTCTTCTACTGGCAGTGGGCAGATCCCAAATTCTGCAGAATGATGACGTGATGACGCAGAATTCTCCAGTCGGCCCAGGGCAGGGGGGGCCTGGGTTTACCAAAACTGGGATAATTAAGTGGATTTGTGGGTCTGCAGGGGGCAACTCCAGAGATTAGATGAGTATTGAAGCTGCAGCTGTTGTTTTGTTTTTGAGAACTGTGTGGGATTCTCTTTGTATGTCCAAGTTGGAATTGGGCTCTAAAGCGAAACATACCCTGGGTCAATGTATTTTTTTTTACTTATATGTTTTTAACCTCCCTAGCGGTCTGATTATGTCAATATTTCTGTGCTCATAGCGGTACATTTTTTTGCATGGAAATATGTATTTTTTTTATTGCAGGCCTTCAATTTTTAGGAATAACTCACTGAAATCTGTCCGAACAAGAGTCTAGTAAACATCCCGGGTATGCTAAAATTTGAAACACGAAATCATAAATTATAATATATTAAATAATCATAAAAAATAATAATATAATAATAATAAATGTAATTCAATAATATAATCAAACCAAAAACACTGAAATTTGAAATAGAGCGCCAAGTTCGCACATCACTGAGCAAAGTTGCAAAATCGTTTTCAGTGTCTGATGATGAATTTCCTCAAGAATCATTATCACTCAATTCTGCAAGTAGTTCTAATTTACTATCGCTGTTCTCTAGCTGATCTAAAACCACTTTTGACCTAAAGGGACGCTTTTTGGACGCCATGAACATTTCTCAGTTTCCAGGCAGAAAGAACAGTAAAAATGCAGGCAGGGCACAGGACAAAGCACTCGGGACAAAATGTATGTGAAATGGGTTGATACAGTAATGTTTTACTATGTGATTTTAGTGTATTTAGTGAATGTCACTTTTTCAACTTTCAAATTTCCGACGTACGTCCCGACGTCGCAGGGAACGGAACCCAGAAGACAGATGCCGACATCAGCCGGAGGACATTGTCGGGGACACTGCAGGGGGGACTTCATGGGAGCGAAGGACAAGGTAAGTGCAGAAGAGATCCCGTAGCAGCGCTGCATGGTAAGCTCGAGTGTAGCTCAGGATTACCGCTTGTGGTGCTGAAACTTTACCCCGAGCTACACTCGGGAATACCGCCAGGGAGGTTAAAGGATACATTCACCTTTAGGAACATGTTTCATGTTATACCCATATATAGGGTATAACATGTAACATGCTCCTATGCACCCACCTCCTGCTGCCAGTGCTGCCCACTCTGTGACAGTGGGTGGGGGATCATCTCCCCACACCTGCTGTCACAATTTGAAAACAACTCGGCTGTGCAGGATTCTGCCCACACAGCTGGGTCATTCATTCACAGATTCCTGTGAATGAATAAACTACAAGTACCATCAGCCACCACAGCAGACAGTTCTCAATGAAGTGGGAGGGTGCTAGTGAGCACTCTCATAGTTCATTGATTCTTTCTGCCATTCAGTAACTCTGCCCACAAGGATCCTGGTATAGCACCTGTGATATGCTGATCATGGGTGAAATGCTTTACAGACTGCAGTGTAAAACAATAATAAATGCACATTTTTTCCTGCATAAAATGTGCATTTATTATTTATTTATCATGTTGTTTTATATTTATTTTATCTAATCACAATCTTTGTTTTACAAGTAGGCAATTAATACTCGATAAAGAAATCCAAGAGTACTATAGTTAAGCCAAAGAGGCATCACAGCACAGCACCTTAGCTAGTGGAAGTTAGTCAAATTAAAATGAACTTGTTCTGTAATGCTGAAGACGTTTTGTCACTAATTTAAATACACTGCTCAAAAAAATAAAAGGAACATGTTTTAATCAGAGTATAGCATCAAGTCAATTAAACTCCTGGGATATTGATCTGGTCAGTTAAGTAGCAGAGGGGGTTGTTAATCAGCTGATCAGTTCAGGTGCACTAGATGGGCAACAATGAGATGACCCTCAAAACAGGAATGGTTTTGCAGGTGGAAGCCACTGACATTTTATTCCCTTTCATCTTTTCTGACTGTTTTTCACTAGTTTTGCATTTGGCTAGGGTCAGTGTCACGACTGGTAGCATGATGTGATACATGAACCCTACAGAGGTTGTACAGGCAATCCAGCTCCTCCAGGATGGCACATCAGTACGTGCCATTGCCAGAAGGTTTGCTGTGTCTCCCAGCACAGTCTCAAGAGCATGGAGGAGATTCCAGGAGACAGGCAGTTACTCTAGGAGAGTTGGACAGGGCCGTAGAAGGTCCTTAACCTATCAGCAGGACCGGTATCTGCTCCTTTGTGCAAGGAGGAACAGGATGAGCACTGCCAGAGCCTTGCAAAATGACCTCCAGCAGGCCACTGGTGTGAATGTCTCTGACCAAACAATCAGAAACAGACTTCATGAGGGTGGCCTGAGGGTCCAACATCCTCTAGTGGGCCCTGTGCTCACTGCTCAACACCATAGAGCTCGATTGGCATTTGCCATTGAACACCAGAATTGGCAGGTCCGCCACTGGCACCCTGTGCTTTTCACAGATGAGAGCAGGTTCACCCTGAGCACATGTGACAGACATGAAAGGGTCTGGAGAAGCCGTGGAGAACATTAGGCTGCCTGGAACATTGTTCAGCATGACTTTTTTGGTGGTGGGTCAGTGAAGATCTGGGGTGGCATATCCATGGAGGGACGCACAGACCTCTACAGTCTAGAGGTACCCTGACTGCCATTAGGTATTGGGATGAAATTCTTGGACCCATTGTCAGACCCTACACTGGTGCAGTGGGTCCTGGGTTCCTCCTGGTGCGCAACAATACCTGGCCTCATGTGTCGACAGTAAGCAGGCAGTTCTTGGAGGATGAAGAAATTGATACCATTGAATGGTCCCCACATTTTCCTGACCTAAATACAATAGGACACCTCTGGGATATCATGTTTGGGTCCATCCAACACCACCAGGTTGCACCTCAGACTGTCCAGAAGCTCAGTGATGCCCTGGTCCAAATCTGGGAGAAATACCCCAGGACACCCTCCGTTGTCTGATTAGGAGTAGAGATGAGCGAATCGAACTAGGCGAAGTGGAATTCGTTTCGAATATTAGGAAAATTTCGATTCGCGACGAATCCGAAAATTAGCATACTTCGGATGCGCGAATCGAAATTTTTCCTAAAATGGCGGCGACATGTGCGGCGACGGACCGGGGATGTCTGGGAAGGCGCGCAGACAAGGCGCGCTGACCCATAATGCATTCATTCATGACATGTGATCGCATTAGCCAATCAGCAGCCAGCCAGCCAGCACTGTGTAATGGTCGAGCTATAAATGGCGGCCATTTTAGAATTCTCCACTTGCCTCCAGTCATTCAAGAGAGGCAGAGCTGTCTGCATTGAGGGAGAGAGTTAGGGACACAGAAACGTTACTTAGGGCCAGAGAAACGTTACTTAGGGACACAGAAACGTTACTTAGGGCCAGAGAAACGTTACTTAGGGCCACAGAAACGTTACTTAGGGCCACAGAATCGTTACTTAGGGACACAGAAACGTTACTTAGGGACACAGAAACGTTACTTAGGGCCACAGAAACGTTACTTAGGGCCACAGAATCCTTACTTAGGGCCACAGAAACGTTACTTAGGGCCACAGAAACTTTACTTAGGGCCACAGAATCGTTACTTAGGGCCACAAAAAGGTTACTTAGGGCCACAGAAATGTTACTTAGGGCCACAGAATCGTTACTTAGGGCCACAAAATAGTTACTTAGGGCCACAGAAACGTTACTTAGGGCCACAGAATCGTTACTTAGGGCCACAGAAACGTTACTTAGGGCCACAGAAACGTTACTTAGGGCCACAGAAACTTTACTTAGGGCAACAGAATCGTTACTTAGAGCCACAGAAATGTTACTTAGGGCCACAGAATTGTTACTGAGGGACACAGAATTGTTACTCAGGGACAGACACAGAATTGTTACTCAGGGACAGACACAGAATTGTTACTGAGGGACAGACACAGAATTGTTACTGAGGGACAGACACAGAATTGTTACTGAGGGACACAGAATTGTTACTGAGGGACACAGAATTGCTACTGAGGGACACAGAATTGTTACTGAGGGACAGAGAATTGTTACTGAGGGACACAGAATTGTTACTCAGGGACACAGAATTGTTACTGAGGGACACAGAATTGTTACTCAGGGACAGACACAGAATTGTTACTCAGGGACAGACACAGAATTGTTACTGAGGGACACAGAATTGTTACTGAGGGACACAGAATTGTTACTGAAGGACACAGAATTGTTACTGAGGGACACAGAATTGTTACTGAGGGACACAGAATTGTTACTCAGGGACAGACACAGAATTGTTACTGAGGGACACAGAATTGTTACTGAGGGACACAGAATTGTTACTCAGGGACACAGAATTGTTACTCAGGGACAGACACAGAATTGTTACTGAGGGACAGACAGGGAATTGTTACTGAGGGACACAGAATTGTTACTGAGGGACACAGAATTGTTACTGAGGGACACAGAATTGTTACTCAGGGACACAGAATTGTTACTGAGGGACACAGAATTGTTACTCAGGGACACAGAATTGTTACTCAGGGACAGACACAGAATTGTTACTGAGGGACACAGAATTGTTACTGAGGGACACAGAATTGTTACTGAGGAACACAGAATTGTTACTCAGGGACACAGAATTGTTACTCAGGACAGACACAGAATTGTTACTCAGGGACAGACACAGAATTGTTACTGAGGGACAGACACAGAATTGTTACTGAGGGACACAGAATTGTTACTGAGGGACACAGAATTGTTACTCAGGGACACAGAATTGTTACTGAGGGACACAGAATTGTTACTCAGGGACACAGAATTGTTATTCAGGGACAGACACAGAATTGTTACTGAGGAACACAGAATTGTTACTGAGGGACACAGAATTGTTACTCAGGGACACAGAATTGTTACTCAGGGACACAGAACTGTTACTCAGGGACAGACACAGAATTGTTACTGAGGGACACAGAATTGTTACTCAGGGACACAGAATTGTTACTGAGGGACACAGAATTGTTACTCAGGGACACAGAATTGTTACTCAGGGACACAGAATTGTTAATCAGGGACAGACACAGAATTGTTACTCAGGGACACAGAATTGTTACTCAGGGACAGACACAGAATTGTTACTGAGGGACACAGAATTGTTACTGAGGGACACAGAATTGTTACTCAGGGACACAGAATTGTTACTCAGGGACAGACACAGAATTGTTACTCAGGGACACAGAATTGTTACTGAGGGACACAGAATTGTTACTCAGGGACACAGAATTGTTACTCAGGGACAGACACAGAATTGTTACTCAGGGACACAGAATTGTTACTCAGGGACAGACACAGAATTGTTACTCAGGGACACAGAATTGTTACTCAGGGACACAGAATTGTTACTGAGGGACACAGAATTGTTACTCAGGACAGACACAGAATTGTTACTCAGGGACAGACACAGAATTGTTACTGAGGGACACAGAATTGTTACTGAGGGACAGACACAGAATTGTTACTGAGGTACACAGAATTGTTACTGAGGGACACAGAATTGTTACTGAGGGACACACAATTGTTACTCAGGGACAGACACAGAATTGTTACTGAGGGACACAGAATTGTTACTGAGGGACACAGAATTGTTACTCAGGGACAGACACAGAATTGTTACTCAGGGACAGACACAGAATTGTTACTCAGGGACACAGAATTGTTACTGAGGGACACAGAAGTGTTACTGAGGGACACAGAATTGTTACTCAGGGACACAGAATTGTTACTCAGGGACAGACACAGAATTGTTACTCAGGGACACAGAATTGTTACTCAGGGACACATAATCGTTGAATTAAAGAGTATGTCAGACAACATGCAGAGGAGTGGCAGAGGAGGCAATGTTTTAGGAGTGAGCAGACGTGGCAGCAGAGGAAGGGGTCGAGGCAGCACTAGTCGCAGCCAGAGGCCATTGCTCCCGGTGTCATCCAGCGGTCATGTCTCCACCGACAACCCTGCCGTCATCGATTGGTTGGCTCGGTCGTCTTCCTCTTCCCAGGTCACCTCTGACACCTACAGCCAACGGTCGGTGGGTACGTCAGACACAACCGTTAGTTGGCATGGCCCGGGAGCAAGCCCACTGAAATCACGTGTCCTCGACCTGCCCCTGTCCTTTGGTGTTCCCTCACCAAGCGAAGTATCGCATGCTGTGGGCTCAGCCCCACTGTACAGTGAGGAAGAGCTAACAGAGGGCGGTCAGGAACGGGGGGATACATCCGCCTCTTCAGCAGCCAGGAGAAGAAGTAGTGGCGAGGAGAGTGGCTCGGTAGCCGGGCTAGAGACAGGTCTGTCTCCTGACCCACACGCAGCCGAGGGGGCTAGTAGTGAGGCGGAGACCCTAATTGATGATGATGAGGCTGATCGCACTTGGCAGCCTTGTCGTCATCAGGCAATTGCTTCCGCATCATCAGGAGAAGAGGGTGCCAGCTTGGCAGCGAGCAAAACAGTCGGTGGGTTGCCCAGGAGGCAGCAGGGTTGCAGCAGTGTCAGTGGAGGCAAACGGCCACGGAGTAGAGCACCAGCTCCACTGCAGCCTACCACCACGGCCAGTAGTGGTGCCGGTGTGCACGGAGGAAGTAGCAGTCAGCCAGTGAGGAGTATCAGGGGCAAAGTTTCCTACTCGGCGGTGTGGCAATTTTTCGTCAAGCCACCCGAGGAAGTAAACGTAGCCGTATGTCGACTATGTGGCCAGAAAGTCAAGCGTGGCCAGGGGGCCCATGTTGGGACTACAGCGTTGCGGCAGCATATGCAGCGTCGCCATTTGGTGGCCTGGGAAAACCGTGATAAAGATACGGCGGTTCTGCCTGCTCCAGCCCCCACTCCATCACCCGCTCCGTTACTTGCTCCGTCACCCGACGTCAATCGCCCTCTATCAGCCAGTCAAGGCTCCAACACCTCTGCTGAGGGGAGTTGTCGCTCATTGGCATCTTCCGCTCGTTCAGATGCTCCTTCTCCTGCTACTCCTCTTCACGGATTCCGTCAGCAGTCTTTCTTGGAATCCGTTTCCAAGAGACAACAGTTTGCGAGCACGCACCCGACGGTGCAAAAGCTGAACGTCCTCCTGTCCAAGTTGCTGGTGCTGCAGTCCCTCCCTTTCCAAGTGGTGGACTCAGCACCTTTCCGAGAAATGATGGCTTGTGCCGCGCCGCGGTGGAGAGTGCCAAGCCGTCATTTCTTCGCCAAAAAGGCAGTGCCAGCCCTGCATTCACATGTAGAAGAGATGGTGGGCCAGTCTTTGAGCATGTCGGTCTCTGCCAAAGTGCACGGCAGCGCCGACGTGTGGAGCTGTAACTACGGTCAGGGACAGTACATGTCATTTACGGCCCACTGGGTGAACGTGGTGCCGGCACAGCCGCACCAGCAACTTGGACAGGTCACGCCGCTTTTGCCTCCATGTTTGCACGTCCTTGGTCCACAAAAGATGTCCGCCTCTACCACCTCTTCTTCCGCCATGTCCTCAGCTGCCACCCCCGTGCCAAGTCCCATTACCCGACCGGCATATCACATGTGCAGGGCGCAACGGTGTCACGCTGTGCTGCACCTGGTATGCCTTGGCGAACGTAGTCACACAGGGGAGGAACTTCTCAGTGTAATGAACAGAGAAATCGACAGATGGCTGTCTCCGCGCAAACTGAAAATCGGAACCATGTTGACCGACAACGGAAAGAACATGGTGCCTGCTCTGCGTCAAGGAAGGTTGTGCCATGCGCCATGCATGGCTCACGTGTTCAATCTGGTTGTCAAGCGGTTCCTAAAATCCACCATCCCACTGCAAGACATCCTTAAAATGTCACGTAAACTTTGCATGCATTTCAGCCATTCCTACACCGCAAAGCACACCCTCCTTGAGCTGCAGCGGCAGAATGGAATTCCACAGCATCGCCTGATCTGCGACGTTGCAACAAGGTGGAATTCAACCCTACACATGTTAGACCGCCTTTACGAACAGCAAAAGGCCATCACCGATTTCCTGATGTTACAAGCGGATAAAGGTACTCCCCTGTGTAACTTCGATGTCAGCCATTGGCAGCTCATGCGTGACACCTGCCGCTTGCTCAGGCCCTTTGAGGAGGCCACGCTATTCGTGAGTCGGCAGGACTATGGGATGAACGACGTCATTCCTCTGTTGCACGTCCTGGAACAAATGCTGTTAACAATGGCTGGTCAGGGTGCGGTAGACGTGGAGCACAGATCTCAACGCCACATGACCCCTGTGGGGGCAGGACAGGAAGAAGAGGAGGAGGTAGAGGAGGACATTTGTGCTCAGGAATTATTGAGTGAAATGGGTGGTTTTTCCACTCAGCGGACAGAAGTGGAGGAGCAGGAGCATCTGGTAGAGGAGGAGGAGGAGGAGACAGAGGACCCAGACGCACCGTGGCAGTATGCTGTGGAGATGGAGGCAGGGAGTCCCTCGCATTCCTTGGCACAAATGGCCCATAGCATGCTCACTTGCTTGCGTAGCGACAGCTGAATAATAACCATCAGACAGAGGGATGACTTTTGGCTGTCCACCTTGTTGGACCCTCGCTACCGTTCAAAAATGGTGGCCTTTTTCACACCTGCTGAGAGGGAGGCCAAAATAACGTACTATAAAAACCACCTATGTAGTCAGTTGGTCTCTGCCTTTCTGCGCCAACGTCCATCCTCAGACACTGTGGGCCCTGTGCGCTCGCGTTCCGCTGCCATGGCAGCAGGGGAGGGGTGGGGTGGTAGGAGCAGTGGCAGCTCCACCAGCAGCGGCTGCCTCAGTCTGCAGTCGATGATGAGTAGCTTTCTTCACCAGCGCAGTGAGGAAACTACTAACCAGCCGCAGCAGCAGCAGCATCAGGTGGACCTGGAGTAGGACCTCAAACAACAGGCTTGGGCCTACTTGGACAGCACCCTGCCAACCGAGGTAGACAATCCCCTTGACTACTGGGCAACGAAACTTGACCTTTGGCCCCAACTAGCTGAATTTGCCCTTGAAAGGCTGTCATGCCCGGCCAGTAGCGTGGCATCTGAGCGCGTGTTTAGTTCGGCAGGAGGTATTGTAACTCCGCGGAGGACATGACTGTCCACCCAAAGTGTGGAGAGACTCACGTTTGTGAAAATGAATCAGGCGTGGATTAGTCTGGATTTCAAACCACCAGTTCCTGACACAACTGACTAAATCCGCCATGAATCATGCCCCAAACATGTGCCACTTTCAGGTCTCCTCACACTGCTGGTGTGTTCCATTTTTTGTCATAGGGTGCTGGCAGATTACGGGCCTCCCATTGCTGCTGCCAGGCCCGTAATCTGCCGTGGGCCCCTGTACCGCCTCCTCATGCTGCTGCCAGGTCCAGAGTCTCTCATGGGTCCCTGTACGGCCTCCCATTGCTGCTGTCTCCATCGCCACACTCTGCCAGGTGCCACTTTCAGGTCTCCTCACACACTGCTGGTGTGTTCCATTTTTTGTCATAGGGTGCTGGCAGATTACGGGCCTCCCATTGCTGCTGCCAGGCCCGTAATCTGCCGTGGGCCCCTGTACCACCTCCTCATGCTGCTGCCAGGTCCAGAGTCTCTCATGGGTCCCTGTACGGCCTCCCATTGCTGCTGTCTCCATCGCCACACTCTGCCATGTGCCACTTTCAGGTCTCCTCACACTGCTGGTGTGTTCCATTTTTTGTCATAGGGTGCTGGCAGATTACGGGCCTCCCATTGCTGCTGCCAGGCCCCTAATCTGCCATGGGCCCCTGTACCGCCTCCTCATGCTGCTGCCAGGTCCACAGTGTCTCATGGGTCCCTGTACGGCCTCCCATTGCTGCTGTCTCCATCGCCACACTCTGCCATGTGCCACTTTCAGGTCTCCTTACACACTGCTGGTGTGTTCCATTTTTTGTCATAGGGTGCTGGCAGATTACGGGCCTCCCATTGCTGCTGCCAGGCCCGTAATCTGCCGTGGGCCCCTGTACCGCCTCCTCATGCTGCTGCCAGGTCCAGAGTCTCTCTTGGGTCCCTGTACGGCCTCCCATTGCTGCTGTCTCCATCGCCACACTCTGCCATGTGCCACTTTCAGGTCTCCTCACACACTGCTGGTGTGTTTCATTTTTTGTCATAGGGTGCTGGCAGATTACGGGCCTCCCATTGCTGCTGCCAGGCCCGTAATCTGCCGTGGGCCCCTGTACCGCCTCCTCATGCTGCTGCCAGGTCCAGAGTCTCTCATGGGTCCCTGTACGGCCTCCCATTGCTGCTGTCTCCATCGCCACACTCTGCCATGTGCCACTTTCAGGTCTCCTCACACACTGCTGGTGTGTTCCATTTTTTGTCATAGGGTGCTGGCAGATTACGGGCCTCCCATTGCTGCTGCCAGGCCCGTAATCTGCCGTGGGCCCCTGTACCGCCTCCTCATGCTGCTGCCAGGTCCAGAGTCTCTCATGGGTCCCTGTACGGCCTCCCATTGCTGCTGTCTCCATCGCCACACTCTGCCATGTGCCACTTTCAGGTCTCCTCACACTGCTGGTGTGTTCCATTTTTTGTCATAGGGTGCTGGCAGATTACGGGACTCCCATTGCTACTGCCAGGCCTGTAATCTGCCATGGGCCCCTGTACCGCTTCCTCATGCTGCTGCCAGGTCCAGAGTCTCTCATGGGTCCCTGTACGGCCTCCCATTGCTGCTGTCTCCATCGCCACACTCTGCCATGTGCCACTTTCAGGTCTCCTCACACAATGCTGGTGTGTTCCATTTTTTGTCATAGGGTGCTGGCAGATTACGGGCCTCCCATAGCTGCTGCCAGGCCCCTAATCTGCCATGGGCCCCTGTACCGCCTCCTCATGCTGCTGCCAGGTCCACAGTGTGTCATGCCATGTGCCACTTTCAGGTCTCCTCACACTGCTGGTGTGTTCCATTTTGTCATAGAGTGCTGGCAGATTACGGGCCTCCCATTGCTGCTGCCAGGCCCCTAATCTGCCATGGGCCCATGTACCGCCTCCTCATGCTGCTGCCAGGTCCACAGTGTCTCATGGGTCCCTGTACGGCCTCCCATTGCTGCTGTCTCCATCGCCACACTCTGCCATGTGCCACTTTCAGGTCTCCTCACACACTGCTGGTGTGTTCCATTTTTTGTCATAGGGTGCTGGCAGATTACGGGCCTCCCATAGCTGCTGCCAGGCCCCTAATCTGCCATGGGTCCCTGTACCGCCTCCTCATGCTGCTGCCAGGTCCACAGTGTGTCATGCCATGTGCCACTTTCAGGTCTCCTCACACTGCTGGTGTGTTCCATTTTCTCATAGAGTGCTGGCAGATTACGGGCCTCCCATTGCTGCTGCCAGGCCCCTAATCTGCCATTGGCCCCTGTACCGCCTCCTCATGCTGCTGCCAGGTCCACAGTGTCTCATGTGTCCCTGTACGGCCTCCCATTGCTGCTGTCTCCATCGCCACACTCTGCCATGTGCCACTTTCAGGTCTCCTCACACTGCTGGTGTGTTCCATTTTTTGTCATAGGGTGCTGGCAGATTACGGGCCTCCCATTGCTGCTGCCAGGCCCCTAATCTGCCATGGGCCCCCGTACCGCCTCCTCATGCTGCTGCCAGGTCCAGAGTCTCTCATGGGTCCCTGTACGGCCTCCCATTGCTGCTGTCTCCATCGCCACACTCTGCCATGTGCCACTTTCAGGTCTCCTCACACTGCTGGTGTGTTCCATTTTTCGTCATAGGGTGTTGGCAGATTACGGGCCTCCCATTGCTGCTGCCTGGCCCCTAATCTGCCATGGGCCCATGTACCGCCTCCTCCTTCCCATTGCTGCTGCCAGGAGGCAGCAGGGTCGCAGCAGTGTCAGTGGAGGCAAACGGCCACGGAGTAGAGCACCAGCTCCACTGCAGCCTACCACCACGGCCAGTAGTGGTGCCGGTGTGCACAGAGGAAGTAGCAGTCAGCCAGTGAGGAGTAGCGGGGGCAAAGTTTCCTACTCGGCGGTGTGGCAATTTTTCGTAAAGCTGCCCGAGGAAGTAAACGTAGCCGTATGTCGACTATGTGGTCAGAAAGTCAAGCGTGGCCAGAGGGCCCATGTTGGGACTACAGCGTTGCGTCAGCATATGCAGCGTCGCCATTCGGTGGTCTGGGAAAACCGTGATAAAGATACGGCGGTTCTGCCTGCCACAGCCCAGGGTTCCATTTTGTCATAGGGTGCTGGCAGATTACGGGCCTCCCATTGCTGCTGCCAGGCCTTAATCTGCCATGGGCCCCTGTACCGCCTCCTCATGCTGCTGCCAGGTCCAGAGTCTCTCATGGGTCCCTGTACGGCCTCCCATTGCTGCTGTCTCCATCGCCACACTCTGCCATGTGCCACTTTCAGGTCTCCTCACACACTGCTGGTGTGTTCCATTTTTTGTCATAGGGTGCTGGCAGATTACGGGCCTCCCATAGCTGCTGCCAGGCCCGTAATCTGCCGTGGGCCCCTGTACCGCCTCCTCATGCTGCTGCCAGGTCCAGAGTCTCTCATGGGTCCCTGTACGGCCTCCCATTGCTGCTGTCTCCATCGCCACACTCTGCCATGTGCCACTTTCAGGTCTCCTCACACACTGCTGGTGTGTTCCATTTTTTGTCATAGGGTGCTGGCAGATTACGGGCCTCCCATTGCTGCTGCCAGGCCCGTAATCTGCCGTGGGCCCCTGTACCACCTCCTCATGCTGCTGCCAGGTCCAGAGTCTCTCATGGGTCCCTGTACGGCCTCCCATTGCTGCTGTCTCCATCGCCACACTCTGCCATGTGCCACTTTCAGGTCTCTTCACACTGCTGGTGTGTTCCATTTTTTGTCATAGGGTGCTGGCAGATTACGGGCCTCCCATTGCTGCTGCCAGGCCCCTAATCTGCCATGGGCCCCTGTACCGCCTCCTCATGCTGCTGCCAGGTCCAGAGTCTCTCATGGGTCCCTGTACGGCCTCCCATTGCTGCTGTCTCCATCGCCACACTCTGCCATGTGCCACTTTCAGGTCTCCTCACACACTGCTGGTGTGTTCCATTTTTGTCATAGGGTGCTGGCAGATTACGGGCCTCCCATTGCTGCTGCCAGGCCCGTAATCTGCCGTGTGCCCCTGTACCGCCTCCTCATGCTGCTGCCAGGTCCAGAGTCTCTCATGGGTCCCTGTACGGCCTCCCATTGCTGCTGTCTCCATCGCCACACTCTGCCATGTGCCACTTTCAGGTCTCCTCACACTGCTGGTGTTTTCCATTTTTTGTCATAGGGTGCTGGCAGATTACGGGCCTCCCATTGCTGCTGCCAGGCCCGTAATCTGCCATGGGCCCCTGTACCGCCTCCTCATGCTGCTGCCAGGTCCAGAGTCTCTCATGGGTCCCTGTACGGCCTTCCATTGCTGCTGTCTCCATCGCCACACTCTGCCATGTGCCACTTTCAGGTCTCCTCACACTGCTGGTGGGTTCCATTTTTTGTCATAGGGTGCTGGCAGATTACGGGCCTCCCATTGCTGCTGCCAGGCCTGTAATCTGCCATGGGCCCCTGTACCGCCTCCTCATGCTGCTGCCAGGTCCAGAGTCTCTCATGGGTCCCTGTACGGCCTCCCATTGCTACTGTCTCCATCGCCACACTCTGCCATGTGCCACTTTCAGGTCTCCTCACACTGCTGGTGTGTTCCATTTTTTGTCATAGGGTGCTGGCAGATTACGGGCCTCCCATTGCTGCTTCCAGGCCCGTAATCTGCCATGGGCCCCCGTACCGCCTCCTCATGCTGCTGCCAGGTCCAGAGTCTCTCATGGGTCCCTGTACGGCCTCCCATTGCTGCTGTCTCCATCGCCACACTCTGCCATGTGCCACTTTCAGGTCTCCTCACACACTGCTGGTGTGTTCCATTTTTTGTCATAGGGTGCTGGCAGATTACGGGCCTCCCATTGCTGCTGCCAGGCCCGTAATCTGCCGTGGGCCCCTGTACCGCCTCCTCATGCTGCTGCCAGGTCCAGAGTCTCTCATGGGTCCCTGTACGGCCTCCCATTGCTGCTGTCTCCATCGCCACACTCTGCCATGTGCCACTTTCAGGTCTCCTCACACTGCTGGTGTGTTCCATTTTTTGTCATAGGGTGCTGGCAGATTACGGGCCTCCCATTGCTGCTGCCAGGCCCGTAATCTGCCATGGGCCCCCGTACCGCCTCCTCATGCTGCTGCCAGGTCCAGAGTCTCTCATGGGTCCCTGTACGGCCTCCCATTGCTGCTGTCTCCATCGCCACACTCTGCCATGTGCCACTTTCAGGTCTCCTCACACTGCTGGTGTTTTCCATTTTTTGTCATAGGGTGCTGGCAGATTACGGGCCTCCCATTGCTGCTGCCAGGCCCGTAATCTGCCATGGGCCCCTGTACCGCCTCCTCATGCTGCTGCCAGGTCCAGAGTCTCTCATGGGTCCCTGTACAGCCTCCCATTGCTGCTGTCTCCATCGCCACACTCTGCCATGTTCTACTTTCAGGTCTCCTCACACTGCTGGTGTGTTCCATTTTTTGTCATAGGGTGCTGGCAGATTACAGGCCTCCCATTGCTGCTGCCAGGCCCGTAATCTGCCGAGGGCCCCTGTACCGCCTCCTCATGCTGCTGCCAGGTCCAGAGTCTCTCATGGGTCCCTGTACGGCCTCCCATTGCTGCTGTCTCCATCGCCACACTCTGCCATGTGCCACTTTCAGGTCTCCTCACACTGCTGGTGGGTTCCATTTTTTGTCATAGGGTGCTGGCAGATTATGGGCCTCCCATTGCTGCTGCCAGGCCCGTAATCTGCCATGGGCCCCCGTACCGCCTCCTCATGCTGCTGCCATGTCCAGAGTCTCTCATGGGTCCCTGTACGGCCTCCCATTGCTACTGTCTCCATCGCCACACTCTGCCATGTGCCACTTTCAGGTCTCCTCACACTCCTGGTGTGTTCCATTTTTTGTCATAGGGTGCTGGCAGATTACGGGCCTCCCATTGCTGCTGCCAGGCCCGTAATCTGCCATGGGCCCCCGTACCGCCTCCTCATGCTGCTGCCAGGTCCAGAGTCTCTCATGGGTCCCTGTACGGCCTCCCATTGCTGCTGTCTCCATCGCCACACTCTGCCATGTGCCACTCTCAGGTCTCCTCACACTGCTGGTGTGTTCCATTTTTTGTCATAGGGTGCTGGCAGATTACGGGCCTCCCATTGCTGCTGCCAGGCCCGTAATCTGCCATGGGCCCCCGTACCGCCTCCTCATGCTGCTGCCAGGTCCAGAGTCTCTCATGGGTCCCTGTATGGCCTCCCATTGCTGCTGTCTCCATCGCCACACTCTGCCATGTGCCACTTTCAGGTCTCCTCTCACTGCTGGTGTGTTCCATTTTTTGTCATAGGGTGCTTGTAGATTACGGGCCTCCCATTGCTGCTGCCAGGCCTATAATCTGCCATGGGCCCCTGTACAGCCTCCTCATGCTGCTGCCAGGTACAGAGTCTCTCATGGGTCCCTGTACGGCCTCCCATTGCTGCTGTCTCCATCGCCACACTCTGCCATGTGCCACTCTCAGGTCTCCTCACACTGCTGGTGTGTTCCATTTTTTGTCATAGGGTGCTGGCAGATTACGGGCCTCCCATTGCTGCTGCCAGGCCCGTAATCTGCCATGGGCCCCCGTACCGCCTCCTCATGCTGCTGCCAGGTCCAGAGTCTCTCATGGGTCCCTGTATGGCCTCCCATTGCTGCTGTCTCCATCGCCACACTCTGCCATGTGCCACTTTCAGGTCTCCTCACACTGCTGGTGTGTTCCATTTTTTGTCATAGGGTGCTGGCAGATTACGGGCCTCCCATTGCTGCTGCCAGGCCCGTAATCTGCCATGGGCCCCCGTACCGCCTCCTCATGCTGCTGCCAGGTCCAGAGTCTCTCATGGGTCCCTGTACGGCCTCCCATTGCTGCTGTCTCCATCGCCACACTCTGCCATGTGCCACTTTCAGGTCTCCTCACACTGCTGGTGTTTTCCATTTTTTGTCATAGGGTGCTGGCAGATTACGGGCCTCCCATTGCTGCTGCCAGGCCCGTAATCTGCCATGGGCCCCTGTACCGCCTCCTCATGCTGCTGCCAGGTCCAGAGTCTCTCATGGGTCCCTGTACAGCCTCCCATTGCTGCTGTCTCCATCGCCACACTCTGCCATGTTCTACTTTCAGGTCTCCTCACACTGCTGGTGTGTTCCATTTTTTGTCATAGGGTGCTGGCAGATTACAGGCCTCCCATTGCTGCTGCCAGGCCCGTAATCTGCCGAGGGCCCCTGTACCGCCTCCTCATGCTGCTGCCAGGTCCAGAGTCTCTCATGGGTCCGTGTACGGCCTCCCATTGCTGCTGTCTCCATCGCCACACTCTGCCATGTGCCACTTTCAGGTCTCCTCACACTGCTGGTGGGTTCCATTTTTTGTCATAGGGTGCTGGCAGATTACGGGCCTCCCATTGCTGCTGCCAGGCCCGTAATCTGCCATGGGCCCCCGTACCGCCTCCTCATGCTGCTGCCATGTCCAGAGTCTCTCATGGGTCCCTGTACGGCCTCCCATTGCTACTGTCTCCATCGCCACACTCTGCCATGTGCCACTTTCAGGTCTCCTCACACTCCTGGTGTGTTCCATTTTTTGTCATAGGGTGCTGGCAGATTACGGGCCTCCCATTGCTGCTGCCAGGCCCGTAATCTGCCATGGGCCCCCGTACCGCCTCCTCATGCTGCTGCCAGGTCCAGAGTCTCTCATGGGTCCCTGTACGGCCTCCCATTGCTGCTGTCTCCATCGCCACACTCTGCCATGTGCCACTCTCAGGTCTCCTCACACTGCTGGTGTGTTCCATTTTTTGTCATAGGGTGCTGGCAGATTACGGGCCTCCCATTGCTGCTGCCAGGCCCGTAATCTGCCATGGGCCCCCGTACCGCCTCCTCATGCTGCTGCCAGGTCCAGAGTCTCTCATGGGTCCCTGTATGGCCTCCCATTGCTGCTGTCTCCATCGCCACACTCTGCCATGTGCCACTTTCAGGTCTCCTCACACTGCTGGTGTGTTCCATTTTTTGTCATAGGGTGCTTGTAGATTACGGGCCTCCCATTGCTGCTGCCAGGCCTATAATCTGCCATGGGCCCCTGTACAGCCTCCTCATGCTGCTGCCAGGTACAGAGTCTCTCATGGGTCCCTGTACGGCCTCCCATTGCTGCTGTCTCCATCGCCACACTCTGCCATGTGCCACTCTCAGGTCTCCTCACACTGCTGGTGTGTTCCATTTTTTGTCATAGGGTGCTGGCAGATTACGGGCCTCCCATTGCTGCTGCCAGGCCCGTAATCTGCCATGGGCCCCCGTACCGCCTCCTCATGCTGCTGCCAGGTCCAGAGTCTCTCATGGGTCCCTGTATGGCCTCCCATTGCTGCTGTCTCCATCGCCACACTCTGCCATGTGCCACTTTCAGGTCTCCTCACACTGCTGGTGTGTTCCATTTTTTGTCATAGGGTGCTGGCAGATTACGGGCCTCCCATTGCTGCTGCCAGGCCCGTAATCTGCCATGGGCCCCCGTACTGCCTCCTCATGCTGCTGCCAGGTCCAGAGTCTCTCATGGGTCCCTGTACGGCCTCCCATTGCTGCTGTCTCCATCGCCACACTCTGCCATGTGCCACTTTCAGGTCTCCTCACACTGCTGGTGTGTTCCATTTTTTGTCATAGGGTGCTGGCAGATTACGGGCCTCCCATTGCTGCTGCCAGGCCCGTAATCTGCCATGAGCCCCTGTACCGCCTCCTCATGCTGCTGCCAGGTCCAGAGTCTCTCATGGGTCCCTGTGCGGCCTCCCATTGCTGCTGTCTCCATCGCCACACTCTGCCATGTGCCACTTTCAGGTCTCCTCACACTGCTGGTGTGTTCCATTTTTTGTCATAGGGTGCTGGCAGATTACGGGCCTCCCATTGCTGCTGCCAGGCCTGTAATCTGCCATGGGCCCCTGTATCGCCTCCTCATGCTGCTGCCAGGTCCAGTGTCTCTCATGGGTCCCTGTACAGCCTCCCATTGCTGCTGTCTCCATCGCCACACTCTGCCATGTGCCACTTTCAGGTCTCCTCACACTGCTGGTGTGTTCCATTTTTTGTCATAGGGTGCTGGCAGATTATGGGCCTCCCATTGCTGCTGCCAGGCCTGTAATCTGCCATGGGCCCCTGTACCGCCTCCTCATGCTGCTGCCAGGTACAGAGTCTCTCATGGGTCCCTGTACGGCCTCCCATTGCTGCTGTCTCCATTGCCACACTCTGCCATGTGCCACTCTCAGGTCTCCTCACACTGCTGGTGTGTTCCATTTTTTGTCATAGGGTGCTGGCAGATTACGGGCCTCCCATTGCTGCTGCCAGGCCCGTAATCTGCCATGGGCCCCCGTACCGCCTCCTCATGCTGCTGCCAGGTCCAGAGTCTCTCATGGGTCCCTGTACGGCCTCCCATTGCTGCTGTCTCCATCGCCACACTCTGCCATGTGCCACTTTCAGGTCTCCTCACACTGCTGGTGTGTTCCATTTTTTGTCATAGGGTGCTGGCAGATTACGGGCCTCCCATTGCTGCTGCCAGGCCTGTAATCTGCCATGGGCCCCTGTATCGCCTCCTCATGCTGCTGCCAGGTCCAGTGTCTCTCATGGGTCCCTGTACGGCCTCCCATTGCTGCTGTCTCCATCGCCACACTCTGCCATGTGCCACTTTCAGGTCTCCTCACACTGCTGGTGGGTTCCATTTTTTGTCATAGGGTGCTGGCAGATTACGGGCCTCCCATTGCTGCTGCCAGGCCTTTAATCTGCCATGGGCCCCTGTACCGCCTCCTCATGCTGCTGCCAGGTCCAGAGTCTCTCATGGGTCCCTGTACGGCCTCCCATTGCTGCTGTCTCCATCGCCACACTCTGCCATGTGCCACTTTCAGGTCTCCTCACACTGCTGGTGTGTTCCATTTTTTGTCATAGGGTGCTGGCAGATTACGGGCCTCCCATTGCTGCTGCCAGGCCCGTAATCTGCCATGGGCCCCTGTACCGCCTCCTCATGCTGCTGCCAGGTCCACAGTGTCTCATGGGTCCCTGTACGGCCTCCCATTGCTGCTGTCTCCATCGCCACACTCTGCCATGTGCCACTTTCAGGTCTCCTCACACACTGCTGGTGTGTTCCATTTTTTGTCATAGGGTGCTGGCAGATTACGGGCCTCCCATAGCTGCTGCCAGGCCCCTAATGTGCCATGGGCCCCTGTACCACCTCCTCATGCTGCTGCCAGGTCCACAGTGTGTCATGCCATGTGCCACTTTCAGGTCTCCTCACACTGCTGGTGTGTTCCATTTTGTCATAGAATGCTGGCAGATTACGGGCCTCCCATTGCTGCTGCCAGGCCCCTAATCTGCCATGGGCCCAGGTACCGCCTCCTCATGCTGCTGCCAGGTCCACAGTGTCTCATGGGTCCCTGTACAGCCTCCCATTGCTGCTGTCTCCATCGCCACACTCTGCCATGTGCCACTTTCAGGTCTCCTCACACTGCTGGTGTGTTCCATTTTTTGTCATAGGGTGCTGGCAGATTACGGGCCTCCCATTGCTGCTGCCAGGCCCCTAATCTGCCATGGGCCCCCGTACCGCCTCCTCATGCTGCTGCCAGGTCCAGAGTCTCTCATGGGTCCCTGTACGGCCTCCCATTGCTGCTGCCAGGCCCCTAATCTGCCATGGGCCCCTGTACCACCTCCTCCTCCCCATTGCTGCTGCCAGGAGGCAGCAGGGTAGCAGCAGTGTCAGTGGAGGCAAACGGCCACGGAGTAGAGCACCAGCTCCACTGCAGCCTACCACCACGGCCAGTAGTGGTGCCGGTGTGCACAGAGGAAGTAGTAGTCAGCCAGTGAGGAGTAGCGGGGGCAAAGTTTCCTTGTGGCAATTTTTCGTCAAGCCGCCCGAGGAAGTAAACGTAGCCGTATGTCGACTATGTGGCCAGAAAGTCAAGCGTGGCCAGGGGGCCCATGTTGGGACTACAGCGTTGCGTCAGCATATGCAGCGTCGCCATTCAGTGGCCTGGGAAAACCGTGATAAAGATACGGCGGTTCTGCCTGCCCCAGCCCAGGGTTCCATTTTGTCATAGGGTGCTGGCAGATTACGGGCCTCCCATTGCTGCTGCCAGGCCTTAATCTGCCATGGGCCCCTGTACCGCCTCCTCATGCTGCTGCCAGGTCCACAGTGTCTCATGGGTCCCTGTACCGCCTCCCATTGCTGCTGTCTCCATCGCCACACTCTGCCATGTGCCACTTTCAGGTCTCCTCACACTGCTGGTGGGTTTCCATTTTGTCATAGGGTGCTGTATGGCCTCCCATTGCTGCTGCCAGGCCCGTAATCTGCCATGGGCCCCCGTACCAACTCCTCATGCTGCTGCCAGGCCCGTAATCTGTCATGGGCCCCTGTACCGCCTCCTCATGCTGCTGCCAGGTCCAGAGTGTGTCATGGGTCCCTGTACGGCCTCCCATTGCTGCTGTCTCCATCGCCACACTCTGCCATGTGCCACTTTCAGGTCTCCTCACACTGCTGGTGGGTTCCATTTTGTCATAGGGTGCTGTATGGCCTCCCATTGCTGCTGCCTCCACCGCCACACTGTGGCTCCACACTCTGGTTTTGGCCCCGTGACTGCCCAAATGAGTGAAGTGTGCGGTGATTCTAAGATCGACGGCTCTCATCTGCATGTCATACTGACTGACAGTATTATTTCTCTTCCCCAGCAGACTCCAAGGGCATTTAAATTAAAGGTACAGTGTTCTGCACTAATATAAAGGCTCTCTGAAGCCTAGAAACACCCTTTTATAAGTTAAATTCGCAGCGAATATATTCGACTCGAATCAAAATTTTTTCACGAATTCGCCGAATCAGTCAAATCAAATTTTTGAATAATTCGCTCATCTCTAATTAGGAGCATGCTTCAATGTTGTCAGAAATGCATACAAGCACGTGGGGGCCATACAAACTGCTGGGGACCATTTTGAGTTGCTGCAACGAAATTTCATCAAACTGGACTAGCCTGCTGCATAATTTTTTCACTTCGATTTTCGGGGTTTCTTTGAATTCTGGATGGGGCATCCTTATGTTCCTAACACATTACCCAGTTTGAGGTACATAGCTAAGGGAAAGTATTCTCTAAGTGAGAGAGTTTTGGCTTAGGTGAGCAAGGTTTAAAATGTATTCAAAACCAAGACTTTATTAGTTTTGGATAGAGTGGTTCAATTATAAAAAATGGTTATCAATAATATTGCTGTTTATGTAAATCGTACGTCTTGAAATTTGAAGAAAATATTGTTTTCTGTTAAAAGTAATATTAAACCGCAAAATTATTTTTTTATACTGCAGCTTACCATATCCCAGTTGTGGTGGCTGCATACGGTTTTATTTTCAAGCTTACAAGGTGGTATCAAAATGTTTTGAGACTAGTTTTGTAACACGCCAACAAATGGCAGCACAAGTCTGCGTGTACAGTCACAGGGAGCACCAACTTTTATAAGTTAGTGTGCCAAAAGACATTGTCCTGTGTATGTCGGAAGCTGTGCAACTGGTGCTATTCTGTCTACGTGCATTACTACATCTGTTATTTCACCATGGACAAAAAGTTAGAACAAAGAGCAAATGTGAAATTCAGCATGAAACTGGACAAATCTGCTACAGAGCCATTTACAATGATTTAGCAAGTTTACGGTGATGCAATGAGTCGTTTGAGGTGTTTTGAGTGGCACGCGCGCTTCAAGAACAGAAGAACATCATTGGAAGACAATGAGAGATCAGGAAGACCTTTAACAAGCTCAACCCCTAAAAATTCCCTCTTCTCGCAAAAGAAGATCCAGCTCAAAGGTCCCAGTTTTGACAACATTGTTGAGATCCAGCGATTTGCCCCATTTTGTGCAGAATTTCATGTTTGCGCTTTGTTCTAACTTGCTGTCCATGAAGAAATAGCAAAGTTGGTAACGCATGTGGTCAGAATAGCACCTGTTGCACAGCTCCCGATGTACACAAGACAATGTCTTTTGGCACACTGACTTATAAAGGGCTAAAGTGCAGAATCTTGTTAGCTGCTATGCCAAATAGTGATGCAAAATAATATGGAAAATAAAATAATAGAAATAAAATAAAATGAGATTGTGAATCGCTCACACCATGCACATTCCCATACACAATGTGTTTAATAACATAAAATATCAATCAAGAGTCGCGCTTCACTACTACTACACACTGCAAACCGATGTGTGTACACCACCACCAGATGTGCTCTCACCTGGTGTATATGGACCGCTAGGTGAGGTCATATACAGTATAGCATGTGTCCCTTGTGTGGACTGATATGAGATGTCTAAGATGTCCAATAAGCATGAGTCTCCTCCACTTTCCTAGCTGTCCTCCTCCATCAGATAACAAAAAGAGAAGACCAAAGCATAGTGCTTTATCCTTTAAAAAACCTTTATTGATAAAACAATATCCAGTATTCCACTCACATGTATGATGTATAATATCACGTCTTACAAAGTAACTCGAAAAGGCACTGCTACTGGTATGGATCCTCCAATCGTTAATCTGCAGCCAGCTGTACCGCTCCGCGTATCCTACAAGCGTCGTGACGTCAAAGTCCCTCCCCTGATATTGTTTTATCAATAAAAACAATAGAAAAATCGGTTTGCAGTGTATAATCGCACAAGGTGTTCTAAGAAATTAACTGTTATAAGCATCTGTGAAGATATATGACCACATAGAATACCAAAGCATGGACACTGATTGAGAGATGTTTATGCTGATTATTTTGGTTCAAATCAGTAGTGAAGCGTGGCACTTGATTGATATTTTTGACTTATGAAGGTTGGTGCTCCCTGTGACAAAAACTAGTCTCAAAAACCTTTTGATCCCACCTTGTATTTTTGTCTATATTTTCCCTTCTTAATCTGGCCAGTGAGTCTGTTGTTTTTCAATGTTCATAAACCCTCTTGCTGCCAAAGCTGTTTTTGCACATGTTTAATAATTAATTTTAGACCTAGAGATTAGTTAAAAACCTCCAAACATTAATTTTATATTTTCTATACAACAACAATTTTTCAGGTACCGTATTTCTCTTCTCATAAACACCGAAAAAAGGGTCAGTTTTGAACTTTCGCATTTACAAATCCTCATTGTTATATGCCTAAATTGGAAGGGGGGGGGGGGTAAATCCTTTGGAGGGCAAGTGGTTAAACTAACTGGAAGAAAGTTCAAAACTAATCTCAGTAATCTCAGAAAGTATTATTTTACTGAAAGAGTTGTTGATGCTTGGAATAAACTTCCAGCAGAGGTAGTGAGCCAGTCTTGATGGTTGGAATAAACTTCAGCAGAGGAAGTGAGCCAGTCTTGATGGTTGGAATAACTTCCAGCAGAGGACATGAGCCAGTCTTGATGTTTGGAATACCTTCCAGCAGAGGTAGTGAGCCAGTCTTGATGGTTGGAATAACTTCCAGCAGAGGTAGTGAGCCAGTACTGATATTTTGAATAACTTCCAGCAGAGGTAGTGAGCCAGTCTTGATGCTTGGAATAACTTCCAGTAGAGGTAGTGAGCCAGTCTTGATGCTTGGAATAACTTCCAGTAGAGGTAGTGAGCCAGTCTTGATGGTTGGAATAACTTCCAGCAGAGGTAGTGAGCCAGTCTTGATGCTTGGAATAACTTCCAGCAGAGATAATGAGCCAGTCTTGATGCTTGGAATAACTTCCAGCAGAGGTAGTGAGCCAGTCTTGATGCTTGGAATAACTTCCAGCAGAGGTAGTGAGCCAGTATTGATGCTTGGAATAACTTCCAGCAGAGGTAGTGAGCCAGTCTTGATATTTTGAATAACTTCCAGCAGAGGTAGTGAGCCAGTCTTGATGCTTGGAATAAACTCCCAGTAGAGGTAGTGAGCCAGTATTGATGTTTGGAATAACTTCCAGCAGAGGTAGTGAGCCAGTATTGATGCTTGGAATAATTTCCAGAAGAGGTAGTGAGCCAGTATTGATGCTTGGAATAACTTTCAGCAGAGGTAGTGAGCCAGTCTTGATGTTTGGAATAATTTCCAGCAGAGGTAGTGAGCCAGTCTTGATGCTTGGAATAACTTCCAGCAGAAGTAGTGAGCCAGTCTTGATGCTTGGAATAACTTCCAGAAGTAGTGAGCCAGTCTTGATGCTTGGAATAACTTCCAGCAGAGGTAGTGAGCCAGTCTTGATGCTTGGAATAACTTCCAGCAGAGGTAGTAAGCCAGTCTTGATGCTTGGAATAACTTCCAGCAGAGGTAGTAAGCCAGTCAACAGTAAATAGCTTCAAACATGCTTGGGGCAAGCATGGATCTATACTAAAAAAGTTAAAAACCAGATAAAAAAAGCATAAAAAAACCAAAACAAAACAAAAAAACACCCTCCTCAAAAAAAAACAAAAAAGGGCAGACTTGATGGACCACTTTTTTCTGCCCTCACTTTTCTATGTTCTGCTTCTTCATTCGTTGTAGGAGATCAGCAGAGTTCCGGCCAATGATTTTTGGCCAGGACCTGTTGACAAACATGTTCTGCAGCGAATAATGATGGGGGTCAGCAGGGTGGGGGCACATGCATGCACGCTCCAAACCCAGAAAAACACAGAGAAGTACGGGTGCAACGCTGGTCCTGTAGCTGCCTCCCATCTGCAGTACATTGCTGGTAGGTGGGTGGTCTTCAGGTGGTTAATTTCTCAAATAAACCGCACTGCTCTAAACCCCCATAAACAAATTATAAGACATGACCATAACAGACATGCTATAGCAATACAAAATAACACTGAGGCTAAGTAGTCATATAAACAGTGAACAGATCCACAGATAAAAAAAAAGTACTCTGGTAGGTGCAAACCAAACAGGTGCTCCACTTCTCAGTACCTCCCGTGTTACCATACAGACAGGCACTCCCCACAAATTATTGTCCTACTATCGCCAGTCAGCTCAGTAGCACTTCAAGAAGATGTCCAATCAGGATGAACCTGATTGAGGTGTGGTCTACATGCTGACATCACTCCGGTGACATCATGTCCTCCTGTTAGAGGGTACGCTGGTTTCATACACGTGCCCAGTCCTGGCCATCTTTTCCTCCCTATGTAAGCCAGACCCAGTGTCGGTTCTTACCAGGCACCTACAAATGTGAGTGTAATTTTTTTTACAATACTTCTGTGTGTCTTAATAAAATTCATTGGTTTTACGCTATGAGATCCTGCCTGGTACAGGCGTACCTCGGTTTACGAACGCCTCGGTTAATGTAATTTTCAGTTTACGACTAAAAATCCATTGAAAATAATGCCTCGGTTTATGAATTTTTTTCGCAATACGAACGGATTAATTGGTTTTCAATGCATTTACGAATTGTTTTTTAATCATGTCCCTGTACAGTACTATACCATTAAAGTGCACTTTATAAAGAGTTTTGAACAGATAAGACTTTTTTACTTTTTTTCTGACCACCGAAACGGATTAATTGGTTTTCAATTAATTTGCAATTTTTTTTTATTATGTCCCTGTACAGTATTTATGCCTTTAAAGTGCACTTTGTAAAGAGTTTTGAACAGATAATTTTTTTTTTTACTTTATTCTGACCTCCGGAACGGATTAATTGGTTTTCAAGGCATTTACGAATTTCTTTTTAATCATGTCCCTGTACAGTACTATGCCATTACAGTGCACTTTATAAAGAGTTTTGAACAGATAAAAGACTTTTTTTTTACTTTTTTCTGACCTCCGGAATGGATTGATTGGTTTTCAATGCATTCCTATGGGAAACCGCATTTCAGTTTACAAATGTTTCTCAAAACGAAAAGTCCAGCAGAACGATTTAAATTCATAAAACGAGGTACGCCTGTATGATATTTTCATGCATGACGTTACACCATCTGAGAAAGACACATAGGAATGAGCCATTGGAGACTAAGGCTAGCTTCACACCTATGCAGGTTGCGGTTTATGCATTTTTTCCAGCTCATTTTGCTGTGTGTTTTGTGTTTTTGCTGCATTTTGCATGTTTTTTGCTGACAGAAAAGTATGACATCTCTGTTCATGTAGCGTGACTTTGATTCAACTTAACAGTCTCTGGTGCTCAAGTAGCATCAAAGTAATGTAGGAACCTTTAGTTGACCAAAGTCAAATGTTAGGGTTGGAGTTAAGGGCTAGGGTCAGAGTTAGGGTTAGAGTTAGGGTTTGGGTTAGGGATAGGGTTAGAGTTAGGGGTAATTGTTAGGGTTGGTGTTTCGACCCTAACGATTACCGCTAACCCTAACTCTATCTCTAACCCTAACATTTAACCCTAAAACGAGACATTAACCTGAATCCTAACATGCGACTTTGGTCACCTAAAGGTTCCTAGGTGAGTGGGGGGAGGGAGCGCTAAGATGCATCTACCCTGTGTTTGGGGATGGAGAATCAGCAATGGGGGTTAGTGGAAGGTCCATGTGGAGGTGGTGTCCAAATCCATCTGTAGTGGGGGGCTTATAGTAGTATGGACTTGTCCGAGGAGGCAGCCGGCTGTAAGAGCTTGTATATACTCCTAATGCAGGTAAAGAAGAGGGGCGCAGGGATGATGTCAACGCATGGACTGGGTTTCCAAGTTGGCTCACGTTCGGAGCATGCTCACTCCTTCGTCAAGCCCATGCGATGACATCATCCCTGCGCTCCTCTGCTACTCCCTGAGCCCTGGACACCACCAGAGCAGCGGGAAAACACACAGAGCGTGGGCAAAGGACCTGATGCTCCCACTGGACCTCCATCACTTGACATGCCTATCTGTTGCCTATCTATGTGAGTGCAATTTTACCATTAAATCTGCCTGATTTTAACCGTCTACACTTAAAGTGGCTCTGCTGTCTCTCTTCTGTACCTAAAAGGTTTCTACACTACTCTTTTTCAACGTTGAAGCCACTTTGATAGTCCTTGAGTGCCAAAGAGTGCAAAGTTACATCAAAGTCAGACTACATAAACAGAACTGTCATACTTTTCTATTAGCAAAAAAAAAAGTAAAACGAGGCAAAAACATACAAAATAGTTTAACCACAAAAGTTCGAATTTCAAATGCAACTTTGCATTACAATAAGTACATTTTTTTCCTAACAAGGGATGAGCCAACAGTTCACTCTGAACCTAACAAATAGCCAAAAGATTAAAATATTTAGACAATTTTCCATTTTTTATGAGTCAGGTTGTTTTAATTGCCATGATATGCAGAAAAAGCGAATCCCTTTGATCTGCAGATGAATGAAACAGAGTAAATGAACAGAGTAAGGAAAAGTAACAATGTTTATTTGTTTCTCTCTATGTCCCATCTGAACGCTGTTTATAAATACAGCTGCTACATTCACACAGCAACTCAGGACTTGTCTGCAAGTGCGAGAGGGAAAGTGGCAGAGAGGGAGAAGAACAGGGTGCACACGTTCTGTGTATTTTATTTATTTTTTTGGATATGATATATGTAGTACAAATGACTAGTGACATTTCTCCAAAATCACCTGCAAAGACTGAAGCACAAAAATCACAATGACCAATTTGTTTAAAAAATGCATTGCACACCCTAGGAATCCCCATTGAATCTTGTCTACAATCAGTACATACGGAGGCAGTCTTAGGGATACTTCTAGTAGATCTTTTGCGGTGAAAACATTTTTCAAGCTCTTCCTTTTTGTCAGTGACTATGATAGTCAATTTACTTGCTAATCACCATTGTTCTTTATCATCAAAACACTGCAAGGGTCAAAGGACTGTGTTGTGTCAACAAAAACAATTGGTATTCACCTTTTTTCTGGTCTGGATTCAGAAAAATACATTTGTATTACCTTCTGTGGTTTGCTATACTTTTCATCTAATGCTTCACTCCTGCCACTGATTATTGAACAAGGTTTGGCAGCTATGGAGAAAATCAAATGGAGCCTGGTAAATTTAGGAATTATGGATACGCCAACAGTGAGACCGACCTCCCTGCCATAATTCCCAACTCTGTTACTGTCCAACTTGGAGTTTTAGGTATTCATACCCACCTTTATGTGTTCTAGCTCCTCCTGTTACATTCTTCATCATATAAAATGGAAACCTCAAGTATGAATGGTGAATAATAATGGGCACACCAGGTGTGCAGGATCATAAACTCAGCACAGGGATTCCCTGAGAGATAAAAGAAACTGTCAGGAAGTTCAATTGGCCAACATCTATCAATCATGAAAATATCAGTTTTGGGCGGACTGACCCTTTAAAGTGAGAATTTAATAAAACAAAAGCAAAGTAACAGACTGAAGACTTGAGTATCCAATTGCTTATGTTATAAATTAGTATTAGTGAACTCAAAGTGAACCCAAATAGTTCAAACCCAACTAGGGTTTGTTACTCTGTTAAACTGATAAAGTGGTCCAAAGGGATACTTACCAGTTACCTTTTGGCCTCAAAAGCAGTAATACCTACACTTCCAGGAGACTGCGGGTTCTTGGGAGACTTCCAGTCTCCTATAGTATCCAATGGGGATACCACTTTAATGGCAACATGAGATTTGGAGGTGATACAAGTGCACCCCAGGATTTATTGATGTGCTACCATTCAGTGTACATCACCACCTTCAAAGGTTACAGATTCTGAGGTCAACAACTAGCCTGTTATTTGTTTCTACAACATGCAACCAAAATAAATAAATACATACATACTGTACGTACTTTACAGACTTAAATGGTACACACTTCTTTTTCAGTCTGATGTTACCTACCATTAATGATTTTGCTGCATACAGCACATCATGAAACGTCCAAATCTCTAATCATCTTACAAGTAGATTGATATTTTATACCATCTCTCAACAATACTTACTTTACGCTTTAGAAAACCCTTCTCATTTACTTTTGCTTATATAACTATTTTTGTTCATTAAGAAGTGGAGCCCATGGCTTTTAATGTTGTGTTCACTTTTACTGACCTCTGGTTTAATTTTATTTCATAATTTGGAAAAGCTCTCGAATGGCCATCACGAATCAAACTCTTGTCACTAAAATTATTCTTTTGGGATTTTCTTTGGATCCATCCATAGACACTTTACTGTTTATCCTATTTCTTACAATCTACATAGTAAATATTATTGGAAATGGTCTTATAATATCTATCATTTTGACCAACTCTCACTTACATGTCTCAATGTACTACTTTCTGTGTATGCTTTCTGTTTTTGACTTGAGTTAGTCGTCAACTGCTGTGCCTCGCTTGTTGGCGGATCTTTTCTCGTCTGAAAGGATAATCGCAATAAGTGATTGTGTCATTCAAATCTATGTCATTCTGCTTCTGGAAGGATGTGAATGTTTTCTTTTAGTCATCATGGCTTATGACCGCTATGTGGCCATTTGCAGACCTCTCCGTTATCATATCACTGCTATAGTAACTGGTCTTTGAGCCTGACCCCTGATCGTGACACCAAGTCAGTGCAGGCAGAGTTCAGGTGGTAGTCAGGATAATCTGGATCAGCAATGCAAATCAGGATACTGGATCACAGGAACACAGCATGCACAGGAGGCTGAAGACAAAGCAGCACTGATCCAGAGCACTAGCCCACTTTAAATAGGCCATTTGCACCAGCATCTGTCACAAGTGCACGTGTGCTCCTGTGCACATGAATATTCGCACGGGCGCTTGTATATGTGCATAGACATTAGCATGTGCCCAGGGGCGGACTGACCATTCGAGAACTCAGGCACTGCCCGAGGGCCTGGGGTCAGTAGGGGGCCCCATGAGATGCCCCTGGTACCTTTCATAGGCTTTTTTGGGTGTGGTTTGAGTGTGGGCGAGGACACAGGGGCCCCATGATCCCCTATTACCCGGGGGCCCCATGAGTTGTCAGTTCACCCCTGCATGTGCCATATTTCTGTGAATACGGAAGGGAGCATGTATTAGCCTGTGCACAGAAGTCTGTTCTGAAGAGAAAACTTGTCTGTTAGCATGACCTTCCTGACATCCACTTTCTGTATGCTAGATAATTATGTCAATATCTTCAGAGATGAAGCAAAGCAGCTGATGACATATCGAAGCTTTATTCCAGCATAGTCCTTAGCCTTAATCCCAGCCTGAAGGCCATCCACCTCTAAAAGTCTTAAGTCTTGAGTAGCGAAACACAAAAGAATGGGGAAAGGTTTGAGTGGGGACTAAGGCTAAGGTCTATGCTGGAATAAAGTCTTCATGTGTCATCAGTGTACCGCTGCTTTGATTTTTCTCTGGAGTTTGTTTGGAGTGAGGACAGCTTCACCTGGCACTCGATTCAAGACAGCAAGGGTTTGGACCTGTGAGTGGAGGATATTCATGTTTGGTTGTTTGGCTAAACTGCACTTTTCTGCACCTACCTGCTCTTCAATGAACAGTTCTTTTAACCAAATGTATCCACACTCCTGTCTAACACCTGGACATAACCAACTCAAGCGCAAATGTCTCTGAGATGTACATGGCAATTAACGCCCATCTCAACTTTCAGTTTAAATCATGAAAATACATTCCAGTTGCATCTAAACAAAAGTTTTTCAAAATCTTATCAATCATTTTCAGTAGAAAAGCCAGTTTCCTTGCCAGAATGCTGCAGAGAAGGACCTGTGTGGTAGCAGGTATTTCTGCAGAGATCCATCATACCCCCTGCTGAGTCACACCTATAGTTCTGCAATCATCAAAGCACTCAGCAAGAAGTGTGTCAGACCTCTTCAGAGAGACCACTTTTACACAGAGAGATAGGCCTTTGTACTCAGAATGGGGATAATGTATACAGATACCAAACTGTAAGACTTTGAACACTTTTAGTGTTGATGCACCTGAAATGTATTTTGCTGGAAGTACAGTTGGGCTTCAAAGTCTAAAACCAAGAAAAATTGGAAGACCCTGGTGGTCTTTTGGTTCTCTTTTAAAACAAACTGCCAAATTCTCTCTCCTAACTCCTAGTTACACAAGAGTTGGTGTAAGGGACCACCCGGCGGTACCACTAGCACTCCACTAAATAGGCGTTCCCAGAGCACGGAGTCTAAGTCCCAGGGTGCTTGTTCACCAGGGCCCCTGATAGTGGGGATGGACTTGGAGCACCCCGAGACCAGGTCGTGACTACTGGGCAAACCCGTTAGTGGTAATCGCCGAGGGCTCCCGCGGGGAAGAGCCTGATATGAGGAGGTCAGAAGACCCCACTGGGAGGGATGGACGGATGGATGGATGGCTGAGCAGGTGCGAGGTGCGCTGCCATTGGTGCCCAGTGGGCGGCCGCGGCTTCTACTGCGCATGCGCGAACTCGATCGCCGCGGCCAGCCCGGACCTAATGCTCGAGTCCCTGCACAGGGCGGCGCACTGCGCCTGCGCCGGGACCATCGCGGCGGGGATCGAGGGGATTTTGGGATTTTTGGATAGTCAACATAGTCTGTGGTATATGGTTGCAGGACAGTCGGAGGAGGCATACTGCCAACCACATGTCAGGAACACATTCCAATGCACATCTGCCAGCCATTGCTATATTGCCTAGTCTCGTTGTTACTGTTCCTTCTCAGTTTGTGAATTTGTTGTAATGTTAAGTGTACTGTGTACATAGTGTGTACTATGTACCAACAGTTGGTTTTCCCTTACTGTGTGTCAGTACTAGGTATGGGTACACAAACTGTCTCTTTCAGCCTCATCGTGCCTTGTGTGCCTAACATCTGGTCCCTGGTTACCTTATACAATAGACACTAGGCCCTGTTGGGTTCTCTGTTTCATATATTACACATTTTCTAATGAAAGATCATAAAGATCATAGGAAACCATTGAAAAAGTGACCCCCGTTAATTTACTGTTTTCTGTTTTTGTCGTAGATTGCTGCTGAGCAGAGAGGTGGTCTTTTCTTTATTTCAGGTAAAGTTTTTTCGATAAAACTTTTTTATTTTTTGCTTTGCTTCATGGGGAATTACAGGAGCTCCAATAAACTGTTTTACTAATTTGGTGGGAGAATAAAAATGATACCAATTAACAAAAGACGACTGTTGCTACTGTAATGCTATCACATATATATCTGTTGGACATCCCATTTCAGAACCATGGCCATTAATATGGAGCATGCAGCTATAACAGTCTCCACTCTTCTGGAATGGCACAAGATTTTGGAGTGTGTCTGTGTGAATTTGTGCCCATTCAGCCAAAAGAGACTTATGCTAGGTACCAGTGGTGTGCAGGAAGACCCAGCTTGCAACTGGCAGTCCAATTTATCCCAAATGTGTTCAGTAGGGTTGAGATCAGGAATCTGTGCAGGTCAGTTGAGCTTCCCCACAACAAACTCATCAAACCATGTCTTTATGAAGCTGGCATTATGCATAGGGGCACAGCCATGCTGAAAGCAAAAAGAAAACCATTACCACATAGTTGGAAGTGCACAATTGTCTAGATGTCTTTGTATACTGTAGTGCTGGCAATGCCCTTTATTGGAAACACCTGAACTCAATCCTTTCAAACGTTGTCCACATACTTTTGGTCATATAGATAGGTGTAATGGTCACGTGTTCAAATACTTTTAGATACTTCATTGTACAGACCACAAAACAAGACAAAGGAGAGTCAGTTTCATGTTTCCTCAACAATTAATTTTTTGGATCATCTCAAGTTCAGCTGCACCCACTGCTCCTAAAGTTCTCTTGCTGAATTTAGACACAAATGAGCAGAAGTGGTCAAAAGAAGGAAACAAATGAAGCACAATAGATGTTGCTCTACTTTAAGGCATGACAATGCCCTAGGCACTGAGCCATGAATATCTTTCCTACCCTAATCGTCAACTGCTGTAATAATATTCAAATATATGAATATATATATGGATCAGAAATAACGTATTCATAACCTCAACACCTCAAATATGTAATAACCAGTGAATATAAAGAATCCTTGTACTTTAAAGTGCAGATACAAAAATGTGCATACGTAATTCCTTTAATAAATCAGAACAATGAATACATTTAACCTACAGTAAAAAAACATTTTTGCAATCTATAATAAAGTACCATAGTCTATATAAAGTGCTAAGTCAATACAAAGTGCAGTAAATGTTTTCTGTGTGTAGCTAGGGCCTAACCCCGCTGCAAGCACACCAAATTATGCAGAATTTCAGTGTCAACATGGTCATCCAAATCTCATGGGATTTCAGTATCCAATATTAATTCCATGATCCCCAAGATGGCTGCCTGGAGCGCATAGCAGGGGACTTTAAGTCCTCAATGGTCTCCTGCCAGCCTAAAGAAGTGACAGTGCCACCTTCAGATTGGTTGATATACTGCAGCCCCAAGCTACCTGCATATGTAAAACATAAAACACTCTTCTTCACTTTCTGAGCATCATCTCTTCCTGCCTTGTTGTTAGGACATTGCTAAGGTACTCCCAACTGTTACTGGCTGCCCCTATCATCACAGGAGTGATGATAGGGGCACATGTGTGGTCCACTCTCTCCTCCATTGCACCATTGCTGACCTCAGAGACACTGCAACAGGGAAGAAAGAGCGCACATGATGGGGTTTGAATCAGCAGGGAGTGTCTTAGCAACATCCTAGTAACAAGGCAGGACAGGATGATGCCATCTCTGGAAGTTTTTCTGCCAGGATTTGGGAGGTACGTACCGGTAAAAGGCCTGCAGCTATAGCAAGAGCATTATTTAACTTTGATCAAAGCTGCATAGTTTGTTTGTATCTACAGCACCCCCCCCCCCCCCCTTACTTGCATAGGCAGTTTTTGGTAAGTGGGAGCTAACCCTTTAATCCCTTAAAATGGTAACTGTTTTCTGTATACCTTTACTAGCAACGCATCTAATCCTTAAAGGTATTTGCCTCAATTTGGTGTGGACAAAAAAGAATTCTCATGTTGAAATCATCGCATTGTATTTTTAAAACTATAATTAATCTCCAGAGCTGAATAATAATCAAAGCATTTGTATGAAAAGGTTTATATTCCGCTCTGCCTCGGCATAATCAGGAGGGAGTAGGAGATCTATTACTCTGCATGTCTTTGTTTTCTTGTTAGGTTTGTGATTCATATTTAACATTCAGCAATGTAATAAGCCGGATTTATTTGCAGATAAAATGCTAGGTCAGCTGATTATCATTTAGAGGCATACCAGCATATACAGTATAAAGATTTAGTTAAATTTTCAACTGATTGAAATAATATGTCATTGTATAGAGTCGCACCTAATAGTTGTCAGATCCTGATTTGCTCTTACAGACTTGAGGTCTAGAAAGAAAAAAGAGTGACATTGTGGCGGAAAGCTGCCTGCAAGATCCTGAAAGTCTTAAATTGGCCACCTAACTAATTGTACGTGTAGAAACATCTTTGTATTCAAGGAGTTAAGTTTTGAGCTTGGTATTGCATTTTAGAGTCGGTGAAAGACTGTTGGATAAAATGACTTAAGCTTTGAGCTTGGTATTGAATTTTAGAGTCAGTGTAGGACTATTGTAGAAAAGTGATCCAGGTGGCTGCAGAGCCAACCGATCACTTTTATGGGGTTCTTTAGGTGCACCCCTCCTCCTCAGCCAGCACCCCTTGCAGTTCCCAGGCTCTCTTGTTCCTCCGGACCACAGTAAACTAGTAAGCTATTCTAACATTGAGAGCAAGAGGAGATTGGGGAACATTGATTCCCTGATCCCCTTGCAACTAATGAACGTGGAAGTGACATGTATGACAGCACTTCCCGGTTCATAGCTGTCATTCTCCCGGACTACTGTAGCTGGGAAAAACAGATAATCAAGCATGATCTTTGATTGATGAGCTCCAATGGAGGGCAGGTGAGAAATGGGGGTCTAATAGACCCCCAATGTCTCCATAAAGAGGACCTATCACTTGCTCAAGCTATCGCATAGGCTGCTTGTTAGCCCCCTTGTGTAGTAATAAAGTTAAATGGAGAAAAAAGTGTTGAAAAAGGAAATTACATAAAGAAAAAATAAAAACAAATGTAAAATCACCCCGTCACCTCTGTACACACCCCAGTGCAAATGTGCAGCGTGATGTGAGGTATTGTCATAAATGTCAGTTAGTGCTGAAATTCTAAGTCTATAAATGACAGTTAACTCCTAACTGATAACCTGTGAAGGCTTTTCAATATTTGCCTACGGAAAACTTTATGTACCATACTTTTTTGTAATTTCACAGTTGTGCGCAATTTTCAGGCTTGACATGTTCAGTATCTATTTATTTAACACAACCCAATTTTTTATATTTTACCATAAATTTGGGGAAAAACATGAAGCTTCTTTGCTTTAAAATTTGTTTAAGTGTATTGTTTTCTTGAAAATATGCTTCTGATAACTAGCTGCACAAATATCGTGTGAGATAAAAAATTGTAGATTCCACCATTTTATTCTGCAGGGTCTCTGCTTTCAGAAACTATATATTTGCCTGGGGGGGTCATATTTTTTTGTAGTAATAAATGCAGATTTTAATACGTGTACATAAAATTTAAGGTAGACAAGTGGTGAAAGCAGATATAAACCTGAGCTGAATAACATTTTGTTTGCCAAAATACAACTGTCCTGTTGTTTTTATTACAAATAAAATAGTGTTTCAAACTTTTTTTTGTTTTTTAATCCATCTTTTGCATCCGTGCTGCTGATCTCCTCCAGCCACTGCCGACTATTTCCCGAGTACAAGCTGATGGTATGGCATGTGTGTTGTGGACACCTGTAGTTTGGAGACATTTGTCAGCCTATAACATGAAGTGCCTGAGCTAGGACCTTTCTGGCAAGATCACCATGTAAGGTATTGCTGGCAGAGTCCACCGTTGTCACAATCAAGAATGACAAACAGCTATCACTGAAACAAGTGCATATAGACAGGAAATGGCTGAAAGAGGAGAACAGCAGCCCTTAGATACAAGAAAGAATAAAAAAATAGATGAAACTAAAAGGAAAAGCTAACTGTAACCCAGATAGGCTTTACATCTTTTTTGATATGGTAATATTTATTTAAGATTTTTAGTTGTTGAATTTTTATCTACTTAAAGTAGAAGGAAAGCCTAACCTATATAAAAAAGATCTGTGTACTTCCAGTCCAGTCCTGTCACGTGATCCTGCAGCTCAGGCTTCCCTGTGTCAGTGAGGGGCCACTGCAGGCGAGAGGAAAGGAGTGCAGAGAAGGCCTGGGCCATGAGAACCTATGGGTGATGTCCTTGCTTCTGGAATTCCCAGCCATTGTTGAGTGCTGCCTGAGTCGAAGCTGCAGGATCATGTGACCAGAGCACAGTGGATTAAAAAAAAGGTAAGTACATTGATCTTTTTTATACAGATTAAGCAAGATAGGTGGGAAGAAGGGGGAGGGAAAAAATTCAAGAATAGTTAGACATTGGCTTTTTACCACTTTAAATGAAAGAAGACTACATATGCATAATACAAGATATGCAATATACAGTATGGAACACTGTATAGACAATAGTTTGTGAATACCTGACCATCACACTGTTATGAGTTTGCTTGTAATTTTGTCTACTACCCTTTTTGCAAGATTTTGGATTGTGCCTGTGGGGATTTGTAGCCATTCAGTCATAGAGGCATTTTCAGGTCAGGTGCTGATGTTGGACAACAAGGTGGTCCAATTTATTCCAAGGGTCTTCAGTAGGGTCGAGGACAGTTCTCTGTGTAGGCCACTTGACTTACTCCACATCAAACTCATCAAACCATGTGTTTTTATGGAACTAGATTTGTGCACAGGGGCACTGCCTTGCAGGAAAAGATAAGGGCCTTCCCCAAACGAACGCCAGGATAATGTTGTTGGATGAGCAGATCTAGTTGTCAACAGGCCTTCCAATTCATCCTAAAGGTATTCATAAGGGTTGAGGTGAGAACATAGTTAAATCATGTATTTTGGGGCTGGCTTTGCAAAGAGGGGCATGGTTATGCTGGAACAGAAATGAGCTTTCTCAAACTAATACCAGGGTTGTAAGCAGGGGCGGACTGACCATTTGGAAATGCGGGCACTGCCCGAGGGCACGGGGTCAGTAGGGGGCCCTATGAGATGCCCCTGGTACCTTTTTCATAGGCTTTTTTGAGTTTGGGCAAGGACACAGGGGCCCCATGATCCCCTATTGGCCAGGGGCCCCATGAGTTGTCAGTCCGCCCCTGGTTGTAAGTGCACAGTTTTTACAATGTGTTTGAATAATGAAACAATAATAGTACTCTGCACTGGAAACAGCTCAACTCAGTCATTTGGAGAGGTGTCCACATATCATTGGCCATAATGCAGTGGTGTATTTAGGTTTTGTGATGCCCTAGGCAACAAAAACAATTGTCTGCCCCAACAGACAGCAACCAACACAACCCCCTTTTCCCTCTCCTGTGGAGGAAGCCTGACACTGATCAACATCACCCTTGCTCCCCACCCAGGAGAGCCTTCCACTTTCCCCCCCCTTCACCCCCCCCCAGTGATAGAGAGACACTCATCTTCACAAGTCTGACATCCCCAGGAACGAGAGTCAGGCTCTACCTACACCATCCAGCAGCCTGCAGCCTCTCTTGGATCCCACCTGGTTCCCATTGTATGCATGTCCCTTCTTTCATCCCTTCTTCTGGAGGGAGATGCTGCCCCCCTGAAAAATGCCGCCCTAGGCAAGTGCCTTGTGGTAAATACACCCCTGCCATAATGTAGGTGTAATGGCCAGGTGTTCAATTTGGATACATATGTGTGGATGCATCCCTTAGGACCAGCTCTATGAAAACATCTACTAACCTACAGGTTGTTAGGTTTGTAATGAGTACTAGAGCATTTAAGGCAATAAAAGCCGTAAGAACCCCTGAACTCCATGTAGATGACATACCTGGCAGAATATGAACGAGGAAGCTTCATGTAGATAATGTCCCTTTGTGGAACCTGAAACTGGGCCTACCAAAGCTAACAAGCCAGCCCCCCCTGTTGCTTAAGGAGCGAAGATATCCACACAAGTGCATACGGCGATTTTTCTTGGGTGCAGGTCTTGGTAACTATATCTAAATTGTGGTTTCCAGATTACAAGAAATTCTTGATGATGATGATACAGTCTTCCTGCAATTCTCCAGTTTAGGATTTAAGATATCCTTATCTTCCAAGAGGTCAATATATAAAGAGTTTCATAATATTTATCAGTGATGGCAACAACCATACAAAAGTCCTCATGAATGAAACAGAGTACTGTGGACAAGACCTGTGGGCACACAGTATTGTGTCTAACTATAATGTTCCACCATATTGTGTCTCATTATTATGTTTTTTTGATTCTTTGAATTCCTAAGCACTCTGGATAATTTTTATTATCAGAATGTCATTAATTATGCTTTTATGCTACCTCAGTGTGTTTGCCTATATTTACTATTTTTTTGGAAAAGGTCTCCCAGAGACTAAAGTTGACCCACCAAGTCTTAAAAACCTTACACGTTGACTGGAACCCAAAATTCCTCAGTAGCACCTGTTATAAACGTACAGCTGTTTATTTCTCCTAAATTGTTTATTGTCTCCTCTGCGTATGATCTATCAAGAATAAGAAAGTCAACAGAAGGCTTGTTTTTAGTCATCCTTGTATTATTATTAATATTATTTTCATTACATAGTGACAACAGTTTGTTCAGGGCTTTTAAAAAAATGGAAGGCAGTGTAGCTTCAATCCAATACAGGAGGGTTTAGGGGGCCCTGCTCCCTGAAAGCTTGCAATCTACTGTAAATGTACAATGTGTCCCATATTATACATTGGAAACACAGATCAGTGTAAAAATAGACATTTAGCATGTTTATAGTTTTTTTTTAGAAAAACACTGTTTTAAGTTGCCTTATTAATAATAAAATACCACCATCCCCACTAGAGCTGAACGTTCAGATCAGGTTGACCGTAGTAGTACTTACATTGGCTGCTGCAAGAAAAGAAAATAAACTGACCGATTGTCTGCAGCAAGAACAGTGTCATATCTCATGCCCTAGGAGAACGTGAAGATCACATTTTACCTTGATGTTTATGAACAGGTCACCATGTTTAATCGTCATGTTGATGTGATCTAAACTATTCTGAAGTGAAAAAAGTGAATGTCACACTTCGGGATAGAAACAGCCAGATTGTACTCTGGAGACTGGAGGATCGAAAAGGGTGTCCAACTTTGTTTTTTTCTTTTTTCTTTTTTTTAAATGTTCAAATAATAACATTAAAAAAAGTTTATTTTTAATAGGACAACATTTACAAATAGGCTTTTGCCATTTTTTCATTTAAAAGAAAATAATGAAGACACAAATTTTTATTTGAGAGTAAACATTTGGTGCCTTTTTGCAGTTTTAATTATTTGCAGATCACATTGGGGTTATTTATAAAAAATAATCAATTTATTTTTTTAATTTCCATTTTCCTTTTTTTAGCTACTTGTTTCTTTTTAGTGATATTCTAGTAAAATGTGTACTGTGGAAACAGGACCAAAAAGAATTGAATTTTTTTGATCAGTAAGACAACATTCACAATAAACTCTCTTTTTATTACATTTAAAAATAAATTAATGAAGACACATTTGAGAGTAAACATTTGGCACATATTCATAGTTTTATTTGTCTGCAAATTACATTGGGGTTATTTATAAAAAAATAATCAATTTAGTACTTTTTTCTTTTTTTATTTCTATTTCACATTTTTACTACCTTGTTCTATTAAAATTTATAAACCTACCAAACTGAGATTTAAAAAAAAAAACTATGATTATTATGGCACTACAAAGATCATAATTTTAAATAATGTGAACCAGCGCTTTGGATGCGATCCCCTAATTCACCACAGCTGCTGTTTTTTCTTTTTTTTTTTAATGTTCAAATAATAACATAAAAAAAGTTTTTTTTATTAGGACAACATTTACAAATAGGCTTTTTCCATTTTTTCATTTAAAAGAAAATAATGAAGACACAAATTTTTATTTGAGAGTAAACATTTGGTGCCTATTTGCAGTTTTAATTATTTGCAGATCACATTGGGGTTATTTATAAAAATAATCAATTTATTTTTTAATTTCCATTTTCCTTTTTTTAGTTACTTGTTTCTTTTTAGTGATATTCTAGTAAAATGTGTACTGTGGAAACAGGACCAAAAATAATTTAGTTTTTTTATCAGTAAGACAACATTTACAATAAACTCTCTTTTTATCACATTTAAAAATAAATTAATGAAGACACATTTGAGAGTAAACATTTGACACATCTTCATAGTTTTATTTGTCTGCAAATGACATTGGGGTTATTTATAAAAAAATAATCAATTTAGTACTTTTTTCTTTTTTTATTTCTATTTCACATTTTTACTACCTTGTTCTATTAAAATTTATAAACCTACCAAACTGAAATTTAAAAATAAAAACTGATTATTATGGCACTACAAAGATCATAAATTTAAATAATGTGAACCAGCGCTTTGGATGCGATCCCTTAATTCCCCACAGCTGCTGTACCAAGTGCTATACTAATCGTATCAGTCCTTATATATACTCTATCTTTTATACAGCGCTCTTGGTTTTTGTTTAAACATGTGCAATAAACAAGCATATTCTCTACAATGTTCATATACTCAAATAAAAATTAAACATGATTCAATAAAGATCATAAATACTTGTATGATTATTATTTTATTACAGATACTTATATAGCGCCATCAAATTTGCACATTCACATCAGTCCCTACTCTCGAGGAGTATACAATCTAAGGTCCCTAACTCACATTCACAAATACTAGGGCCAATTTAGACAGGATCCAATTAACCTATCAGCATATCTTTGGAGTGTGTGAGGAAACCAGAGCACCTGGAGGAAACCCACACAGGCACAAAGAAAACATGCAAACTCCAGGCAGGTAGTGGGATTTGAACCAACGACCCTAAGGCTGCTAGGTGAAAGTGCTAACCACTTAGCCACTGCGTTGCCAAGTGGCTCCCTCTTCTGTGAGATTTGTTTTTATATGATGAAAAATAACAGGTTAATATGCTCCAAAAAAGAATATAAGGAATGATATTCAGTTTACCTTTTCCTAAAATCAGCTCCATTTTCAGGTTCCAGATATATTTTTGGATTCTCACTCACTGATTTTTTTGTATATCAGATACAGAAACAAGGATTTAAATTAATGATACAATGGTAAGCTTGTTGGCACTGAAGTGGATATAAACCCCAATTGTATATTATAAACAAATGTATTGTTTAAAATATTGGTTTTGACAGTTTTTGCATCTTATTGCTGTTGATCTCTTGCATCCTCCTTGCAGCCATTTGCAACCTACATGCACAGTGATGGCTGCATGGCATTTCTCAGTGCAGGTTTCTCTATGGTGACTGTGGACCATTTCTATGTAATATGAAATGACTCATTGCAGTCTCCATCTGAAGCCCATGCGACAAAGTGACAACACAGAAGCACTAATGCGAGAAAGGGACAGAGAGTTGTCATTGAAGTGCCTGAACAGGGACATTCATAGTATTATTACAGGTTATATTTAAATGAAAGTTGCAAGTGAAAACAATATGAAACACTGAAAGTAAACAACTTGAACATTTGAAAGTACATTAAAAAGGACTTTATAAAAACTACTAATTTCCCCTAAGGATTCCAGACAATGGACAACAAGACAATTTTCACGGAAATCATTTTGCTAGGATTCACCAGAGATCTGAGGATAAACATTTTACTATTTATTTTATTTTCCATTATATACTTGGTGACTGTTTTTGGAAACGGTCTCATCATAGGTATAATTCTGCATAACCATCACTTGCACATCCCCATGTACTACTTCCTTTGCATGCTTTCTGTCTTTGACTTGAGTTACTCGTCCACTGCTGTGCCCCGGTTGTTGTCAGACCTCTTTTCTTCCAAGAGGGCCATCTCAGGAGAAGCTTGTACCATCCAGATCTACGTCATCCTTCTTCTAGAGGGATGTGAGTGTCTTCTCCTGGCCATCATGGCTTATGACCGTTACGTGGCCATCTGCCAGCCTCTCCATTATCACGTTCTCATGCGTTGGAGTATTTGTTACAAACTGACTGCCATGATATTTATTTTGAGCTTTATGATGTGTATATTTCCATCAATTTTCATGCGGATTACAGTTTGCAACAACCAGATTAATCATTTCATGTGTGAGATTCTAGCAGTGCTAAAATTGGCATGTGGGAATATTTCATCCAATGAAATTGTCATCTTCTCCATCAGTTTTATTACTCTTCTCCTCCCTTTTGTTCTTATTATAATATCATATATTTGCATTTTGTCATCTGTATTAAAGATTAAGTCTGCGGGAAGAGCTAAAGCCTTTTCCACTTGTTCCTCCCATCTGGCGGTGGTGGGGTTATACTTTGGTACAGTGATGCTCATGTACTTTGGCCCATCATCTCAGTACTCCACCAACCAGGAGAAATACAGCTCCGTATTTTATGTGATTGTGTCTCCCATGCTGAACCCGATCATCTACAGCCTCAACAATAAGGAAGTTAAAGATACCGTTAGAAAACTGTGCTCTACACTTATGTTACTCAAACAAGCACTCAATAAAAGCTGGACTTAACCTGAACTAGCAAATTTTGAAGAACGTTATAGAAAACTGTTAAGTATTCATGTTTGTCCCTCCCCTGAGGATCTTAATGTAAGATACAGCACATGGTTGGGCTCTTTAACCATTATTGCATTATAGTAGCCAACATTCAAAGATGCTTTATATGTGAGAACTGGAACTTGAGTGCTCCCAGGAATGTGTTTAGCTGATCAAGAGCCTGGGAAGGATGTCTGTAGCCTCATCTTGGTAGCAGGTAGACCAGCAACCTAGAGAATAAATAGAGCAAATATACTGAGCTAGACAGTTTACAGGGAAGGGTTGTTACAATAACTGGGGTCAAAAATCAGTCAGATGTAGGTGTAATAAGTAACACTTCTGGGTATTTATTACCTCTCAAATGAGATTTTTCTGTCAGAGAATAGGTGCAGGTACTCAATGGCCCATAGAGTGCAGAAGTCGGGAGTGCAGAACTCACAGGGCTCAGGAGTATATATGGCACTTTAAGGTCTTAAGAGTGCATAACACACAGGGTAGAGGGCTCAGGAGCGTGTAACTCAAAGAGTGTAGGGCTCACATATGTGTATCATGTACCCCCCAGGGCCCAGGAGTGTGTATCACACAATGCAGAGCTCAGGAGTGCATGAGGTGGAGGGGTCAAGAGTGTGTATTGCACAAAGTGCAGGAGTCCGGACTGCATAACACACAGAGTGCAGCACTCAGAAGTGCATAATGCACAGAATTCAGGGCTCAGGAGTTCATACCACACAGGGTTAGAGGGTTCAGGCAGGGCTGGTGCTTCCACTAAGCAAACTAGGCAGCTTCCTAGGGTGCACTGCCACCTAGGGGGCATCTGGGTGCAGCATAGGCCAGCACTCTCTCTGTGTGGGATGCTGCCATGTCATGAATGATCCTTCAGCTGGGAGGAGGGGACAGAGGAAGATGCCAGGTGTCTGGGGTCAGTGTAGCAGCTGAGCCGCCACTCCTTCCAGTGTTTCTCTCAGACTCAGTCCCTTATTGCAAGCCAGCTGGTGTTTTTTTATTATGTCACATAGTACTCGCGCAGCGATTTTTCAAACGCAATTTTTTTTTCTAAATATACTTTTTTACTTTTAATGCACAAAAACACTAACTATTGGCCAATTATTTGGTAAAATGTAAAAGATGATGGTATGCCGAGTAAATAGATACCAAACATGACATAAAACTGTGCATGCCTTGTGCAATGGCGACAAACTGCATACATTTTTAATATCTATAGGCAACACTTTAAAAGCCTTTACAAGCTACCATTTTAGATTTACAGAGGAAGTCTAGTGCTATAATTACTGCCCTTGATCTGATGTTCACGGCGATACCTCACATGCATGGTGCAACCGCTGTTTACATACCAGCACAGGGTCAACACTCACGCACGCAGGTGCGTGTGCATGTGGGGGGTGAGAGTGCTTTTTTAAAAAAAAATAAAAGTTATTTTGATTTTTTAAATTATTTTTACATTTTCTCTTTCATTTATTTTTTTTATCACTTTTAATGCTATCACAGAGAATGCAAATATCCCCTATAACTTCAATGGGCATTGTCATATATTCTTTTTTTAGAAATCTGGGGTCTGTCAGACTCTAGATATCTCCTCTGCCCTTACATTATCTAATCTCATCAAGATCGGTGTGATCAGATGCTTTCCCAATTTACAAATGACGCTGTTTATATCCTGCAAAACAGAAGTGATGATATGCTTGTAGCTTCTGATTTCTTAGACTATAGAGATGATTGGCACCATTCCAGTCTCCAATCAGCTCTATGGTCAGCTGGCAGAAACACCGGCTGCCTTCTCAGGTTCCCCCGAAGGCACAGGACTGCCCGAGAAGGCCATGGAAGACAGCGGGGGAGGGGGGGGGCCATCATCTCCCGCTGCTTGTAAAAGCAATCCTGCAGCTAATTAGCTACTAGGATTGCTTTTACATGAAAGCTTAGCCGGCTGAAAAAAACCATACCAGGATGATGCCTGCAGCTGTAGGCATCATCCTGGTATAACATTCAAAATCCAGTGATGTACCAGTACATCGCTGGTCCTTGTTGGGCATATGTGCTATGTTCTTTTTTTTTGTATGCAGTCTGTGGGCTGAATGAAAAAAAGAGAAGAAATCTCTGCCAGAAAAAGTGTGTTGTATGCCCACCATTAGAATATACCGCCCTGCATCCAGCCACTTCTAATGGTGGGTAAACATTAGGTCGCATGGTGCCACATGTGCCAATTCCAAGATTGTACAAATGTCTAAATAGTGGCACACTTGAATAAAAATTGTCCATGTATAAGTGGTACCCCATATGGAAAGAGTGTGACACCAAGTCCCAAACTATCTTGCCACTGCTCCCCATGTAGTTTGGGCATCCAGGGGGCTTCATGTGAATATCTTTTTCCTCATAAATCTGAAACTTATATGTATAGCCTGTTGCCCTTTCACAGGTCTTCTACATCTTGACCGCACATCTGGCATGCTTGCTGGGGAAAAATTGTATGAATGCAAGGTGGCCAGTAGTAGTATAGACATCTGCTAATTTTTGGCTAAGGTGATCTACAAGCAGCTGAATTTTGTGGTGGCAGTTAAATTCAGGGTCACTCAAGGATGACAGTGTGTGTTGTCGTTGAATGCATAAAACACATTATACTCTCATATCTATGGCTGGCCATGGCAGCAGAGAACACGGGCATATGATGAATCGGGTCTGTCAACCAATACAACTGCAATTAATTTATTTTAGTAATGCCCATGTTGAGGGTTAGGCCCCCCAAAAATTTTAATTCTGAAACCATAATGGGTTTCCCTGCAAATGGTCTCCCAAGGTTTGAATTTGGGTTGGCGGCGCTAAATTGTTCTTCCGTGAAGAACAGCTCCAAAAAATCAAGGCAAGTAGTTACATTTGTTGTTTCCACCTGAATTCCAGGTTGGGCAGTGAATGAGGGAAGTATGGGTGCTGCAGAATTTGTGGGCTGCCAACTGGGATTTGCAAGCATATCCGGAAGGACACTAGGGGCTCTACGGGCCTGTGTGCGAATTCTTGGTGGTTGCTGGACAATACTTGTGCTTGCTAACGCACCAGCTCAAACTGCACTTATGGGACTCGCCACATCACCAAGAGATACTGCAGTGCTGGTATGTGAACGACCAGGATGTACTAGGCCCCTGGTGCTCGCCAGTTCACCAAAAGGTAGTGTGGCACTAGTACTGGCACACTGCTGCATATGAGAGTCATAAAATTTACAAGCAAGTGATAACAGAGATCAGGCCTGATTCTGCAAACACTGCGGTTTTGTGTGCAATGTATCAAGTGACAGTGACCTACTGACACTGCACTTGATGGCAGAGAAGAGGGTGGGTAAGCGTAGAGGCTAAACTCAGGTGCTGGCAGGTGCCGGGGCAGATCCCGCTAACGCTGCATTTTTGGGGACACTATACTAATGTGAACGCTGGTATAGTGCTGATCTGATCAAAAGATATTGATCCATTCAGACACTCTACTAGCAATGGAGGTTTATTCTGTAGGAGCATCTTCCTGGCAATCAAGGGGTTAAATGTGATTACTGCTGTACTGACGGGCAATCTGACACTGTCTGGGGGGGGGCGTGAAAACCACTGGAGCTTGAATCATGTATATATAAGTGATTTTGCGCACACGTACCACCCTGTAGCAGTATTTCTGCAATAGGGCAGTCAGGAAGCAGTTAAAAAAGCGGTTTGCGTCAAGGCGTTGCGTTACTTTAACTGACAATTGCGCAGTCATGCAACACTGCACCCAAATTATATTTCTGTCCCTTTTTTCCCACGAATTAAACTTTCTTTCGGTGGTATTTGATCACCTGTACGTTTTTTTTATTTTTTGCACTATAAAAAAAGAAGGCCAACAATTTTGAGAAAAAAAAACAATATTTTGGACTTTTGCTATTAACCTCCCTAGCATTCTGATGTCCATATTTCTTTGCTCAAAGTGGTAAATTTTTTTGCATGGAAATATGTTGTTTTTTTATTGTAGGCCTGTAATTTTTAGGAATAACTCACTGAAATCTGTCCGAACAAGAGTCTAGTAAACATCCCGGGTAGGATAAAATTTGAAACAGGAAATCATAAAATATAATATAATAAATAATCATAAAAAATAATAATATAATAATAAATTTAATTCAATAATGTAATCAAACCAAAAACACTGAAATTTGAAATATAGTGCCAAGTTCGCACATCACTGAGCTTAGTTGCAAAATCGTTTTCAGTGTCTGATGAGGAATTTCCCCACAAATCATTATCACTCAATTCTGCAAGTGGTTCTAATTTACTATCGCTGTTCTCTAGCTGGTCTAAAACCGCTTTTGACCTAAAGGGATGCTTTTTGGACGCCATGGACGTTTCTCAGTTTCCAGGCAGAAAGAACAGTAAAAATTCAGGCAGGGCACGGGACAAAATGTATGTGAAATGGTTTGAAAAATTAATGTTTTACTATGTGATTTTAGTGTATTTAGTGAATGTCACTTTTTAAAATTTTTTAATTTCCCGCCGCTTCCGTCCCCCGTACGTCCCGATGCTTGCAGGGACCGGAACCCGGAAGACGGATGCCGGCATCGGCCGGAGGAGATGGCTGGGGACTCTGCAGGGGACACATTGCAGGAGCGCAGGACAAGGTAAGTACAAGAGGGAATCCCAGAGCAACTCTGTAGTGTATTCCCGAGTGTAGCTCGGGGGTTACCGCTTTTGGTACTGAAACTTTACCCTGAGCTACACTCGTTAATACCGCCAGGGGGGTTAAATATGTCTAGTAAAAAATGTAAAAATCTAATTTCGTCATAAATTTAGGCCAAAAAGTATTCTGCTCCATGTCTTTGCTAGAAACAAAATACCAATACGTGTAAATTAATTGGTTTACGTAAAAGTTATAGTGTTTACAAATGGCGGTATAGATACTGGAATTTTTTTTTTAATACTAATAATGGTGGCGATCAGTGACTTATGGCAGCGATCAGCGACTTATAGTGGGACTGTGGGACTGCAGTCGGCATTCTGACACTGGGGGGAACTGACTTGGTGTCATTGACATCCCCAGTGACACTACTACAGTGATCAATGCTAAAAAAAAAGCACTGACACTATACTAATGGCACTGGGCAGGAAGAGGTTAACATTTGGGGCAATCAAAGGGTTAACTGTGTGATTGGAATGTTTTACTAGGGGGCAGGGGATGTGTGCTTCACTGTAAAGCACACTGATCGGGATGGCTATGCTCAGCCATAACGAGCAGTGTGCCCAAACTGACAGGGAGGAGGGCTGTTGGTAAACAATGCAGCCCTCCTCCCTGTCGGTGATCACCGGTAATCACTGGGCGCTGGCAGGTAATCACCGGCTGGGACCTGATGATTGACATCTGGGGCCGCAATTGGCGTCATGGGTAGGGTGCGCTTGCCCCCTACTCGGAAATGCATAATCACGTATATATACGAGATTTTGTGCACAGGGCCCGCCCTGCAACAGTAAATGTACTGTGGGCAGGCCTTAAGCGGTTAAATAGTTAAACCGCCCAAATACCCAACCCTAATCGTGTACAAAGCAGCAAACACACCAAGAGGGTATCCCCTCTAAATCACAAATCAAATAAATAGCTTGTGTTGGGCTAAGTGAAATTTACATACATTAAAAAACTCATAAATAATATACAAATAATATATGTCCAATAAAGGATAAACAAAAAGTGCTCAAGAGTAAACCATTGCCAAAAATAAATAGATTGTAAGCTCTAACAAGCAGGTCCTCTGTTTCCTCTTGTACCAAATTGTATTGTAACTGTAATGTCTGCCTTCATTTTTTAAAGCACTGAGCAAACTGTTGACACTATATCAATCCTGTATAATAATAATAATAATAATAGTAATTTTAAATAAATATATGTGAAACAGTCCTTATAAAGGTATATAGAACAGTCCTCTTATTCTGTGATGAGTAGTGGAAATACTTCATTCCATTATAATAACCAACGTGAGATTGCACCACCGTGATATCAAGTTGGAGGCTTACTAGATCCTTTGACCCCTTAATTATAGAGGGTCAATACACGCCCGATATATGTAATTCCATCCAGGCTCATGTGTCTCAGGTCAAATCACATGCACCACCCGAAGCTCCTCAAGCCATCCCGGTGTTATGGGGTCAACATGTACTCATATGAAATAAAAGAGGTGCCTTTCAGACGGATTCTGCCCACAAAAAGATCTCATCAAAAGGATGGGGATGTTACCCTCTGCAGTGCAGATGTCCTTTTTCCTGCTGTTCACCAAGAGCTCTATTGGGATCCACTAATGTATTATTTTTAGTTAGAACCTCTGTCCAAGCTGATTTCCTGTATCCTCGCTGGGGAGATTTTACCTTATTTCCTGGAGGGGGGCAATGCCAATGGTTCACTCTTGAGCACTTTTTGTTTATCCTTTATTGGACGAATATTATTTGGATATTATTTATACATTTTTTGATGTATGTAATTTTCACTTAGCACAACACAAGCTATTTATTTGACATCTTTATTATTATTATTATTATTATTATACAGTATTTGTATAGCATAAAAAACACACAGTGAGCTGTCCCATTAAATCATGAATCAATAAATAATTAAAAAGTGCAAATTCTATAATGATGACTCAATTCATATACTGTATATTTCATATAATCTAAAAAACGTATATCAAGAAAAGTCCAAAACAGTGACGAAAAGAGTAAGTCAGTATATGACGAAACGCGTCAGTGCATGACGGTGCAGCAGACCAGAAGTGATGTAGATCCGTAACTGGAACTGACGTGATGGCATTCTGTCCGACAGTTCCGGAGGTGGTGAGAGCACCATGCAGTATCTGCTGGTCACAAAGACACACTATTTGGGCTTGTTGTTGTTTTTAACATTGTAAGTGCATTACTTGGAGTAAATAAATCTATCTGTCTTGGGTAATATACTATTGGAGCGGATTCTTTGTTCTTCTCTTTTCATGATATGGTGGAATGGAGTTTTGAATTATCCTGGCAATCAATCATTAAGTGGGCTGTTCTTGAGGAACCTCCTGGTCAGATTAGTGGATATCCTCTTGAGTATGCTTTAACAAAGGCAATATCTGGTGAGTGCACACCTGAGTGCATGGTGGGCACTGCACAAGTTCTCTATACCTTTTTTCGCCACATGAAGTTATTTCATTACTGGACTTTAATTTCTTCTTTATCATCTTTTATCATGGTACTTTTTTAATTATATATATATATTTTCTATTTTATTTTATTTACTATATATAATTTTTATGTCATGGAACTTTTTTTGAGATATCACATTATGTGCTGCATTTATTAATTTGTATTTTTTATTATTAATTTATTTTTTTGTTATCGAGATAATGGTTAAGATATGCATTAATGAATGATATATAATGTATGAGTGATAATTGGAGATTTATCACTAACGTTTTGATGATAACACTGTGAAGTATGTGCGCTGCTTGTATTCACTAAATAGGGGCAATACTCACATTTAGTGAAGAAAAAGTGCTTGGTGCTTGTAAACTTCTTCATATAAAGTGCTCCATTGCTCCAAAAAGAGAAAAAAATGGCCTTTTGCCAAATGCAGTTGATCTCAAATCAAAGAGATCAAAATCGCTTGAATTTAAACATTAGGCTGGCACTCTCATTGTCAAACCATCAGCCGATTGTGCAACCAGATTGACAAAGTGGATGGATCAGGGGTGGACTGATCATTTGGAAACTCGAGCACTGCCCGAGGGCCCGGGGTCAGTAGGGAGCCCCATGAGATGCTCCTGGTACCTTTTTCATAGGCTTTTTTGAGTTTGGGCAAGGACACAGGGGCCCCATGATCCAATATTGCCTGGGGGCCTCATGAGTTGTCAGTCCACCCCTGGATTAGAGGTTAGGGTCAGGGTGAGGAGGATTAAGTTCTAGGTTAAGGTTAATGTGTAAATACCTTTTTTTCTGTTATGGATGAGCCCAGTCGCTCATCCATACCCATACATACAAGGCATAAAGGGAGAGGCCTCATAGTGCAGTCAAATCAAATCTTGTTTTAGTCATAACAAATATTGCATTTACAGTACATCATGTAGACCAGTATAAGCAGTGAAATACAAAAACGCCAGGCCGCAGTGTCACACCAAGTCTCAGCCTATTGGGTTGGAACGTTTTTCCTTATCCACAAGCGTTTTATTTTTTTGTCATTTTATTTAAATATTTGAACAGATTTTCAGATGCCATCATTTACTGTAGATGATATCCCAGCATTCACTGAGGATTTGAACAGCTCCAACAGTTTGCGCACTGCTTTACCCTATAAAGGGAAACAGTACAATTGCAATACAAGTCAATACAAGAGGGTTAGGAGGGTTCTGCTCCTAAGAGCTTACAATCTATTAATCAATTAAAAAAAACACTTTTTCAGGGGAATTTAAAATTAGAAATCAAATTCAGACGACGAATGCAATGAGTATAAAAGTACAAATAGATACGCTGAACTAGTAGGAGTAGAAAAGGAAGAGAAGAAAGAATAATATCTAAAAAGGTAGGGAAAAGAGAGGCAGGAGGAAATGAAGGAGGAGAAGGAAGTTACAGAGAGTATAGGAGAAATAGGAAAAAGAAATGGGAGTTGATAAAGGGGGCTTGGGTGGGGGGGGGGGGGTTGGGGTTATGGAGGGAGGGTACTGGGGAAAATATGCATAGGAAAATGTTTTTTGTAATGTGCAGTAATGTGACGATTATTATTTTTGTAATGTTGAAACTAATATAAATAAATAAATACATATATATATGTGTTAAATTCAGGTTTTTAGTTAGGTTAAGATTAGAGCAGGGGCGGACTGACCATTTGGAAACTCGGGCACTGCCCGAGGGCCCGGGTCAGTAGGGGGCCCCATGAGATGCCCCTGGTACCTTTTTCATAGGCTTTTTTGAGTTTGGGCAAGGACACAGGGGCCCCATGATCCACTATTGCCTGGGGGCCCCATGAGTTGTCAGTCCACCCCTGGATTAGAGGTTAGGGTCAGGGTGAGGAGGATTAAGTTCTAGGTTAAGGTTAATGTGTAAATACCTTTTTTTCTGTTTTGGATAGAGTGCAGAGGGAATAGAACACCTATCAGGTTTTCATTGCTCTCTGTTCCCCTGTTAGGGAGATTCACCCTCCCTATATGTCCTGTTTACCGTTATCAACAAGAGTGAAAGTAAAAGAAAATCCCAAACTTTGAGTTGTCACCAGAACAGAAAGAGAGGGGAAATCTCCCTCACTTTGGAAGGATCTCCTTTTACTTCCTACTTTGGCTATGGGACAGGAAGTGAAGGCAAATCTCCCCAATGGGACACAGATGGCAAAATAAACTGACAGTTGTTATAACCCTTGCTTACTCTATCCAAAATGGAAAAAAGAACAAAATGTGGTTTTAGTTTTACTTTAAGTATTAGAGTCAAGTAAAGTGTTCCTTTTTAGGTGTCTAAAAAACACAGACCTAATGCTAGCCGCGGGTATGATTTGATACAAGGCTACGTGAGGCCTAGCCAACTGCTGTCTTGTGGTAGCATTGGTTGGACAGACAATAACTCATCCCAATTTCCATTGTTGGGCTTTATATAAAGTAGATTTCATGTACTTTGGTTGGAGGTGGAGTTGACAAGAGAGCTTCCCTTGCGGTTCTGGTCCAAGCATCCCTGAATAAGGAGGCAGAGGTACAAGGCTCAAAGAAGCACAGAATCGGCAGCTCATGTGCAGGTGACTACCACAGTCAATGACATAGTCAAGGTGAGCCAGGGTGGTATATGGTGAGACAGCAGTGTGGTCAGGAAGCAGACCGAGTAAGGTCCAGTAGCAAGCCGAGGTCAGCACCAGGAGATCAGGCAGAGACTGATCTTCTGTTGCTGACCCGAATTGCTCCTGATCTTGATCTGTGGATTCTTGCCAGAGACAAGCCGAGGTCAGTTTCCAGAATCCACAGAGCAAGGTCAGGAGCAACCTGGGTCAGCAACAGAAGATCAGTCAACAAGAACAGGAACACAGATCACAGGGAGCTGAAGAACATCCACCGTTAGCATACAGCAGGATCTCTTTTAACCACTTAAGAGCCGCCCCATATCAGATATACTGCTACAGGGCGGCAGGGCTGCTCAAAATCACATATATATATATATATATATATATATGCATACATGCATATTGGCTGCTGGAAATGTCAATCACCGGGACCCAGCCGGTGATTCCTGGTCGGGAGTCCGTGATAGTTGGCAGGGCTGAAAGGGGAGGAAGTGTGTAAACAACACAGATCTCTCTCCTGTCAGCATGGGCATGCTGCTTTTTATCTCTCTGCACAGCAGAGAGATAGAAAGTAGCATGTCTCCCTAGTAAAACGCACACAGCACACTATTAACCCTTTGATCACCCCCAGATGTTAACCCCTTCCTGCCCAGCTTTATTAATACAGTGTCTGTGCTTTATATTAGCACTGATTACTGTATTAGTGTCACTGGGGATGTCAGTGGCAGTTAGCCAGTTCCCATCCAGTGTCAGAATGCCTGCCGCAGTCCCGCTATAAGTCGCTGTTCACCGCCATTACTAGTATAAAAAAAAATTAAAAATTCCAGTATATAAACTGCTGTTTGTAGACACTAACTTTCACTTAAGCCAATTATTATGCACTTATTGGGATTTATTTTAGCAAAAACATGTATAGAATGAATTTTGTCCTAAATTTATGAATACATTTTATTTTTTTACTTTTTTTTATTGGATATGGTTTATAGCAAAAAGTCAAAAATTGTGTTTTTTTTCAAAATTGTTGATCTTTTTTTTGTTTATAGCACAAAAAAAAAAGATGTAGCGTGATAAATTACCACCAAAAGAAATCTCCATTTGTGGGGAAAAAAAGGGCATAAAGTTAATTTGGGTGCAGACCCACTGCATGACCGCGCAATTATTAGTTAAAGTAACACAGCGCTGTATCGCAAAATATGGCCTGTTTAAGAGGGGGAAGGGGGGGTAAATCTTCCAAAGGGCAAGTGGTTAAATAGGCAGCTTGGCACCAATGCTGGAGGACATGCTTGCTGATGTGCGCTGGTGCACACAAATGCTCCTACGTGTCAGTGCATATTAGCCTGAGCTCGTTTGTGTGCTGGTACATATGCACAAGCATTCGCTGCATGGAAATGAGCATTAGCAGTATTGGTTTCCTGACAGTAGAGATGGTAGTAAACATTGGTCACATAAGCAGGCAAAATTTGGCAAAGCAGCTGGGCCACTATGACATCAAAGGTGCCAGAGGGCATCTGCATCACATCTGTCCAACTGAACCCCTTCTATGGCTGTCGGCACCCTTAGTTAAAGCTCTGTCCTAACCGAACAAAATCATTTTTTCCACTGTGATTTAAAATACAAGAAAGCATTTGCCTGAAAAAAGTGAATTATAGCATGTTACCTACAGTCTTTACAGCTGAGACTTCTAGAAACACGTTTGATGTCTAAAGGGGCCACTTCTGCTCTGTATCCTGAGTAATCATTACTCAGAAATGTAGAACCTCCAATTTGCTCTTTGGCCACAAGATGGAGACAGAGTACACTCACTGCAGTAGTGCTCATGTAATTATGCAGATTCTGCACATTAGATGAAGGTGCAGGCATACCTTGGTTTACAAACGCCTTGGTTAACGTAATTTTTGGTTTACGAATGAAAATCCATTGAAAATAATGCCTCGGTTTACAAATTTTTTCACAATATAAACAGTTTAATTGTTTTTCATTGCATTTACGGTTTTCTTTTTTTGTCCCTGTACAGTACTATGCCTTTAAATTGCACTTTATAAAGAGTTTTGAACAGATAAGACTCTTTTTTATTTTTTTCTGACCTCCGGAACGGATGAATTGGTATTCAATGCATTTACAAATTAATTTTTAATCATGTCCCTGTACAGTATTTATGCCTTTAACCTCCCTGATGGTATACCTGAGTGTAGCTCGGGGTAAAGTTTCAGTACCAAAAGTGGTAACCCCGAGCTACACTCGGGCTTACCATGCGGCGCTGCTCCAGCATCTGTTCTTCACTTACCTTGTCCTGCGCTCCCGCAATGTCCCTCCTGCAGTGTCCCCTGTATAGTCCTCCGGCCGATGCCGGCATCTGTCATCTGGGTTCCGTTCCCTGCGACGTCGGGACGTACGGGGGACGGAACAACGGGAAATTTGAAAATGACAACAAGTGACATTCACTAAAATCACATAGTAAAACATTACTGTATCAAACCATTTCACATACATTTTGTCCCTAGTGCTTTGTCCTGTGCCCTGCCTGCATTTTTACTGTTCTTTCTGCCTGGAAACTGAGAAACATCCATGGCGTCCAAAAAGTGTCCCTTTAGGTCAAAAGCGGTTTTAGACCAGCTAGAGAACAGTGATAGTAAATCAGAACCACTTGCAGAATTGAGTGATAATGATTCGTCAGGAAATTCGTCATCAGACACTGAAAACGATTTTGCGACTTTGCTCAGTGATGTGCAAACTTGGCGCTATATTTCAAATTTCAGTGTTTTTGATTTGATTATATTATTGAATTAAATTTATTATTATTATATTATTATTTTTTATGATTATTTATTAAATTATCATTTTTGATTTCGTGTTTAAAATTTTATCATACCCGGGATGTTTACTAGACTCTTGTTTGTACAGATTTCAGTGAGTTATTCCTAAAAATTACAGGCCTACAATAAAAAAAATACATATTTCCATGCAAAAAAATGTACCGCTTTGAGCACAGAAATATGGACATAATCAGACTGCTATGGAGGTTAAAGTGCACATTATAAAGAGTTTTGAACAGATAAGACTTTTTTTTACTTTTTTCTGACCTCCGGAACAGATTAATTGGTTTTCAATGCATTCCTATGGGAAACCGCGTTTTGGTTTACAAATTTTTCACAATACGAAAAGTCCCGCAGAACGCATTAAATTTGTAAACCTAGGAACGCCTGTACATCACACACAGAGCTTTACAGAGCACATCGGAACATTGACATTGGTTCTTCTAGAGCTAAAAAGTCCTTCCTTTTCTTTCTTTCTTTCTTTCTCTTTCTTTCTTTCTTTCTTTCTGTCTTTCTTTCTTTCTTTCTTTCTTTCTTTCTTTCTCTCTCTCTCTTTCTTTCTTTCTTTCTTTCTTTCATTCAAAGTATTTTATTTGTAGCTCCTACTTCATTTGAGCATTGCCAAAGGAATTGAGAAGTTGATATGGGTTGGATTAGGGGTGGAAGGATAAAGGATAAAAGTAAAGGAGGATAAAGGATAAAAATAAAGAAGGATAGGAATTGAGTTCAGGAATGTTATCTGGTTGAGATATAATAAAAAGGAGGACAAGGTGTGAATCCATGTAGAACAGAATTGTCAAACTCAATTTCTTAGGGGGCTACTTCAGCATTATGGTTGACCTCAAAGGGTCAATTGTAGACAAGACTAAATGTCCAGAGCACCCCACCCCATTACATCGTCAGGTGCCCCCCCACCACCAGAAGTCAAATATCCTCCTCCTCCTATACAGGTGCATGCCCCTTACCTTGTGTTGCTGCTGGGAAGAAGCTGGGAAGCAGAAAATACAGAGTCTGGAGGAGGACCAAAGGAAGGCTCGAGACAGCTGCTAGAGTCTGCTCAATGCTGAGACCGGGGAGGAGGAGTTGCGGGGGTGCTGCAGCTATCCAAAGAGGTGCAGGATCTGTAGCAGGAGTTCTGTCCCCCTGTGCTGTTGACTGATAAGACAAGGTGGGAAAGAGAAAAGGGGGTGCCATGCTGCAGGAGAGGTGCAAGGGCCACATGAAATGGCCTGGTGGGCCGGATTCGGCCCGTGGGCATTTTGTTTGACAGATGCGATGTAGAGGATTGATAAGTCCACAACTATCTAATTCCCTCTGTCTGTGATGTGATGTAAGATATCGTGCAGTAGAATATGGAGCTTCCTCTTCTCTTCTATAGAAGTCTCTGGAAGTGAGTGTCCCCTCACTGCTGAGTACACAACACATAAGACCATTGACCTTGGTTCTGGTAGAGCTGATCTGGATTCAGAAAAATACATTTTGATTGTCTTCTCTGGTTTACTAGACTTTGCATTTAGTGCTTCACTCCTTGCAAGCTCAAATGTAGCCTGGCGGACTAAGTAGATATTGTGGATACACCAACAGTGAGATCTCCCTGCCATCATTTCCAACTTTGTTCCTGTTCACCTGGGAATTTTGGGTTTTCACACTCACTCTTATGTGTTCATCATATAAAATGAATAACTCCAGCATGATAAGTGAAAGATAATGGCCGCACCAGGTATGTAGTCTTATAAACTCAGCACAGGGAGTCCCTGAGGGACAGAAGAAACTGTCATGAGGTTTAACTTACCAACATTTACCATCTGGAAATATCAGTTTTGGGTGGACTGACCCTTTAAAGTGAGAATTTATTAAAGTAATAGCAAGGTAACAGACTGGAGACTTGAACAACCAATAACGTATGTTATAAAAAGGCATGAGTGAACTCAAAGCCAATCCAAAAAGTTCAAGACGAACTAGGGATTATCGCTCTGTAAACTGATATAGTTTTCCAAAGGGCAACTTACCAGTTAACATTTCGGCCTCTAAACCAGTAAAACCTACATTCCCACCTACATGTGGGCTCTTGGGAGACTTGCAGTCTTCTACAGTGTACAACAGGGACAGTACTTTATTGGGGACATGAGGTTTGGAGGTGATAATGTTGCAGCCTAAGGACCCCTTAACCACTTCAGCTCTGGAAAATTTTACCCCCCTCAGGACCAGAGCATTTTTTTTGCTATATGGAACTGTGCTTCTTTAACTGGCCATAGTGGCAACACTGCACCTGCATGAAATTTATATAACTTTTTTGACACTAATAAGGCTTTCTTTTGTTAGTATTTGATCACCACTAGGTTTTACATTTTTTTATTATATAAATGAAAAAAGATCAAAAATGTATATAATTTATCTTTGCTCATAGACTCCAAGGTAGTCTTGGGGTACCCAATGTAACTAAGTATTATCAGGCGAGCCAAATTGCCCCGCTGTCTATGTTGCACGCTTCCTCCGATGTTCCTCTCTGGGTCCTGCTGGAACTGCCTAATTGTGCCCCTATTGCACTATCGACACTTCTATGGCTTCCCCCTGCCCTGCGCCCTACGGCGCTGAGTCCAATGTTGCTCCATGGCCTACGAGTCTGGGACTCGGTACGTTACTCCAGTGGCCTGATGTCACCTTTCTTGCCCTTGCTTCCAATCGTTAATAACCCTCTTTTCCCACTGGGTCTAGATCACCCGAGGGCATTTTCTTGGTGGGTGGCTCATGGTTTCTCACAGGTGCGACACTTTTTGATTTTTCGGTCCTTTCCCACCTGGAATGTCCTCCGGGAGTCTCGGGATGTTCCCCCAGCGGAATTTTTTCTGTACCTTCAATTGCGGCACTGGCTACTCTCGCTGAGGGCCACTTCTGCTTTCCCATATCAGACATCTGCCTTTGAACGGCTTTGCCAGCAGCGTCCGGGCGCCCCGGGCCTTATCTCCCTTCTTTACGCAGCTTTGAACAGATGCTCGTCGCACACTTCTCTTTCATATGTAGTTCAGTGGGAACGCGACCTGGGAGTGGCTGTGGATCCGGAGGACTGGAATAAAGCCTGGTCACTCATAGCTAAATGTTCGTTTAATACGACCACGCTGGAAGCAGCCTATAAGGTATTGTTTCGTTGGTATTGGGTGCCGGCTCGTCTGGCCCAGGCTAACCCTGCCTGTAGTGATCGATGTTTTCGGGGTTGTGGCCATCGTGGCGATGTACTGCATATCTGGTGGTCATGCCCGAGGTTGGTTCGTTTTTGGTCTCGTGTGTTTGGCCTCCTTTTCACTTTGTTTCATCTCTCCATACGCCGGGATGCTCGGTATGCTTTGCTTCATTGCCCCATACCGGGCCTCTTGGCTCGTCAGCAGCGATTGGCTTCCTATTTGTTTTTATCGGCCACTAGGACAATTGCCCAGGCCTGGAAGAGTCCGTTTGTACTTTTTCAGGGGGTGCGGGATCGTATGACTACTATGATGCTCAATGAACAGATGTCGAGTATATGCAATGACTCTCAACATAAATTTTTGAAAATATGGGAACCGTGGTTGCAATATGCCTTTCCCATGCTCCCCCCGGCCAGTGTAGGGAGGTGATGGAGTTTTGTATTGGCGCTCATGGACCCTTGCTCTCTGGTGTGTGTTTTTGTTTTTGTTTTTTCTCTTTCTTTCTTCTCTGCTTTTCTTCTTTCCTTTTATGTTTGTTTTGATGTGACAGTGGACAGCTGTCTTTAGTTGCGTTGATCTGAGTTTCACTGATGTTATTGTAACCTATGTGCCATTGATAGCCCCTACGTGGGCATACGTTTTGCCTTATTGGAATTAGAGCGTTGTCTGCTCTATTATACATTTTCTATCGGTGCAATTGATAGCCCCTGCGTGGGCGTGTTTTGTTGCCTCTGTTTTATACTGTTTAAAATTAATAAAAACCATTGAAATACAAAAATGTATATAATTTATAAAATATATTCAATAAAAAAAATCAAATGTCTTCATAAATTTAGGTTAAAAATGTATTCTGCTCCATGTCTTTGATAAAAACAAATGTCCTAATAAGTGTATATTAATTGGTTTTTATTTTTTATTTATTTATTTTTATTCTAGTAATGCAAGTGATCAGTGACTGACAGTGGGGCTGTGACAGTGCGGCGGGCAATCTGACACTGAAGCTGTGTGGGAACTGACTATCATAGTATCATAAATAAGTTCCGAGGAGCAGGGCCCTCCTATCCCTCTCGTATTGAACTGTATTGTTGCTGTATTGTCTCCCGGTATATTGTAAAGTGCTGGACAAACTGTTGGCGCTATATAAATCCTGTATAATAATAATAATAAAAAATATATTTATATACTCCTCCCATGCTCAGAATGTCAACCTCTAAATATAGCCGATAACACCCTACCACATACAGTTGCAAGAAAAAGTATGTGAACTCCTTGGGATTACATGGAGTTTTGCATGAATTGGGCATAAAATGTGCTCTGAATGTCATCTAAGTCACAACAATAGAAGAACACAGTCTGCTGAACATAATACTACACAAACATTAGATGTTGCCATGGTTTAATTGCACATAACATGTAAACATTCACAGTGCAGGGAGGAAAAAGTATTTGAACCTTTGGACTTAATAACTGGTTGACCCTCCTTTGGCAGCAATAACCTCAACCAAACGTTTCCTGTAGTTGCAGATCAGACCTGCACAACGATCTGGAGTAATTTTGGACCACTCCTCTTCACAAAACTGTTTCAATGTAGCAATATTCTTGGGATGTCTGGTGTGAATCGCTCTCTTAAGGTCATACCACAGCATTTCAATCAGGTTGAGGTCAGGACTCTGACTGGGCCACTCCAGAAGGCGTATTCTGTGCTGTTGCAGCCATTGTTTTGTTGAATTACTTGTATGCTTTGGGTCATTGTCCTGTTGCATCACCCATCCTCTGCGGAGCTTCAGTTGGCGGACAGATGGTCGTACGTTTTCCTGCAAAATATCTTGATAAACTCTGGAATTCATTTTCCCATCAATGACAACAATCCGTCCAGGCCCTGAGGCAGCAAAGCAGCCCCAAACCATGATGCTCCCTCCACCATGTTTTACAGTGGGGATGAGGTTTTGATGTTGGTGTGCTGTGCCTTTTTTTCTCCACACATAGTGTTGTGTGTTCTTCCCAAACAACTCAATCTTGGTTTCATCTGTCCACAGTATATTTTGCCAGTAGTGCTGTGGAACATCCAGGTGCTCTTTTGCAAACTTCAAACATGCTGCAATATTCTTTTTGGACAGCAATGGCTTCCTCCGTGGTGTCCTCCCATGTACTCCATTCTTGTTTAATGTTTTCCTTATTGTAGATGTGTCAACAAAAATGTTAGCATGTGCCATAGATTTCTGTAGGTCTTTAGCTGACACTCTGGGATTCTTCTTTACCTCATGCAGCATTCTGCTCTGTGCTCTTGCAGTCATTTTTACAGGACGACCATGCCTAGGGAGAGTAGCAACAGTGCTAAACTTTCTCCATTTGTAGACAGTCTGTCTTACCGTGGACACATGAACATCAAGGCTTTTGGAGATACTTTTGTAACCCTTTCCAGCTTCATGCAAGTCAACAATTCTTGATCGTAGGTCTTCTGAGAGCTCTTTTCTGCGCGGCATGGTTCACATTAGACAGTGCTTCTTGAAACCAGTAAACCCAAAACAGGTGTGTGTTTTTTAAGGGCAGGACAGCTGTCAGCGACACATCCGATATCATCACACTGATTGGAGTCAAGGTTGGCTCACTCCTGGCTCCAATTAGCTCTGGGAGAAGTCATTAAGTAGGCCTGTTTGGCAGCATGGAGGGAGGAGGTGTAGGTGCGGAAGGCAGATTTATAGCGGGTGAAGGCTTGTTGGGATTTGGTTTTGCGCCATAGTCGCTCCAGGGCACGACTTTGTCGTTTGAGGGTTTTGGTGTGATCAGTCTGCCAGGGCTGGAGCGGTCGGGGTCTGATGTTGCGTGTGGTTAAAGGCGCTAGTGAGTCAAGGGCTGTTGAGAGCGCATTGTTGTAGGCGGTCAAAGAAAAGTCGGGGCAGGACAGGGGGAGGATGTGGTCGTGGAGTTGATCAGCTGCAGAGTGGAGGGGGGCTGGGTTAAGGTTGCGGAGGTTCCGGCTGGTAGTAGTGTGACATTTGGAGGGGTAGGCGTTGGAGGACGAGGAGATAGAGAAGGTGATCAGGTTGTGGTCAGAGAGAGGGAAGGGGGTGTTAGTGAGGTTGTGGGGAGCGCAGCGGTTGGAGAAGACAAGGTCCAGGATATTTCCGTCGGAGTGGGTGGTGGATTGTATGCACTGTGCAAGTGCAAAGGAGGAGGTTAGGTGGAGGAGACGGGCTGTGTCCGGGTTGTCGAGGTTGACAGGGATGTTGAAATCCCCAAGAATTATGGTAGGTAGCTCAGAGGAGAGGAAGAAGGGTAGCCAGGAGGAGAAGTCATCCATGAGGTTTGAGGTTTAATGTTGATAAATGTAAGGTTCTGCACTTGGGGGCTAAGAATATGCATGCATTATACATACTAGGGGGGTACAACTGGGGGAATCAATGGTGGAGAAGGATCTGGGGGTTCTGGTAGATCACAAGCTTAATAATGGCATGCAATGCCAAGCTGCAGTTTCTAAAGCGAGCAAAATCCTCTCTTGTATTAAAAGAGGTATAGACTCCAGAGAGAGAAATAAAGTCAGGTCCATAAATATTGGGACATCGACACAATTCTAACATTTTTGGCTCTATACACCACCACAATAGATTTGAAATGAAACGAACAAGATGTGCTTTAACTGCAGACTGTCAGCTTTAATTTGAGGGTATTTACATCTAAATCAGGTGAACGGTGTAGGAATTACAACAGTTTGCATATGTGCCTCTCACTTGTTAAGGGACCAAAAGTAATGGGACAATTGGCTTCTCAGCTTTTCCATGGCCAGGTGTGTGTTAATCCCTCATTGTCCCAATTGCAATGAGCAAATAAAAGGTCCAGAGTTCATTTCAAGTGTGCTATTTGCATTTGGAATCTGTTAGAATTGTGTCGATGTCCCAATATTTATGGACCTGACTGTATCATATTACCCCGGTACAAATCATTAGTAATACCTATTGCAGTTCAGTTTTGGGCACCAATTCACAAAAAGAACATTGGGGAACTGGAGAAAGTACAGAGAAGGGCAACCAAACTGATAAGAGGCATGGAGGAGCTCAGCTATGAGGAAGGATTAGAGGAACTGAATTTATTCTCTCTTGAGAAGAGGAGATTAAGGGGGGATATGATCACCATGTATAATACATAAGGGGGGATATGATCACCATGTATAATACATAAGGGGGGATATGATCTCCATGTATAATACATAAGGGGGGATATGATCTCCATGTATAATACATAAGGGGGAATATGATCTCCATGTATAATACATAAGGGGGGATATGATCTCCATGTATAATACATAAGGGGGATATGATCTCCATGTATAATACATAATGGGGGATATGATCACCATGTATAATACATACGGGGGGATATGATCACCATGTATAATACATAAGGGAGGATATGATCTCCATGTATAATACATAAGGGGGGATATGATCTCCATGTATAATACAAAAGGGGGGATATGATCTCTGTGTATAATACATAAGGGGGGATATGATCACCATGTATAATACATAAGGGGGGATATGATCTCCATGTATAATACATAAGGGGGGATATGATCTCTGTGTATAATACATAAGGGGGGATATGATCACCATGTATAATACATAAGGGGGGATATGATCACCATGTATAATACATAAGGGGGGATATGATCTCTGTGTATAATACATAAGGGGGGATATGATCACCATGTATAATACATAAGGGGGGATATGATCTCCATGTATAATACATAAGGGGGGATATGATCAACATGTATAATACATAAGGGGGATATGATCTCCATGTATAATACATAAGGGGGGATATGATCTCCATGTATAATACATAAGGGGGGATATGATCACCATGTATAATACATAAGGGGGATATGATCTCCATGTATAATACATAAGGGGGGATATGATCTCCATGTATAATACATAAGGGGGGATATGATCTCCATGTATAAATACATAAGGGGGATATGATCACCATGTATAATACATAAGGGAGGATATGATCTCCATGTATAATACATAAGGGGGGATATGATCTCCATTAGAGATGAGCGAATCGAAGTATCCGAAGTGGAATTCGAGTCGAATATCGGAAAAATTTCGATTCGTGCAGAATCCGAAAAACAGCCTAATTCGGACGCGCGAATCGAAATTTTTCCGAAAATGGCGGCTGACATGTGCGGCGACGGAGCGGGGATGTCGGGGAAGGCGCGCAGACAAGGCGCGCTGCCCCATAATGCATTCCTCAACGACATGTGATCGCATCAGCCAATCAGCAGCCAGCCAGCCAGCACTGTGTAATGGTCGAGGTATATATAGCGGCCATTTTGGAAATCTTCATTTGCCTGCAGTCATTGAACAGAGGCAGACCGCTCTGTACTAGGGACAGGGACAGAGTTAGGGCCACAGAAACGAGAATTGGGGACAGAGAGAAGTTACTTAGGGACAGAGAACCATTACTCAGGGACACAGACTTGTTAATGAGGGCCACAGAATCGTTATTTAGGGACAAAGAAACGCTAGTTAGGGCCACAGAATTCATACTCAGGGACAGACAGAATTTTCACTCAGTGCCAGAGAATTGTTACTTAGGGCCACAGAAACGTTATTAGGGCCACAGAATTTTTACTCAGGGACAGACAGAATTGTTACTGAGTGCCAGAGAATTGTTACTCAGGGACAGACAGAATTGTTACTGAGTGCCAGAGAATTCTTACTCAGGGCCACAGAATTCATACTCAGGGACAGACAGAATTGTTACTCAGGGACAGACAGAATTGTTACTGAGTGCCAGAGAATTGTTACTCAGGGACAGACAGAATTGTTACTGAGTGCCAGAGAATTGTTACTCAGGGACAGACAGAATTGTTACTGAGTGCCAGAGAATTGTTACTCAGGGACAGACAGAATTGTTACTGAGTGCCAGAGAATTGTTACTCGCACAGACACAAAATTGTTACTTGCACAGACACAGAATTGTTACTCGCACAGACAGAATTGTTACTCAGGGCCACAGAATTCATACTCAGGGACAGACAGAATTGTTACTGAGTGCCAGAGAATTGTTACTCAGGGACAGACAGAATTGTTACTGAGTGCCAGAGAATTGTTACTCAGGGACAGACAGAATTGTTACTGAGTGCCAGAGAATTGTTACTCAGGGACAGACAGAATTGTTACTGAGTGCCAGAGAATTGTTACTCGCACAGACACAAAATTGTTACTTGCACAGACACAGAATTGTTACTCGCACAGACACAGAATTGTTACTCAGGGCCACAGAATTCATACTCAGGGACAGACAGAATTGTTACTGAGTGCCAGAGAATTGTTACTCAGGGACAGACAGAATTGTTACTGAGTGCCAGAGAATTGTTACTCAGGGACAGACAGAATTGTTACTGAGTGCCAGAGAATTGTTACTCAGGGACAGACAGAATTGTTACTGAGTGCCAGAGAATTGTTACTCAGGGACAGACAGAATTGTTACTGAGTGCCAGAGAATTGTTAGTCGCACAGACACAAAATTGTTACTTGCACAGACACAGAATTGTTACTCGCACAGACAGAATTGTTACTCAGGGCCACAGAATTCATACTCAGGGACAGACAGAATTGTTACTGAGTGCCAGAGAATTGTTACTCAGGGACAGACAGAATTGTTACTGAGTGCCAGAGAATTGTTACTCAGGGACAGACAGAATTGTTACTGAGTGCCAGAGAATTGTTACTCAGGGACAGACAGAATTGTTACTGAGTGCCAGAGAATTGTTACTCGCACAGACACAAAATTGTTACTTGCACAGACACAGAATTGTTACTCGCACAGACACAGAATTGTTACTCAGGGCCACAGAATTCATACTCAGGGACAGACAGAATTGTTACTGAGTGCCAGAGAATTGTTACTCAGGGACAGACAGAATTGTTACTGAGTGCCAGAGAATTGTTACTCAGGGACAGACAGAATTGTTACTGAGTGCCAGAGAATTGTTACTCGCACAGACACAAAATTGTTACTTGCACAGACACAGAATTGTTACTCGCACAGACACAGAATTGTTACTCAGGGCCACAGAATTCATACTCAGGGACAGACAGAATTGTTACTGAGTGCCAGAGAATTGTTACTCAGGGACAGACAGAATTGTTACTGAGTGCCAGAGAATTGTTACTCAGGGACAGACAGAATTGTTACTGAGTGCCAGAGAATTGTTACTCGCACAGACACAAAATTGTTACTTGCACAGACACAGAATTGTTACTCGCACAGACACAGAATTGTTACTGAGTGCCAGAGAATTGTTACTCAGGGACAGACAGAATTGTTACTGAGTGCCAGAGAATTGTTACTCAGGGACAGACAGAATTGTTACTGAGTGCCAGAGAATTGTTACTCGCACAGACACAAAATTGTTACTTGCACAGACACAGAATTGTTACTCGCACAGACACAGAATTGTTACTGAGTGCCAGAGAATTGTTACTCAGGGACAGACAGAATTGTTACTGAGTGCCACAGAATTGTTACTCAGGGACAGACAGAATTGTTACTGAGTGCCAGAGAATTGTTACTCAGGGACAGACAGAATTGTTACTGAGTGCCAGAGAATTGTTACTCGCACAGACACAAAATTGTTACTTGCACAGACACAGAATTGTTACTCGCACAGACACAGAATTGTTACTCAGGGCCACAGAATTCATACTCAGGGACAGACAGAATTGTTACTGAGTGCCAGAGAATTGTTACTCAGGGACAGACAGAATTGTTACTGAGTGCCAGAGAATTGTTACTCGCACAGACACAAAATTGTTACTTGCACAGACACAGAATTGTTACTCGCACAGACACAGAATTGTTACTCAGGGCCACAGAATTCATACTCAGGGACAGACAGAATTGTTACTGAGTGCCAGAGAATTGTTACTCAGGGACACCTAATCGTTGAATTAAATAGTATGTCAGACAACATGCAGAGGAGTGGCAGAGGAGGCAATGTTTTAGGAGCGAGCAGACGTGGCAGCAGAGGAAGGGGTCGAGGCAGCAGTATTCGCAGCCAGAGGCCAGTGCTCCCGGTGTCATCCAGCGGTCGTGTCTCCACCGACAACCCTGCCGTCATTGATTGGTTGGCTCGGTCGTCTTCCTCTTCCCAGGTCACCTCTGACACCTACAGCCAACGGTCGGTGGGTACGTCAGACACAACCGTTAGTTGGCATGGCCCGGGAGCAAGCCCACTGAAATCACGTGTCCTCTACCTGCCCCTGTCCTTTGCTGTTCCCTCACCAAGCGAAGTATCGCATGCTGTGGGCTCAGCCCCACTGTACAGTGAGGAAGAGCTAACAGAGGGCGGTCAGGAACGGGGGGAGACATCGGCCTTTTCAGCGGCCAAGCGAACAAGTACTGGCGAGGAGAGTGGCTTCGGTAGCCGGTCTAGAGACAGGTCTGTCTCCTGACCCAGACGCAGCCGAGGGGGCTAGTAGTGAGGCGGAGACCCTACTTGATGATGAGGAGGTTGATCGCACTTGGCAGCCACGTCGTCATCAGGCAATTTCTTCCGCATCATCAGGAGAAGAGGGTGGCAGCTTGGCAGCGAGCAAAACAGTCGGTGGGTTGCACAGGAGACAGCAGCAGGGTCGCATCAGTGTCAGTGGAGCCAAACGTCCACGGAGTAGAGCACCAGCTCCACTGCAGCCTACCACCACGGCCAGTAGTGGTGCCGGTGCGCACGGAGGAAGTAGCAGTCAGCCAGTGAAGAGTAGCGGGGGCAAAGTTTCCTACTCGGTGGTGTGGCAATTTTTCCTCAAGCCGCCCGAGGAAGTAAACGTAGCCGTATGTCGACTATGTGGCCAGAAATGCAAGCGTGGCCAGGGGGCCCATGTTGGGACTACAGCGTTGCGTCAGCATATGCAGCGTCACCATTCGGTGGCCTGGGAAAACCGTGATAAACATACGGCGGTTCTGCCTGCCCCAGCCCCCGCTCCATCACCCGCTCCGTTACTTGCTCCGTCACCCGACGTCGTCAATCGCCCTCTATCAGCCAGTCAAGGCTCCAACACCTCTGCTGAGGGGAGTTGTCGCTCGTTGGCATCTTCCGCTCGTTCAGATGCTCCTTCTCCTGCTACTCCTCTTCTCGGATTCCGTCAACAGTCTTTCTTGGAATCCGTATCCAAGAGACAACAGTTTGCGAGCACGCACCCGACGGTGCAAAAGCTGAACGTCCTCCTGTCCAAGTTGCTGGTGCTGCAGTCCCTCCCTTTCCAACTGGTGGACTCAGCACCTTTCCGAGAAATGATGGCTTGTGCCGCGCCGCGGTGGAGAGTGCCAAGCCGTCATTTCTTTGCCCAAAAGGCAGTGCCAGCCCTGCATTCACATGTAGAAGAGATGGTGGGCCAGTCTTTGAGCATGTCGGTCTCTGCCAAAGTGCACGGCAGCGCCGACGTGTGGAGCTGTAACTACGGTCAGGGACAGTACATGTCATTTACGGCCCACTGGGTGAACGTGGTGCCGTCACAGCCGCACCAGCAACTTGGACAGGTCACGACGCTTTTGCCTCCACGTTTGCACGTCCTTGGTCCAGCAAGCATGTCCGCCTCTACCACCTCTTTTTCCGCCGTGTCCTCAGCCGCCACCCCCGTGCCAAGTCCCATTACCCGACCGGCATATCACATGTGCAGGGCGCAACGGTGTCACGCTGTGCTGCACCTGGTATGCCTTGGCGAACGTAGTCACACAGGGGAGGAACTGCTGAGTGTAATGAACAGAGAAATCGACAGATGGCTGTCTCCGCGCAAACTAAAAATCGGAACCATGTTGACTGACAACGGAAAGAACATGGTGTCTGCTCTGCGTCAAGGAAGGTTGTGCCATGCGCCATGCATGGCTCACGTGTTCAATCTGGTTGTCAAGCGGTTCCTAAAATCCACCATCCCACTGCAAGACATCCTTAAAATGTCACGTAAACTGTGCATGCATTTCAGCCATTCCTACACCGCAAAGAACACCCTCATTGAGCTGCAGCGGCAGAACGGAATTCCACAGCATCGCCTGATCTGCGACGTTGCAACAAGGTGGAATTCAACCCTACACATGTTAGACCGCCTTTACGAGCAGCGAAAGGCCATCACCGATTTCCTGATGTTACAAGCGGATAAAGGTACTCCCCTGTGTAACTTAGATGTCAGCCATTGGCAGCTCATGCGTGACACCTGCCGCTTGCTCAGGCCCTTTGAGGAGGCCACGCTATTCGTGAGTCGGCAGGACTATGGGATGAACGACGTCATTCCTCTGTTGCACGTCCTGGAACAAATGCTGTTAACAATGGCTGGTCAGGGTGCGGTAGACGTGGCGCACAGATCTCAACGCCACATGACCCCTGTGGGGGCAGGACAGGAAGAAGAGGAGGAGGTAGAGGAGGACATTTGTGCTCAGGAATTATTGAGTGAAATGGGTGGTTTTTCCACTCAGCGGACAGGAGTGGAGGAGCAGGAGCATCTGGTAGAGGAGGAGGAGGAGGAGACAGAGGACCCAGACGCACCGTGGCAGTATGCTGTGGAGATGGAGGCAGGGAGTCCCTCGCATTCCTTGGCACAAATGGCCCATAGCATGCTCGGTTGCTTGCGTAGCGACAGCCGAATAATAACCATCAGACAGAGGGATGACTTTTGGCTGTCCACCTTGTTGGACCCTCGCTACCGGTCCAAAATGGTGGCCTTTTTCACACCTGCTGAGAGGGAGGCCAAAATTACGTACTATAAAAACCACCTATGTAGTCAGTTGGTCTCTGCCTTTGTGCGCCAACGTCCATCCTCAGACACTGTGGGCCCTGTGCGCTCGCGTTCCGCTGGCATGGCAGCAGGGGAGGGGTGGGGTGGTAGGAGCAGTGGCAGCTCCACCAGCAGCGGCTGCCTCAGTCTGCAGTCGATGATGAGTAGCTTTCTTCACCAGCGCAGTGAGGAAACTACTAACCAGCCGCAGCAGCAGCAGCAGCATCAGGTGGACCTGGAGCAGGAGCTCAAACAACAGGCTTGGGCCTACTTGGACAGCACCCTGCCAACCGAGGTAGACAATCCCCTTGACTACTGGGCAACGAAACTTGACCTTTGGCCCCAACTAGCTGAATTTGCCCTTGAAAGGCTGTCATGCCCGGCCAGTAGCGTGGCATCGGAGCGCGTGTTTAGTGCGGCAGGAGGTATTGTAACTCCGCGGAGGACACGACTGTCCACCCAAAGTGTGGAGAGACTCACGTTTGTGAAAATGAATCAGGCGTGGATTAGTCTGGATTTCAAACCACCAGTTCCTGACACAACTGACTAAATCCGCCATGAATCATGCCTCAAACATGTGCCACTTTCAGGTCTCCTCACACTGCTGGTGTGTTTAATTTTTTGACATAGGGTGCTGGCAGATTACGGGCCTCCTATAGCTGCTGCCAGGCCCCTAATCTGCCATAGGCCCCTATATACCGCCTCCTCATGCTGCTGCTAGGTCCAGAGTCTCTCATGGGTCCCTGTACGGCCTCCCATTGCTGCTGTCTCCATCGCCACACTCTGCTGCCATGTGCCACTTTCAGGTCTCTTCACACTGCTGGTGTGTTTAATTTTTTGACATAGGGTGCTGCAAGATAACGGGCCTCACATAGCTGCTGCCAGGCCCCTAATCTGCCATGGGCCCCTATATACCGCCTCCTCATGCTGCTGCCAAGTCCAGAGTCTCTCATGGGTCCCTGTACGGCCTCCCATTGCTGCTGTCTCCATCGCCACACTCTGCTGCCATGTGCCACTTTCAGGTCTCTTCACACTGCTGGTGTGTTTAATTTTTTGACATAGGGTGCAGGCAGATTACGGGCCTCACATAGCTGCTGCCAGGCCCCTAATCTGCCATGGGCCCCTATATACCGCCTCCTCATGCTGCTGCCAAGTCCAGAGTCTGTCATGGGTCCCTGTACGGCCTCCCATTGCTGCTGTCTCCATCGCCACACTCTGCTGCCATGTGCCACTTTCAGGTCTCTTCACACTGCTGGTGTGTTTAATTTTTTGACATAGGGTGCAGGCAGATTACGGGCCTCACATAGCTGCTGCCAGGCCCCTAATCTGCCATGGGCCCCTATATACCGCCTCCTCATGCTGCTGCCAAGTCTAGAGTCTCTCATGGGTCCCTGTACGGCCTCCCATTGCTGCTGTCTCCATCGCCACACTCTGCTGCCATGTGCCACTTTCAGGTCTCTTCACACTGCTGGTGTGTTTAATTTTTTGACATAGGGTGCTGCAAGATAACGGGCCTCACATAGCTGCTGCCAGGCCCCTAATCTGCCATGGGCCCCTATATACCGCCTCCTCATGCTGCTGCCAAGTCCAAAGTCTCTCATGGGTCCCTGTACGGCCTCCCATTGCTGCTGTCTCCATCGCCACACTCTGCTGCCATGTGCCACTTTCAGGTCTCTTCACACTGCTGGTGTGTTTAATTTTTTGACATAGGGTGCAGGCAGATTACGGGCCTCACATAGCTGCTGCCAGGCCCCTAATCTGCCATGGGCCCCTATATACCGCCTCCTCATGCTGCTGCCAAGTCTAGAGTCTCTCATGGGTCCCTGTACGGCCTCCCATTGCTGCTGTCTCCATCGCCACACTCTGCTGCCATGTGCCACTTTCAGGTCTCCTCACACTGCTGGTGTGTTTAATTTTTTGACATAGGGTGCAGGCAGATTACGGGCCTCACATAGCTGCTGCCAGGCCCCTAATCTGCCATGGGCCCCTATATACCGCCTCCTCATGCTGCTGCCAAGTCCAGAGTCTCTCATGGGTCCCTGTACGGCCTCCCATTGCTGCTGTCTCCATCGCCACACTCTGCTGCCATGTGCCACTTTCAGGTCTCTTCACACTGCTGGTGTGTTAAATTTTTTGACATAGGGTGCAGGCAGATTACGGGCCTCACATAGCTGCTGCCAGGCCCCTAATCTGCCATGGGCCCCTATATACCGCCTCCTCATGCTGCTGCCAAGTCCAGAGTCTCTCATGGGTCCCTGTACGGCCTCCCATTGCTGCTGTCTCCATCGCCACACTCTGCTGCCATGTGCCACTTTCAGGTCTCTTCACACTGCTGGTGTGTTAAATTTTTTGACATAGGGTGCAGGCAGATTACGGGCCTCACATAGCTGCTGCCAGGCCCCTAATCTGCCATGGGCCCCTATATACCGCCTCCTCATGCTGCTGCCAAGTCCAGAGTCTGTCATGGGTCCCTGTACGGCCTCCCATTGCTGCTGTCTCCATCGCCACACTCTGCTGCCATGTGCCACTTTCAGGTCTCTTCACACTGCTGGTGTGTTTAATTTTTTGACATAGGGTGCAGGCAGATTACGGGCCTCACATAGCTGCTGCCAGGCCCCTAATCTGCCATGGGCCCCTATATACCGCCTCCTCATGCTGCTGCCAAGTCCAGAGTCTCTCATGGGTCCCTGTACGGCCTCCCATTGCTGCTGTCTCCATCGCCACACTCTGCTGCCATGTGCCACTTTCAGGTCTCTTCACACTGCTGGTGTGTTAAATTTTTTGACATAGGGTGCAGGCAGATTACGGGCCTCACATAGCTGCTGCCAGGCCCCTAATCTGCCATGGGCCCCTATATACCGCCTCCTCATGCTGCTGCCAAGTCTAGAGTCTCTCATGGGTCCCTGTACGGCCTCCCATTGCTGCTGTCTCCATCGCCACACTCTGCTGCCATGTGCCACTTTCAGGTCTCTTCACACTGCTGGTGTGTTAAATTTTTTGACATAGGGTGCAGGCAGATTACGGGCCTCACATAGCTGCTGCCAGGCCCCTAATCTGCCATGGGCCCCTATATACCGCCTCCTCATGCTGCTGCCAAGTCTAGAGTCTCTCATGGGTCCCTGTACGGCCTCCCATTGCTGCTGTCTCCATCGCCACACTCTGCTGCCATGTGCCACTTTCAGGTCTCTTCACACTGCTGGTGTGTTAAATTTTTTGACATAGGGTGCAGGCAGATTACGGGCCTCACATAGCTGCTGCCAGGCCCCTAATCTGCCATGGGCCCCTATATACCGCCTCCTCATGCTGCTGCCAAGTCTAGAGTCTCTCATGGGTCCCTGTACGGCCTCCCATTGCTGCTGTCTCCATCGCCACACTCTGCTGCCATGTGCCACTTTCAGGTCTCTTCACACTGCTGGTGTGTTAAATTTTTTGACATAGGGTGCAGGCAGATTACGGGCCTCACATAGCTGCTGCCAGGCCCCTAATCTGCCATGGGCCCCTATATACCGCCTCCTCATGCTGCTGCCAAGTCCAGAGTCTCTCATGGGTCCCTGTACGGCCTCCCATTGCTGCTGTCTCCATCGCCACACTCTGCTGCCATGTGCCACTTTCAGGTCTCTTCACACTGCTGGTGTGTTAAATTTTTTGACATAGGGTGCAGGCAGATTACGGGCCTCACATAGCTGCTGCCAGGCCCCTAATCTGCCATGGGCCCCTATATACCGCCTCCTCATGCTGCTGCCAAGTCCAGAGTCTCTCATGGGTCCCTGTACGGCCTCCCATTGCTGCTGTCTCCATCGCCACACTCTGCTGCCATGTGCCACTTTCAGGTCTCTTCACACTGCTGGTGTGTTAAATTTTTTGACATAGGGTGCAGGCAGATTACGGGCCTCACATAGCTGCTGCCAGGCCCCTAATCTGCCATGGGCCCCTATATACCGCCTCCTCATGCTGCTGCCAAGTCCAGAGTCTGTCATGGGTCCCTGTACGGCCTCCCATTGCTGCTGTCTCCATCGCCACACTCTGCTGCCATGTGCCACTTTCAGGTCTCTTCACACTGCTGGTGTGTTTAATTTTTTGACATAGGGTGCAGGCAGATTACGGGCCTCACATAGCTGCTGCCAGGCCCCTAATCTGCCATGGGCCCCTATATACCGCCTCCTCATGCTGCTGCCAAGTCCAGAGTCTCTCATGGGTCCCTGTACGGCCTCCCATTGCTGCTGTCTCCATCGCCACACTCTGCTGCCATGTGCCACTTTCAGGTCTCTTCACACTGCTGGTGTGTTAAATTTTTTGACATAGGGTGCAGGCAGATTACGGGCCTCACATAGCTGCTGCCAGGCCCCTAATCTGCCATGGGCCCCTATATACCGCCTCCTCATGCTGCTGCCAAGTCCAGAGTCTCTCATGGGTCCCTGTACGGCCTCCCATTGCTGCTGTCTCCATCGCCACACTCTGCTGCCATGTGCCACTTTCAGGTCTCTTCACACTGCTGGTGTGTTAAATTTTTTGACATAGGGTGCTGGCAGATTACGGGCCTCCCATTGCTGCTGCCAGACATGTAATCTGCCATGGGCCCCCGTACCGACTCCTCATGCTGTGACGTTGCAACAAGGTGTAATTCAACCCTACATATGTTAGACCGCCTTTACGAACAGCTAAAGGCCATCACAGATTTCCTGATGTTAAAAGCGGATAAAGGTACTCCCTGTGTAACTTAGATGTCAGCCATTGTCAGCTCATGTGTGACACCTGCGCTTGCTCAGGCCCTTTGAGGAGGCCACGCTATTCGTGAGTCGGCAGGACTATGGGATGAATGAGGTCAAATCGGCCATGGGCCCCCGTACCGCCTGTTCACGCTGATGCTGGTCCCACAGTGTGACCTGGGTCCCTGTACGGCCTCCCATTGCTTCCACTCTGCCATGTACCTCTTTGAAATCTCCTCACACTCCTGCGGTTGTCCATTTTGTCATAGGTTGCTGGCAGATTAGCGGCCTTCCATAGGTGCCGCCAGGCCCCATATCGACCATGGGCCCCCGTACCTCCTGGTCACGCTGCTGCTGAGCCCACAGTGTGACCTGGGTCCCTGTACGGCCTCCCATTGCTTCCACTCTGCCATGTGCCACTTTGAAATCTCCTCACACTCCTGCGGTTGTCCATTTTGTCATAGGTTGCTGGCAGATTACAGGCCTTCCATAGGTGCCACCAAGCCCCATATCGGCCATGGGCCCCCGTACCGCCTGGTCACGCTGCTGCTGGGCCCACAGTGTGACCTGGGTCCCTGTACCGCCTCCCATTGCTCCCACTCTGCCATGTGCCACTTTCAGGTCTCCTCACGCTCCTGCTGGTTTCCATTTTGTCATAGGTTGCTGTATGGCCTCCCATTGCTGCTGCCTCCACCGCCACACTGTGGCTCCAAACACTGGTTTTGGCCCCGTGACTGGCCAAAGGAGTGAAGTGTGCAGTGATTCTAAGATCGACGGCACTCATCTGCATGTCATACTGACAGACAGTATTATTTCTCTTCCCCAGCAGACTCCAAGGGCATTTAAATTAAAGGTACAGTGTTCTGCACTAATATTAAGTCTCTCTGAAGCCTAGAAACACCCTTTTTTAAGTTAAATTCACAGCGAATTTATTCGACTCGAATCGAATATTGTCCACGAATTCGCCGAATCAGTCGAATCGAATTTTTCATTTCTTCGCTCATCTCTAATCTCCATGTATAATACATAAGGGGGGATATGATCTCCATGTATAATACATAAGGGGGGATATGATCACCATGTATAATACATAAGGGGGGATATGATCTCCATGTATAATACATAAGGGGGGATATGATCTCCATGTATAATACATAAGGGGGGATATGATCTCCATGTATGATACATAAGGAAGGATATGATCTCCATGTATAATACATAAGGGGGGATATGATCTCCATGTATAATACATAAGGGGGGATATGATCTCCATGTATAATACATAAGGGGGATATGATCACCATGTATAATACATACGGGGGGATATGATCACCATGTATAATACATAAGGGGGATATGATCTCCATGTATAATACATAAGGGGGGATATGATCTCCATGTATAATACATAAGGGGGGATATGATCACCATGTATAATACATAAGGGGGGATATGATCTCTGTGTATAATACATAAGGGGGGATATGATCACCATATATAATACATAAGGGGGGGATATGATCTCCATGTATAATACATAAGGGGGGATATGATCAACATGTATAATACATAAGGGGGGATATGATCTCCATGTATAAATACATAAGGGGGATATGATCACCATGTATAATACATAAGGGAGGATATGATCTCCATATATAACACATAAGGGGGATATGATCTCCATGTATAATACACAAGGGGGATATGATCTCCATGTATAATACATAAGGGGGGATATGATCTCCATGTATAATACATAAGGGGGATATGATCTCCATGTATAATACATAAGGGGGGATATGATCTCCATGTATAATACATAAGGGGGGATATGATCTCCATGTATAATACATAAGGGGATATGATCTCCATGTATAATACATAAGGGGGATATGATCACCATGTATAATACATAAGGGGGGATATGACCAACATGTATAATACATAAGGGGGGATATGATCTCCATGTGTAATACATAAGGGGGATATGATCTCCATGTGTAATACATAAGGGGGGATATGATCTCCATGTATAATACATAAGGGGGGATATGATCTCCATGTATAATACATAAGGGGGATATGATCTCCATGTATAATACATAAGGGGGGATATGATCTCCATGTATAATACATAAGGGGGGATATGATCTCCATGTATAATACATAAGGGGGGATATGATCTCCATGTATAATACATAAGGGGGGATATGATCACCATGTATAATACATAAGGGGGATATGATCTCCATGTATAATACATAAGGGGGATATGATCACCATGTATAATACATAAGGGTGGATATGACCAACATGTATAATACATAAGGGGGGATATGATCTCCATGTATAATACATAAGGGGGGATATGATCTCCATGTATAATACATAAGGGGGGATATGATCTCCATGTATAATACATAAGGGGGATATGATCTCCATGTATAATACATAAGGGGGGGTATGATATCCATGTATAATACATAAGGGGGATATGATCTCCATGTATAAATACATAAGGGGGATATGATCACCATGTATAATACATAAGGGGGGATATGATCTCCATGTATAATACATAAGGGGGGATATGATCTCCATGTATAATACATAAGGGGGGATATGATCTCCATGTATAATACATAAGGGGGGATATGATCTCCATGTATAATACATAAGGGGGGAGATGATCTCCATGTATAATACATAAGGGGGATATGATCACCATGTATAATATATAAGGGGGATATGATCTCCACGTATAATACATAAGGGGGATATGATCTCCATGTATAATACATAAGAGGGGATATGATCTCCATGTATAATACATCAGGGAGGATATGATCTCCATGTATAATACATAAGGGGGGAGATGATCTCCATGTATAATACATAAGGGGGGATATGATCACCATGTGTAATACATAAGGGGGATATGATCTCCATGTATAATACATAAGGGGGATATGATCTCCATGTATAATACATAAGGGAGGATATGAACTCCATGTATAATACATAAGGGGGATATGATCTCCATGTATAATACATAAGGGGGATATGATCACCATGTATAATACATAAGGGGGGATATGACCAACATGTATAATACATAAGGGGGGATATGATCTCCATGTATAATACATAAGGGGGATATGATCTCCATGTATAATACATAAGGGGGGATATGATCTCCATGTATAATACATAAGGGGATATGATCTCCATGTATAATACATAAGGGGGATATGATCTCCATGTATAATACATAAGGGGGGATATGATCTCCATGTATAATACATAAGGGGGATATGATCTCCATGTATAATACATAAGGGGGGATATGATCTCCATGTATAATACATAAGGGAGGATATGAACTCCATGTATAATACATAAGGGGGATATGATCTCCATGTATAATACATAAGGGGGATATGATCACCATGTATAATACATAAGGGGGGATATGACCAACATGTATAATACATAAGGGGGGATATGATCTCCATGTATAATACATAAGGGGGATATGATCTCCATGTATAATACATAAGGGGGGATATGATCTCCATGTATAATACATAAGGGGGATATGATCTCCATGTATAATACATAAGGGGGGATATGATCTCCATGTATAATACATAAGGGGGATATGATCTCCATGTATAATACATAAGGGGGGATATGATCTCCATGTATAATACAAAAGGGGGGATATGATCTCCATGTATAATACATAAGGGGGAAATGATCTCCATGTATAATACATAAGGGGGATATGATCAACATGTATAATACATAAGGGGGATATGATCTCCATGTATAATACATAAGGGGGGATATGACCAACATGTATAATACATAAGGGGGGATATGATCTCCATGTGTAATACATAAGGGGGATATGATCTCCATGTATAAATACATAAGGGGGATATGATCACCATGTATAATACATAAGGGAGGATATGATCTCCTTGTATAATACATAAGGGGGGATATGATCTCCATGTATAATACATAAGGGGGATATGATCTCCATGTATAATACATAAGGGGGATATGATCTCCATGTATAATACATAAGGGGGGATATGATCTCCATGTATAATACATAAGGGGGATATGATCTCCATGTATAAAACATAAGGGGGGATATGATCTCCATGTATAATACATAAGGGGGATATGATCTCCATGTATAATACATAAGGGGATATGATCTCCATGTATAATACATAAGGGGGATATGATCACCATGTATTATACATAAGGGGGGATATGACCAATATGTATAATACATAAGGGGGGATATGATCTCCATGTGTAATACATAAGGGGGATATGATCTCCATGTGTAATACATAAGGGGGGATATGATCTCCATGTGTAATACATAAGGGGGGATATGATCTCCATGTATAATACATAAGGGGGATATGATCTCCATGTATAATACATAAGGGGGGATATGATCTCCATGTATAATACATAAGGGGGATATGATCTCCATGTATAATACATAAGGGGGGATATTATCTCCATGTGTAATACATAAGGGGGGATATGATCACCATGTATAATACATAAGGGGGGATATGATCACCATGTATAATACATAAGGGGGATATGATCTCCATGTATAATACATAAGGGGGATATGATCACCATGTATAATACATAAGGGTGGATATGACCAACATGTATAATACATAAGGGGGGATATGATCTCCATGTATAATACATAAGGGGGGATATGATCTCCATGTATAATACATAAGGGGGGATATGATCTCCATGTATAATACATAAGAGGGGATATGATCTCCATGTATAATACATAAGGGGGGGTATGATCTCCATGTATAATACATAAGGGGGATATGATCTCCATGTATAAATACATAAGGGGGATATGATCACCATGTATAATACATAAGGGGGGATATGATCTCCATGTATAATACATAAGGGGGGATATGATCTCCATGTATAATACATAAGGGGGGATATGATCTCCATGTATAATACATAAGGGGGGATATGATCTCCATGTATAATACATAAGGGGGGATATGATCTCCATGTATAATACATAAGGGGGATATGATCACCATGTATAATACATAAGGGGGATATGATCTCCATGTATAATACATAAGGGGGATATGATCTCCATGTATAATACATAAGAGGGGATATGATCTCCATGTATAATACATCAGGGAGGATATGATCTCCATGTATAATACATAAGGGGGGAGATGATCTCCATGTGTAATACATAAGGGGGGATATGATCACCATGTGTAATACATAAGGGGGATATGATCTCCATGTATAATACATAAGGGGGATATGATCTCCATGTATAATACATAAGGGAGGATATGATCTCCATGTATAATACATAAGGGGGATATGATCTCCATGTATAATACATAAGGGGGATATGATCTCCATGTATAATACATAAGGGGGATATGATCACCATGTATAATACATAAGGGGGGATATGACCAACATGTATAATACATAAGGGGGGATATGATCTCCATGTATAATACATAAGAGGGATATGATCTCCATGTATAATACATAAGGGGGGATATGATCTCCATGTATAATACATAAGGGGGATATGATCTCCATGTATAATACATAAGGGGGGATATGACCAACATGTATAATACATAAGGGGGGATATGATCTCCATGTGTAATACATAAGGGGGATATGATCTCCATGTGTAATACATAAGGGGGGATATGATCTCCATGTATAATACATAAGGGGGGATATGATCTCCATGTATAATACATAAGGGGGATATGATCTCCATGTATAATACATAAGGGGGGATATGATCTCCATGTATAATACATAAGGGGGGATATGATCTCCATGTATAATACATAAGGGGGGATATGATCTCCATGTATAATACATAAGGGGGGATATGATCACCATGTATAATACATAAGGGGGATATGATCTCCATGTATAATACATAAGGGGGATATGATCACCATGTATAATACATAAGGGTGGATATGACCAACATGTATAATACATAAGGGGGGATATGATCTCCATGTATAATACATAAGGGGGGATATGATCTCCATGTATAATACATAAGGGGGATATGATCTCCATGTATAATACATAAGGGGGATATGATCTCCATGTATAATACATAAGGGGGGGTATGATCTCCATGTATAATACATAAGGGGGATATGATCTCCATGTATAAATACATAAGGGGGATATGATCACCATGTATAATACATAAGGGGGGATATGATCTCCATGTATAATACATAAGGGGGGATATGATCTCCATGTATAATACATAAGGGGGGAGATGATCTCCATGTATAATACATAAGGGGGGAGATGATCTCCATGTATAATACATAAGGGGGGATATGATCACCATGTGTAATACATAAGGGGGATATGATCTCCATGTATAATACATAAGGGGGATATGATCTCCATGTATAATACATAAGGGGGGATATGATCTCCATGTATAATACATAAGGGGGATATGATCTCCATGTATAATACATAAGGGGGATATGATCTCCATGTATAAATACATAAGGGGGATATGATCACCATGTATAATACATAAGGGGGGATATGATCTCCATGTATAATACATAAGGGGGGATATGATCTCCATGTATAATACATAAGGGGGGATATGATCTCCATGTATAATACATAAGGGGGGATATGATCTCCATGTATAATACATAAGGGGGGAGATGATCTCCATGTATAATACATAAGGGGGGATATGATCACCATGTGTAATACATAAGGGGGGATATGATCACCATGTATAATACATAAGGGGGATATGATCTCCATGTATAATACATAAGAGGGGATATGATCGCCATGTATAATACATAAGGGGGGGATATGAGCTCCATGTATAATACATAGGGGGATATGATCTCCATGTATAATACATAAGGGGGATATGATCTCCATGTATAATACATAAGGGAGGATATGATCTCCATGTATAATACATAATTGGGATATGATCTCCATGTATAATACATAAGGGGGATATGATCTCCATGTATAATACATAAGGGGGATATGATCACCATGTATAATACATAAGGGGGGATATGACCAACATGTATAATACATAAGGGGGGATATGATCTCCATGTATAATACATAAGGGGGGATATGATCTCCATGTATAATACATAAGGGGGGATATGATCTCCATGTATAATACATAAGGGGGATATGATCTCCATGTACAGTATAATACACAAGGGGGGATATGATCTCCATGTATAATACATAAGGGGGATATGATCTCCATGTATAATACAGAAGGGGGGGATATGATCTCCATTTATAATACATAAGGGGGATATGATCTCCATGTATAATACATAAGGGGGGATATGATCTCCATTTATAATACATAAGGGGGATATGATCTCCATGTATAATACATAAGGGGGGAGATGATCTCCATGTATAATACATAAGGGGGGATATGATCTCCATGTGTAATACATAAGGGGGGATATGATCTCCATGTATAATACATAAGGGGGATATGATCTCCATGTATAATACATAAGAGGGGATATGATCTCCATGTATAATACATAAGGGGGGATATGATCTCCATGTATAATACATAAGGGGGATATGATCACCATGTATAATACATAAAGGGGGATATGATCTCCATGTATAATACATAAGGGAGGATATGACCAACATGTATAATACATAAGGGGGATATGATCTCCATGTATAATACATAAGGGGGATATGATCTCCATGTATAAATACATAAGGGGGATATGATCACCATGTATAATACATAAGGGGGGATATGATCTCCATGTATAATACATAAGGGGGGATATGATCTCCATGTATAATACATAAGGGGGGATATGATCTCCATGTGTAATACATAAGGGGGGATATGATCTCCATGTGTAATACATAAGGGGGGATATGATCTCCATGTGTAATACATAAGGGGGGATAAGATCTCCATGTATAATACATAAGAGGGGATATGATCTCCATTTATAATACATCAGGGGGGATATGATCTCCATGTATAATACATAAGGGAGGATATGATCTCCATGTATAATACATAAGGGGGGATATGATCTCCATGTATAATAAATAAGGGGGATATGATCTCCATGTATAATACATAAGGGGGATATGATCTCCATGTATAATACATAAGGGGGGATATGATCTCCATGTATAATACATAAGGGGGAATATGATCACCATGTATAATACATAAGGGAGGGATATGATCTCCATGTATAATACATAAGGGGGGATATGATCTCCATGTATAAATACATAAGGGGGGATATGATCACCATGTATAATACATAAGGGGGGATATGATCTCCATGTATAAATACATAAGGGGGGATATGATCTCCATGTATAATACATAAGGGGGGATATGATCAACATGTATAAATACATCAGTGGTTCATATAGTGAACTCTGTGTAGAGTTATTCACCCTGAGGTCATCACAGAGGACAAGGGGCACTCTTTACGTCTGGAGGAAAAGAAATGTAATCTCAAAACACGGAAAGGTTTCTTCGTAGTGAAAGCTGTGAAAATGTGGAATTCACTTTATCCCCAATTAGGGCTATATTCATATAGGTTCACATTTTTTTCTTTTTCATTTAGCTGCAGAATTTGGATGTTACATTTTCAATTATGTTGTGTTAAACTAGCTTTGTGTTTTTTCACAATTAACCACTTTTTCAAAAAAATTTTCTTCACTTATGAGCACTATAAGTGGTTTTTCATGTAGTTTTCTTGGCAACTACCAGTTTGGCATGGAATATACCTGTAGGTATACTTTCTACATAGTTACATAGTTACAAAGTAACAAAAGACAAAAGTCCATCCAGTTCAACCATTAAAAAAAAAAAGTTATAATCCTATACCCACAGTTGATCCAGAGGAAGGCAAAAAAACCCAGCAAAGCATGATCCAATTTGCTCCTGCAGGGGAAAAAATTCCTTCCTGATCCCCCGAGAGGCAATCGCATATTCCCTGGATCAACTTTACCTATAAATGTTATATCCAGTTATATTCTTTTACTAAATGACACTGACATCTTCAGTGACACTAATACAGTGATCAGTGCTGATACTATACACTGTCACTGTACTAATGACACTGGCTGGGAAGGGGTTAACATCTAGGAGCAATCAAAGGGTTGACTGTGTGCCTAACATTGTGTAATGTGTGTAATATGTTGTGCTTTTACTAAGCAAAAAAAACAGTCACATCGCTGCTCTTTGTTGTCATTCGCTAGGCCGATCAGCAGGTCCCGGTCATAAATCATTGGCTGGGACCTGCTGATCAGTTTGTGCTGTAGCGAATGACAACACAGAAGGGCCCCCTACTCAGAAATGCCAGATCACATACATGTACTGTACATGGTCTGGCGCAGAGGGGCTGCTCTGCCACAGTAAAACTGCAGTAGGCAGTCTGTAAGGGGTTAATATATCACCATCTAGCATGCATAACCACCTTCACTGACAAGGGCGTGAGTGTCATCCTTTATGATATCCTCCAGATCAAACTCATCAAGTTTTTATGGAGGTGATTCTGTACACAGTGGTACAGTCATGCTGGAACATTTGCTCATAAGCGTGCACATTTTTTCAGGCACAGAAGTCTAAATGCACATGCATGACTGTGAGCATGTATACGTGAACGTCCACTGCTGCCAAGGGGGGCTATTTAAACCTGAACTCTGTGTAAGCCCTTTGCTGAATGCTCTTCAGTCTTGCTTCTGTGTTCTTTATGTTACACATTCGGATTCCGTGATTGGCCCAGCTTCTACCTGACCTTGCTTTGGGATAATCCTTGTCTGCTTTTTTTTTTTTTTGTTGATCTCCGCTACCGACTAGGCCAGGACTACTGACTACGCTCCTGCCCAGCAAATTCATACCTTACTGTCTGCTCGCTGCTAACGTCTACCCTCTGACTCTGATCCTGCCTACAACGTGGTGCCTTTCCTTTTAGCTACTAGACCAGGCTTGGGACCCAACTCTGCCTTTAACTGAACTTGACATATCCTCAGTGTGGTACCAGCTGTACTCCTGCTCCCCGGACACCAGCGCTCTGAAGTTCCAGTCCACAGTGTTGGCACACTGGCACCTGTGCTTTTCCATCACCCTTGTAAACCCTGCCTCAACCTTCAGGTATGCTCAGACGGGAACTGTGAAAGAGGCCACCCTTGTCAGCTTGGTGCTGCCATACTCACTGGACAATAGGTGTCAATATAGTAAATAGAGCCTTTGGGGTTGATTCACTAAAGGCAAATAGACTGTTTAATTTACAATGGAAGTTGCACTTTACTAGGTAATTTCCCCTTAGCTTAGTGAATGAGGTGAAGCTCTGCTAACGTCTGTAGCAATCTCCTAGCTACACTAGGTGGAGCTAGACCCTGATAGCAAGAGAGGAGCTGATTAGCAGCTCAGGTGAGATAGAGGGGTCAAATTTTGGTCAGGACCGATAGGCTCTGCAGGCCAACCCCTCTGGAATTGTCCCCCTGCCTTGGAGACAGTGGGTAGATCTGAAGAGTGGTTGGCTGCACTTTTGAGGGACCTCAGCCAATCCCCAACAAGAGGCTTGGCAAGGGGCTGGACTCCCTTAAATGGTCTGCTCAGTACCAGGATGAGATGTGATATGAGGCTGGAGGAAGAATGCTATCAGAAGGCCTGCTGGGATGGGGCTTGCCTGCAAGCCTGGAGACAGGGAGGAGTAATCTCAGGATTCATTGGTCCCCTGAGAGAGGACCACTTGTGTGGCAAGGAAGGAGCAGCCGATCTGATAGGTCTGGTAGCAGCAGCCATTACACAAGCTGTACAGGAGAGGATCTGAGTCCATACACCTACACCCCCTGGGTGTATAGTGAAAGAAGCACTGGTGGGAGACCAGATTAGCCCCCTGCTAGTGACTGTGCACCTTAGTTACAGGAGCAGGAGCCAGATCCCCTGCTCAGGAAGGAAAACCTGCAGATTGCTGGGTGAAGAGGAGTTCATCTGGTGTCTGGAAAACTACAACTGGAGCTGCTGGCTAGCACTCCAGCAGAGACTGTGTCAGAAAGAAGAATCTGTGAATAGTTCACGAAGTTCATCCTTAGATTTTGGTTCCCTTGGGCATCCTATACACCCCTTACCCTGTCCATGTTTAATCCCCTCAAAAAAAAACCAATGCTCAAGGCATGATTTCTGACCATGGATGAACACGTGTGTTAAAAAATGCTGATTGGCTGTGCAGGACTATAGGAGGACCCAAATTCAACAGCAACCCTTAAGGGTGATTTATATCCATCATGCAATCCTGTGCAAATAAAAATGTTTTTTTTTTATTTTCCTTGAATGCAATTGGGTAATTTTTGCAAAGTAAAACTTCACCACATTCACTAACACCTTGGAACTTTACTTGCAAAGTGAACAGGCTACTTGCCTTTGTCTGAAACATCATCCAAATTTTAGAGAAAGACAAATGGAAACATATTTTCTGTACGCCTTTACCTCATCCTTGAGGTTGTTTATCCCAATTTAGTGTGGACAAAAAAAAAAAATCACAAATGTAATGAAAAATCTCTTGTTGAAATGATCACATAGTATTTTTAAAATATAATGAATCTCCAGAGCTAGATAATGATCAAAGCATATGTATGAGATGGTTTATATTCCGCTCTGCCATGGCATAGTCAGAAGGGAGTAGGAGAGCCATTATTCTGGATGTCTGTTTTGTTGTTAGGTTTGTGATTATTATTCATCATTCAGCAGTGTAATAAGTCGGATTTGTTTCAGCTGATTATCATTTACAGGAATACAGAAATATGTATGGCTTTTGCTTGCTTTTATTGAACAGTTTTCAACTGAAATAATAAGTCATTGTATAGAGTCACACTTAATAGCATAGTTTGTCAGACCCTGATTTGTTCTTACAGACTTGAGGCCTAGAAAGGAAAAATAAGTGACATCTTGGTGGACAAGCTGCCTGCAAGGTTCTGAAAGTCATGGATTGAAAACCTGTTATTTTTAACATTTGTTCAAACCACAAGCTTGCTTTTGATGTTTAAGCCGCTAAGGAATTTCAAGTAAAAGTGATCCGGGTGACTCTAAAATGAACCGATCACTTTTATGAGGTTCCAAAGGTGCACTGCCACCCTCGCAACCAGCACCCACAGTAGTTCTTGGGCTATCCTGTCCCTCCGGAGAGCCCTGGACCACAGTAAACTAGTAAGCTTCTCTAAAATTGAGAGCAAGAGGAGACCGGGAAACATCCATTCCCCGATCACAGCGAAAATAATGACCCCAGAAGAAATGTATATGGCATCGCTTCCGGATTCAGAGTTGTCATTCTCCTATACTAAGACAGCTGGGAAAACAGCTAACCAAAAATTATTTGTGATTGCTTAGCTGCATTAGAGGACAGGTGAGACATGGGGGGTCTAGTAGACCCCCAATGTCTCCATAAAGAAGACCTGTCACCTGACATGCCATCACATACAGTAGGAGGTTTGTTAGCCCCTTGTAATAGCAATAAAGTTAAATGGAAAAAAGTAGTGTTGAAAAAAGTAAATTACAATGAAATTAATAAAAATGATTAAAAATAGATAAATAAAATAAACGCACCCCCATCACCCCTGTACACTCCCCAGGCGAGTGTGCAGCGTAGGGTGCGCACGTATATATGTAAACCTAATTTGCACATTGTTGTGAATGTCAGAGGGAACACAGAAATTCATGGTTAACTCTAAACTGATACTCTGTAAAGGCTTTTAAAGTGTCTCCTATGGAGCATGTTAGATACCATCGTTTTTGCAATTGCACAGAAGTGTGCAGCTTTAAGGCTTGACATGTTTGTCACCTATCTACTTGACCATATTTTTTTATATTTTACAAAAAAATTGGATAATATACTGAGCTTGTTTGCCCTAAAATTAATTTTAGGGTATTTTTTCCTGAAAATGTGTGTTTGATAAATAGCTGCACAAATGTTGTAAAAATATTGTAACTACCACCATTTTATTCTCCAGGGTTTCTGCTTTTAGAAAATATGTCATTGTTTAGGGGTTTATTACTAATTAGTTACATAGTCAGGTTGAAAAAAGACACACGTCCATCTAGTTCAACCAATTAAAAAAACACACAAATATAAAACCTTCATAAACACTATCCTACACACAAAAAAACCCTATAAAGCATGATCCAATATGCTCCAGTGGGGGAAATAAGTGCTTTCCTGTACCCAAGGAAGCAATCGGCTAGTCCATGGATCACCAACCCCTGACTTTATTACCTCTAAAACTTAGTATTCAATTATATTTGTCCATTTAGAAATGCATGCAGCTCTTTTTTAAAACAATCTGAGTTGGCCAGAATCCAGCTCTTGAGGGAATGTATTCCACATCTTCATTTACTATGAAGAAAACTTTCCATATTTGGAGATTAAATCTCTTTCCCTCCAGACGTAAAGAGTGCCCCCTTGTCCTCTGTGATGACCTCAGGGTGACTAACTCTACACTGAGTTCACTATATGAACCACTGATGTATTTATACATGTTGGATCATATCCCCCCTTAATCTCCTCTTTTCAAGAGAGAATAAATTCAGTTCCTCTAATCTTTCCTCCTAGCTGAGCTCTTCTATGCCTCTTATTAGTTTGGTTGCCCTTCTCTACACTGTCTTCAGTTCCCTGATATCCTTTTGTGAATTGGTGCCCAAAACTGAACTGCATATTCCAGATGAGGTCTTACTAATGATTTGTACATAGGTAAAATTATCTCTCTCTCTCTCTGGAGCAAATGATTTTGCTCAATGTGGAAACTGCAGCTTGGCATTGCATGCCATTATTAAGCTTATGATCTACCAGAACTCCCAGATCCTTCTCCACCATTGATCCCCCAGTTGTACCCCCCTAGTATGTATGATTCTTGCATGAGGTTGGCTTGTAAGTTGGAGACATCCTGTAAGAATGTTATTCCACTGCATATCTTGGTCTCATCTGCAATCTAGTCCAGTCTGGTCTTGTGATCCTGCAGCTCTGGCCTCTTGTGTCAGTGAGTGGCCACTGCAGGGGAAAGGAAGTGAGTGCTGAGAAGGGCTGGGCCATGGGAGCTTATTGCTGATGTCTTTGCTTCTGGAATTCCCAGCTATCATCAAGTGCTTCTTCAGACGGAGCTGTAGGATCATGTAACAGAGTGGAGTAAAAAAATGTAAGTACACATATTGCACAAATTGTACATACAGATTAGGCAAAATAGATAGGTGGAAGGGGGAGGGAACATATTCAAGAATAGGTAGGCTGTTCTTCCATTTTAAATAAAAATTAAGGTTACATATACATAATACATGATATGTAATATGCAGAACACTATATAGTCAATAGTTTGTCAATACCTGACCATCACACCTTTATCAGTTCTTGTAATCTCATCCACCCCAACCCCTTTGCAAGATTTTATGGTGTGTCTACGAGGATTTGCACCCGTTCAGCCAAAAAAGGAATTCTGAGTTCAGCTACTGATGTTGGTGTTGGAATGAAATGTTCATGCCCCTCAGCCAGGGGCAGCACAGCCAGGGGTAGCATTGGCAACTATCATCATAGATAAAGTATTGATCTTGGATTAATTATTGAGCATTGCACTTTGGCTCTGCATCATCTGAATAACTCTTCTCTATCCCATCACAGGTAAACGTCTGCTAGCAATATCCATCTGTAATATCGCCCATGCCATGTATGAATGCTAATTCACCCTGCACTGCTATATGGTAATATATACAGCTTTTAAATCCACCTCTAACTGAAGCTGATTCATAACTATCAATGTTCTTATTGGTCATTCTTACTGCTTCGAAAATCTCTAACTCTGTCCATATTACTGTGGTGTTTATTTTGCTCTTATTGTCTAACCCAAATTGAGCTGATCCTAATCTTTACAACTCTGTCCTCCTGCTCTCTTGTCGTCTCTTGTAGTCCTCCTTTGGTGTGAGAAGTTTGCCCTGCTAGCCATGTGTGACCTGTTTCCCCATCCAGCTCTTTCAGTTCTTATCCAGTCTTCTTCTTCATCTCACCACTCTGTAACATGCACTCCCTACTGATCCTTCTCACAGTTGTGTCCTCTCTCTTCAAATTCTCTCTCCTTCACCCCTTTTCTCCACCCCACAGCCTATATATATCACCCTCAGTCTTGTCTTCACCTTTCCACTGTACTGCTAATTCTGAGCCCACATACTAATAAAAACACCAGGACACTGGAACCTGTCCCTTCATATAAGTCATACTCCCATATTACCTCCCTCACCCTTCTGCTTCTCCTAACATTTGGAGACATTTCCCTAAATCCTTGGCTGCCATCTTTTTCCTTTGATCAACTCACCCGGCACCCCCTATCCCCCAACAGTGGCCGCAATCCACACATTCTAGTTACTATTCCTCTTCTTCCTAGCACCAGCCTCCCCTATTCCTGTGCCCTCTGGAATGCCCGCTCTGTCTGTAACAAACTCACCTCTGTCCATGACCTTTTTATCACAAACTCCTTCAACCTTGCTTGCAGTTACAGAGACCTGGCTTCATGAATCTGACTTTCTGTCTCCTGCTTCCCTCTCCTATGGTGGTCTCCTCTGGACTCACTCTCCCAGGCCTAGTGGATGGAAAGGAGGTGGAGTTGGAATTCTCCTATCCCCTCAAAGCACTTTTCAGGTTCTTCATTCACCTCCCTCTCTGTCCCTCTCCTCATTTTTAGTTCACTGTAGTCGTCAGTTTTCTCCAGTTTCTTTAAGAATTGCTGTGATCTATCGGCCTTCTGGACCAGTATCAAACTTCCTTGATGACTTCTCTGCCTGGCTGCCTTACTTTCTCTCTTCTGAAATTCCCACAATCTTTCTTGGTGACTTCAACATCCTTGTTAATCTTAACACTCCTGCTACCTCTAATCTTCTTAGCCAAACCACTTATTTTGACCTAAAACAACGGACACGTGCTTCTACTAACTCTAATGGTAACTGCCTTGACCTTATATTCTTACTGTCGGGGTCCCCCAAGGTTCTGTCCTTGGACCTCTCCTATTCTCGATCTTACTCTTCTTCCTTGAGTCAGCAGATAGCTTCCCATGGTTTCAATACCATTTCTATGCTGATGACACACAAATCTATCTCTCTACTCCTCAGCTCACCCCATCCGTTTCCTCACATATCACTGATTTACTAACAGACATATCAGACTGAATGTGACACCACTTCATAAAACTCAATCTATCCAAAACTGAGCTCAAATATTTCCTCCCCCACGTGCCTCTTCCCCTGATTTCTAGGTCAGGATCAATAGCACCACTATCAACCCATCCCTGTATGCCAAGGTGCTAGGTGTAACCCTGGATTCTGAATTATCCCAAATCATGCCACCTCAACCTCCGCAACATCTCCAGAATACGCCCCTTTTTAACCAATGATACCACAAAGCTAATTCACTCCCTGGTTATCTCTCTCCTTGACTACTGCATCTCCCTCCTCATTGGCTTACATTTACATAGGCTATCCCCCCTCCAGTCCATCATGAATACTGCTGCCAGGCTCATCCACCTTACCAACCCTTCAGTGTCTGCTACCCCTCTCTACTAATCTCTCCACTGGCTTCCACTGGCCCAACAAATACATTTCAAAATACTAACAACAACTTAAAAAAGCCATCCACAACTCTGCCCAAAGCTATATCACCAACCTGGTCTCAAAATATCAACCAAACCACTCTCTTCGATCCTACCAAGAACTTCTGCTCTCTAGTTACTGTGTCACCTCCTCCCATGCTTTCCTCCAGGACTTTTCCCGAGCTTCTCCCATCTTATGGAACACCCTACCCCAATCTGTCCGGCTGTCTCCTAATCTATTCACCTTTAGACGATCCCTGAAAACCTTTCTCTTTAAAGAAGCCTATCCTGCTTCTACCTAGTGAACCACCATTTATTTCCTCCATCAGCTCATCACCCCCCCCCCCCCCAACCCACATATATTACCTTTTGTATCACTCAACCCTTCCTCCAAGATTGTAAGCTCTAACAAACAGGGCCCTCTGTTTCCTCTTGTATCAAACTGTATTGTAACTGTAATGTCTACCTTCATTTTGTAAAGCGCTGCGCATACTGTTGGCGCTATATAAATCCTGTATAATAATAATAGTGTATTTTTGTACAACTGCAGTACATCAGTATCAGTATTCAGTAGTGATATATTCTTCAACCAGTAGATGGCAATATTTATACATTTGTAGCTGCAGCTATGGTTAAACTCTACGCCTTTTCTCTATAAAGAAAGTTCCTGTTTCCTGTTTGCAGAGAAACAGCAGATAAACACATGTGGACTTTGCACTGTTCTGTAGAACTATATACAGAATCTCTAAGAGCTGGACAACAAGGTGTCCCAGTTTATTCTGAAGGTGTTCTGTAGGGTTGAGGTCAGGTCTCTGTGCTGGCCAATTCACTTATTCAACATCATACTAATCAAACCATGTCTTTATGAAGCTGGATTTGCACACAGGGGCACCCTTATACTGGAAAAGACAAAGATAAGGCTGTTGATTGATGAGAAGACCTGGCTTTCAACTGCCATTCCAACTCATCCCAAAGGTGTTCAAAAGGGTTGTGGTCAGGGTTCTGTGTGAGTCAGTGGAGTTCCTCTATAGCAAATTGGTTACATCATGTCTTTAGGGTGCTGGCTTTGTGCACAGGGGCACAGTCATACTGAAACAGAAAAGTGCCTTCCCCAAATAATTTTCTAAAATGTCTACGTATAATGCAAGATTAACAGTACCCTGTAATAAAGACCTTGTGGCGTTGCTCCAAGCTGAGAGGTAAAAGAGAGTAACCCCGCCAGTATATGGAAGAGAGGGAGCAACGTCACGGAATGCTTCCAGTGACTCCACTGCAGTATGGGGACCTCTGTGACCAAACCCCGATGGGCGTGGCAAAACACGTCCCTTTAGTCATATAGTATACAGTAGATGCATCCATTAGAACCAGCTCTGTGAAAATGCTAACTGCGGAATGGACTCCCTCAAGAGTTGGTCCTGGTCAGCTTATTGGATTGCTTTAAAAAAGGCCTGGATTCTTTCTTAGGTACACAGAATATAACTGGATATAACATTTTTAGGTAAAGTTGATCCAGGGAATATCCAATTGCCTCTCGGGGGATCAGGAAGGAATTATTTTCCCAGCAGGAGCAAATTGGATCATGCTTTGCTGGGGTTTTTTTTGCCTTCCGCTGGATCAACTGTGGGTGTAGGATTATAATTTTTTTTTTTTTAATGGTTGAACTGGATGGACTTTTGTCTTTTTTCAGCCAGACTAACTATGTAACTTTCATTTTTTTTAGTTGTAGTGAGCAAACTAGAGCACTTGAAGGAAACAAAAGCAATTGGAGCACCAAAACTCCATGTAGATTGCATGCTTGATAGAAATTGTACCTGGATGCCTCATGTAGATATGTCCCTGTGTTGAACCTGAACCTGGCCCCATCAGTGCTAGCAAGCCAGCCCCTCTGTGGCTAAATGTGGATAAGAGATGATATACACACAAATGTGTGTGTGGGTTTTTCTTGGGTACAGGTCAAGGTAAATATGTCTAAATTGTGGTTTCCAGATTAGAAGAATGTTCTTAATACTGTCTTTTTACAATTCCCAGATTTAAAATTGAAGGTATCTTTATATTTAAAAGAGTTGTCAATGTCTAGTTTCATAATATAAAGCCTTTCTGCATTTATTTTCAGTGAATGTTGGCATTGCTTGGCCTCAGTGATTTCTACAACCTTGCACAAATCTCCATGGGTGAAACTCACTGTGGACAAGATCTGTAGGCAAACCAAATTGTATCCCATGGGAACGTTCTGCCATATTGTGTCTCATTATAATGTTCTTATGGTTCTTTGAATTCCTAAGCACTCTGGATATTTTTTTTATATTGGAATGACCTCGATTATACTTTTATGCTACCTCATTGTACCTGTCTATATTTAATATGTTTTCATTAATGGTCCACCATAATTGACCTGACAAGTCTTAAAAACCTTACACACTGATAAGAACCCACAATTCGGCATCAGCATGTATTATAAATGTACAGCTACTCTGTAAACAAAAATGTTGATTTTCTCGTATGATCTATCCAGAATAAGAAAGTTTACTAACGACTTATTATTGTTCATCCTTGTAATATTGTTATCATTATAAAGGATTTATATAGTGCCAACAGTTTTCACAGCGCTTTACGATATAAAGGGAGACAGCACAGTCAGGGGTGTAGTTACCACAAAGCAAACAAGGCATTTGCCTAGGGCGGCATTTTTCAGGGGGGCAGCACTGGCCCTTGGAAGAAGGGACACTTTCGGCATGGGGACCAGGTTGCAGCCAAGAGAAGCTGCGGACTGCTTGATGGTGTATGCAGAGCCTGACTCTTGTTCCCAGGGATGTCCAGAGCTGTAAAGGTGAGTGGCTTCCCTTCTGGGTGGGTTGAGGCAGGGGTGTTGTTGGTCACGTGGGGGGGGGTCCGATCTTTTATGTTGCCTAGGGCAGCATACAACCAAAATACACCACTGGGAACAGTTACAATACATTTTACTACAGGAGGGTTTAGGGGGCCTGTTCATGAGATCTTACAATCTGAATCTGAAATATTAATCTGAAAGAGAATAAACCGACCCATCATCTGCAGCAAGAACAGTGTCATATTTAATGCACTGGGAGAGTGAAGATCACATTTTTATCTTGATGTTTATGCACAGGTCAGCATGTTTGTGAATAAAGTGAATGTCAGGGTAAAATCAGCCGCATTGTACCAGTGTTAATTTTGATGTCAAATTTCGATTTAGTTTTAGTCATAGTCTTTTGACTAAAATGCCATTCTAGCTTTAGTTGTATTTTAGTAATCATCTGAATTGTTTTGGTCGTATTTTAGTTGACTAAAATCTCCTACATTATATTTAATTAACCTCCCTAGCGGTATTCCCGAGTGTAGCTCGGGGTAGAGTTTCAGTACCAAAAGCGGTAACCCCGAGCTACAGTCGGGCTTACCATGCGGCACTGCATAGGGAGTCCCTGCAGAGCTTACCTTGTTCTGCGCTCCCGCGATGTGTCCCCTGCAGCATCCCCTGCCATCTCCTCCGGCCGATGCCGGCATCCGGCTTCTGTGTTCCGGTCCCTGTGACGTCGGGACGTACGGGCGCCGCCGGCGGCGGGAAATTTGAAAATTTAAAAAAATTTCATTTTTTTCCAAACAAATTTTACATAGTAAAACATTGCTGTTTCAACCCATTTCACATACATTTTGTCCCGAGTGCTTTGTCCTGTGTCCTGCCTGCATTTTGACTGTTCTTTCTGCCTGGAAACTGAGAAAAGTCCATGGCGTCCAAAAAGTGTCCCTTTAGGTCAAAAGCGGGTTTAGACCAGCTAGAGAACAGCGATAGTAAATCAGAACCACTTGCAGAATTGAGTGATAATGATTCGTGGGGGAAATTCGTCATCAGACACTGAAAACAATTTTGCGACTTTGCTCAGTGATGTGCGAACTTGGCGCTCTATTTCAAATTTCAGTGTTTTCGGTTTGATTATATTATTGAATTAAATGTATTATTATATTATTATTTTTTATGATTATTTATTAAATTATAATTTATGATTTCGTGTTTCAAATTTTATCATACCCGGGATGTTTAATAGACTCTTGTTCGGACAGATTTCAGTGAGTTATTCCTAAAAATTACAGGCCTACAATAAAAAAAAATACATAATTCCATGCAAAATAATGGTACCGCTTTCAGCACCAAAAATCTGAAATAATCATACCGCCAGGGAGGTTAAAATCTACAGTACATTTTAGTCGACTAAAATCAAACGGGTTTAGTGAAATTGTAATGCATTATTTAGGCATATCTCTACAATTTCCAAACTCATTATATACTCCTGGAGAAAAAAATCTAATAACATGTTATTATTTATGGTATTAAGGTTTGAACATGTACTACAGACATATTGTAGCTGTTGTGATATATAACGTCTTTCATAAATGTACAGAAATATTGCTTTTTCACAAACAGAAGTGCAAATTGGAAATATAAAAAAACCCACAAGACTGTAAACTCTATTAGCTGTAATAAATATTAAGAAAAAAAAAATAAGAAAAGCCTTTTTCTCTTTTTTTTTTTGTTTTAGCAGTTCAGTAGATGCCCTCTACTTATTCTTAGGTGGAAGGACAGGTTTCATTTTTATGTAAAATTTCTATTTAGTTTTAGTTATAGTCTTTTGACTAAAATGCCAGTTTAATTTTAGTCGTATTTTAGTCATCTGAATTGTTTTAGTCATATTTTAGTCAACTAAAATAGTGCTAATTTAGTTGACGAAAATATTTTTGTTGACAAAATTAACACTGGATTGTACTCTGGAGACTGAAAGGACCAAGGAGAGTAATCAACTTTTTTTATTTTTATTTTACATTTACATTTTTTTTTTTATGATAAAACAACATTTACAAAGAGGAATTTTACATTTTCTTTATTTAAAAGAATATAATGAAGACACAAAGTCTATTTGAGAGTAAATATTTAGTGTCTATTTGCAATTTTAATTACCGTATTTTTCGCTCCATAAGACGCACTTTTTTCCCCCAAAAAAAGGGGGGAAAATGTCAGTGCGTCTTATGGAGCGAATATGGAGCGGCCGGTCCGGTATTTCCACCGCGGCCGTGTCAGAATACCAGGCCGGCTGCTCAGCTCTACAGCGGGACCTTATGGAGATGACTGCTGACCTTTGGGGAGGTGGGGAGCGGGTACCTGAAGTTGACAGGTACCCGCTCTTACTTCCGCTGAGTTTTTGTTTGATCTTACCTGTTCCTCTATCCAGCGGCGCGCTGTCTTCCCGGCTTCTGTAGTGTGGGCGCTGGGCATGACAGCCGGGTGCCCAGTGCACATGAGCAAGAAGCGGTGCTTTTTGTGAATGGTAAGGCGGTACCTGGGACACATGACAGATCCCAGAAGCCGCCGGACCAATCACAAAGTGCAAGTGCTTCTCGCTCATGCGCACTGGGCACCCGGCTGTCATACCGAGCGCCATTACAGAAGCCGGGAAGACAGTGCGCGGCTGGATAGAGGAACAGGTAAGATCAAACAAAAACTCTGCGGAAGTAAGAGCGGGTACCTGTCAAATTCAGGTACCCGCTCCCCACCTCCCCAAAGGTCAGCAGTCATCTGTACTGTCCGCAGTCTCTGGTCATCCCTGTGCTGTCCGCAGTCTCTGGTCATCTTCTGTACTGTGTCCGCAGTCTCTGGTCATCCCTGTACTGTCTGCAGTCTCTGGTCATCTCCTGTACTGTCTGCAGTCTCTGGTCATCTCCTGTACCGTCTGCTGTCTCTGGTCATCTCCTGTACTGTCCGCAGTCTCTGGTCATCTCCTGTACTGTCCGCAGTCTCTGGTCATCCCTGTGCTGTCCGCAGTCTCTGGTCATCCCTGTGCTGTCCGCAGTCTCTGGTCATCTCCTGTACTGTGTCTGCAGTCCATTAGTTCAGAATTTTTTTTTCCTGTTTTCTGCCTCTAAAACCTAGGTGCGTCTTATGGAGCGAAAAATACGGTATTTGCAAACCACATTTAGGAAATTATTCCATTTAGTATTTATTTTTTTTATACTTCTACTGTACATTTTTACTTGTTGCTTTTTTGTGATATTTTAATAAAATGTGTTATACCTATAAGCCTACCAGTTTTTCCCTTTTCTGTGGGATGAGATGAATGCTGTTTTTTTTTTCTTTTTTTGTTAATATGATGGAAAATAATAGGTCAGTATACTCTAAAAAAAGAATATAAGGAATAACTTTCATTATATATATATATATATATATATACGCACACACACACATATACTCCATGATGTGTAGCCAGGTTTTTGGCTAGGAATGGAGAGTGAGAGAAACACTGACTACAACTGTTCTCTGTAGCTGCTGCTATGCGGTGCTGATCTGGTTAACAGCTATATCAGCAAAAGGAGGGAGCTTCTGAGCAGAAAGAGATCAATAGACTGAGTCAGTCAGCACTGCGCTGTGGGAACTGTAGTCCTGGGAAAAGAGACTACGCTGTGTAATCAGGAGTTTTTGAACAACATTCCCTAGAGAGGAGATTGCCAGGAGGAGGAGAAAGAGCTGCATATATCCAGGCTGAACAGGACACGAGGGAGCCCAGAGAGGGCACATCATTGTCCAGTGTGCACCATTACTGCTGCATATCAGCAGCCCGAGCGGGATCCGGAGCATTAAGTTCAGGGGATGTCAACAAACAGAGTCACCTGGGTGCAGAGCAGAGAATGGACTAATCACTGTGTGTAACTGGATGGTGAGCTGCTGCTGTGGGGATTTACTATCTGCTGACAGAGAGACTGAGCCTTTTAGGACTTGACCATACATTCATCTAATCGCTTTATTGCTGCCTGCAATAGGACTATTATCATGTGCACCAACCGTCCAACTGGGCCCCAACACTAGCCATCTGAAGAATTAGGACTAAAGACTGCCCATTTACAGCTGCTAAACAGAGACCTTTACCTATTGCTTATTCTAAGAGGTACCTTCTAGGGGACATTGCACCATATACTAGCTATTCTCCTAGAGTGCACTCTATTCTTATCCATATTGCAGTTAATATTTATATGCACTGCTTATTGCTGACTTTCCTGATTTATGAGTTGATTCCAGTCTAGCGGTACAGAACTCTATTCTAAGTTACCTTGGCATAGTGGTTATACTGTCTAGTGGACTGTGTCTGAACCTACCTTCTGTGAGCTCAATTATGCTTGAACCACCATTTATACTAATCTGTACCAATACACTCAGTTAATTTACTACTAAATAGTCTTGTGTCTATTTCTTGGAATTAATGCACAGCCAAGTTACAGGTGTCTATATTTGTGTTCTTATAAGTGCTTGCAGTGACTTTCATTCAACCAGGTGTGTCAGAGGGGCTGAGGGTGTTCTTGGAGTCGAAAAGCAGAACAGAGAACCCAAATTACCAAGCAGCTCCTTCGAGGGCAGTGCTACATATAGGTGGATTCTCCCTCTGATTATAAAAAAGGTTCTGTGCTGAATAACTGCTGGGATAAAGCCACATACAAAGTGAATTGCTTTTACTGAATCTCTATATGTCTGAGTTACCCTTAGAAATGAAGAACAGCAAACAATTGCACTGCTGTGCTACCAAGCCCGAAACACAGAATGGTAGTCTGCATATCTTTATGCATTTACAAGGAAACAAGAACTTGAATTAATCATACAATGGTAAACTTGTTGACACTAAAGAGGATATAAACCCTGACTGTGTATTAGAAACACGTCATTTTTCATAAATATTGCTTTTGATTTTTTTTTTTACATCATTTTGCATCTCATTGCTGGGGATCTCATGCAGCCTTCATGCAGCCACTCCCTGCCTATATGTCATGCCTTTGTAATGTATTATGACATTACCCCTTGTAGTCTCCATATGAAGTCCATGTGACAGAGCAACAACACAAAAGCACAAACTAGAGAAAGGAACAAAGAGTTGTCACCCTATAATAGGAAGTGCTTGAACAAGGACCTTCATGGCATTATTACCAGGATTATTTAAAGAAAAGCTGCAAATTCAAAAATATTGCACTGAACATTTGAAAGTACATTAACAAAAACATTAAAGAGACTGTAGATTTCCCCTAAGGATTCCAGACAATGGACAACAAGACAATGTTCACGGAACTCATTTTGCTAGGATTCACCAAAGATCTGACAATAAGCACTTTATTATTTATTTTATTTTCCATAATATACTTGGTGACTGTTTTTGGGAATGGTCTCATCATAGGTATAATTCTACATAACCATCACTTACACATCCCCATGTTCTACTTCCTTTGCGTACTTTCTGTCTGTGACTTGAGTTACTCATCTACTGCTGTGCCCCGATTGTTGTCAGACCTCTTTACTTCCAAGAGGGTCATCTCGCAGGGAGCTTGTACCATCCAGATCTACGTCATCCTGCTTTTAGAGGGATGTGAGTGTCTTCTCCTGGCCATCATGGCTTATGACCGTTACGTGGCCATCTGCCGGCCTCTCCATTATCACGCTCTCATGCGTTGGAGTATTTGTTACAAACTGACTGCCATGATATTTATTTCAAGCTTCATGATGTGTATTTTTCCATCAATTTTCCTGCGGATTACTCTTTGCGACAACCAGATTAATCATTTCATGTGTGAGATTCTAGCAGTCCTAAAATTGGCGTGTGGGAATATTTCATCCAATGAAATTGTCATCTTCTCCATCAGTTTTATTACTCTTCTCCTCCCTTTTGTTCTTATTATAATATCATATATTTGCATTTTGTCATCTGTATTAAAGATTAAGTCTGCGGGAAGAGCTAAAGCCTTTTCCACTTGTTCCTCCCATCTGGCGGTGGTGGGGTTATACTTTGGTACAGTGATGCTCATGTTCTTGGGTCCACCATCTCAGTACTCCACCAACCAGGAGAAATACAGCTCCGTATTTTATGTGATTGTGTCTCCCATGCTGAACCCGATCATCTACAGCCTCAACAACAAGGAAGTTAAAGATACCGTTAGAAAACTGTGCTCTACATTTATTGTTACGCAAACAAGCATTCAATGAAAGCTGGACTTAACATGAACTAGCAAATGTTGAAGAATTTTACAGATAACTTTAAAGTTTTTATGTTTGTCCCTCCCCTGAGGATCTTATTGTAAGAAAGAACACTAGGTTGGGCTCTCTACCCATTAATCCACTATGGTATGCCCAAAACAAGTATTCAACAAAAGCTGGACGTACTGTAATTTGAGCTAGCAATTGAAGAGCTTTACAAAAAAGGCTAAAAAAATAATGTTTGTACTGGTACTTGGAATGTATTTAGTAGATTAAGAGCCTGGGCAGAATGCCTGGCAGAATGCCTGTAGCCTCATGTAGTTAGAGGGTAGACCACCAATCTAGAGACGGAGTCTGGTGAAAAATCAGTCAGATGTATATTGTTCCAATCATGGTTGCTCTGATGTGGGGGTGCAATGCAACAGTACATATCAGGGGAAGCAGAGAGTGGGAGTGTACAGTGGTCAGTTTGGCAGTGTACAGGGGGTCAGCAGGGCAGAGGACATATAATAGGTTCCTAAAGGAAAACTTAGCCTTTTACCGCTTCCCAATCACCCTATAGCCGAAATACTGCTACAGGGCAGCAGGGCTGCGTGAAATCACGTATATATACTTGATTTTGTATTTCCGGGTAGGGGGCGCATGTAGCGCCCTACCTGTGCCACCATTGGTGGCTATTGCTGTTGATCACCGGGTCCCAGACAAGAGATTCCCCGCCGCCACCTGGCGATTGCCGAGGAACACTGACAGAGGAGAGGTCTGTATGTAAACAATACAGATCTCTCCCGTCAGCACGAGCACACTGCTTTGTATTGCTCTGCGTAGCAGAACAATACAAAGCAGCGTGCTTACATAGTAAAGCACACGTTACACACAGGTCTCTCCCCTCTCAGCTTTGCCGACGATCACCAAGTGCCGGGAATTGCCAGCCGGGACCATGAATTGACATCACCAATAGCACGCGTGCCCACTACTTGGCATGCAAATCACGTATATACTGCTATAGGGTGGATGGCAAGTGGTTAATTATTTTTTTATATGGATTTTTATTACTTTCACAAGGAGACTAACATGCCATTTATGTGATAACATAGGCAGGAGACAAGGCCTCTTTATGGAGACATTGGGTGTTTATGTTTCCCCTGCACACCAGCGTAGCACAAATTATGCTTGATCAGCTGCTTCTCTAGTAGCCAGGGAATGACAGCTCTGATACAGGGTGCTTGGTTTTAGAAACAGCTCCGAAACTGGAAGTAACGGAATGCGCAACGCTTTCAGGTTAATTGATCACACATAATGGTTGATTTTCAATCTCTTCCCTGGAGAAACAGGAAAGCCTGGAAAGTACCGCGGTGGGCCGTCCCTTCTCTGTACTGCAAAGTGATCGGGTGGCTGTAATCCATCCGGATCACTTTTACTGAACAGCTGATCGAAACCTGAAAAAAGTTACACCAAGATCATGGTTTCTGCTACAGCCATGAGCATGTTTTACCCACTTGAAGTCTAGGATGTTATAAAAAGACCTAAGGACAGGAAGTGGTTGAGGAACGCTCTTTGATCCACACTTTAAAAACACCAAACACACTAGAGGAAGATCTGCGTGCACGGGGTACAAAACCATGAATAGACAGGCGCTTGCTTAGTGTGGCTCCAACAGAAAACATATAAATCAAAAAACATATCACATCAATATATCAATAAAGTGCTTTCCCAACACTACATTAACCACTTGCCTACAGGGCACTTATACCCCCTTCATGCCCAGGCCAATTTTCAGCTTTCAGCACTGTCACACTTTGAATGACAATTGCGCGGTCATGCAACATTGTACCCATATGAAATTGTTATCATTTTTTTCACACAAATACAGCTTCTTTTGGTGGTATTTAATCACTGCTTTGCAAACAGGTAATTTTTTTCCTTCATTGATGTGCGTTGATGAGGCTGCACTGATAGGCAGCACTGATGGGCACTGATAGGCAGCATTGATGAGGTGGCACAGGTGGGCATTGATGAGACACTGATGATGCTGCACTGATCGGCAGCACTGATGGGCACTGATAGGTGGCACTGATGGGCGACTCTGATAGGCTACACTGACTGGCAGCACTGACTGGAGGCACTGCTGGGAGGCACTGCTGAGTGACACTGCAGGGCACTGATGATCAGTACTGATCTGTTCTGTGACAGCTGCCAGTTATCCGCAGTACTTTCCTCACGCTGTGACAGCAATAACCTGCAACTGTATTTACTCCGTAATCTGCTGTGTCATTGGACACAGCTGATCACGTGGTAAAAGGCCACTGTGATTGGCCTTTTACCTCATCATGTGATCAGCTGTGTCCGCTCTCCCAGAACTGGGTAACCATGCTGTAGCCATCATTCGGCTATAGCACGGTTACCAAGGGGTTAAATAGTGAAGGTCCTATAGAAGGGTGTCACATAAATCCAAAATAGTGAATGGATGAGAGTCCTATAGAAGGGTGTCACATAAATCCAAAATAGGTAATGGATGAGAGTCCTATAGAAGGGTGTCACATAAATCCAAAATAGTGAATGGATGAGAGTCCTATAGAAGGGTGTCACATAAATCCAAAATAGTGAATGGATGAGAGTCCTATAGAAGGGTGCCACATAAATCCAAAATAGTGAATGGATGAGAGTCCTATAGAAGGGTGTCACGTTGGTTCAGAAAGGTCTTCTCCACCGCTTGTGAGTAATATACAAATTCCCCACTCGCCAGAAGGTGTTGGCCCCATAACGGATAGTCAAATATTGCTTGGATGATCAAATACAGCTGGGAATCCAAATGTTAAGCTCTCATATGGTGGGTTTCCAGGCTCCCCTTCTCTCAATAGTGACTCTCAGAGGAACTCAAAATAAAGAGCAGATATCCATAAAATATATTCTAAATGTAGTATTTATTGAGAACAGGGGTGGACTGACCATTTGGAAACTCAGGCACTACCCGAGGGCCCGGGGTCAGTAGGGGGCCCCATGAGATGCCCCTGGTACCTTTTTCATAGGCTTTTTTGAGTTTGGGCAAGGACACAGGGGCCCCATGATTCTCTATTGCCCTGGGGCCCCATGAGTTGTCAGTCCACCCCTGACTGGAATGCACCAAAATACACCAAAAATGTGCATATCCCTATTTAAACTGGAGAAGAGAGTGGGGGTGAATTAACCAGAAAGCGTCAAAAATGCACCGGAACGCGTTAAAAATGCGCATGCAGAAATAATTCGGAACTTATCTGGACTGCGTTTCTATAGTGGGAACCGCCCTTGGAGGAGAATCGGGATTGGAGTTCATGGCTCCTCCCTCCAGGGGGTCAGTGTGTGTCTACAAGGGAGAAAGAGACAAGCTGACAGAGGTGCAGCGTTGTACATGAGCCCTGGATGGTCAGGAGGACCAAAGTACTAATCCTGAGCGGCAGGACTGCCAAAAAGAGCCAGAAGGCTGAATACTATTTTACTAGATTTCATGGTGGAATCCCCTGCGCGGGCAACTGATGTCTTTTGTTGAAATTTGACGTTTTGAATAAAAGTGGGCAGACAGAGCCCTGAAAAGACACTTCTGGTGTGGAGTAAACTCCCCTCTCCCCACCCATATGTTACAATCTGACCACCCAAACTTTGTATAGCACAGGGCCGCTAAGGAATGTATTTTTGTTTTGTTTATTTTCAGGCCACCAGGGGCAGTATATACTAGGTATGAAGAAACGGCACATTATTGTGTGGTCTTCAAACTGTGGCCCGGGGGCCGGATGAGACCCTTTGATTGCCTTTATCTGGCCCTTGTGGCACTTTTCCCCCCACTAATAAGAGGCACCAGTCCTTCCACTAACAACAACTTTGGGACAACAACAACAATGGGGCATAATTCCATCTACTGATATAAAATATAGAGCACTATTACATCCAATAACACTAAAGATGGGGGCACTTTTCCTCCCACTGATACCATCAATGGATCACTATTCTTGCCACTGACACCCATGCTGGAGTGCCAGTCCTTCCCTGACACCAGTGTTGGGGCATAGGTCCTACCACTGACACCAATGTTTGGGCACTGGACCTTCCCTGACACCAGTGTTGGGGCACAAGTCCTTCCGCTGCCACCAATGTTTGGGCACTGGTCCTTCCGCTGACACCAATGTTTGGGCACCGGTCCTTCCGCTGACACCAATGTTTGGGCACTGGTCCTTCCCTGACACCAATGTTTGGACACTGGTCCTTCCCTGACACCAATGTTTGGGCACTGGTCCTTCCCTGACACCAATGTTTAGGCATCGGTCCTTCCGCTGACACCAATATTGGGGCACCGGTACTTCCACTGACACCAATATTGGGGCAAATTTTCCTTCTACTGACACCAATGTTGGGGCACTATTTCTCTCACTAATACCAATGATGGGGCACTATTCCTTCTACTGACACCAAAGTTAGAGTGCTATTCCTTCTACTGAAACCAATGTTGGGGCGCTATTTCTTTCACTGATACCAATGATGGGGCTCTATTCCTTCTACTGACACCAATGATGGGGCACTATTCCTCCCACTGACACCAATTTTGGGGTGCTATTCCTTCTATGATACCAATGTTGGGGCACTATTTCTTTCACTGATACCAATGATGGGGCACTATTCCTCCCACTGATACCAATGATGGGGTACTATTCCTTCTACTGACACCAATGTTTGGACGCTATTTCTTTCACTGATACCAATGATGGGGCTCTATTCCTTCTACTGACACCAATGATGGGGCACTATTCCTCTCACTGATACTAATGGTGGAGTGTTATTCCTTCTACGTGTAAGTGGTTAAAGCATAAGTTCACCTTTCGTAATATGTTACATGTTACTCCCATGTTCAGGAAGTAACATGTTACAGACTGCACCCCCCCCCCATCACCATTGTCACAGCTCCTCCCTGATAGCTGTCACAATTTTTTAAAAACGCGACCGTGTGGAGCTCCTCTGGCCCGGCCGCGTCACTCATTTACAGTATTCTGGGAATGACAAAACTACAAGTCCCAGCGGCCTTTGCGGCTGTCAATGAACTACCATGGCACTGCGGTTCATTGAGCCTTCCTGTTAGTAAGTATCTGCTTGCCCATACGGGACATACAAACCAGCAGATATACTGACAGGTCAGAAGGAGATCTGCATGGCACCAACGATCTGTTGATCTCTGGTGCAATACTTAAGAGGCTTCAGGAACAAAAAATAACAAATGCACATTTTTTCACCTGCAAAAAAATGTGCATTTGTTATTTTTTGTTGAAAGGTGAACTTATCCTTTAATGAGGTAAGTGCAGGATTTCTGTGCTAATGAGATGAGCTGGTAATCTACTTCCTGGGTCTTACTGGCTCCTCTGCCCTAACTCTACATGTCAGCAAGTGAGGAATCCTTCTAAGGAATATAGCAAGGGCTAAGGTAAGGCCTTCTTCTCAAAAGCAAAGAGAGCTTGTATTTTTTTTCAACTGAGGTACATTAATGGTACTGTATATTGGTGCATAGGGGAGCTGGATTTTAGAAAAAAATAAGTGAACTTAGCCTTTAAAGTGGAACTTTTGTCAGAAAATGAAATAACTGTATGCAAACCATCACCTTGTAAAACAACCCATTCAGTTTAAAATAGAAACGAAAGGCAGGACATTTCTGTATAGATATAAAAAACAAACAAACATTATAAACACTTTTTCTGTTCTCAGCTGCATACGTAAGAGCTGGGGTAGGAGAAACAGAAGGACACTGACCTTCCCAGTGATTGGCTGCACGGGAGGAAGGAGGGGGTGTCAGGACAAGGCTAATCATTGAAAATGGTGTGTTCTCAAGCCTAGGGAGGTCAGTTTTCTTTGAGAAAGCAGAGGGACTGGCAGCTACACCAGGGATTTCAAACAAAGGAAGCAATACAAAGAGAACAGGATACTGTTTCATACAAGTACACGGTACAGCATCCACATAACAGGAATATGAAATGTTAGGTTTACATACTCTTTAAGTCCTTCTGTATCACTACAGACTGACCCTGTTTGCAGGTATTGTTGTGTAAAACAGGGGTCTCCAAACATTCTAAACAAAGGGCCAGTTTACTGTCCTTCAGACTTTAGGGGGGCTGGACCATGGGCATTGGGAGTAAGTTGGAAAAAATTGGGACGTCAGTTGGAAAAAACAATGCCCCATTTTTTGTGTCATTGGAAGGGATTGTGCTTCATCATTGGTGTCACCAGGCCCTGTTGTTAGTGTCAATGGAAGAAATTGGGCCACATTGTTGGTGTCATTGGTAGGAATTGTGCCCCTTCATTGGTATCAGTGGGGGGAATTGTGCCCTCTTGTTGGTATCAGTGGATGAAACAGTGACCCAAGGGCCCCTGGGCTGCAGTTTGGAGATTACTGGTGTAAAACATTAAAAATAACAGCTTATAATGTGTCAAATCCAGCAATACACTGTCTTATCCTGCTCTACACATGCTCTGCACATGCTCAGTTGCTCTCTATTTTTCAGGTCAGGTTCAGGTGAAGAGCTAGGTTAGAGCTTAGGTTCAGGTGAAGAGTTAGGTTAAAGGTTAGGTTCAGGTGAAGAGTTAGGATAGAGGTTAGTTTCAGGTGAAGAGTTATGTTAGAGGTTAGTTTCAGGTGAAGAGTTATGTTAGAGGTTAGTTTCAGGTGAAGAATTAGCATAGAGGTGAGGTTCAGGTGGAGAGTTAGGTTAGAAGTCAGGTTCAGGTGAAGAGTTAGGTTAGAGGTTAGGTTCAGGTGAAGAGTTAGGTTAGAGGTTAGGTTCAGGTGAAGAGTTAGGTTAGAAGTCAGGTTCAGGTGAAGAGTTAGGTTAGAGGTTTGGTTCAGGTGAAGAGTTAGGTTAGAGGTTAGGTTCAGGTGTAGAGTTAGGTTAGAGGTTAGGTTCAGGTGAAGAGTTAGGTTAGAGCTTAGGTTTGGGTGAAGAGTTAGGTTAGAGCTTAGGTTCAGGTGGAGAATTAGGTTAGATGTTAGGTTCAGGTGAAGAGTTAGGTTAGAGGTTAGGTTTGGGTGAAGAGTTAGGTTAGAGCTTAGGTTCAGGTGTAGAGTTATGTTAGAGGTTAGGTTCAGGTGTAGAGTTAGGTTAAAGGTTAGGTTCAGGTGTAGAGTTAGGTTAGAGGTAACATTCAGGTGAAGAGTTAGGTTAGAAGTTAGGTTCAGGTGGAGAGTTAGGTTAGAGGTTAGGTTCAGGTGAAGAGTTAGGTTAGAGGTTAGGTTCAGGTGAAGAGTTAGGTTAGAGGTTAGGTTCAGGTGAAGAGTTAGGTTAGATGTTAGGTTCAGGTGAAGAGTTATGTTAGAGGTTAGGTTCAGGTGGAGAGTTAGGTTAGAAGTTAGGTTCAGGTGAAGAGTTAGGTTAGAGGTTAGGTTCAGGTGAAGAGTTAGGTTAGAGGTTAGGTTCAGGTGAAGAGT